>NC_142468.1:78822500-79447500 GCF_049115385.1 Moschus berezovskii
ACACTAAATCATTTAGGTAAGTTGTCTTCAGCTTATACTTAATAGGTATATATATAGTGACAGTCAGACATATGGACAGAGAGAGGGTAATAGATGTAAAAGGACACAGAGAGACTGTAAGAAATTGTGGTAAAATTTTAATGATTTGAAATCCGGATGAAGGGCATATAGACATTTTGTACGTTACTATTATTGCAACTTTTCTGCAAAGCTGAAGTTTTGTTTGATAATAAAAAACAATAAAAATAATCAGCTCACTTTTATTTATCAAATGTGCCTTTCTCCCCCCCCCACCCTGGTTCTCAAGGTCTTATTTGGAAGCAGTTAGTCTTTTTAAACATTTGCAAACAAAATACAGTTTTTCTTATGATTTAGCTGGGTCCTAAATCCCATGGATGGAGGAGCCTGGTAGGCTGCAGTCCGTGGGGTCGCTAAGGGTCGGACACGACTGAGCGACTTCACTTTCACTTTTCACTTTCCACTTTCACACATTGGAGAAGGAAATGGCAACCCACTCCAGTGTTCTTGCCTGGAGAATCCCAGGAACAGGGGAGCCTGGTGGGCTTCCATCTATGGGGTCACACAGAGTCGGACACGACTGAAGTGACTTAGCAGCAGCAGCAGCAAAGAAGATAACAAAAAGAAGAAAAATTGCAAAAATATAGAGAAAGGTTTTAGGGAGTTATTTCAGCCGTAGTAACATATTAGCAAGTAAAGTTTATTCTGCTTTTTGCTGCATATCTTTTGTGGCTTACACCTGACTGAATATATGACTCCCAGAAATCCATCACTGAATATTTACTATGTATGTGCCACTCCTCTGGATTGTGAATGAATATGAAAATTGGAAAAATAGAGAAATGCAAAGAACATTAAAACTTGTCCTCATTTATCATGGGAATTTAACATGAATATTTCAGAAGAAAAAATACGAAAAAGTGCCACAGATATTTTATACAATTATTAATGATAAGAACTTGGAGCGCTAAAGAACATTGACCATGGGATAGGAAATGAACTGTGTCTTAGATATAAAGGTCCATTAGTATCCAAAACATATTTCGTATGACTCTTTTCACTGAAGTAAAATGCAAAAGCTTCTTCAGTTTATACTTTGTGATATTTCTTTAGAATTATTTTCCATATCTTCTCAAATATGTTTATATGTATATACTTAAGTATGCATCTATCCATATTTATAAATAAACAGGGTTGTAAATTGTGATTTGTATTAAATTTTGCAGACCTGTTTACTTTATTCTAGAAATTCATTTGTACTTATGAGAAATATCAATTTAAATAGTAGTGAAATGTAAACTGTGGCCAACTCTTTTCAGGTAGGGACATATTAATTCAGAACTAGAAAGTATGCCATATGATTGATAACAGTCTTCAGTTTGAAATGTTGCTAGCATGATTTCACCTTCCTTTATACATTATCAGTTGATATATCAAAGTTGAGAAACTTCCCCTTTTCTGCATGGTACCAGTGAAACTGACTGATGAGAAGCTGGATGGGCTAACGGACCTCTTCCCTTCTGTCCAATACTAAGGGCTCACTTTTCTATCTTCAACTCCGGCTCCCATTCCCTCAGGGTACCTTGTGGCGTCTCTTAATTTAATTCAGAGAAAATTAACAAAATACAGTTTTGAAGTTACAAATATTAGTTTTGTTAGAAAAAATAAGGGACAAATGGTTAGTGAGGTTTTATATAGACGAGCATCCTTAGGATATGCTAGTTCTTTTAAACTGGGAAACTGAGCTAGATTTATCATTATCATTATTTACAAAATAACTTACTGGAGATTCAAAGTATTCTTTATATACTATTACATATCTTCCTTGGCCTGAAATAGGTTTACATCCTAATAAAACCTTTAAAATTGAAAATATGATAAGTAAATAAATGCTCTAAAATTTTTCAATTTTTTAATTGGAGGAAAATTGGTTTACAATGTTGTGTTGGTTTCTGCAGTACAACAACACGAATCAGCCATAATTATACGTATATCTCCTCCCTCTTGAGCCTTAAAAATGCATTTATTACACCTAACTTACCGAATATCACAGTTTAGCCTAGTTTACCTTAAATGTTCCAAGAACATGTATTAGCTTACTTTTGAGCTAAAGTCATCTGACATAAAGCTTATTTCATAATAAAATTGCTGAATTTTCATAATAAATATTATTGTTGATTTATTGAGTACTGTACAGAAAATGATAAACAGAATGGCTGCATGGGTACTGAATGGTATAAGTGTATAGGTTGTTTACCCTCATGATCATGTGACTGACTGGAAGCTGTGGCTCAGAGCTGAACCTAGCATTGTGAGAGAGTATCATACTACTTATCAACAGGCCAGAAAAATATAAAACTTCAAAGTATGGTTTTTACCAAATGTGTATTATTTTCTCACAGCTGTAAAGTTGAAAACTGGTTAAATAGTAAGTTGGGGACTATCTGTACTTGGTATTGAAACATTTGAAAATAAAGCATACAACTGGGGGAAAAAAAAACCCAAAATAGAAAAAAAAAAAAAAGACCTCCAAAACCTCCATATTACTGCCCAAATGTTGCCATTTCAAATATTTTGAAATGCTTCCCTTTGTATTTTTTTCTAAAGACCAGATTTTAATTTTTCTGCACATGTGTCATATTGTATTTATAATAGTATGCTATACTTATTCATGAAGTTTTTATCAACCATTTACCCAAACAATAATAGTTGGATATTATTTCATCTTTAGAGGCACATGGAGAATTTTTCCCGCTTTTAAACAATATATGTAAGTCTGCTATGACAAATAAATAGTGATGATGAATATGAGTTTGGACTCAGAGAGACCTGATTGAATCCCTGCTTTCCTAGTTACTATTAAACTGTATTACTGGTAAATTGTTACCTATTCTCTCCAGGCCTTAGTTTTCTACTCTGTAAAACATGTAAAATGGTAATGGCTCATATAATGTAATGAGGATTAAAAGAGAGATTGTATACAAAATGCTTAGCTCGGGAGCTCACATGTGATAACCTAACATTAAGAGGTGCCATAGCATAACACTTTATAGTATGGTTTTTGGAGTCATAGTTGGTTCCAACACTCATTAACTGTTCAGGCAACTTGCTTATTCAATCTAGGCTTTAGTTCCCTCATCTATAAAATGAAGATATGAATGGTATGCTTGAGGTTGTACATTACTTGAATGGCTAAAGTGGAAGTTCATTTTAGGCACATTGAGAGTTAGCTAGTGTAGCTATCGTGACTTTTAAAATTACTTCACAACTTTTAAGTCCAACATATAGGACAAATTGCTTTCGAAAGCCAAGACCATTTCCTATTTCGGTTACATCACTTGATTCTACTTTTTTCTCCCAGAACAACTGCACAGTTCTACTTTGTCATGGAAAATGATCAGCCCTTGGCCATCTGCCGCTCACTGAAATACTTCATTCTCATGAAAGATCTGAGGTAGGTTGATGTGTCTTTTTTGGCTCATTGATTTACTTAAGCACTCAAGTGTTATTTTCTTTCTAAGTGACATGGTCTTGTAGGTTGAGTTCCCTGGAAACAAATACTAATAATAAATATCAGTAATATTTGTACTGTGATGGCATCTGAAGATTGAGTTTTATATTTTAATACCTATATCCCAATGATGTGCTTCTTTATTTCTGTCTCTTTTTGGGCCTTTCTTTATTTTTAATTGAAGGATAATTGCTTTATAGTATTGCTTTGGTTTCTACCAAACATCAGCATGAATCAGCCATTTTTCTATCTATATCTGTTTGATGAATTGTGAATTATATTCCATCTTGAAATTGTATTTATTTCGATTAAGGATGCTCATTAATATATTAATAGGTTTGGCCAATTATAAGTCATGATGGGCGGTAAATGCTACATGGATATCTATTTGAGGAATACTTCTATTCTGTATATTGTAGTACACTAGTAAATAGATAGTGGTCTGGGAATGGTTATATGCATTTTTCGGAACTTGCCATGATTTCTTACCCCTTCATACTCATGGGTTTTTATCCGTGCCTTCCTTTACCTGCTCCCATAGCAACTTAAAATTCCCTTGTTTACAGAGCATCTTGCTTCATTTACTACTTGTTCATGATCCCCAGAAGAGAAGGAAATGTGTCTTATTTGCTTCTGTATATGGCTTGTCCCTTCCAGTTTAGTGCCTAACATATTGAATGTGTTTGTTTTAGTGAATAAGTGACTACGGAGGAAGATGATACAACAATTATTTTAAAAAAGCTGCTTTCACTTTTTCATAGTTTATTACTCTCATAGGTCCTCAGAAGAGGAAGACATTTCTTACTTTATTCTGGCTGAACAAAAGAATTTTAGTGAGATGACATGAAGAGGTTGTCAGTTTCTTTTTTTTTTTTTAGTTTTCCTCTGAGAAACAGTCTTCTTTTTAGTTTCTCAAAGAATCACAGAATTATGAAAAAATGTTACTTTGGTTCCAATTTCATAGTAAAATAGTTTCAAATTTTATTTTTAGATGATAATAATAAATGTTGTTTAAATGAAATACATGCATATGGAAAAATTCAAAATATACAAAGGCTTGTACGTACAGAGAAAATGTTTCCTTCTCTCCTTGTCCCTAGATACCCAGTTGTTTCTCAAAAGCATCACTGTTCTTAGTTTCTTCTTTCAGAGATACACAGTGTGTTTATGAACATAAATATGTAGATATTTATGTAATCTTTCTTCATATGAAAGATGGCCCAAGACAGATATCTTTCATCTCACTTTTTTTTTAACTTTGAGGGTACTTTTATATCAACATGTACAGATCTTCATTTTTAATAGTTATATAGTATATTCCACCCTACGTATATACAATAATTTATCTAATTAGTCCTTAATTAATGGGATTTGGATTGTTCTAATCTTTTACTATTAGAAACAGTAGTCAATATTCTTGTACACATGTCATTTTTCTTATTTGTGAGTATACTCCTCAGATAAATATCTAAGAGTGGAATTGCTGAGTCAGTGGGAATGCCCTTTAAATTCTGATAGTTATTTCCTCGGTGTGTATGCCCAGGAGTGCGATTGCTGGGTTGTATGGCAGTTCTATTTCCAGTTTTTTGTGGGAGAGGGCAAGGGTGGGATGATTTGGGAGAATGGCATTGAAACGTGTGTATTATTGTATGTGAAATGAATCGCCAGTCCAGGTTCGATGCATGATACAGGATGCTCGGGGCTGGTGTACTGGGATGAACCAGAGGGATGGGATGGGGAGGGCAGGGGGAGGAGGGTTCAAGATGGGGAACGTGCTAGTTACAAGAAAATCAAATACCTTCAATGTATAAATGCTATTAAGTTTTTAAAGGACTCTGGAGTATAAGTAAGTTTGTTTAAAGAAATTTAGTCTATTCAACCTGAATCAGCTCTGTCAAACATTAATTAAAAGCCTCATTTTAAAAAAAAAAAAAAATAAATAAATAATGGTGGTGGGAGGGAGGGTTGGGAAGCTGGCTGGAGGTGGAGGTGGTGAAGTTTATAAATCTAATTAGAAATAAAGTTGCATTTCCATTTTCCAAATCCACCCATCCACCAGCGTACTGTGTCACTAGACATTATGTACGATTTTACTTTGCGACAGAAACCATTACATTTAAAAATTCATTACAGCAAGGTGAGTTAGACACATGATGGATGCAGCTTTAATTCTGCCATATATTCTAACAGTTAAAATGTAAATGATGAAAAATATTTTGTGCTTATCAGCATTTATGTGGAAATGTGTTTTACAGTGATATATGATGTTATATTTCTATTATTGTGATGAAAAAAAAAGCAATACAAAAAGACGAAGTGTTTATTAAAACATGAAAAAAAAAAAGAAATAAATGGTTTTGCAGCACTGAAGAGATTATAGAAAGTAAATAAGCTGAATCAGACCTGTTTTATGTAGTAATTTTATAGTTTATTTTAATTATTTCAGTTGTAAAATATTGTTATACTGTTAATTAGTTCTGATTGTTCATATTAAACTATTGTAATGCAAAAAAATAAATAAAATTTTAAAAAAATAAAAAAAAAAAGATGGGGAACGTATGTACACCCGGGGCAGATTCATGTCAATGTATGACAAAACCAATACAATATTGTAAAGTAATTAGTCTTCAATTAAAATAAATAAATTAAAAAAAATAAATTCTGATAGTATTTTGGCAAAATGTCCTCCATAGATATTGTACCAATTTATGCTCTACCAGTAAGGGAAGAGATTGCTGTTTTTTTCAACATTATTTTTGATATATTTATTATAGAGATATATTTATTATAGCTTTCTTTGTACTTCTCTAATTCTGAACAAAATAGAATGTCTTTTTAGATATTTAAAAGCCTTTCCTTTGTTATTTACTTTTTTCATTTATTTATGACTTTTTAATTTGCTGATGCTATTTTTCATATTGACCTGAAGATATATACAATATTAAAATTGATGTTATCATGATAGATGTTTTAGAAGACAGAAATAAAAGCACTACCAGAAAAGTAAAGAGTTTGCTGGTGTCGGAAGAGTAATAGGAGACAAGTTTTGCCCCAGGATTGTACAATTTGTAAGAGCAAACACACACACAAAAAAAGAGGTGTAAGTATCCATGCTGAAGATAGAGGAAGAAACTTTCCCCTCTTCCTATTTTCAGAACTCTTACTTTAAAAAACTTGTACTTGTTTCTCTGTCATTGAAATGAATGTAAAATTTAAAAGTTTTAAATCTTGACAGGTTTTTCAACACCCTTGCCAGATTTATGACCTAGGAATGTCTTTGTCAAGGACCTGGGAAGACTCTGGAATGTAATAATCAAGATAGAAAGGCCCCAATCTTCCATTTCCTGTGGGAAGATAGGCGCATAACATTGGTGGCCTAATTTCCAAGTTGAAAACTACCTCTTGTTATATAGAAATGTCTTTTCTTCTTTGTGTGAAGCGAATTAGCAAACACAGATGACCAGTCCAATTACCAGGTGAACCTAGGATGAATTGACTATGTGTGATAAAATGGTCAAGTCTTTTTGAGGATTAGGTTTTATCTTGAAAACCTGTATGTAATGAGTTGTATTTGCTTGACTATAAAAGGATAAAATTTCTTTCAGTCTTTGCCATTTCTCAGTGGGTTGCCTGAGATGGCCATAGTCTCCTGCTTTAATGCTTATTCAATAATCAGTGAGTTCAGTTCAGTCGCTCAGTCATGTCTGACTCTTTGTTACCCCAGGGACTGAAGCATGCTAGGCTTCCCTGTTCATCACCAACTCCCTGAATTTGCTCTAACTCATGCCCATAGAGTCAGTGATGCCATTCAACCATCTCATCCTCTGTCATCCTCTTCTCCTCCTGCCTTCAATCTTTCTCAGCATCAGGGTTTTTTTCAATGGGTCAGTTCTTCACATCAGGTGGCCGAAGTATTGGAGCTTCAGTCCGGCCAATGAATATTCAGGACTGATTTCCTTTAGGATTGACTGGTTTGATCTCTTTGCAGTCCAAGGGACTCTCAAGAGTCTTCTCCGACACCACAGTTCAAAAGCATCAATTCTTCTACTCTCAGCTTTCTTTATGGTCCCACTTTCACACCCATAGATAATAAATAATAAAATTGCTTTATTCTCTTCCACCACTGTGGAGAGGTTTTCTAGATTGGCAGGAAATTTATATTTAATTATATTTCCCAGCAAACTAAACTCAGTTTTTCAATCTGTGGCTCTATCATTTGCAAAACTGGGGATATGCAGTACATCTTTGAGATGGCTTATAGTCCTAAAGTCAGTTAGTCTTCTTTTTAACCAAGAAATTAAAAACAGCTTCTGTCCCCCCAAATATTTTAAATCAAGACCCTTACTTTTATGTTCCTAATAATTTCTTCATAGCATGTTTCATATCTTTGTTTCTCAGACTATATATTACAGGATTAATGAGTGGAGTAACTACAGAATAAAACAAAGTCACTATCTTCTGCATTCCAGCATCATGTTCAGATGTTGGGCTCACATACATGGCCATCACTGATCCGTTAAAAAGAGAAACCACAGTCAGATGGGACACACAGGTGGAGAGCTTTTCTTCGTCCAGCTGCTGAAGGGACCTTCAGCACAGTTTGTAGGACAGAGCATAGGACACCATGATGAAGAGAAAAGGGATAAATAAGAGGAGAGAACTTAAGGTAGAGCTAGTTAACTCTATTACAGGGACTCTAGTGCAGTTAGAACTGGACATGGAACAACAGACTGGTTCCAAATAGGAAAAGGTGTACGTCAAGGTTGTATATTGTCACCTTGCTTATTTAACTTATATGCAGAGTACATCATGAGGAACGCTGGGCTGGAAGAAGCACAAGCTGGAATCAAGATTGCTGGGAGAAATATCAATAACCTCAGATATGCAGATGACACTACCCTTATGGCAGAAAGTGAAGAGGAACTCAAAAGCCTCTTGATGAAAGTGAAAGAGGAGAGTGAAAAGGTTGGTTTGAAGCTCAACATTCAGAAAACAAAGATCATGGCATCTGGTCCCATCACTTCATGGGAAATAGATGGAAAAACAGTGGAAACAGTGTCAGACTTTGTTTTTTTGGGCTCCAAAATCACTGCAGATGCTGATTGCAGCCATGAAATTAAAAGACACTTACTCCTTGGAAGGAAAGTTATGACCAACCTTGATAGTATATTAAAAAGCAGAGACATTACTTTGCCAACCAAGGTCCGTCTAGTCAAGGCAATGGTTTTTCCCGTGGTCATGTATGGATGTGAGAGTTGGACTGTGAAGAAGGCTGATCGCCGAAGAATCGATGCTTTGAACTGTGGTGTTGGAGAAGACTCTTGAGAGTCCCTTATACTGCAAGGAGATCCAACCAGTCCATTCTAAAGGAGATCAGTCCTGGATGTTCATTGGAGGGACTGATGCTAAAGCTGAAACTGCAATACTTTGGCCACCTCATGCGACGAGTTGACTCACTGGAAAAGACTCTGATGCTGGGAAAGGTTGGGGGCGGGAGGAGAAGGGGACGACGGAGAATGAGATGGCTGGATGGCATCACCGACTCTGTGGACATGAGTTTGAGTGAACTCCGGGAGTTGGTGATGGACAGGGAGGCCTGGCGTGCTGTGATTCATGGGGTCGCGGAGAGTCGGACACGACTGAGCGACTGAACTGAACTGAACTGAACTGAGTGCAGGTGAGGGCCAACAAGGGACCTGGGTCACACAGGAAGTGGTCAATGATCCTGGATCCACAGAAGGACATTTGGGAGATGATGATGATGGGGACAGGGAACCAGAGGAAACCAAGTGCCCAGCAGCTGATCACAAGATTGGTGCAGAGACGTCCAGTCATGAGAGTGGAGTAATGTAGAGGCCAGCAGATGGCAAGGTATCGATCAAATGCCATAAAAGCCAAGAAAAAACATTCTGTAGAACCCAAGGAGAAGAAAAAGTAGAACTGGAGAAAGCACCCAGAGAAGGAGATGAGCTTGTTGTCAGAGAGGAAGTTGGCCAACATGTTGGGGACAGTGGAAGTGACATACCAGATCTCCAGGAAGGAGAAGTTGGCGAGCAGGATGTACATGGGGGTGTGGAGTCTCTGATCCCAGCACACAGCACAGATGATCGAACCGTTGCCCATGAGGGTCAGGAGGTAGACAGCAGAGAAGAGCACAAAGAGGAGAATCTGCCTCTCCCTGGGGCAAGGGAAGCCCAGGAGGATGAAGCCAGTGATGGTGCTGGAGGTGTTGGGGGTGTTGGAGATTTTCATGAGTCTGCGAGCTGTGAAAACAAAATCACATTATTGAATAATTGTAAAGACAGGTGAGAACCCAGATATGAATTGAAGCCACTCTGGGGAATGAAATAGACATTTATGTATCAATAGTTACTGTTTTAGTCTAATCCTGAATTACTGTCCTAGTTTAGCAGTTGGATTATAAAAACACAAGTTAATGAATATCAGTATATATAGAGATATTTACTTATTGTGAAATATATGGAAACATGTTCAACATTTAAATCTTGATATATAAAATTCTGCAGTAACTATCACTGAAGTTGAGAAATAGAGGATCACTTGTACCCTAGAATCTCCTCTTATGCTCCATTCCAATAAGAGGATGATTATCCTCTGCCTCTTAGCCCCTTCAATTGTTAACACTCTCCTTTCCTAATGGTAATCACCTCCCTATTTTTCTTTATTTTAATAGCTAAGTATGCATTCTGAAACATATTTTTTTTTAGT
This sequence comes from Moschus berezovskii, assembly GCF_049115385.1. Lineage (NCBI taxonomy): Eukaryota > Metazoa > Chordata > Mammalia > Artiodactyla > Moschidae > Moschus > Moschus berezovskii. The sequence continues at coordinate 78,832,759 of NC_142468.1, forward strand.
TTTGCTTGTTTTTTATTTTACATAATTGAAATCACAGTATATGTAGTATTTGGACGGCTTCTTTTGTTCAACAGTAAGGTTTTTTACATTCATGTTGTTACAATCATCTATAGTGTGTCCATTTACACTCCACTATACTCTACAAATAAACCACCACTTATTAAACCATTGTACTATAGATGACTATTTTGGCTATTTCCAGTTTGGGGCTGTTAGGAGTAATGGTACTATGAATACAGTTCTCTTTTCCTGGTTCACACATGCATGCATTTCTGTAGGCTAGATCATAAGGGCATGTGTATCTTTACCTTCAGTAGATAAGTTCAACAGTGTTCCATCATTATTGCACTATTTATCACTGCTACTGATAGCATGTGAAAGCCCCAATTGTCAACATTCTTTTCTAATGGGAAGGTCTCTATTTACCAGAGCCTAGGGAATGAGCTATATGCTGCATTTTAGTGACTTCTCTCTCTTATTTTTGTCATATAAGACTGCATAGTTGTCTTCCTGGCAGTATTGCTTTTTTCAGAGTAGGAGCTTATATCAGAAATTTTTTACTTTCAAGGGAAAGTATTCCAGAAATTATAAAGAAAACTGTCTTCAAATTTGGTTTAGGAGAACATTTTAATGCATGTAATTTACAGCAATCTTTATCTTATATGAGTTTTGAGTCTTGTGCTCAGCCTTATGATTTAAAGAAATAACTTCTAAAAGGTTATTTTTATGTGTGTTAATAACTTTATCATCTCAAATATTTTCAGCACTTTAAATAGCTTAGTTAATGTTGAAGAACTTACTTTTTCGGGTATAGTCTATTTCATTGTTACATCTCTTCTTTTACCCCTCACATCCAATTCATTAGCAGGATTCTTCTGTTTCTAAAGTAAGGCTTGTATCATGCACTCCTTTGTCTTAACTGCTGTCTCTCAAGTTCAAATTACCATCCTTTCTTCCTTAGACTTCTGCAGCAGCATTCTAACACAGCTTGCTTCTACTTTTGCCCTTCTATCCTCCATTTTCTAAGCAGCAACCGAGTACTCCTTGAAAAATGGAAAAACTGATGATGTTACACTTTTAAGTAAAACTTATCCCTCTCAGCAATTCTGTGCCAAGAAGTCTTACAGAGCTGTTACAGAAAACAGGAAGGTGTTCTAGAAAACAGGAATTGCCATCACCATTTTATGCTCAATCTAACATATTTAATTAGCTTGTATCACTATTCACTTTTCATTACTGAGCTCCTCTGTACAGAAGACTGATGATGTTACCTGCCTCAAGTCTGAGCTGAAACTGTCAAAAAAAATTCCCCAAACCAATCAACCAAACAAACAGCAAAAGACCAATAAACTCACCCTGCATCAATTACAGAGGGTACTGTGAACATGGGTGCAGTGATGTCTCTGTATTTGTACCCTGGCCATTTGGACTGAGTTAATTAACAACAATCGCCTTGTTTTCTTCGTTTACTTGTTAAATTAGTCAACCCTGGAAAAACTGAGATCGAGTATGTCTGAATGAACCAGGCCATGCCATACACAGTACAAGGAAGATATTCACCAATATTTTAATTTTCCCTCAAAACTCAGGACAATAGAAGCCTTGGTATCCATTTGTTGGCTCTCTCTCTAGAACCCACCCAGAGATGTTTCATGTGTGTGCGCTCAGTTGCTCTGTCATGCCCAACTCTTTGTGACCCCATGGACTTCACCCTGCCAGGCTCCTCTGTCCATGGAATTTTCCAGGCAAGAATATTGGAGTGGGTTGCCATTTCCTTCTCCAGGAGATCTTCCCAACCATGACAACTCAATTCACTTCCTTAGTTAGTTTGTACAGTTTCAGTGAGGGACTGTAACATTGGATAATCTGTTTCTGGAAGATACTTAAAAATAAGGATAATTTTCCAGAGTAGGATGACAGGTAGGGAGCTGTATATGATAGAAAAATTATTGAATTTAGAATTATTGTTTAGAATTATTTAAATTATTATTTATTATTTAGAGTTATTTGTTTATTTGTCATAAGAAATTAATACTTAGCTATTATAAGCACACAGTTATGCCTTCTTTAAAGGACTGTTACAAAGATAACTGAATGAGATGAATTCCTGTGGAAGTACTTTGACTGTTGCCTGACCAGTAAGAGTTTAAGTGATATTGGTTGTATGCATGTGACCGTGATAATTCAAAGAGAGCTGTGGGTAAAAACCAGTAGATTATGATTTTTTGCTCTCCTAAACACTGCATAGGGACGGCGGAGCCTGGTCGGCGGAGCCTGGTTGGCTGCCGTCTATGGGGTCGCACAGAGTCAGACACGCCTGAAGCGACTTAGCAGCAGCAGCAGCAAACACTGCATAATCTTATTACCTGGATCAGCAAAGGGAATTCTAACCTGGAGCTTCTCAAAAGTTTATTTTTTATTCTCTTAGAAGAGATAGCCTTCTTAACAATAACCAGAGAGGAGGAAAGAGCTGGAAATGGTTGTGGTAAAAATTCTTGAATATGTTTGCTGAGGGATGGAGGGGTTATAAGCAGAGACTGCCAGGAAGTAAGTCCTGTTTTTCCTGATCCTTGAGAATCCATTTATTGATGCTAAAGGAAAACAATGTCAAGAGACATCGCTATGCTTGTTATTCACTTCCCTTGGGATCTTCCTTAATTTCAGTGTTTTTATTTTCTATGCGATTGAAATGATGTCTTTTTCCTTCTTTAAAATTCTTACAGATAGAAGGAAATGTTAGCAAATCAACTGGTTGCTTGATTAATTAATCAACCAGTATATCTAACTCTAACTCCCCTAAGTGTGCATACCATGTGGCCAATGAAGACTTTAAAAAACTTGAAGGCAATAAATGCAGCCCCAGATGTCCATAAATGATTTGACTAGACCTCAAAGTTATTACAAGCTGTTCTGACACTCTCAGCTAGGTCATGCTATTCTGTTATCGGACACATACATGAAACAAAACAAAGCTACCTTATAATTTTGTCTAAGGATAAAAAAAACCAATGTCACTGTGCCAGTCATGAAATACCAAATATCCTCCTCTCTTGGCTAAAATGAGTGTCTACTACTTAAAAAAAAAGCCAATTACAGCTTTAATCTCCTTCTTCTCTGCCCTCTATGTAGATAAAATCTTATCTAGATACCTAGTCTTAGAATTGCCCTTGCATAGACAACATACAATCTGCAGCAGACCATCACTTCCTTAGATCCTCCCTCAAATCAGTCAACCAAATCACCAGTCATATAATAGATTATTTTATAATTGAAGTGCAATTGATTTACAATACTGCTATTAGTTTTAGATGTATAGCAAAGTGATTCAGTTATGTATACATGTATATATATGTACATATATATACAGATTTTTCCATTTTTTTCAGATTTTTTTCCATTATAAGTTATCATAAGATATTGAATATTGTTCTTTATGTTGTACAGTAACCCCTTTGGTAACCATAAGTTTATTTTCTATGTCTGTGAAGCTATTTATATTTTAGAGGTAAGTTTAATTGTATAATTTTTTAGATTCCATATATAAATGACATATGGTATTTGTCTTTCTCTTTCTTACTTAGTATGATGATGTCTCGATCCATCTATGGTGCTGCAAATGGTATTATTTCATTGTTTTTATGTCTGAGTAATATTCCGTCGTATACATGTATCACATCTTTATCCAGTCATCTGTCAATGGACATTTAGGTTGTTTCCATTGTCTTGGCTGTTGTAAATAGTGCTTCTATGACTATTGGGCTGCATGTATCTTTTCAAGTTAGGGTTTTCTCCAGATACATGCCTGTAGCCTACCCGTCTCCTCTGTCCATGGGATTCTCCAGGCGAAAATACTGGAGTGGGTTACCATGCCCTCCTCCACGGGATCTTCCTGATCCAGGGATTGAACCCATTTCTTTTACGTCTCCTGCATTGGCAGGAGGGTTCTTTACCACTAGTTTCACCTGGGAAGCCCACAGCGTAGGCTATTTCCCTTGAAATCATGACTACATCTCCACTCCTCAACTCTAATTGTGCTTTGTCCTTCAAGGTGCCCTTTTGTCATCAAAGAGTAAAACAAAAAGGCACCTTGGAGGACAGAGCAAGGAAGTCTCTCCCCTTCTTCCAAATGTAGATTTCCACCTCAGGAATTTCTTTCACCCTTTGTGCACATAATTGTTAGACACTGTACTAACTGACCAGGAATAACTTTAAAGAAAGGAATAATTTTGCATCTGAGATAGGTATGTAAGGTCAAGTCCACCTGACATGTGCAAACTCTTGACACCTGAAAGAATTTTCTCTGAGGCTGCCCAGTGTTACCCACTCTTCAGGTATACCAGGCAGAGCCTGTGTTGAATCTCAGAAATACTTCCTACCTGAGCCAACTGGATTCAACCTCCTCCGCTGTTAGCCACAGTTTTGATGTGTATGAGTTCAAGGAGGAAGAGAGCACCTCCTCTGTTTCTATTCTCAGGACACGTAAGGCTAAAGCAGAGCTGTCCAATAGAAATAGGTGGGCCACACACGCAAACAACATGTATAAGGTACATTTTTCTAGTTACCACATTAAAAAGAAATAGTAAATTTAATTTTAATAATCTATCAGCCTAAAACATCATTTCAACATGTAGTCAATATAAAATTATTAACCAGATATCTTGCATTCATTTTTTTCATCCTGCAAACTGGGGTGAATTTTATATACATTAACAGCATGTTTCAGCTTGGATTCACATTTCAGGTGCTCAGTAGCCACATATAGCTAGTGGTTACCATATTAGACAGTGTAGCTCTTGGCTTCCTGCATCCTCCTTTGTAATGAAAGTGGGTGAAAGTGTGGTAAGTTAAGATTAGGAGGTTAGGAGCTTTAATAAGTAACTTTAGATAAATGACTTATTGTGTTTTCTTTACTCTCCCTTCCTCTTTGTCCTCTTCCTCTGAAGGGAGGCTGAAATTCAAAACATAACTTTTAGAGAAGAGAGAGGGATAAAAACCTTGAAGTGGCAAAAGAGACAAGGAGGGCTGCCAGTAAAGTCCGGTCAGGGCCACTTTGAGAAAAATAGCACAGTGGAATTGTATCGATGTTTCCCACAGTGATGGTTGTAGAAAGGGGTTGGTAGGGAGGGAGAAGAGGCTAACTTATTAGGAGATGGCAGAGTTTATGGCCCCCTCTTTAGTCTTTCTGATGGTGGTATATAGACCAGAGGATATGCCTTTTTATACAAAGAACTAAGAGGTCTAAATGTTCTAAGTAGTACATTTGACATTGAGATGCATAGGTGTTCTGGAGGAACTCTTGACTTGTGGGGCCACAGATGTGTTAACAATTCAATTAAAAAAAATTGTAGAGAGAGAGGAATGCATAAGGTGCCAGAGCACAGAGCAGTGTTGGACTAAGAGCACAGGTTTGGGGGTGCAGGTGGGAAGTGCCAGAAAAGTGCTCACAGAGAAGCTGATGTTTCAGCTGAGTTTTGAATGATGAGTTGGAAGTTTTCTAGATAGAAGTCAGGGAACGATGGTGGTTGGTAATGTTACAAACAGTAAAAGAAGCATATAGAACATTCCTAATATATAACTGAATTACACAGTGAGTGTGGGGCTCCTGAAAGGAGATGAACTTAAACATGCAGGAACTTAGATATGCTAAAGATGTTGAACTTGATCCCATAGGTGGGAAGGAAATATATAGGGATGGAAAGCAAAAGAGATGACAAGATTTGCATTTCAGAAAATCTGGCATCTTTAAGTTTAGGTATTATTTTGTTTAATGCCATAAAACAGCTTCTTCTCTCACCAAGTATGTCATAAGCTATCAGATTAGCTTTAAGGAGAAGATGAATTCAAATTAATTTCATTATCTCAATCTTCTGAGATTTTCACAATTCCCCTTAAAAATACTGCTGATGTCTCAGAGTGTTACAGAGTCAAGTTAGTAACAGATCCAATGAGTTCTGAAGGATCATATACCCCTCATGTGTGCACATTGAAATAGCATGAGAATTGCCTTGGTCCTATAATGGCTTGTGAATAGTTAATACAGTTCCCCAGGTCTTTATTTGGGGGGATCACTAGCTCTGTGTTCTTGAGGATCTAGAATGTTTGAATGGTAGCCATTGGGTCACCTTGGAGGAAAAGATAGACTTAAGGGTATGTTCATGTTCTCTCAGTTGACGTCGACATATATCATCACACTGGAGGCATGAAATAGTGTTGCTACACTTATTTATAAAGTCTGGTTTGAAGAAACAGGCTAGCAGCACAGTACACAGCTTTGGTGCTAAGAACAGAGGGAAAGGTAACGTTAATGAAGAAAGTCCTGGAACTTTTTGGAGGGCAATGTGACCAAAATTTAAAATATATTCACTGTATGACTCAAAATTTTTGTTTTTCTGGATTTGTTTTTCATATACAGTTTCCTTAATTTCTCCCTGTTATGGTAAATTAGAAAGTTGGATGGAATTATTCTGTACATATATACACTATGATACAGTTGTCGGCTTAAAAATATAGCCACAACCTGAAAGGAGACAGTTATTTTATTTGGTGGGAATATTTAGGACTCAGAGCTCAGGAGACAGGCAGGAGGGGAACAAAGGGAGCAGGCAGTTTGAAAGCATTCTATGTATGGGAAGAAGCAAGCCTCTGGGCTCACTGAATTCATTCCTTTCATATACACCTCAGCTTAGTTCAGTTCAGTTCAGTCGTTCAGTCGTGTCCGACTGTCTGCGACCCCATGAATCACAGCACGCCAGGCCATCACCAACTCCAGGAGTTCACTCAAACTCATGTCCACAGAGTCGGTGATGCCATCCAGCCATCTCATTCTCCGTCGTCCCCTTCTCCTCCCGCCCCCAAACTTTCCCAGCATCAGAGTCTTTTCCAGTGAGTCAACTAGTCGCATGAGATGGCCAAAGTATTGCAGTTTCAGCTTTAGCATCAGTCCCTCCAATGAACACCCAGGATCGATCTCCCTTAGAATGGACTGGTTGGATCTCCTTGCGGTACAAGGGACTCTCAAGAGTCTTCTCCAACACCACAGTTCAAAAGCATCAATTCTTCGGCGATCAGCTTTCTTCACAGTCCAACTCTCACATCTATACATGACCACGGGAAAAACCATAGCCTTGACTAGACGGACCTTGGTTGGCAAAGTAATGTCTCTGCTTTTTAATATACTATCAAGGTTGGTCATAACTTTCCTTCCAAGGAATAAGCGTCTTTTAATTTCATGGCTGCAATCAACATCTGCAGTGATTTTGGAGCCCAAAAAAATAAAGTCTGACACCGTTTCCACTGTTTTTCCATCTATTTCCCAAGAAGTGATGGGACCAGATGCCATGATCTTTGTTTTCTGAATGTTGAGCTTCAAACCAACCTTTTCACTCTCCTCTTTCACTTTCATCAAGAGGCTCTTGAGTTCCTCTTCACTTTCTGCCATAAGGGTAGTGTCATCTGCATATCTGAGATTATTGATATTTCTCCCAGCAATCTTGATTCCAGCTTGTGCTTCTTCCAGCCCAGCGTTCCTCATGATGTACACTGCATATAAGTTAAATAAACAAGGTGACAATATACAGCCTTGACGTACTCCTTTTCCTATTTGGAACCAGTCGGTTGTCCCATGTACAGTTCTGACTGTTGCTTCCTGACCTGCATACAGGTTTCTCAAGAGGCAGGTCAGGTGGTCTGGTATTCCCATCTCTTTCAGAATGTTCCACAGTTTATTGTGATCCACACAGTCAAAGGCTTTGGCATAGTCAATGAAGCAGAAATAGATGTTTTTCTGGAACTCTCTTGCTTTCTCCATGATCCAGTGGATGTTGGCAATTTGATCTCTGGTTCCTCTGCCTTTTCTAAAACCTGCTTGAACATCTGGGAGTTCACGATTCACATATTGCTGAAGCCTGGCTTGGAGAATTTTGAGCATGACTTTACTAGTGTGTGAGATGAGTGCAATTGTGCGCTAGTTTGAGCATTCTTTGGCATTGCCTTTCTTTGGGATTGGAATGAAGACTGACCTTTTCCAGTCCTGTGGCCACTGCTGAGTTTTCCAAATTTGTTGGCATATTGAGTGCAGCACTTTCACAGCATCATCTTTCAAGATTTGAAATAGCTCAACTGGAATTCCATCACCACCACTAGCTTTGTTCCTAGTGATGCTTTCTAAGGCCCATTTGACTTCACATTCCAAGATGTCTGGCTCTAGGTCAGTGATCACGTTATCGTGACTATCTTGGTCGTGAAGATCTTTTTTGTACAGTTCTTCTGTGTATTCTTGCCACCTCTTCTTAATATCTTCTGCTTCTGTTAGGTCCCTACCATCTTTGTCCTTTATCGAGCCCATCTTTGCATGAAATGTTCCCTTGGAATCTCTAATTTTCTTGAAGAGATCTCTTGTTTTTCCTATTCTGAGCTTCCCATGTAGCTCAGTCGGTAAAGCATCTGCCTGCAACACAGGAAACCTGGGTTCAAGGCCTGGGTCGGGAAGCTCTCCTGGAGAAGGAAATGGCAATCCATTCCAGTGGACTGCCCAGAGAATCCCATGGACATAGGTACCTGGCAGGCCACAGTTCACTGGATTGCGAGAGTCAGACACAACTTAGCACCTCAGCTATCCCAGGCCAATCCTGCTTCCTTGTTCACCTTGCTTCTTGCATTTCCCCTGTCCCCCAGTACCCCCTACCCCCACCTCAGCAATCATCGTAAGGGTGGCAGCATTTTTTGGATTACAGTTTTAGGAGCCCTTATTCACAGGGAGGCCTGACATGCTGCAGTCCACGGAGTCACAAAGAGTCAGACACAACTGAGCGACTGAACTGATACACATTTTGAGGTCAGATTCACATTTTGAAGAAATAGGCTGTGACATTTCTTGTTTATTAACATGGCAGGAGATATTTTCATTTCACATAGTCAACCATGGATTGATTTCTTTATATATTTATCAAAATATAAATATTTGATTCAGTCAGTTACATTTTGGTTCTCCAAACAAAGTTCTTTTGTAGTGGGTCGCTTGAAAGATGTTTATTTACTACTCATTTAAATCCCAAACAGGTATTCCTACTCCACAGGAGACTGTTCTTCATGTGATGATTCTGGAACTTAGGTTTTTCCATCTTGGGCTTTGCCATCTTCAAAACTCAGCTTCTTGGGTCAACATGCTCAATCACATCAGAGATCGTCAAGGATTTTGTATGGGTAAGGCCTGAAGTATTGCACATCAGCTTTAAATACATCATAACAAGTAGAACTCAGTCACATGAGCACACCTATGCTGCAAGGAAGGCTTTGAAAAAAACTGTTGAGTTGAAGAAGAGGAAATGGATTTGTTGCAGTTATACAATTAATGTCTCAACTTCTTGGTTGACCAATACCTATCTTGTTTGACCTATATGTGGAAATAAGGAGTTTTGTAAGGAATAGAGACAGCTCTGTGGGATAGGCTTGTGTGTGTGTGTGTGTGTGTGTGTGTGTGTGTGTGTGTGATTTCCTCAGTTCTGTCTCATCACAACAAAAATTTGAAGTGATGGACCAACATTACAGCCCTCGGATAGACCGTGTCACAGCTCTTGGACAGATCAGTGTTACAGCTCAGTTTTATTTAGAAAATAAAGGAAAATACATCTTCGAGCTGTGATGGAATGCCGACCCAAAGACTGAAGAGAAAGAGAGAGACCCCCAGTCCTTTGGCTCCTCTTTTTATATGTTTTTCTCCTCCCCCTGGGTCTGCCCTATGTAGATTGAGCTAGCCAGGAGTGCTGTTTGTTTTCCCTGAGGTCCTAACTCTGGTCCTTGGACCTTCCTTTGTTTGGGGGCCTTTCCCTTCTCTGTCTTTTAGCCACCACCCTTCTGGACTCCTTTTTCCTGTTTTAATACTTAACAGGCTCAGTTTGGATTTAGTGGATGAGATCTTTAAATTGCATTTGGACCACAAGAATGGGAAACTCTAGGTCTAACAAAGGTTGAAGGTAATGGTACATATCATGTCAAAAACCTTTGTTAGCTAAGAAGTAATTTATAAAGTTAGGAGACACAGCTCTTGAGGGAGCAATAATGTGCGAGCCTAGAACATTTGGGTGTGTGTGTTTGCATGTACGTGTGTTTGCATGTACGTGTGTTTGCACGTGAGTCTACATATAAGCGTGTGCACATGCATGGGGTTTTTATCTCCAATTTGATCATCACTGAAGATGAAACATTCTTGAGTCTGTATGATGCATATTAATTGCTTCCATTGCTCCTGGGGTTGAGATCTCCAGAGACAGGCTTCAGAGTCTGGAAGGAATAAATAATGAGAAGCAGAGAGATTTGTGGTATATTCTACTCTCTGAGTAAAACCTGAAAGGAATCTTTGTGAAGAAAGGTACCTGAAGATGTTTTACAAAGGAGTTGACACCCTGGACTCCTGGGAAGCATGAGGATAAATGTATATGGGCATATGGAACAGTCACTTATTTCCTATGTCTTGATGTCCATTTTATTTTGTTTATTAACATGAGAAAGCATAAATTTTCATGATTGCTTTCATTTACAAATACTGTTCCTATTACAAAAATCTTAATAGACATGGAATTAATAATTTTTTTTTGTCAAATTGTCATTTTGTGTTTTACAAGTTGTCTTCAAAAGAACTGTATTTTTAGCAGACAGGAAAATGGAAACTTTTTTCTTGAAGACTTGGGCAATAATTTAGATGAGTCTCTTCTGTTCTCTTTCACACGGATGACAACATAGCAAATGAACACCCATTTTGTGTGGCTTGTGAGAGAAGAAAACTTTGTAAGTAGAAGCTAATTTACTTAATGAAATATGGAGATTCAAAAGAGTCAAAAGAAAATGGGACTGGGGAATCAAGTAGGATTCTTTACAGTCTAAGCCACCAGGAAAGCCCTCTGAGACATACCCAAAGGCAAAAACAGGAGTGTCTGTTCAGTGTGTTGGTCTATGGGAACTGAAGGGCCCCTTAGCCTGTGTCTGTTGTGCTGAGGGTGGCTGTTTGCTCCGAGGCATCCCAGGTGAGAGGACAATCAGAAGACAGCTAAAGAATATTACTGTGGAAAATGAAAAGTAAGATCTCTCTTTTCTGTCTTCCTCCTGTGCTCCTTGAGCAATATTTAATTACCTCTGCTTATTTTAAAGACCAGGAGATTAGGTTTCTACCACTGCCCATCTCTTGAAACCAACCCTGGTATCTTTTTGCACATTTATTACCCATGGTCAGGTTCTTCACCCATTCTCCTTGAGTTATCAAAACAGCTTTCTAATAATTTCTTGTTAATTTCATCAGCCTATAATTGTCTGGTGAATTGTCTTGTGAATGCAGCTTCCATAAACTCTTGATCATTTTACTGTTCTACTAGAGCAGCTCCAGATTTCCACTGACTAGCAAATTAAGCCCGAACGAGTCAGACTGGCAGTGAGTCCTCTGCTTTGAGGCCCTATCTTTGTACCTAATATCTGACTATACCTTTACAGATATTCTAACTTCCACTCTTTTGGATTGTCCTGTGAACATAATTTCTTGTATTCAAATGCTATTGATATTCTGCCTCCATCATTGATCATGGAAATGTGTGTTTTGCCAAGGTCCATCACCCTCTCAAAAGACTTTCTTTCTTTCTTTTTTTTCAACTGAATATAATCGTCATGTCTCACATGATTCAGAAACCAGTACTCGAGAAAATAAGCACCACACTCGGGGAGTTGGAGAACTCACATTTATTATGCCGGTGGGCCCAGAGAAGTTAACACTCCAGGCTCTGAGCCCCAAACAAAGGGGTTGCAGAATTTTTATACACGGACAGGCCTGATTAAGTTGATTTGCAGGCTTGTGGGGGCTGGGCGATTGCAAAAAACAGTACAGGGGTGAATGAGATAAGAGCCAGTTCCTAGTATTGTGAGTCCCCACTTTCTGAGACCTAAGTGATCCAGACTTTGCAAGGAGCAAGCTGAGTTACAGAGGCAGAAGAAAGAGGAGGTTATGTAAAATTTTAACTTTTCTTCTTCATTCCCTCTCTTGATGCTTCTATCACTCATTGCAGAAAGCATCATCTCATGTTTTGGTAGGACATTCAGAGCTCCCAGTCGTTTAGGGGGCTATATTGAGCTCTTAGCATTTGTAACTTTATGCATTCAATTTGAGGGGTTATGAACTGGGTAATATCATTGAGACTACAAGGGCCAAACCAGAGTGCCACAAACAGCATGAAAAGAGGACCTGTTAAAGGGAGAAGCCACGATGCCCAGCTCCAAATATTGTTCCAATCACCCCAGGAATTAGCTAGTTTCTCTCTCCTGTTTGTGATTTGTTCCCTTAGCTGTTGGGCGATGTCCCTATTTCTGATTGGTTTTCATAAAAGCAGCATTCTTCATTCAAAAAGAGGAATAGTCCTCCCTTTTCAACTGTCAGTAGGTCTAGCCCTCTCCTATCCTGTAAAACCACCTAGCCAAGGAGTCTAGTTGGTCCTGTAATGAAGAGCACAGCAATAATACCAATTAGGGATAGAGGCTAGGGTTGACAATGAAAATCCATTGATATTTTGCTAGCTGGATCCTCAAGCTTCTTTCCTGCGTTGACCCGCCAGCTGCTGGAGTGTGGCTGGAGCAAGGCTGAAGAATCCTCAAGCTCCTGCCGTGCATTGACTCGTCAGATTCCGGAGTGACCAGAGCAGGGCTCAGTGTCCTTCGTGGGTGAGGGCCGTTGTCTTTGGAACCGGACCTTGAGGCGGTTTTTGGGGTGCTGAATGCTTTCCAGGTGTCCTCATCACAGGAAGTAGTTGCCTTCTTGACTCTGGTGTGGTGGATCCAAGGGATGACACCTATAACTTTAACAGCAGTAGTGGTTGCCAGGAGAACCGTGTGAGGGCCTTTTCAAACTGGCTGAAGTGTTGTTTTTTTTTTTTTTTGTCCTAATCTTTAACCCATACCTCATATCCTGGCTGATAGAATGAACCCAATTGCCCAAAGGAATGGGTGTCCTTTCTAAGGTTTCTCCGGCAATATGGAGACTTTTCCAGGGCCTGAAGGTATCAGGACACCTCAGTTCAGCTAGTTGCTGATGGTCTTCCTTGAGTTGTTTATCACTGGGGGTGGTCTCCCATATAAGATCTCAAAAGGAGAATAGCATGAGGACCTAGGGGTGCATTTACGGAGGGAGATGAGAGTGCACAGAATGATAAGGCAGCTTGTTCTAGCCTTGTCTTGGTGTTGGCCGGGGGATATTCTTGTTGCACTACTACTTGGAAAAACAAGCTTAACAAGAAAGTTAAAGATATATGACCCAAAGATTAATAGATGTAGGAAAGCTGCTGAGGGGCTAGCCAGGAGAACCAGGTCCAGACACTGATTCATGAAATTAGTGTTTCTCTAGGTATAAGATGCAAGAATTTGTACTCATAAAAATCTTTACCTGAAAACACCTGATAATCTGAAAGCTTGTTTTTTTATTTTACCCCCAGAGCACAGAATGCCTTATTTTTGCATCTCCACCCTGATCTGTCAAGGTGGTGCTGAAGGTCAGCATCTTGTAATGGTCATGATTTAATCTTTGTGGAGGCAACTGGCAAGGGCCAACTTTCAGTCAGCAGGACCCCTTCATAGCCACATATTTGACCAGGTTTTGGGGGCATTTCATGGTCATTGTGTCCTGCAGTGCTGGGAAGGCTCATTCCCAGGTCGAGCAAAGATTCCATTGACAGCCCACTCAGTGTGTTGTCACTAGACCAGGCCTTGTAAGTGGCAAAAGCCTGTGGACCATACCTGTCTTACTAGCCTCTTGGTCCAGGAAAATATTTCCTCTTGTTTCTTCTCATATCTAGAGCTACATTGTTACAATTATTGATCTCATATGGAACTGCATATCAGCATTTTATCACAGGCTCAGTCACACATTTGGTAACAAGAAATAATCTTCTGAAGCAAGCTACATAGACAATAATATAGCTACCAGTTATTAGTAAAGTCACAAGCAAGAATTTAAGTCAAGAACTTTCATTGTGTATAGCCTGATATACCCCAGGTCATCTGACTCAGTTAAATGATTATATCCGAATGTTAATCTCCTGGTTGTACATCATGAAGCATCTGACCTTTATCTAAAGATTGGTTACCGAGATAAGCTTTAGAAACAATCTTAGAGTCCTTAATTAAGCTTTTAAGCAATATAACATAACAAGGAACTATCTCAGAAATGTCTTAGTCAGCACAGACCTTAATTAACGAAACTGAAAGGTAATTTTTTCTTTTTTTTGGAGAACTCATTGTGAGGGCATTAACACTGTAGTCAGGAAAGGCTTTAACCCATCAGATAAAAATGAGGTCTGTCAGGGAGCCGGGAAAAGCCACATGGCCGCGTTGGATTCCCATAGCCCTGTTTGATTTTTAGCTGTTGTTTTACCATTTTTAATTTCCTGATTTAGGAGCAGACTATTACCATGTTTTAAGGACATCAAGATAGCAAAATCTAACAGTGAGGGTTTTTTTTTTTTTTTTTGTAGAAGCAGAATGAGCTTTGTCTACAAGTAGCATAATCTTAAATGTTTATTTACTTTACCAAAGTAACAAAAAGATTTTGAAAACAAATGTAAATCACTTAAAAGCAAAGAAATTCATAACCTGTAAAGGAGCATTCTAAGAAAACTTTGTTCTCTAAACAGAGAGAAGACCAAATTCCAGTCTGGTACCAGCTTATTGTTAATAACAAAATTTATTTATCTGCTTAATCTTAGAAAGTCTTTTCCATAAATTTTGAAGAACTAGCAGTATTCTTCTAAAAGCATGAGAGTAAAACCATAGAAGGAATATTTAAAATCTGACTCTATTGCAATTGACAAAGAAACCTGGTTGTAACACTTTAATATGATAACTAGAATTATAATTGACCATATTTTATCAGGGCATATCAAATCTTGGTGAATTTCACATAATTTTAGGATATCTTATTAGCAACATCAACCATACAGTATAACCTAAAAAGTTTTATCACCCTTTCAGCAGTACTTCTCATACAATTGGACATGTCCAGTGAACCCAGGTAGCTTAATAGCTCTCTGGGATGTCTCAGGGGCCCTCTGAAGCACCCCAAAGTTAGCTGGAAGTCAAGTTATTTAGGAAGCTTTGCCAATAAATGTCAAAAGGGTTTATAACAGTCAGGTATGATCATATAAATCACTGTGAAATAGTAGTTATTTACTTATCCAAAAGTAACAAAAGATTTCAAAGGTAAATATAGAACAGATCAATTAAGAGATAAAGAAACTTGAATCTACTATTAAAACAGTTTTAACATCTGAAGAAAGTTTGTCCCGTTAACAGAGAGAAAGGCCGAATTCAAGTTTTGTACCACCTTACTTTAAACTCATTTAGGTAAACTTAATGAAATTTATTTTAAAGTTAGTCAGTCCTAACCATGCACAAAACTTTTTTTCAGGGTCCACTTTCCACAAACTTTTTAATCACTTTCTGCAACAGCCACCTGTTAAGTCAGACCTACTTTCTCTTCCCTTTATAAAATATAATTTTATTTTTTATGCTGTCTTTATTAAAAACATATATCCTACTTTCCTTATTATATTAGCAAACAAATGTTAATACTAGATATTTAATATTGAATACTTCCCAGTTCATGTGAATCTGAAATTTATTTAGGTTAATTTTTCTTATATTTAGAATTGTTTGATTTGTAAGTGCTTACTTTTCTTTAGGCCAATTAAATCAGAACTCACTTACAACTTCAACAATACTCTCAGAAAAAAATACACTGAGATATACATAAATTCAGACAGACAGAGATCTTATAGTTTTCTGTTTGAGATTTAAAATATTTCTTTGACCCCCTTTGTTTTCTTTGTTTGAAGTTCTAATTTGTCCAAGGCTGAAGTCTCAGGCAGAGTTGGCTGTGTATTTCAAGGACATGGAGAGTGTTAACTTCAGGCTTTTTCCTAGGCAGGCCTTTTAACAAGCTAGTTGTTTTTAATTGCATATGCAAAAAGAATTGGTTTTGCATTTTCAAAAAGAAAAATTTCTCTCACTCTGTTCAATCAGCAATCACGCACTCACAATCATTGAGCGGTTATCACAATGCCTCCCTTCTCCTGAGTCCCCAGGTTTCCTTAACTGTTGCTCCCTTCCTGGGAGCTCCAACGAGGTGATCAGTATCCTCTTTTACCCGTTGGGGTAGGATCCCAGTTCATGGGGACATTACCGGGGCCTTACTTGATCCTGTGGCCATTCCTGGTGAGCTGGTCCGTCCCTCCAATGAGTCCAGTCAGGGCTTGGCCGTCCGGAGAGTCGGAACACTGGTCCGAAAGAGAACCTGGAATACTGTCAGGTGGCATGCTTCCTTGTTAGTCTCGGGGTTCCTTTGCTCCAGCCCAGTGGAACCACCAGTCCTGTGGCTCAAGGGGCCCTTGTGGTTGGAATCTTGCTGAGGCCTCCAGAAATGGTGCAGAAACCAGTACTCGAGAAACCAAGCACCCTATTCGGAGAGTTGGAGAACTCAGGTTTATTATGGCGGTGGGCCCAGAGGAGTTAACACGCCAAGCTCTGAGCTCCAAAAATGAGGTTGCAGAGCTTTTATACATGAACAGGCATGATTAAGAGGGTTTGTGGGTTTGAGGGGGCTGGGCGATTGCAAATAGCAGGACCAGGGTGAGTGAGATAAGCTCCAGTTCCTAGTATTGTGAGTCTCCACTTTCTGAGACCTACATGATCCAGACTTTGCAAGGAGGAAGCTGAGTTACAGATGCAGAAGGAACAGGAGGTTATGTAAAATTTCAACTTTTCCTCTTCAACATGACCACGAAAATTTTCTTATGTCCCATTACACTGTTAACTATGTCAGCAGCAGCACTACAACATAGGTGGAGGGCTGCTAACATCCAGTCCATATTCCGTATTAGCTCCCCATGAAGTTGCCACAAATAAACACACAGTCTAAGCAAAAACAGTTTCCTTGCAAATGAGATTCCAAGGTAAATACCCTTGCCATTGTAGTGCTTGCATGCTCAGTTGTGTGAGACTCTTTGTGACCTCATGGATTATAGCCTGCCAGGCTCCTCTGACCATAGGATTTTTCAGGCAAGAATACTGAAATAGGTTGCCATTTCCTCCTTCAGGTGATCTTCCCGACCCAGGGATTGGATGCGCGTCTCCTGCGTCTTCTGCGTTGACAGGAAGATTCTTTACCCACTGAGCCACCTGGAAATTCCCTTAGATCTCTTCTAATCAGATTCAAACTCCCTCTGTATAGAAATTCTAGAGGCCCTAATGCATTGTTTGAAGTTGTTTTGAGCAAAAGATGTCTGACATAGCTTCCGAAGAGTAGGGACTCTGCTTTTTGTTCATTCTTTCCCTATTTCCTAAAACAGTGTCTGGCAATAGTACGTGCAAAATAAATATTTGTTGGATAAACAAGGAAGGAAAGGAGAAAAAGAGGATAGAAAAACTCACTTTTCCAGAGGGAAAATAGAAATATAAAAAACCCCATATGTTTATGGAAAATAAACATTTCTCTTCACCAAAAATTGGAAAAAATATAGATATTTCTGTGATTCTCATCGTCTCTTGTCACTTCCACAGGTCCGACGAATGAGGACCTTGGAGACTAATACCTCTGGGTCTGTGAGTGAGTTCATTCTCCTGGGCTTCCCCTGCCGCAGGGAGATCCAGATCCTCCTCACTGTCATATTCTCCCTCATCTACCTCCTGACCCTCCTTGGGAACGCAGCCATCATCTGTGCTGTGTGGTCAAGCCGGAAGCTCCATACACCCATGTACATCCTCCTGGCTAACTTCTCCTTCCTGGAGATCTGCTATGTCAGTTCCGATGTGCCCAAAATGTTGGCCAACATCATCTCCCAGACCAAGAGCATCTCCTACGCTGGCTGCCTGCTCCAGTTCTACTTCTTCTTCTCCACTCCATGTGTGCGGCTGAGTGTTTATTTCTGTCAGTGATGTCTTTTGATCGATTTCTTGCCATCTGTAGACCTTTGCATTATCCTATCATTATGACCCACCGCTTGTGTGTGTTTTTAGTGGTCTTCTGCTGGGCAGGTGGCTTTCTCTGGTTATTGATCCCTTTGATTCTTATATCTCAAATGCCCTTCTGTGGTCCAAACACTGTTGACCATTTTCTCTGTGATCTGGCACCTTTGCTGGCACTGTCCTGTGCTCCAGTGTCTGGAATTAGGCTGATTTGTGGTATCGTGAGCCCTCTAATCATCCTCCTCACCTTCCAGTACATTCTTGGCACTTACTTTTGTGTCCTTAGTGTGGTGCTACAGATGTCCTCAGGCTCAGGAAGGCAGAAGGCTTTCTCTACTTGTGCCTCCCACCTTGCTGTGGTATCCCTCTTCTATGGCTCAGTCATGGTGATGTATGTTAGCCCAGGTTCTGGCGAATATCCAGGGATACAGAAATTTGTGACCTTGTTCTATGCTTTGGCAACCCCTTTCTTTAATCCCCTGATCTACAGCTTCCGGAACAAAGATATGGAAGAAGCACTAAAAAATCTTTTGAGTGTTTTACTGAAGGAAATCTTTAAAGGCTCCAAAAGTTGAATTTAACATAATGCATAATTCATGTTTAGGAGGATGCAAGATCATGAGATGAATGAGATTATGTTTTTTTCCTTTCATTTTATTTCCATATATTGGGAGGATGGCTTTGAAAAGTCCATTAGACCCATGATTAAACTCTTAGGAAGTTATTATTCATGGTCCAGATATGTTTGTACCTTAGATTTAGTTGTTTTGAACAATTTAATAAGATTTTCACATAGTTCTCTTTTGGTATACATTACATTTTGCTGACTTATCTCAACATCCTCAAATTCTGCCTTCATCAAAGCCAGTTCGATTTTTTAGAGCATAGCAAATGCTAAAGTATTGCAATCATATGAATATTTAGCTAGTAATCCTTCAGATAACCAGATTACCAGATTTTTAAACAAAATGCTCAATATCAGAGAAGATTTAGCAGAATTTCTTTTGTGTATCCCATTATTTTAAGTATTGTTTTGGGCACCAACAAGGGTCCTCAGTAAGATTATGTTGTCTTGATCGACTCTCCACATTTTGCCAATACTGTCACTTTAGGAGGCAGGTCCTTGTCTTCCATATGCAGATACGTGAAGATTAGTTCATATTCAGTGTAAGCCAGAGGTGTAGACTTTGTCGGATCACTACAAACCAGCACACAGTGCACTTATTTTCTTTTTTTTTAATTTATTTTAATTGGAGGTTAATTCCAATATTGTGGTGGTTTTTGCCATACATTCATGAGAATCAGACATGGGTGTACATGTGTTCCCCATCCTGAACCCCCTCCCACCTCCCTCCCCATCCCATCCCTCAGGGCCATTCCAGTGCACCAGCCCTGAGCACCCTGTCCCATGCATCGAACCTGGACTAGAGATCTATTTCACATATGGTAATATACATGTTTCATGCTATTCTCTCAAATCATCCCACCGTCGCCTTCTCCCACAGAGTCTAAAAGTCTGTTCTTTACATCTCTTTTGTTGTCTTGCATATAGGGTTATCATAACCATCTTTCTAAATTCCATAAATATGTGGTGATAGACTTTATTGGTGTTTTTTTTTTCTGACTTACTTCACTCTGTATAATAGGCTCCAGTTTCATTCACCTCATTAGAACTGATTCAAATGCATTCTTTTTAATAGCTGAGTAATATTCCATTATGTATATGTACCATAGCTTTCTTATCCATTTGTCTGCTGATGGACGTCTAGGTTAGATATTGTAAACAGTTCTGTGATGAACATTGGGGTACACGAGTCTCTTTCAATTCTGGGTTCCTCAGTGTGTATGCCCAGCAGTGGGATTGCTGGGTTGTATGGGAGTTCTATTTCCAGTTTTTTAAGGAATCTCCACACTGTGCTCCATAGTGGATGTACGAGTTTGCATTCCCACCAACGGTGTAAGAGGGTTCCTTTTTCTCTGCACCCTCTCCAGCATTTGTTGTTTGTAGACTTTTTGATAGCAGCCATTCTGACCGGCATGAGATGGTACCTCATGGTGGTTTTGATTTACATTTCTCTGATAATGAGTGATGGTGAGCATCTATTCATGTGTTTGTTAGCCATCTGTATGTCTTCTTTGGAGAAATGTCTGTTTCGTTCTTTGGCCCACTTTTTGATTGGGTCTCTTATTTTTCTGGAATTGAGCTGTGGGAGTTGCTTGTATATTTTTGAGATTAATTCTTTGTCTGTTGCTTCGTTTGCTATTATTTTCTCCCATTCTGAAGGCTGTCTTTTCACCTTGCTTATAGCTTCTTTCATTGTGCAAAAGCTTTTAAGTCTAATTAGGTCCTATTTGTTTATTTTTGCTTTTATTTCCATTACTCTGGGAGGTGGATCATTGAGGATCCTGCTATGATTTACGTAGAGAGTGTTTGCCTATGTTTTCCTCTAGAGTTTTATGGTTTCTGGTCTTACATTTGGATCTTTAAATCCATTTTGAGTTTATTTTTGTGTATGGTATTAGAAAGTGTTCTAGTTTCATTCTTATATAAGTGGTTGACCAGTTTTCCCAGCAGCACTTGGTAAAGAGATTGTCTTTTCTCCTTTGGATATTCTTGCCTCCTTTGTCAAAGAAAAGGTGTCCGTAGGTGTGTGGATTTATCTCTGGGCTTTCTATTTTGTTCCATTGATCTATATTTCTGTCTTTGCTGTGCACTTATTTTCATGTAGTTCTCTACAAATTTCTCTGAGTCCCTCAGAGGTATTTTCTACTAATTTCTTGTTTTCTAAAATAAGAACTTAATTTACAATATTGCACTTCATGAGGAAACCTTAGGCTAAAATTTTGTTATGGAATAGCTTCAGCACTAACTTTGATTTCAAACTTAATCAAACATCAGAAAACTCCTGCTGGATATTTTTGCATGAAGATGCATTTCAAGTTAGATGTCTAATCCTAAAGTTTTAATCTTTTAGATTAGCTCTAGTCATACTTATTTGTCACCGACTCGATGGACATGAGTTTGAGTGAACTCCGGGAGTTGGTGATGGACAGGGAGGCCTGGTGTGCTGTGATTCATGGGGTCGCAAAGAGTCGGACACGACTGAGCGACTGAACCGAACTGAACTGAACTGAATACTATTTGTCAATGGCTCCACTGAGCTATAGCTTGAATTTAAAGTCTTAACATTTACTTTTTTGAAATTGAAGTATAATTTTGTTACAGTGTTGTGTTAGTTTCTGCTGTATAGGGAAGTGCATCAGCTATATGTATACATATGTCCCCTTTTTGGATCTCACAAAATGAAATAGTGTGGTGTTTACCAAGAATAAGTGTAGACCAGTAGAATATAATATATGACTTATGTCTGATTATTAAAGAGATTTTAATATAAAATATAAATGTTTTTCATTTTGGTGAGAAAGTTCTGAAAAAAATCTTAACAATCAACAAGGAATCTAGTTCTAATTTTCTGTGAGTGTTGTTTTTCAAAAGGCACCTCTAATTTAACCATATTAATCCAGGGAATATATAAATACAGTCAGCCCTCTGTATTTGTAGTTTCTGAATCTGTGGATTCAAGGAACTAAGGATCAAAAATACTAAAAAAAAAATGCCAGAAATTTCCAAAAAGAAAAACTTGAATTTGTTGTGCACAAGCAACTATTTTCATGACATATACATTGTGTTTATAACTACTTACATAACGTTTACATTGTATTAGGTATTATAAATAACCTAGAGATGCATTGGAGAAGGAAATGGCAACCCACTCCAGTGTTCTTGCCTGGAGAATCCCAGGGACAGGGGAGCCTGGTGGGCTTCCGACTATGGGGTCACACAGAGTCGGACACGACTGAAGTGACTTAGCAGCAGCAGCAGAGATGGCTTAAAGTACACAGGATGTGCTTAGGTTACATGCAAATACGATGCCATTTTATGTAAGGAAATTGAGCATTCTCAGGTTTTAATATCTGTTTAGGTTCCTGATATTCTTTCTCTTTCGTGATTTTCTCGCAAATACAAATAAGAGTAAAGACATCACCTTGGGAGAGGATGAGTGAGTGGAGTACTTTGAGAATGCAGGAAAATATATTCTTGTAACATAAATAATCTTTCCTGTTATTAAGAAGAAGGTAGAATTGACAAGCTTGACAACTTATCTCAAAAAAAGAGGGAACAATTTCTGTCCACTGCCCTATTTAATAAGTAGAAATCTTGCCCATGATTTTTACATTATACGTCTCATATTTAAACTGTTCTCTTACACAAAAGTTGGGTTTTTCTGCTGGCTCAGCAGTAAAGAATCTGCCTGCAACGCAGAAGACACAAGAAACGCGGGTTCAGTCCCTGATTTGGGAAGATTCCCTGCAGTAGGACATGACAACCAACTTCAGTATTCATGCTGAGAAAAGCCCATGTACAGAGAAGCCTGGCAGGTTACGGTCCATGGGGCCATAAAGACTCGGACACAACTGAAGTGACTGAGCATGGCACATACACAAAAGTTAGATTTAATTAGCAGTATCCGAATTTTCAGTGAAGGTGACTGCTTCCATGGGAAAACCTGGAATTAAAATGTAAAGATTTATGTACGTATTTATATATACCAGAGGAATCTGCTTTGTTGTGTCATGACAGAATAAGACCAACCTATATAAGAATTACATACATTAAACAGAATTTCTCATACTGTCAAGACCATGACTAGTTTCACTAAATAAAATATAGAAATATACACTTAAAAATGGATGAATAAAGATCCAAGTGGAGATTTATAAGTAGACAATTTTATATGCAAGTCCAGAAGTATGAGTTGAAGTTGCAAGTAGAGGTAAAAACCTAAGAAGTATCAACATAATGAAATGGCAACATAATCAGCATGAATGGCATTTTAAGCTGTTAGATTCTTTGAGATCTGTCTGAACCAGTGCTGAGATACAAGGTGAACCACAAACAACACACATGTAGTTTTTAATATTTATTAGCCACATAAACAATGATTGAAAGAAATAGGCGAAATTAATTTTGATAATATATTTTAACTCAGTTTATCCCAAAGAGTATCATTTAAATTTATAATGAATTTAAACATTGTTAATGAAACATTTACATTCTTTTATTATACTAAGTCTTCAAAATTGGTGTGTGATTTTACAATTATTACATTCTTCATTAGGATTAGTTACATTTCAAGTGGTCAATAGCCACATGTGGGTTATGGCTGTTGTACTTGACAGTGTATGTATACATAGAGAAAACTGAGGTCTAATTAAGGAGCCCAAAAGTTGTCGAGGTTAAACAAGTAAGTGAATTGTCATTTTTCAGAATACAGTTTCTTTGCTTAGAAGGAATAACTGTCCTCTTATTTCACTGGTTTTCCTATTTTAAATCCCAATTTAAACAATTGGGAACAATTGTTTAAATCATAAATTTAAACAATTTATGAACAATTCAGAGTACAGGCGGATGATCAGGTCAAGCCGAAAAATTTATATCAAGTGCTGACTGCCTTGAAGTAGCTTATATTTAATTGGCAGAGTCTGTTTTCTGGTTTCTCATGCTTATTTTCTGTTAACAGTAAATGTTCCTCTACTTAAAGCTTGGAAGGTGCAGAAACGCAGTTTTGAGTAATAATACTTAATGATTTGGCACATGTAAATGTGTGCTTGCCTTTGTACTCTCTTCAAAGTTGGACCAAGAATATTCCTTAAGAAGAAACCATATAAATTCCTATTTTAATTTGCTACATACTGTGTGTAGCTCATCAGTTTTAGGTAGTAAGGAAAACACAAGTGAAAAACACTACTGTTTCAGTGACAGATATTGAGTCCTTGATCTTATAAATTAAGTGATTGGCTTTTTTTGTGAGCATAGTAAGTTGGTGCTATTTCTCAATTATAGACAACCTTATAATTGGAAAAGCAAAATAGTTGATAAATTTAAAGTGCATAAAACAGTATTAGGATAAAATCCAAGACACAAGTTGGAAGTATGAGCCTTAGTTTTATATATACCAACTTGATTATATTAGTTTTAGGACTACAAAAAAAATCTTTAAAACATCAATTTATATTAATACATTGGTGAATAAAAACTCCATGAAACTTTGCTGCAATAGACCTTTGGAACTGTGGGTATTTTATTTTGAGATAGGATGAGAGTTTTTTGGTGTGTGTAATGAATCATACTTTCATGAGATTAAGAAGTCAAATACTCAGACATGCCCAGAAAAGAATTTTTTTAAATGAGAGAAATTCTGAAATCTTGAGAGAATAATAATGTAAAAATGTATATCATTTCTCTGTATTTTTAGAAAATTCTGAGGCACAGAGGACTTTCCTCAGTGCATCTTTCATATCTTTGTTCCGGAGGCTGTAGATCAGAGGATTAAAGAGTGGGGTTGCCATGCAGTAAAACAGGGTCACAAATTTCTGTGTCCCAGGATGGCTCCTGGAGCCTGGACTCACGTACATCACCATAACTGAGCCATAGAACAAGGAAACCACCAAGAAATGGGAGGCACATGTAGAAAAAGCTTTGTTCCTGCCTGAGCCAGCTGGGACCCGAAGTACAGCTCGCAAAACTAAGGTATAGGACCCAAGAATGTAGAGGAAAGTGATGAAAATGATAAGCGAGCTTACAGTGGCACAAGTTAGAGTAGTTTTTGGAACGGGGGCACAGGACAGTGCCAACAATGGTCCCAGGTCACAGAAAAAATGGTCAATGACATTAGGGCCACAGAAAGGCACCCGGGACATAAGAACTGCAGGCATCAGTATTGATAAAAAGCCACCTGCCCAGCAGAAAACCACTAATCGGGCACAGAGTTGATAGGTCATGATGGTGGGGTAATGCAGAGGTCGACAGATGGCAAGGAACCGATCAAAGGACATCGCAGATAGAAAGTAACCCTCAGCTGCACACATGGAGAAGAAGAAGTAGAACTGGAGCAGGCAGCCAGCATAGGAGATGCTCTTGGTCTGGGAGATGATGTTGGCCAACATTTTGGGCACATCGGAACTGACATAGCAGATCTCCAGGAAGGAGAAGTTAGCCAGGAGGATGTACATGGGTGTATGGAGCTTCCGGCTTGACCACACAGCACAGATGATGGCTGCGTTCCCAAGGAGGGTCAGGAGGTAGATGAGGGAGAATATGACAGAGAGGAGGATCTGGATCTCCGTGCGGCAGGGGAAGCCCAGGAGAATGAACTCACTCACAGACCCAGAGATATTACTGGCTTCTGAGAGGTGCATTCTTCTGATCTATGAAGGGAATGATCATTAGATTAGCCATTTCTTTCTCTTGAAAAGTCATTTTTTAATTTTCTGACTTCTGTTTATTCCTTTAATGCACTTTCGTGAAAGGGCTCCATATGGTTCTGATTTTAACTCATTTCCCAATGATCTAGCTTCGTCCAGTGAGAGCAGAGTTCTGAGAACCCCAGCCAATATGTTACTATATGCTCCCAGAGCGCCCACTGTAACAGTCTCCATTTTTTTCAGAGTACAAATTTCACTGACATCATATAACATGGAGTCCAGATTGTTTTCTATGTTTGCATTTACCTTAATTCTTCCTTGATGTAAAGTTCCATAAGATACACCCTCATACATCCATGTAATTTCTTTTCTCCTCGTTGCAAAGAAAATTTTATTTAGAATTTTGGAAAATTCTAAGAAAAATCAAAGTTCAAATTAATATGGTAACACATGGTAACTAGAGTTATTGTGGTGATCATTTTGTAGTGTATGAAAATACTGAATCATGATCCTGTACACCTAAAACTAATATAATATTGCAAGTCTATTTTATTTCAATTAAAAAAAAATGGCCTGGCAATATTCATAGCAGAAAAGTGGAATTCAAGGCTTGTCTTCAATAAGACAAAGAGAATCATTTTATATGAATAAGAGGTAAAAGATGAATGAAAAAATATTAAAGCTTGTCATGTTGTAAAAAAATAATAAATTACTATGAAGTTGAATTAGGTCAGTACAAAAAGAGTACCTTACTATGTTGTCAGTTAACATTTTCTCAGGATATCTGTCCTGGATGGCTCTGTTAATGGAAGCAGGGTGCTGAAGACATTGCCACAAATTCCATTTTAGACAGTACCTATTAGTTTCTTAGAGCTGGTATTTAACTTCTACTTGCTGAGCCAACAGCTAAACTGATACAGAGAAAAAAGGACCTTCGTTGGCTTCTCTTTAATTAGGAGATCCTGGCTTTCAAATAGAAAAACAGCAAGAGGCAGATGGAGAAAACTTCTCTCTTTGCTTAGATGGCTGCAAAAGTATATTGTGCATGTACTACAGCTTTTCCTCCTTGACCCAAATTCTGATTTATGATAAAGAAGAGTTTTAGCACGGCTACTAACTAAAGCTGGAAATCACCATCTTTGACCTGCCCTGCGTCCTAATTTTTGGCACTTTTATGAAAGTGAAAGTCACTCAGTCCTGTCCAACTCTTTGTGACGCCATGGACTATACATCCATGGAATTCTCCAGGCCAGAATACTGGAACGGGTAGCCTTTCCCTTTTCCAGGGGATCTTCCCAACCCAGGGATTGAACCCAGGTTTCTGGCATTGCAGTCGGATTCTTTACCAGCTGAGCCACAAGGAAAGCGCAAGAATACTGGAGTGGGTAGCCTATCCCTTCCCCAGTGGATCTTACAGACCCAGGAATCGAACTGGGGTCTCTCCTGCATTGCAGGCGGATTCTTTACCAACTGAGCTATCAGGGAAGCCCTCTGACTTGAACCAATTTCTGAACATTTTTTTAAAAAAAAATTTGACGTCTAAGGTAGTGAGCAAACAGCACCCGCTGTTATGTAGGAAGCATTTATTGTGACCATCACTTAACATTCATTATCTCAATAAATTCTCCTCCCTCTGCTTTCCAGTTCTAGAGCCTTAAGATAAAACACCTTCACATTTCTAAATGTAGCGCTGAATTTTATTGTCACTCTGAGCACGTTGATTCTAAAATCCAACTTTTTCCCCTACACAGATGTCAGCTATGTATGTATTAGCTGTGTTTCCTTATTGTGTTTTATTCAATTTGTTCATCTGCCACTTGCCTATATCAAATTTCCACTTGTGCATGTGGAGGACTAGCCTCAGGAAAGCTGTGTTAGTGATTGAGGCTATATACTATAGGAAAAGATTATTTACATATTTCTCACTGTCTCTCTCTATAGGATACATCAGATACATCACTAAGATGGTGAGGCGGGTATCTTCCAAACTAGCAGCTTCCATCAAATGCCAAAGGGAGATCAAGTATAAAAAGAGTTTTGTGTTCATTCAGAAAGACCAACAGATGGATGAGTTGAAATGAACTATAAGCTATACATCCCAGGTGATGGGCTCATTGGAGAAAACTTTGACTGGAAATTCAGTGATTGGAAGGGATGATATGATGCTTTAAATCAGAAGTAGACAAGCTAAATTTTCAATATTGGATATTTAGCTAAAATATGTGTAGTAAGAGCCATCACACTTTTTACTGTGACCATAATTTTACTTATACAGTTGAACTGGCTATGGTGGGTAAATAGAGTTGAACTGACTATGGTGGGTAAGACTGTGTGTAAACAGGGCAAAGAAACTTGATAAAGAAAGAAAAATAGTGGAATGAAGGTGCGTTGCAGGGGTGTTATATTTTAATGGGAAATCCCCCTTCACTCACGGTCAGAATCAGTGTAAACCCACCTCAAAATTAAGGTAAGGATAAGAGTATTTGAGGAGGAGTCTTTGATGTTTTAACATAGGCTCTTGAATGAGCAGACGTTAATCAGAATTCGAAGTAAGAAAAAGGAAAATGTCATCAGAAAGAAAGAGAAAGAAACAACAGATTTCTTTCAAATTTTTATCTGTAATACAACTTGGTACTCTCATGAATGTCTTCCTTCCTTTCCTGATTAAAAACTCCTCTGGTCTACGGCCATACCACCCTGAACGCGCCCGATCTCGTCTAAAAACTCCTCTGTTCCTGCCTCACTGTTCTAAGTTCAATTCACCCAGGGCCCTTCTCTCCCTGCCTTGGGTCACTGTGGACTCTACCTGAGACTATATGTTGATTTTTCCTTTCACTGCAAATACAGGAATTCTTCAGTCTTAATTACACTTAATGAAAATAAATATCGATTACTTACAAAAGTTTTATCTCCTTTGAAGTGATATGAAGCTCATTAGCTTCTATCATTTCTTTACCTGAAAAATAATGCCAAACAGAGAAGTGTCAGCTCAAAATTTCCTGATGGGATTTTTGAACAGTTGTATGCTGGACAGATGTGATTCTACCAGGAAGAATGAAGATTTTGTAAAAAGTTATATATCAGTTGATATATTACCTTGTTTATCATATGAAATATATTTATAAATAAAAATCCAAAGGACCGTTCACAGCCCTCTTTCTGTAGCAATAATACACACAGTGGACATTGCAGCAGGCAGTTGAGGGGCTACCATTGTGCCCTCTTAAAGATCCTAGATGAAGAATTTGGGGGTCCTGGTGACACTCTGCCACACTTTGAGCTTCACAAAGGATTCTCTTTAACTTCAAAAAAAGAATAAAATGCCAAGAAACTCTCCGTTTTACTATGTATACCTTTCTGGCCACATACTGTCCC
This sequence comes from Moschus berezovskii, assembly GCF_049115385.1. Classification (NCBI taxonomy): domain Eukaryota; kingdom Metazoa; phylum Chordata; class Mammalia; order Artiodactyla; family Moschidae; genus Moschus; species Moschus berezovskii. The sequence continues at coordinate 78,861,385 of NC_142468.1, forward strand.
TAGAGGCCATCCCTCAGGAGCAGCAGGGACAATCAGAGTGCATCGTTCAATCCCCAAGTGTGTTTTACTTTCAGTGTTGTGCTCAAAGCTGAAAAGGCCTTCCTGAATCCATTGGTGAGACTGTCACCTAATAATGGCCCCGCTAATTTGCTGCTCACCTGACACCCACAGACAGGCTCTGGATTTAAAACCAGCTCCATATTGGATATCACCAGTTGCTTTAAGGCTCCCAGAGCTCCCCTGTTAGCATATGTGTTTCTTCAAATGACATTGAAAGTTCACTTTAACAAATTCCCAGATCCTGAGTATCTTCCTGTGGGAGCATGCTCAGTTGCTCAGTTGTGTCTGACTCTTTATGATCCTGTGCACTATAGCCCACCAGTCTCCTCCGTCTGTGGGATTTTCCCAGCAAGAATACTGGAGTGGGTTGCTATATCCTCTTCCAGGGAATCTTTCTGACCCAGGGATCGAACTTGTATCTTGCATCTCCTGCATTGGCAGGCAGATTCTTTACCACTGAGCCACTGAGGAACCCCAAGTATCTTCCCTATGACCCACTAAAAAGGTAACCTCCCTGCCTATCTTTATCAGTCTGTACAGCAGTGTTAAAAGTTGGTCTGCATTCCCTGAGTAGACTTTTGGTGGCAGGAACTGATTCCCAGTGAAATTGCCCAGTGGCTTTCAATCCTCATGAGAATAAGAAAACCTAGGGTCTCACTTGTTCAGAGCCTCCTATCATACCCTCAACCACAAGGATTTTATGTCTTCTTATGTTTTCCAATTATCTTCTCCTGTCTCAATGGATATAAACACTCTACCCGGTTTTTATTGTGTTTAGGTGATAGTACCTGCTATTTGCTGATTACTATGCCAGCAGATTTCATATGTGTTATCTATTATATATGTGTGCATGCTCAGTTATAAGTCATGTCCGACTCTTTGTGACCCCATGGACTGTACCTGGCTGGGTTCCTCTATCCATGGAATTCCCCAGGCAAGAATACTGGAGTGGGTTGTCCTTTCCTCCTCCAGGTTATCTTCCCAACCCAGGGATTGAACCTGGGTCTCCTGCATTGCAGGCAGATTCTTTACCACTGAGCCATGTGGGAAGTCCTATCAAATACTTGTAAATCTCATTAAACTCTTTGGAATACTGTCTTATCCTTTTAAAATGATTGAACAGAAGCCCACAGAGGGTAAGAGTTTATATTTGGCTCTAACTCAACTTGGTTTATCTTTTCTACAAAGAGGGTGACTGGAGTGAAAAGTTATATCTAATCTTCCCATGGCTTCTACCTGTTATTCTTTCCTGGTCATTGTTATGTCTTTCTATCCCTCTGGGAAAATTCTATTAATCTTGTTATTTTGGCTTCTTGGCTTCCTTAAGTAGTTTTACTTCAAACACTATATTTGAGAAGGCTGTTCAGAATCTGGTTTATGGCTTAACATCTTATTTTATCTTGATACAACAAATTTGTCTGAAAAATGATTGCTATTGTGAACAAAGATTTGTTTAAAATAGTTATTGCCCATAAGCAGCTTTCAAGGTAATGAGCTACTTTGGCAAAAGTTCCAGCAAAAATCCCATTCAAGGACAGAACTTTAATTCTTTTTTATTCTTTGCTGTGTAAGCAGACACAGAGTAGTCTTGACAATGAGGTGCATTTGAATTCTCGGTAATACTGTTCCTGCCTGAAAACTCCCATGGACAGAGGAGCCTAGCAGGCTATAATCCATAGGGTCGCAAAGAGTTGAACACAACTGAGTATGAGCTTGCAGTGCCTCCCAGCAAGGTAGGGGTCAGACCAGATTCAGATGTTACTTCTGTTCGACTCTCTATTTCTTGTGCTAGACTCCATCTTTCTTCTCCAAGCTTTAGTTATTTTAGCACAGAGATACCAGGTGTCCAAAACCAGGCAGAAAGTCTCTAATCCAAGCTGACAAAGGCAGCAATATTGGAAGTAGCCCACTCACTCTGTTTGATGTTCACTAGTTCCAGCAGAAAGCAACCTGGGGGAAAGATAATTCTGAGTTAATAGTGACCAGGTCCTTTTACTGTAGCCCTGCTTCCTGTTGCTTCTTCTAGTAATGACTTAGAAGGATTTTCCATTGGAAGCACCAGTGATGTATCTGCAAGTCATAGAATCACTTATACTCTCACATTGTGTTTGGAGACTCATCTTTAAACTCCTCCCTCAGTGACTTGCTTATAAAAACTTCTTTTCATTCTTTGTTGCTTTGATGATGACTGTCTAACTTTTTCAAACATTTTGTTACTGATAATGTATATTGTCAGTATTTCATTAGCATGTAACCTTCCAAATCAGTTCTTTCCCTTTTTAACTCCAGAAACACCTCAGAAACCAATCCTCTCAGATAGGTCAATTGCCTCAAGAAAGAAAGCCATCCTGGTTCCGGGCAAATTGGACCTTCCCAGGCACTCTTTTTGTTCCAGGCAGGATATTGTGGAAGGTAGGCAGCTAAGCCCCAAGGACTGTGTTGAACCAGGTTCAGCTTTGGGCAGTATGGCCCAGGATACCAGGTCCCTCTCTTGGCACAGCCTTCCCCAGGCCATACATTAGGACTCTTAGTGTTGCTGTGTTCCTTGTGAATTTGGGCAGAAGTGAGAAGTGGCCAAATACATATACTTGTCACTTTATACTTGACTTTAGATCGATGATATCCAAACTGTTGGAGATGATATAGGTAGTGCTTAATTTCACCATTCTGCTTCATTTGTTCTCGCCAAACATGTCCTGTACATTAAATAATGAATTTTCAAATGAAAGCGAATTTAACTAATTCTGAGAATTTTCTGGTCTTTTGAGAGTCTCCCATGCAACTTTGATATGACTGCTAATCTCAGACAAGAGGTGGAATCCCTGACTCAGAAGAAGTTGGGCAGAAATAGAATTTTAATAGGCTTGAAAGCAGGCACCTGGCACTGGCTCGGAGAGACTCCAATTATGTAAAAAATGCGTTACACCCATATCTTTCCTCACTCCCTCCACTGTTCCACCCACTTCATATTGTCTTTAGAGCACTGTTTTGTGATTTTCTTTTTCTCCTCTTGGTTTCTTCCCAAATGCTGATTGATTTAATCAGTTGATGGACATGAGTTTAGGTAAACTCCGGGAGTTGGTGATGGACAGGGAGGCCTGGCGTGCTGTGATGTATGGGATCGCAAAGAGTCGGACACCACTGAGTGACTGAACTGAACTGAGGAACATAATCATTTTATGGTTACAGCGTAATATAAGTAGTTCTCTCTTGTTGGACATTTAGATTGCTTTGCAAGTTTTTTCTATTACAAACTATTCTGTGATGATGTTCTCTTACAGTGAATTAGTATAAGTGTATTAGCTGATCAAAATGTATATATAATTTTAAGACTTTTCTTTGCCATATTGCTAGATTGCTTTCTAAAAGTGTTGCCCTAACTTAGTCTAACCAGCAGATAGTGAGAATGCTCATTTTCCTCACATTTGAAACACACACACACATACAGCTTATTATAATTCTGTCTAAAAATTACCATTATGAATATTTTAAAGTAATGTGTCATTATTTTAATGTGTATTTATTTAATTAGTAATTAGGTTGAGTCTAAGAAGTGTTTTTGATCATTTTGCCTTTTTTTCCTTTTCATTTATATATATAACATTTTTCTAATCATGTGTTCATTTTTCTTGATTTAAAATAATTTCTTATAACATATTTATATTTTCCATTTTTGATGTTTTACCTATTCAATACATGTGCATAGCAATTTTTTGAACCAAAGCTATTTTTTATGTAGTCACATATGCACTCTTTCTCTTAATGGTTTATACTTTGGTTTTATGCTTAGGAATATATTCACATCTTGAGATTACATATTGATAACATACATGATGTAGAATTGAAAGATGTCTGTTTTTGTGAACAGAAAATGTGTGCAATTATCAACAGGGAAACACAACCAGTCTCCAGTACTTGTAGCAATTTCAGAAAGGATAAATTTCAGAAGGATAAACCCCTTCTCCATAAAGGAAGGGGTTAGTGTAATCAACTTGCCATCAAGTGGCTGGCTCTAGTGACTTCTGAGACACTCTGAGGCAGAAATTTGAAAGATATGTGGTGGTTTTGAAGTGGGACACTGTTCAGTTCAATTCAGTTCAGTTCAGTCGCTCAGTCGTGTCCGACTCTTTGCGACCCCATGAATCACAGCACACCAGGCCTCTCTGTCCATCACCAACTCCCGGAGTTCACTCAAACTCATGTCCACAGAGTCGGTGATGCCATCCAGCCATCTCATTCTCTGTCGTCCCCTTCTCCTTCCTCCCGCCCCCAACCTTTCCCAGCATCAGGGTCTTTTCCGGTGAGTCAACTCATCGCATGAGGTGGCCAAAGTATTGCAGTTTCAACTTTAGCATCAGTCCTTCCAATGAACACCCAGGATTGATCTCCTTTAGAATGGACTGGTTGGATCTCCTTGCAGTACAAGGGACTCTCAAGAGTCTTCTCCAACACCACAGTTCAAAAACATCAATTCTTCGGCGATCAGCTTTCTTCACAGTCCAATTCTCACATCCATACATGACCATGGGAAAAACCATAGCCTTGACTAGACGGACCTTTGTTGGCAAAGGAATGTCTCTGCTTTTTAATATGCTATCTAGGTTGGTCATAACTTTCCTTCCAAGGAGTAAGCGTCTTTTAATTTCATGGCTGCAGTCAGCATCTACAGTGATTTTGGAGCCCCCAAAAATAAAGTCTGACACTGTTTCCACCGTTTTCCCATCTATTTCCCATGAAGTGATGGGACCAGATGCCACGATCTTTATTTTCTGAATGTTGAGCTTCAAGCCAACCTTTTCACTCTCCTCTTTCACTTTCATCAAGAGGCTTTTGAGTTCCTCTTCACTTTCTGCCATAAGGGTAGTGTCATGTGCATATCTGAGGTTATTGATATTTCTCCCAGTATGAGTTAAAATTCATGTAGAACTATTCAGTACAACTGTAGCTGAAAAAGAAGCTTACCAAAAGTATCTGCTACAATAAACATCTGGCTCCATTACCATTTACTAGTGTGATATTTGGGAAATTCCTGAACCTCACTAAAACTGTTAATTTTCTAATTTTTTAACATAGTGTTGGTAATAACTTGCTCCAGAAGGTTGTTATATGTATAAAATAAATGCATATTATATGTATATAATAAATGAAGTGACTGTTCTCAAATTACTCAGTGTGATAACAGTTCCATCAGGTGATTTGGGAGAAAATAAAGTCATTTTGTCAAAATTGGATAAAATTCCATTTCAGTACATGATTTTTGGAGATTTATAATACTTACAATGTTTTGAAGACTTCATGAATTTGCTTACTTTGGTGTAACCCTTTACTTGCTTTATTTAAGAATGGCACTTAAAAAAGCTGAGCAGACAGTTTTTCTCCTTTCCTATTAACTTCACATGGATTATTCCTAGAAAAGCATGTTGGTAAATTTGGAGATAGTTTACATAAGTGGTTTAGCTCAGGATCAGCACTGATAAATTCTTAGAAATAGTAGGACATGTAATTGAAATAAAGGAAGTAGCCTGCAAGGCTGACCTCTGTATGAGAGGAGGTAAGAATTTATTTTATGATTTGGAATGAATGTCCAAATGGTGAGACTGGTCCAGATGGTGAGATTGAGGGAAGTATCTGAGGGAAGTGGTAAAACAAGAGATTGTTTATTGAGTAGATAGACTTTGCTTGTATCCTTGTAAATAATCTCCTAAAATAAACTAGACAAATTTGAAGTTTAGATTTCACTATATCCTTAATTCATAAAGTCCTGAATTAAGCAAAAGTTACTAAAAAACTTGAATTTTATTTCGTTTTAATTAATTAATTAATTTCATTCCATTTTAAGTGTCAGCAGCCTGAATTACGAGGTGTTTCTGATACGTAAAGTGTGAGATGCAAAAAGCCTAGTTAATTATTATCGCAAAATCGGTTACAAATGCAGAAACCACACACCTTTGGAAGCAACAGTACATTTTATTCACTACACATTCTCATCTCTTTTCCCTATCTGCTTTAAGAAAGCTAGATGACTGTAGGGTGAGCAAACCATAAGCACCCAGAAGGAAATAATAGTTAAAATAATCAGGGAAACAGCATCTTATGTTAAAGATATTTTGGATGATGTTCTTAATTAAGCATTTTTACTTAGGTAGATAATTTGTCCAGGCAATTGTTCACCCATTCAGTCCACTTTGTGAAATAGGACAGAAAAAACTTGCTATAGAACCCCCAGAAGTTCTGACCGTCCTTGTCCAGACAACCTCAGATTCTTGGGTCTTTCTTAAAGGAAGTCCAATTACAGTTGTACTTCACTTTGTGGAATAGATGATTTTCTGAAGGCTATAAATGTGGCTCCCTAAATTACACTTTATTTCTCTGTTATATTCTTAGAATCATCTTTAAAAAATACGTGCTAGTGGTGAAAATAAAATGCATAAACAAACCAACATTTGTAACTATATATTTTAAAAAGATCTTTAGACACATTTTAGATAATACTTAATATGTCACATGGCAAAAATACCGAAATAAAATATGGTCCTACAGCATGTCAATTGACACTGGATTTGCAGCAAAGAGAGAAGTCCTGACTAATGCCCTTTACATTTAGCATATATCTTAACTTTATTGAATAAACACGAGCCACTAAGTTCCTAATTCTTATTTTGAGTACTTTCTGACTTACTACTTAATATGCATCTAAGGCTGTTTGTTTCTTTACGATCCTTAGAGTAGAAACAGGAATTATTCTTTGGAAGAGAGTAAAAAGATCACACCTGTACAGCTGTACTTTTTTCATACGGTAATCCTTACATTCTGTGACTACCAGTGGAGAAGATGTTGCAGTGTAAATACCAAAACAAGTTTATGAATCCTCTTGAATCCTTATATGTTGCTTCAATTCTGAAACACAAAGCAGATTTATACTTCCTTTTAGAAGCTTGGTTATGATGACAAGTTCAATTTTCTTAAGACAATTTTATTTCTTAAAAATGACTAATCCGCTTCGCAGGCATGGTGCGCTGCAGTTGCATGCTGTTCAGAAAGTATGGAAACTTCATTGATAACCTGAGACTCTTCACCAAGGGAGGAAGTGGTGGAATGGGCTACCCTCGTTTAGGTGGTGAAGGTGGAAAAGGTGGTGACATCTGGATTGTAGCCCATAACAAAATGACTTTAAAACAACTTAAGGATAAATATCCTCAGAAACGGTTTGTGGCTGGAGAAGGAGCAAACAGTCGAGTTAGTGCACTGAAAGGCTCCAAAGGGAAAGACTGTGAAATTCCTGTCCCTGTGGGTGTTTCAGTAACTGATGACAGTGGTAACGTTATAGATTCCCAAATGCTGGAAAATCCTCTTTGCTAAGTAAGATTTCTTATGCAAAACCTGCAATTGCAGATTATGCATTTACAACAATAAAGCCTGAACTTGGAAAAATTATATATAGTGATTTCAAACAGATATCAGTAGCTGATCTTCCTGGTTTAATAGAAGGAGCACATATGAACAAAGGAATGGGCCACAAATTCCTCAAGCATATAGAAAGAACTAAACAACTGCTTTTTGTTGTTGATATTTCTGGATTTCAGCTTTCTTCCCAAACTCATTACAGAACTGCTTTTGAAACCATAATACTGCTTTCAAAAGAGTTAGAGTTGTACAAAGAGGAACTTCAGACAAAATCTGCACTCTTAGCAGTAAATAAAATGGACTTGCCAGATGCACAGGATAAGTTCCATGTACTAATGAACCAACTCCAGAATCCTAAAGAATTTTTGCATTTATTTGAAAAACACATGATTCCAGAGAGGACTGTGGAATTCCAACACATCATCCCCATCTCTGCAGTTACTGGAGAAGGAATCGATGAACTAAAGAACTGTGTAAGGAAATCTCTGGATGAACACGCCAACCAGGAAAATGATGCATATCATAAGAAGCAGTTGCTTAATCTACATATTTCCAATACAATATCTTATAGTGAGCCACCATCAAAGAATGCTGTTTCTAGTCCTAGAATGGATGTAACTTAAATATATGAAAAGTGATACTGAAATTGTGTTCATTTGAAAGCTCTTTGACATTTTTTAGAATGTTGGTTGTTACTAACCTGCTGTATATACCATCATTCAAGAACCATATTTTTAAAGATGTTTTGTAGTTAAGTTTGTCAACAGATAAAAAAATAACCAAGGGTTAAAAATGACAGTTTATAATGTTATGGCCATCCACGTGTAATAACATCCTATAGTATTCTATCTGTATGTCTCTGCTGCTGCTGCTGAATCACTTCAGTCGTATCCGACTCTGTGTGACCCCATAGACGGAAACCCACCCGGCCCTGGGATTCTCCAGGCAAGAACACTGGAGTGGGTTGCCATTTCCTTCTCCAATGTGTGAAAGTGAAGTCGCTCAGTCGTGTCCGACCCTTAGCGACCCCATGGACTGCAGCCTACCAGGCTCCTCTATCCATGGGATTTTCTAGGCAAGAGTACTGGAGTGGCTCTAGTGAGATAATTTTTAAGATTATAAAACAGGGTTCCTTATGAGCAACTAGGTTTTATTTGTTTGTTTTTGAGTTTGTCATTACCTGGTTCTCCTAAATTTGTAATAGTTCTTTTTTTTTTTTTTTGAACAACCTCAAACTCCTGATTTTGAACATATTCACTGATAATAAAGATCACTGATAATCAGCAAAAAAAAAAAAAAAAGACTAATCCATCATGTAGTGGGTGACTTTTATGATAATAGTAGGCTTTATTGTAATAGTTCCTTAACCAAAATTATTATTAAATTTTCTAGAAAACCATCCTGTTCGTGTCTTATTCAGATAGCTTGTGTTGCAACTTAGTTCACTATGACTTCTGATTTATGTTTTAAGAACAGATATTTCAGCCCAAAAGACTTTCCTTAGAGCAGCCTTCATCTCACTGTTCCTGAGGCTATAAATTAGAGGATTGCAGAGGGGTGTTATTACAGAATAAAATAAGGTCACAATTTTTTGCACTTTCACTGGGTGTCCTGATCCAGGACTAACATATATCACCATAACAGAGCAAAAAAACAGAATTACCACAGCCAGGTGAGAAGCACCAGTGGAGAAAGCCTTGCGTTTGCTGGCTTCTGAGGGCATCCTTACCACAGCCAGAATCACCAGCACATAGAAGCAAAGGAGGAAGAAAGGTGCGAGTCATGAAAACAGCATTGAAAGTAGAGTAAATGAGTTGTGTGGTGCTGTCTTCAGAACAGGACAGCATCATCAATGGGACAGGATCACACATAAAGTGGTCGATGATATTTGGGTTGCAAAAGGGCAACTGTGAAATGAGAACAACAGGGGTTAGGAAGAGAATGAACCCACAGGATCACCCAAAGATGATGATGGCAGTGTAGAGCTCTTTAGTCATGATGCGTGGGTAATGCAGAGGATGGCAGATGGCAAGATACCTGTCAAAGGCCATGATGCAAAGGTAGAAGCCCTCGTCACACCCAAAAGAGAACAAGTAGGACTGTGCAAAACAGCTCACGAAGGAGATGGACTTGCTTGAGGATAGAAAGTTGGCCAACATATTAGGGACGGTTGTGGTGACATAACATATTTCCAGGAAAGAGAAATTCCCCAAGAAGATGTACATGGGCGTGTGAAGGTGCTGATCCCACCGCACATCTGTGTTCCACATCAGGGTCGGGATATAGGCTACTGAAAAGAGCCCGAAGTAGAGGAGCTGCATTTCTGGGCTTGAGGGAAAGCCCAGCCCAGGAGGATTAAGTGGATAACAAAGTGGGTGGTTTCTCTGCTGGACATATTCATTGGTCTGGAAGACATGGGATGACAGAAGTTACTTAACTTTAACACAGTATACTGATTCTTCCTGAAAAATCCTAGTTTCGTTACCAGTTTGGGTAGATTAAGTAATAAACAATGAGTTTTATTTTAAAGCACCCAAATGGTGATCATCATAACCTATTGCCCAAGAGTATGATTTCATTTGATGATGTTGTTTAATCATGTAGTCATGTCTGACTTTTTTGCTACCTCATGGACTGTAGCCCACCAGGCTCCTCTGTCCATGGGATTTCCCAGACAAGAATACCGGAATGGGTTGTCATTTCCTTTTCCAGGGGTTCTTCCTCCATTGGCAGGTGGATTCTTTACCACTGAGCCACCAGGGAAGCCCTTCATTTTGATAGGATGCAAATAATCATATAAATAAGAACATGGTTTGGCACAATCATTAAACTAGATTGGGATATTGGATAACACTTAAGTGTAAAATTTGTAATTCAGAGTAAGTCACTTAACTTTCTGTGTGTTTTACCATAAAAAAGAATAGTACACACAAACCAGCATATGTGGAATTTCTAAAATATTATGTAAAACTAATTTTTTGTAATTAGTGATATTGATAATAATAGCAAATGAAATTTCAGAAGGTTCTATCTCACTGAGATAACAAAGAAAGAATACAGGGAATATTTCTTTTTGTGCTTGTTTATGATATTGTTAAGTAATGATGAAAAGGGCCTCTCTGGTACCAGCACAGGTGGTATATTATATGACTGTACTAAACACGTTTGGCGTATAAGAAATGTGTTTTCTCTGTCCGGCCTGTTGGATTCAGCTCCACAGCACGAGAAGAGCCCTAACCTTTGGCACCTGAATACTGAAAATTTTGATATACTCTCTAGTGAACTTGAGAACTAGATATGCCACTTGGGGCAACGGACCTTAAGGAGAGCAACGACTCAGAGTGACTGATGGACCTTAAGGAGAGCAACTACTCGGAGTGACTGCCCTGTTGAATGTGACTAGACTTGGCCCATTTTGCTGCAAAATAGTTGTGACATAGAGAAAAGATTTTGATTTGTGTGCATGGCATTTCCATTATTTTCATAGCTGCTTTCTATGTTTGGTCTCGTTTTCTCTTTTTTATGCATAACCTCTGAAACATTTTTATACTCATTCTAGGCATCTTCTATTGAGACAATCTTGAGACATGGAATATCTTTCTTAACCATTCTTGCTCCCCTCTTCCCCTAGTTTGTAATTATCGAATCAAAGCTTCATGTCTTGCTTTCTTAGAAGCCTACTGTTGGCTATCATATTTGGAACCTAAAGTGAAAGCACAGCTATTTATGTATTCTCATTGCTCATGGGGCTTTATAGATTTTATCAGGTCTGAATGCAAGCTGGTAGCCAATCTGTTTGTTTCTCATAGCAATCACATTATATCAGGGGGCACACAAGTGCTTCTGTGTGTGTGTGTGTATTTTGTCATCAAAGACAGTCTTCTTTGATCTATTGCAATTGTGAAGCAAGATTTGTAAAAGAAGATTATTTAAGATTTTTATCATGAATAATTGTATGATTTTTCTCAATTGAAGCTTTTGTACAGTAGCTGAGAGAGAATAAAATGTCATCTTGTCTAGAAACTCAAGCTATGGAGCTAGTGAATCTTGGCTTGTCACTATAAATGAGAGGGCCTTTCACTTAAGAACATATAAATTGTACTTACACACATACAGTGAATAAAAATACGCAGGAAAAAGAGAAAAATCATAACATTAAGAGGCAATTCATATGAATAAGCTTCAAAATTACCCTTAGATGTCCACAAATTATTCTGCTGCTTTTATTGAAGAAAAAGCTCAGCTAACACACATCATAGTGGTAGCTTCATAACTCATTTGACTGAATTTTTAAAACTCATTTAATTTTTGTCTTTTATATTGCAATGTGTGTCTTGATACCTTGAAACCCTGTTTGATGATATTGAAATTCCTCATTTTTACTGACAAGGACTTCCCCGATGGCTCAGCAGTAAGGAATCTGTCTGCAATGCAGGAGACACAAGAGATGTGTGTTCAATCCCTGGGTTGAGAAGATCTCTAGCAGGAGGAAATGCCAACCCACTCCAGTATTCTCACCTGGAAAATCCCAAGGACAGAGGAGCCTGGTGGGCTACAGTCTATTGTATTGCAAAGACTCAGAGATGACTGAGTGACTGAGCCTGCAGTGCAATGGCACCCTAACAGTGGCAAGTCAAATCAATGTCAATACTCACCCTGTTTGGGTCTCCTGTTACAGTATTTCTTGGGAATACTAACTGTATAAAGTCACAATCCAAAGGATATCCTACAAATGCAAGAAACAGGAAGCATACAGATGCTGAATGGTGTTTTATCACTTAAGGAAGATACACAAAATTAGTGAGCTTGAGGGCAATATGTGGGTTGGAGAGCTGTGATATCAGAGTGGAATCAGAGATTTGTCATATTATTTCTACTGAACAAAAAACAAAATTCATTATAATATTGGTAATAAATCCACTTCCAGTAATTTACCGTTATACATTTTAAAAATAAAATCCCCAAGTCTCTCTGTAAACAATACCCATTAGTATTTTAAAGGAATCAGAAAATTAGGTGTATTTCCCAAAGCTCAGGAAAATAATAGAAAGTTGATATTTTAAAATTCTCTGTCTGAATTTTATTGTAGTCAGATATTTACATTTAGAACAAGAAGTAAACACTTGTCAGCAAATCCATGTATGCAAAAATCTCAGCATTTGAAATAGGGCATGCAAAACTTTAACTCACTCCTTGGATGTGTGCCAAGAAGAAAAGTCAGAGAGGGGAAATAAAATATTCCCATAGCATGTGAGGGACTTCTGATGAGATGGCCGATCCAGTTTGTAACCTGTCATGAGAAGCAAAGAGTGAATTTTAAAAGAGTTTTTCCTCCCCAGCCTCAAGGGTCATATTTAGATGAAAGCCCAGATGAAGGTGTTGTCTAAATTCATTTCCTTGCATCATGGCCTTTTGAGATTTGGGAGCCATGCCCTGATATTTTGAAAGTATTTGTTCAGCAGATAAGATGGGTTTTGAATTGTCTTTATTTACAATGAAATCCAAGTCCTGCTGTTCCTTGAGGAATAGCGCACTTGCGGAGTAAGTTCTTATCTTCTCTTGAGCTTCCACTAATCAGGTTTTGCAAAAGTTTCCTGGGGAATAATTAAATAATAGCAGTGTTTGCTGTAATAGTTACAATAAAAAGATGTACCATTTGACTCTCTTTCTCTTTTGAAGAAAGAGAAAAACAAATTTTCCTCACTAATATTCTCAAATTTTTTGTTTAGAGACATTTCAGCTGTTATTTTATAATAGTCATTGCAAAGTTGCATTTTCAGGGCTAAGACTGGTATAGGGTTATTCAAGTAAGCAATTGTTTATTAAGTGCTGAACAGGCAGTAAGGATACAGCCTGTTTTTAAAAACAGAAAAAAAATTTCCTGCCTACCTAGAACAATTCAATTGAGGTTGGGGAGCAACAGAAACTAAACAAAATCAGTAAGTGAATAACTGAAATATTAACTTTTTCTTTTCATTCAAGAAAAATGAAACATGGAAGTGGGACGGATTATAAATGGAGTAGTGCTGAGGCAAGCACAACAGGTAGGGATTAAAAGTGGTCCACGCGCAGTTTGGGAAAAAGAAACTAGAGACAGAATTAAAGTTTTAAAGATGGGACTGGGGGGCACTTTGGGGCCTCATCACTTTTATTTAGTGTCTTGGCAAGCAGAAAGTATCTGTTGTGTTACAACGATGTCATTCTCCTGTGTCCCCAGTCACGTTTCCCGTTTATTGATTACTTTAAGCTATCTTTGTTATTTTCTTGTACAAGGATTATCACCTAGCTGGAGGTCATAGACCCGCATATACCTTAGGAAAACATCTTAGTGTGTGCACAAGCAGTGTTCTGAACTTGCGCTGACCCAGCGTTCCAAGTTCCACACTATGTTTTTCCTTAGCTTAGCGGGGTATGACGACCCCAACTAATCAACCCAATGTACTTTTATTTGGGTTATGCTGTATTGCTATATTTAGCTTTTATTCTTTTCCCATGGTGAGTTTCTCATGGCTTAGCCAGAGCAACAGGTGGGTTGACTATTAACCCCTGCGGGGTAGGACTTGTAATTTTAAATATGGTTTAAAAGAAAGCCTATCAGAGAACTTAACATTTGAGCAGAAGCTTGAAAAAAATGTGGGAAAAATCCAAGAGGAGATTGAGAGAGTTTTCAGACAGAAGAAACAGCTAATGCCAGGAAGAAGAATAGGAGTACATTTAGCATGTCAGAGGAAGAGCAGTGAGGGCAGTGTGCTGGAGTAGCATAAACTGGAGAGATGACCACTTTCTAGCACCCAGTTCTATTGTCTCTATTTCATCTTTATGCACTTCTGTACTTCACTGTACTCTTTAAGGGCTTCCCAGGTGGTGATAATGGTAAAGAACCCACCTGCCAATGAAGGAGACATAAGAGACGTGGGTTCGATCCCATGAATGTGGGTTCCCTCCAGGGAAGACCCCCCTGGATGAGGGCATGGCAACCCACTCCTGTTTTCTTGCCTAGAGAATCCCATGGATAGAGGAACCTGGCAGGCTACAGTCCATAGGGTTGCAAAGAGTTGGACACTACCAAAACAACTTAGCATGCACGTACTCTTTAAATTCTTTTTCAGATTTATTGAGATATAATTGACATATTACAATGTATGAGTTTAAGGTGTCAGTCAGTTCAGTCACTCAGCCGTGTCCAACTCCTTGCGACCCCATGAACTGCAGCACACCAGGCCTCCCTGTCCATCACCAACTCCCGAAGTCCACCCAAACCCATGTCCATCGAGTCAGTGATGCCATCCAACCATCTTATCCTCTGTTGTCGCTTCTCCTCCTGCCCTTAATCTTTCCCAGCATCAGGGTCTTTTCAAATGAGTCAGCCCTTCGCATGAGGTGGCCAAAGTATTGGAGTTTCAGCTTTAGCATCAGTCCTTCCAAAGAATACCCAGGGCTAATCTCCTTTAGGATGGACTGGTTGGATGTCCTTGCAGTCCAAGGGACTCTGAAGAGTCTTCTCCAACACCACAGTTCAAAAGCATCAATTTTTCGGTGCTCAGATTTCTTTATAGTCCAACTCTCACATCCATACGTGACCACTGGAAAAACCATAGCCTTAACTAGATGGACCTTTGTTGGCAAAGTAATGTCTCTGCTTTTTAATATACAGTGTATTAATTTGATACACTTATAAACTGCAAAATGATTACCTCCATAACATTAGCTAACACCTCCATCCACTCACATAATTACTGTTTTTCTTTGGTGGCCAGAACATTGAAGATCTTCTCTATCAGCAAATTTAAGTATATAATTCAAATTGTTGACAATAATCACTATGATGTACATTAGATTCTTGAGTTTAACTTTTTAAGATTTTAAATGGAAGTGATATAATGCAGTATTTGTCTTTGACTTACTTCACAAAGCACAATACCCTCAAGGTCCATCTGTGATGCTACAAATGGCTAGACTTCTTTCTTTCTCATGGCTGAATGATATTCTACCATATATATATATATCATATCTTCTTTATCCCTTGGTATGTAGATGGACAATTAGATGTTTCCATTCTTGGCTATTGTCAAAATTGCTGCAATGAACGTGGAGGTTCAGATATCTCTTGGAGATAATGATTTCATTTTCTTTGAATATATACTCAGAAGTGGGGCTGCTGGATCATATGATAGCTGTATTTTTAATTTTTTGAGGAACCTCCACACTGTTTTCCATAGTGGCTGTACCACTTTGCATTCCACTAATAGTGCACAGGGATTCTTTTTTCTCCACATCCTTCCAAACACTTGTTATCTTCTGTCTTTTTGATGATAGCTGTTCTAATAGGTGTGAGATGATATTTCTTGGTTTTGGTTTGTGTTTTCCCTGATTATTAGTGATGTCGAGCACCTTTTTATGTATCAGTTGACCATTTTTATACCTTTCTTGGAAATACATCTATAAATATCTATTTAAAATTTGTTACTTTTTTTCTTGAGTCACATGAGTTCCTTTTATATTTTAGATATTATCAGGTATATGGTTGGCAAATATTTTCTTCTATCACATAGGCTGCCTTTTCATTTTGTTAATTTTTCATCACAGTACAGAAGCTTTTATGTTAGATGTAGTCCCACTTGTTTATTTTTGCTTTTGCTGCTTTGTACAGCACTGGCAGACCAATGCCAAGGAACTTATTTCCCATGTCATCTTCTATGTTTTACAGTTTCAGGAATATCAGGTCATATGTGTATATATATATGTGACCAGCCTAGACAGCATATTAAAAAGCAGAGACACTACTTTGTCAACAAAGGTCCATCTAGTTAAGGCTTTGATTTTTCCAGTAGTCATGTATGGATGTGAGAGTTGGACCATAAAGAAAGCTGAGCTCCGAAAAATTGATGCTTTTGAACTATGGTATTGGAGGAGACTCTTGAGAGTCCCTTGGACTGCAAGGAGATCCAACCAGTCCATCCTAAAGGAAATCAGTCCTGAATGTTCATTGGAAGGACTGATGTTGAAGCTGAAACTTCAATACTTTGGCCACCTAATGCGAAGAGCTGACTTATTTGAAAAGACCCTGGTGCTGGGAAAGATTGAAGGCAGGAGGAGAAGGAGATGACAGAGGATGGGATGGTTGGATGGCATCATCAGGAGTTGGTGATGGACAGGGAGGCCTGGCGTGCTGCAGTCCATGGGGTCTCAAAGAATTGGACATGACTGTGCAACTGAACTGATCTGAATTGATATATATAAATCCATTTCAACTTGATTTTTATACATGGAATAATAAAAGAATCCAGTTCAGTTTTTTGCATGTGGGTATTCAGTTTTTCAACCCCATTCATCGAAGAATACTCTTGCCTGGAAAATCCCATGGATGGAGGAGCCTGGGAGGCTGCAGTCCATGGGGTCGCAAAGAGTCGAACACGACTGTGCGACTTAACTTTCCTTTTCCTTTCATTGAAGAGACTATCTTTTTCCCGTTATATATTCCTGGTGCCCTTGTCCTAGATTAGATGACATTATATGCATACATCCCACCAGGCTCCTGGGGAGGCAGAACTGCTCCCACACTGTGCCAGGGCGGAGGAGGAGCCAAATGAAAGGTTACTTTAGGATCATATCCAGGACAGTGGTTGAATTAATCTTCTGTGCCAGATGTTTTATTTTTGTCTTTTTTTTTTTTAATTTTGTTTTTCTTTTATGAAAAATTTTTATTGGAGTATAGTTGCTTTGCAATGTTGTGTTAGTTTCTACTGTACAACAAAGTGAATCAACTCTACATGTACAAATATCCCCTCTTAACAGGATTTCCTTCCTGTTTAGGTCACCAGAAAGCACCGAGTAGAGTTCCTTGAGCTGTATAGAAGTTCTCATTTGTGTGTGCATGCTCAGTTACTTAATCATGTCCAATTCTTTGTGACCCCATGGACTGTAGCCCACCAGGCTCTTCTGTCTATGGAATTTTCCAGGCAAGAATACAGGAGCGGGTTGCCATTTCCTACTTCAAAGGATCTTCCTGACCTAGGGATTGAACACACATCTCCTGCGTCTCCTGTGTTGGCAGGTAGATTCTTTACCACTGAGCCACCTGAGAAGCCTAGGTTTTCTATTATATACATAGGATCAGTAATGTATCATGTAGTTATGTACAGATGTGAGAGATGGACCGTAAAGAAGGCCGAGTGCCAAATAACTGAAGCTTTTGAATTGTGGTACTGGAGAAGACTTGAGAGTCCCTTGGACTGCAGGGAGATCAAACCAGTCAATCCTAAAGGAAATCAACCCTAAATATTCATTGGAAGGACTGATACTGAAGCTGAAGCTCTGATGTTTTGACCACCTGATACCAAGAGCCAGCTCATTTGGAAAAGACCCTGATGCTAGGAAAGATTGAAGGCAGAAGGAGAAGGGGGCAGCAGAGGATGAGAGATGGTTAGAGAGCATCACCAATTCAATGGACATGAATTTGAGCAAGCTCTGGGAGAGAGTGGAGGACAGAGGACTCTGGTTTGCTACAGTCCATGGGGTCACAAAAAGTCAGACCTGAGTTAGTGACTGAACAATGACAGTAACCAAAACAGATCGGGATGCTGAACCCTGGACTAGGGGCCTCTGAGTGGACTTGGATGACACTGAAAACCTTCCATTTCTGGCATCCGGTCTCCTTCCTATGGAATGAAACATGATCCCATGTCTGAGGATATTATCTTTCCTTCAAATCCTATTAAAGAACAGACTCCTTTTTATTTGAGAACCAGTTTGCTCACTTGTTTTAAGTTTATCATTTTGAAGTTTTTGTTGTTCAGTCACTCAGTTGTGTTTGACTGTTTGCGACCACGGACTGTATCATGCCAGGCTTTCCTGTCCTTCATTATCTCCTGGAATTTTCTCAAACTCATATTCATTGAGTTGATGATGCCCTCCAACTATCTCATCCTCTGTCGTCCCCTTCTCCTCATGCCCTCAATACTGAAGTCATTCTGTTTCTGCCTTGTTGTGCATTTCATCTGGTAATGCAATTTCAGTTTTCCTCTTTAGGTACAGGGAATTTAAAATCTTAATTTGTTGTTGTTGTTCAGTTGCTAATCCTCTGATTCAATCCAAACTCACTAAATTTTGTCATGTTATCTGAAAAATAATAGGAAACAAAGAGTAGCTAAAATGGCTCTGGCATGACTTTCAAGAAAATATTTCCAGTATTCTCTTGGAAGGCCAAGCAAACTGTATGTGAATTTATAAAAGAATGTCGTGTTATTGTTTATACTTCTTTTTCTATAAGTGGATATATGTCTATGTATCACAGATCCACTTTACAAAAGCTAACACAATATTGTATATCAACTATACTCCAGTAAAAACTAATTAAAAAAGAAACATTTATAATGGGATTAAAAGTGAATAAAATTATTTTTAATTAAAAACAACAAAATTATTTTTAATTAAAAATGTTTATAGATAAAATAATAACATTCATGGTCTCTTGTTAGCAACATTTACAACAAAGTGAACAGTGAATCAGGATAGTCAAAGGGCTCTCACATATACTTAAACTTTCTAAATAGTCATAGGTATCCAAGATTTTGGATTCCTAGTGCAGCATTGATACAGGTTGGTCTTCACAGAAGATCCTCTTTAGCTGTTATACAAAAATGGATAGAGGGTTTCCCTGGTGGCTCAGTGGTAAGGAATCCACCTGCCAGTGACATGGGTTTGATCCCTGATTCAGGAAGATCTCATCTGCTTTGGAGCAACTCAGTCCATGTGCCACAACTATTCAGCCTGTGCTCTTGAAGGTGGGAGCCACAACAAGAGAGGCCACTACAGTGAGAAGCCCGCACTAGAGCGTAGTCCCTGCTTGCGGCAACTAGACAAAAGTCTATGCAGCAACGAAGACCCAGCATAGCCAAAGCTAAATAAATAAATATAATTTTTTAAAAATGGAGTAGAGTCCAGAAACTCTCTCTTCCTTTTATTTTGCATTGCTTTCTGGCCCAATATTGTCCCTGGAGGTTGCCTCTCAGGAGCAGCAGGGACAAGCACGGTAAATAATTCAATCCCCAAATGTGTTTCACTTTCTGTGTTGAGCTCAAAGCTGAAAAAGCCTTCCTGAATCCATTGGTGAGACTGTCACCTAGTAATGGCCCTTCTAGTTTGCTGCTCACCTGACATCTCCGGACTCTATACATGGACATTACCAGCTGGTCAATACTGAAATCAGATTGATTATATTCTTTGCAGCCAAAGATGGAAAAGTTCTATACCGTCAGCACAAACAAGACCGGGAGCCAACTGTCGCTCAGACCGTGGACTCCTTATTGCCACAATCAGACTCAAATTGAAGAAAATAAGCACCAGACCATTCAGGGATGACCTAAATCAAATCCCTTATGATTATACAGTAGAAGTGACAAACAGAGTCAAGGGATTAGATCTGATAGAGTGCCTGAAGAACTATGGACAGAGGTTTGCAGCATTGTACAGGAGACAGGGATCAAGACCACCCCCAGTGATGCTGGGAAAGACTAAGGGCAAAAGGAGAAGGAGGCAGAGAGTGAGATGGTTAGACAGCATCACTGGCTCAACGGACATGAATTTGAGCAAATTTCAGGAGACAGCGGAGGACACAGTAGCCTGTCGTGCTACAGTCCATGGGTTTACAAAGAGTTGGACATGACTTAGTGACTGAACAACAACGGCAGCAACAAGCAGGGTGTAACACTCCCAATGTTTACACTGCCTCCCCAGTACTCAGTGTGCTTGACTCTAATTTTAGCCATACCAGGTGTGCACGCCACTGCACGTATACCAGGTGTGCAGTGCTATGTCCTGTGGCTTTTTCTTTTAGCTAATAACTGATTACATTGAGCAACTTCATGTACTTGTTTGACACCCATACATCTTCTTGGCAAGATCTCTTTTTAAATATTTTTGCTCATTTTGTTTTAAATTTTCTAGTCACTGAGTTTTGAGTTCTATTTGTGTTACAGATATAAGTTTTTTCAAATTTATAATTTGAAAATGTTTTCTTCCAATCTGCAGCTTTTCTTTGATTAATAATGTCTTTCAAAGATGAAACTTAATTTATCACTTTTTTTTTTTTTTTTATGGATCTTGTTTTTGGTGTCATCTCTAGGAAACTTTGCTTAACCAAGGTCAAACAGATTTTGTCCAAGTTTAACAGATTTATGTTTTGATCTATTTTTAGTTAATTCTTTATATGGTGTGAGGTAGGGATCAAAACTCATAGTCTTGCATATGGATATCTATGGATATTACCCAGGTACTATGTTTTCAGCACCATTTGTCAAGAAGATTATCCTTTCTCTTCTAAACTGGCTTTGTAAGTTAACTGTCCTATATGTGTGGATATGTTTCTGGGATTGCTTGATTGACCCATGATATCTGCCTTTTGGTTATAATATATCCTTTTGCTGATATCGTTTCGCTTGCTCATTTAAATAGTCCCCCAGTAATAGAGCCCACCATTTTATTGGACATACCTAAGTATACCTGAAATGCACTTGGAAGTCGATGAAATTTGCACTCAAACTTGAGTGCAAAATTTCCAAAGGTATTTTTGAAATATTGAGATGAAAAACTATGTATTCTGTAGCCTTCCTAATTCAATCCAATGTATTCGAATCCATCCCTAGAAGCTATTTTTGCACATGTATGGGGCTGTAGAGTCTGGGGAGTATGTGAGTGGTATATGCAGGCTATCCTAAAAGATCATTATAGGAGGCAAAGGGAACATTAGAGAAAATAGGTGGGGGAAATCTTATGCCAACTGTTAAAATATTTCAAGATTTTTAATATTTACATTAAGATAAATAAGCAAATTATTATAAAACACAAAAATTCAGAGAACATTTCAACATGCTTATTTTGCCAGATACAATGAGATACTAGGAATAAACAGAAGAAATTTCTAGAACCATCCTGTCTTTTGTTTTTCATCACCATAGGGTGACTGGTTGTATTTTATTCAGTGTATTGTACATGTGGGTGTGAATAAGATGGAACTTGTCTCAAAAAGAAATGAGCAAAGAATATACGTTGTCAACTTGTCTAAAACATTTTTCATGTTCTGACTCATTTTTCTTTGTATTGGCATTTCAAGATATTTTGGTTTTTGTTTTTATAATTTGACGATTATAAAAATCTTGGTAACTGAAGTCAAACCTCATGAGAATAATATAAACAACTGTAATGGAGAGTGAAAAGATGATACTAGCAATCAGCACTGCAATATTTCTTGTCAGAGTTCTGTATCACTTAGAATAGTCACAAATACCACATTAACTTGACTTTTTGACCTTTAGTCTTTACTTTGGTGGAAGAATTTCTTTTGAGAATCAATTTCTCTCTCTTTGCCTATGATTTCTTTGCAATTAATTAATAACCATACTTCGATATGATTATCTTAGAGTGGTATCAGTTCAGTTCAGTGGCTCAGTCGTGTCCGACTCTCCGAGAGGAGGATAATTATGCAACTATTTATTAATCTATGGGTTCAGTGAAGTTTAAAGACTTGATGTTCGAATCTTATGGAATGGAACCCCCTTTTCCAGAGGGAAATGAACATATCCATGCACTTATGTCATTTAAAATAAATCAACACAGGTTCGTAGAGGCACCTCCTATTCTAGGCATGGTCAGGTACAGGGAAGAGGAGCAAGAGAGATCCCCAACTCAGCCTGAATACACTGAGAATGAAGGTGAGAGGCTAAGGGGCTTCTCTGGTGGCTCGGTGGGAAAGACTCTGCCTGCCAGTGCAGGGGACCTGGGTTTGATTCCTGTCTGGGAAGATCCCACATGCCACGAAGCAGCTAAGCCCCTGAGCCACAACAACTGAGCCCACACAGCACAACGACTGAAGCCCACACGCCCTCGAGCTCGTGCTCCACAACAAGCCCACGCACTGCGGACAGAGTAACTTCTGTGCCACAACGAGAGAAAAGCGTGCCCAGCAATGAAGACGCAGAGCAGCCAAAATATAAATATGATTATACAAATTAAAAAATTAATGGGAAAATAATTTTTTAAAAGATGAAAACCTAAGATGGAAGTGAAAATGTCAGCTAGAATTAAGGATACACTTCGGCTGAAAGTGAACATACTGAAAAAACATGCAGAAAATGCTAAAGATTTCACAAAAATATCTAGTAAAACTAATAAACTTAGCAGTTCATTTGCAGAATACAAAACCAGAATACACATATTACTTGTACTTCTGTACACTAACAATTAACAATCTAAAAAAGAAATCAGGAGAACAATTTCATTTACAAGAGTATCAAAAATAATAAAATATGGAAAAACTTAACTAAAGACATGAAAGACTTGCACACTGAAAACTACAAAATGTTATTGAAAGAAATTAAGGAAGACATAAATGGAACGATATCCCATGTTTACGAATTGGAAGACTTAATATGTTAACATGTCCATATTACACAAAGCTATCTACATTTTAATGCAATACCTATCAAAATCCCCTATTCTTTCAGAAATAGAAGAAATTAGTCTAAAATGTATATGTAACCACACAGAACCTTCAATAACCAAAGCAATCTTGAGAAAGAAAAACAAAGTTGAAGACCTCACTTTTTTTCTTAAATCAAGTTTCCTTGTTATGCTAGGTAAAAAATCTGAAGTCCTTAAATGTCCAGAAATAATCCTCCCAAATGTCTGTTTTAATTCATTCTCAGTGGTAGGGCTTTCAGTGTCTCAGTGGCCTGAGGGATCCTTCCATATCTACAGCTTGGATTTCTGTCACTGACATTGGCCTGGTCTCTCAGGATCTTGGCTGTTCTATCAGTTTATTATGCCCACAATTTAAAAAATCTCAAAAGCAAGCCAGTCCCCACTCCGAGAATAATGAAACTGGGCACATTTTCATTCCCAGAATCCAGTACAGAAATTATCAAAGAACATAGCAGAAACTCAATGGCATTGGAAAGAAAGATAAAGTCTCTTTGATTTTAGCCTCACTAGGATGTCCATCAGTCTGTGCCATTTATCTGAAATTCCTGACCTGCAAACTTAGAACCAGGAGGACTTTTCTGGCCTAAGGTTGATTGGTCGCTATGAATTTGCCGTGTGCAGTGCACAGCCCTGAGCACCTATCACGCATAGACTCTTGAGCTATCCTTCCTCTCTGATGATCTTGTTCACCCTGCAGTACTGACCTGATTATGGGTTCTATCCAGTAACATTTTACCTCCAGTTATGATGTGTAGATTCTATGGTCCTATGGCACGATAGCCATTTTCACTGCCTCTGGCTATGAAACTGCATAGACCAAAGAAGCCTGCCTTTTAGAGAACAGTTCTTTTTCCACGGTAACTGACAAATTCCATGTCAGCTTGGATCCACATGTAAAGGGATTAACTTGAGCCTATGGTAACCATATGTGTCAATGCTGACAAGTTCTGTAAAATATACTTTCCTTACAACTACGTCTTTGTCTCAGTCAAGCCTGCTTGGGAAAAAACTACCTGAAGAGTAAGCCAAGGTGAGCAGCTGCCTGAGTATTTCCTGCCCTGTAAACTTCTGCCCACCCCAAAGTTAAGAGCCGGGTAAAGTTCTCTGTATACTAAAGACCCTCCAGGCGCCCTATTCATTCTGCTCCAGGCATTCGCTCAGCCACCTGCAATTCCCTAGGGCCCCTTTTCTTTATGCCAGACCTTTACTTAAGTGGCTTGACAGAAACAGCCACTCTCTCATGCAATAAACTGCAGCCAACTGCAGAGTCTTATTGTTGGTGTAGTGGGTTGATGATGACCCCCGAAAGGATATATTCATGTTCTAATTCTACTGTTACCTCACCTGGAAAAAAGGTCTTTGCAAGTTTCATTAAGGATCTTGAGATGGGATTCCCATCCTGTATTAATCAGATGGGTTCTTAATATGATGACAATTGTTCTTATTAAACAAGAAGGGCAGAGGGCAGTTTGGACCAGATGAAAGAAAAATACAGACATACACCGGGAGTGAAAACAGAGACTGAGTGATGGGGCCTCAAGCCAAGGAAGCTGCTAACCACGGAAGCTCAGAGAGACAAGGAGTGCACCTCGTCTCAAGAGACCAGGAGACGCCGTTAGGGAGTGCAGCCCTACTGACACCTTGAAATCAGACTTTTGACCTCTAGAACTGTGGGATGGTACATTTTTATCATGTTAAGCCTCCAAGTTTATGCTGATTTGTTACAGCAGGTACTGGAAATTAACACAGCACACATTAAACCTTTTCTCGACTTCTGCAGTTAACTGCATAAGCCTAAGTATTTTCAAATAGCCAAAGGTCCCAACATCCCACCACACATTAAAGACCAAGGCACAAGACTACCTTGCATGGAAGCACCGAAACATTCCCATGTGGACATTTTCCTCTCCAAAAAGTCTGCTCCTTTCTTTTTATTTCTCAGTGTTTCCAGGTAACACACCAAATGATGCATTTGTGCAAGTACAACAGATACAACACCTTAATGACATCTAGGTGGAGATCAATCCTGGGTGTTCATTGGAAGGACTGATGCTAAAGCTGAAACTCCAATTCTTTGGCCACCTCATGCGACGAGTTGACTCACTGGAAAAGAGTCTGAGGCTAGGAAGGATTGGGGGTGGGAGGAGACGGGGACGACAGAGAATGAGATGGCTGGATGGCATCACCGACTCGATGGACATGAGTTTGAGTGAACTCTGGGAGTTGGTGATGGACAGGGAGGCCTGGCGTGCTGTGATTCATGGGGTCGCAAAGAGTCGGACACGACTGAGTGACTGAACTGAACTGAATGGAGTTAATTAAGAAACAAGATGAAAGAGCGAAGATGGAGGTCCAAATATTCCTGGTACTGATCTAACCCTGGCTTCGACTCCAGTTTGAATGAAATGATCCCGTAACTGAACCCCAGAAATTACTAGTCCATAACTGAACTAGTAATACACAGGATGACAGAAACAGAAGATACCAACTCTCACTCTCAAGGGAGAGAACAGAGTTAGTTAAGACAAACATGCCCACTTAATTCTTTTCAAGCTTCCTATATAAGTCACTTGATCACCCTGGGGTGGAGTAAGCAAAGAAGCAGGGCTGAAATTACCCTAAGATCTCTCTTGACAGGATTGAAACATCAAGATGGGAAAAAGACCATTCCCTCACTCCCCACCACCACCACCCCCAGCATTAAAAAATAATAACCTACACTTACAATGTAAAACAAATCAGAAACTTCTTTAGTTCTGATTCACTCTTAGTATTACTAATACCTAATCAGGAGTCTTGTGCAAAAACATCTTGATTAGTTGCTAATAAAACTCTTTAGAGGCAGAGTCTCCATATGCCTCAAAGGAAAGATGTAGACCTCTTATGTGTCAAGATTTTCTCACCAAAAATCACACAATGTCTTTACTATTCCAGCCAAGTGTAGCCTAGCCCTACCCTCATTCCTGCTTTACTTGGATAAGCAAAAAATATATAGATGGAAATAAAGAAGAGATATCAGGTACAAATACATAAAATAGTGGGTAAAACATTATAAGTGGAGTCAAGTACCACCACCATTCACTACAGTAGAAGTGAACATTCAGCACCAACAGTAATGTTTTTTCCTGTAATGTCTGGAAAGTCATAATAAATCATATGTACCTACCTTTTCAAATTTGTTCAAATCTCATTTTTATATTAACTACTGCATGCCAAGTAACATGCTAAGGCTGCATCAACAGATGAAGAAAAGGTAGTCCCGGCCCCAAG
Organism: Moschus berezovskii; assembly: GCF_049115385.1. Classification (NCBI taxonomy): domain Eukaryota; kingdom Metazoa; phylum Chordata; class Mammalia; order Artiodactyla; family Moschidae; genus Moschus; species Moschus berezovskii. The sequence goes on from NC_142468.1 coordinate 78,887,596, forward strand.
GAATGTTGCCCAGAAGAAGCCCGAGATATGTAAAAAATCCAACTTTGTGTAAACAAGTGCAACAATCAGGTATGCAAAAGTGTAATGGAAGCAAAAAGGAAAGTGATCACAACACTAAAGAGAAGACAGCACAAAAGAGATAATATGTAAACTGAGTTTTGACTCAGAAATGAAGCAGGTTTTCCAGGTGCCCAATAGGGAGGAGAGAATTCTTCGAGAAGGGAAAAGCATAATTCAAGAGAGTGAATTGTTCATATACTCCTAGAAGAGAAGCAGGGAGCAGCAGAAGAAATACTTGGATATAGGCATCATGAATATTTGTATGTTTCATTTTGGCAAAACCATTCTAATGGAAATTTTGAAGATCAACTCTAGAGGGGATAAACAGAACTAGTAATTACTGCAGGAAATACTAGAACCAATTTCTACTATAATCTACCAAAAAGAAACAAAACTGTTTCAATGACAACACAGTATCACAGAAAGGGCTTGGGGGGTGTGTGTGTGTGTGTGTGTCTGTGTGTCTGTGTGTGTGTGTGTGTGTACAGTTTAGTTCAGTTCAGTCACTCAGTCATGTGTGTGTGTGTGTATTCAGTTCAGTTCAGTCACTCAGTCGTGTGTGTGTGTGTGTGTGTGTGTATTCAGTTTAGTTCAGTTCAGTCACTCAGTCGTGTCCGACTCTTTGTGACCCCATGAACCGTAACACATCAGGCCTCCCTGTCCATCATCAACTCCCGGAGTTTACCCAAACTCATATCCATTGAGTTGGTGATGCCATCTAACCATCTCATCCTCTGTCATCCCCTTCTCCTCCTGCCTTCAATCTTCCCCAACATCAGGGGCTTTTCAAATGAGTCAGCTCTTTGCATCAAGTGGCCAAAATATTGGAGTTTCAGCTTCAACATCAGTCCTTCCAATGAGCACCAAGACTGATTGCCTTTAGGAGGGACTGGTTGGAGTTTAGTGTATTAGGTGTCACTTAAAATTTTGACTCCACAATGTACTTGCTTTAGGATCTTGAACAAGACTCATAACTTCAGCGAGTCTCAGTATAGTGAGAGTATGTGATCACCTACATCTGTACCTGCACTGCAATCTTAATGTAAACTCAAGTTCCAGTCCAAGCCTAGGTTCTCTGTGACTCCTCCTCTGGTTAATTCAAAAGCTATCTCTCTCTTCTTCATTTGGCTTCTTTATGGAAATATCATAAGAATGTCTATGACTTCTTGGTGTCTTTTGCTGTCGTCTGTTTTTTAAATTGAAGTCTAGTTGATTTACAATGCCATGTTTGTTTCAGGTATACAGTTCAGTGATTAAATATACATCCTTTATCAGATTCTTTTCCATTAATAAGTTATTATAAAATATTGAGCATAGCTCCCTGTGCTATACAATAGATCCTTACAGGTTATCTGTTCTATGCCTTCTTTGAAATATTGTAGCACTTGTTGTCTGTATCATTTACATGTTTCAATTACGTTATGACTGAAAACAAAAAATTTATATTTGCCCATGCCCTGGCCCATACTTTAAAAATGTGTTCATTGATTTCCTATTCATTGGCTACATTTTAGACACTGTGTTAGCTGGTGGTTCCAGAAGTTAGTAAAATATAGATGTTCCTGATCAGAAGGTCAGGTCTTTGTGGGAAAACAAACAAAAATAAACAATCCGTGTCTCAAACAGCTGTTTACTTCCCAAAGAGAACACGCCTAGTTGGTACAGTAAATACATGGATCACAAATAAATGTATCAATAGTTATTTGGTGTTAATAACTTAAGATAACTGCTTTTCTCTTTTGAAGAAATGATGACACTGTTTCACCAGGAGCTCAATACCCCTCTGAGACTGAGGGCTTCACTTCCACTTCCATCCTGACTCACCACAGTGCTTTCTTATATGAAAATATACAAGTCCATCCATACTCCCTATTAAAAGGATTATCTAGCATGACTTTCTGACAGCATGAAGAAAAACTCAAGAGGTTCAGAATTTTAGTTCTGAGATGCATCCAGAAGTTCAGATGCTCTAATTCAACTTGCTTGACTGGAAAATGGATCTGTAAATCTCACAAGATCAGATGATCTTTTAAGAATTTCAAAACTTCCTGCTGCTGCTGCTGCTGCTGCTGCTGCTTCACTTCAGTCGTGTCCGACTCTGTGTGACCCCATAGACGGAAGCCCACCAGGGTCCCCCGTCCCTGGGATTCTCCAGGCAAGAACACTGGAGTGGGTTGCCGCTACTAATTAGAAATTCTAGAAGAATAGCTTCTTTTAAAATACACTGATAATATGCTTTACAGCTTAATATCCAGCAGCCTATGTTTCCGTTAAGTGAGCTTCGGGAAAGAAGAAAACTTGTGGTTTAGTTGCATTTACTTTGGAGCCTCTGGTCAAAACATCTACTTCTGTGCTCAGCCATCTTTTCATTTTTAAAATAGGGGCAACTCTGAAAACATGGTTACAGAGATGGTGCACAGCTTCACCTGTCATTGTCTTCATTTGTTTAGAATACCAATAAAATCGAAGCTATCACTGCAAAGAGTGGGATGTTATTTGGTGTCACCTAGTGCAACTCTGTGGAAATAAAGAAAAGGAAAGGGGTCTAGAATAACTACAATTTTCCTGAGAACACAATTGTTTTATGGTAAATCTGGGACAAGATTCCTGATCTCTTTGACCCACTCCATGCTTCTTTCACTGGGATCTGAACAACCCAGAGGAATAAATGTGCTGTGTTCTATGTAACTGGTGCAGGACTTGGCAAGATTGGAATTGTAACACTATGTATGAAGAGTTATCTGGAAATTCTTAAAAATAAGTGAGATACAGCCCAGGTATATAGAACACTATGTTTTATGAAAATTCTGTGGAATGAACAGAACTGGTAACTGAAGTGTGTGTGCTGTGCTGCAGTTTCAAGTAGGTAGGGTGAATTCTTGTTTTCTGGCACCTTGAAGATTTCACTCCATTATACACATGAAAATGAAATTAACATTTGAACTGTGCTAGTGCTAAGTCGGTTCAGTCCTGTCTGACTTGGTGACCCTATGGACTGTAGCCTGCCAGGTTCCTCTGTCCATGGGATTTTCCTGGCAAGAATATCGGAATGGGTTGCCACTTCCTTCTCCAGGGGATCTTCCCAACCCAGGGATTGAAACCAGGTCTCCTGCATAGAAAGCAGATTCTTTACCATCTGAGCTACCAGAGAAGCCCTAGTAGCTCAGATTTGAACTTGGTCATATTTAATTCTGCATGGTCTTTTAAGTCAGAAAAATATTCCATGTATCAGTTAAGTTGCGATTTATTTTTATCTTGATTTTTTTTTTTGAGTAAGATTTGTTTTATTTTCTCTTATAAAGATTAAAAATATAAGGGTGTGTAATGGTGTGATTCATGGGGTAGCAAAGAGTCGGACACGACTGAGCGACTGAACTGAACTGAATGGTGTTTTAGTCACTGTCATTCTCCCTCTGACCTGACCCTCTCCCCATAAACAAAAATATCCCCCATCCTTAGAAGAAGCCTGTTCTCAATTACTTGTAGATTCAGAGATGATGGTTCCTTTTGCTTTTTACAAATGTGATTGGGACCATACCATCCATGCTGGGGTCTTGAGTTCTTCCACCCAAGAAAGATCTTGATCTTGATCTTTAATTTCTAAAAGTCTTTCCAAACAGAAAACAGAGGTTAGAAATGGTATGTGGGAGGCTTTCCAAGAAGAAATAAGCTCATTTCATTCAGCACAAAAATGAACATCCAAACTCTTCACTGCTGAAAGTGTCCAAAGCTGCTAGCTTCATCTTGTAGTTAAGGCATCTGAAAGAATCATGCTCAAGGACTCCTAATCACCCAGATATCCCATATCCGACTCAGTAGGTATAATTATCCATTATGGGTATTTTTCTGAGTGACAGAGAACAATATCCTGGCTGAACATCCCTCTGCCATGACACAGAGATGATGGTCTCAAGCTATCTTGAAGGTGTTAGAGCCCTCTTTATCCATTACTAATATTAACAGAGGACAAAACTTAATACTCTCTTTGCTCTGTATTTGTTAAATCACTTCTTGCCTTCATTAAAATGGATGGCCCATAATTGAGTCGGTAGTATGTGTATCACTGGAAGCTGAACACATGTTTGTTGGTTTTATTAATGTCATAGATTTCTAGGGAGGGTCTACTCAAAAACTAAGTCTAGTTTCACAGACACAAATAAATTATGATATAATTTTGAACAAATTCAGCCTCATCATAAAGGAAAGATACTGATACTTACTATAACCCTGCCCTTGAGGGGCTCTTGTAAAGCACTAAATAAAGTAATAGAGGCATGCACACATGCATAGATTTTCAGTGATATCTGTGCACACTTAAAAAGAACTCTACACAATATATTATAAAAATCTTGATGCTGTGTGTCCCTAGTTGCCAGCTCTCTACACCCGGGGCAGATTCATGTCAATGTATGGCAAAACCAACCAATATAATATTGTCAAATAAAAAAAAAAAAAACTTTCTAAATTAACAAGACCTTATCTATTAGGATAGCTATCAGAGTATTCCAAATTCTACTTCTTGTAGTACCCTGTCCCAACCATTTTCCTTCCTCTTTTCATTAGCCCTCAATCCAGAAGCCCTGGAGATTTGTTCATTAATTTGTGTACCTATTTAGTGATGTGGCCAATTTCTTAATCCCTTATCAAATTTCAGGCACCATTCTTCAGTATGTTTTGTAGGGTGATGACACAGCAGTGATCAACACAGATGAATATACCCTCTCTCCAATTGAGGGGGCAGACAAAAATAAACAAGCAAATATAAAAAAATATAAGTATAAATATGTAAATAAAAATTACATAGATGCATAGAATAACTAGTATATCAGGTAAGTGCTAGGGAAAAAATAGAAAGCATGGTAGGGAGATGGAGATGGCTGATAGAAGGCACCTGCCACTTGAAATTAAGTAATAAATGAAGGCTTTATGGGGAAGATAAAATGTATCAAGGAATTTAAGGTGGTTGTGGAAGGGAGCAAGGTGCATATCTGGGGAATGAATATTCCCAGCAGAAGGAACAGTCAGATGGCAAGAGGAGGAGGCAAGAATGTGCCTAGAGTATTCAAGGACAGAAAGGGTGTCAGCGCGTGGGAAATAGAGTGAGCAAAGCAGAGAGGAGAAGGAACAAGTCAGGAAGAAACAGAGGCCCAGATTTCTAGGCCTGTGGAGGCACTCTGAGGACTTTGCTTTTTAAGTCACTGAAGAGATCTGAGCAATACGACCCGATTTACGTTTTAACAGGATCTCTCTGAATGCCCTGTTGATTAGAAACTGCAAGAGAGTAAGGACAAGCTCCGGAAGACCAAGAGTTGACTCAAAGACATGATTTACTCAAAAACGCACCTCTTATTCAGTGACAATGTAGAGCAGGGACTGGCAAATAATTGCTCACAAATCACTGTGAGCTCAGCCTGTTCTTTTATGACTGCTGAGCTAATACTGAACCTCACATTTTGAAAGGCTGCTGAAGAAAGAGGAGGAGGAGAAGCTACAGAAACTGTATGCGGCCCACCGAGTCTAAGATACATATGTAAAACTCCAGAAAATGTTTTCCAACACCTGATGGAAATCATCGGGCTGGTAGTAGGTCCACAACAAAACTGGGAGGAGGAATCCATGAGTGAATTAGCTGCTGAAAATATTGTAAAGTGACAGGTGTCAAGAGACATTCACGGTTTCACCCTTAACCTTCAGAAATGGTGCTATTTTCATTGAGCTGTTGAAAAATATAATCTAACTTTCAAAACAACAAATCAGAAGGCATCTTCTCACATAAGCAAGGTCATAAATCACTGTCAAGTAAAACTGAAGTAGCAACAAATCAATAACCAAAAACATTTGTATGGACTTTTAAACTTTAGAAAGCATTTGCATCTTCATTATCTAATGTAATTCTCAAATAATCCATGAAATAGTTATTATTACTTTCCCATTAGAAATTTGGAGAAGGCAATGGCAACCCAATGGCAACCCACTCCAGTACTCTTGCCTGGGAAATCCCATGGACAGAGGAGCCTGGTAGGCTACAGTCCATGGGGTCACGAGGAGTCGGACGCGACTGAGCGACTTCACTTTCACTTTTCACTTTCATGCACTGGAGAAGGAAATGGCAACCCACTCCAGTATTCTTGCCTGGAGAATCCTAGGGACGGAGGAGCCTGGTGGGCTGCCAACTATGGGGTCGCACAGAGTCAGTACACAACTGACGCAACTTAGCAGCAGCAGAAGCATTAGAAATTACCACATACTAAGTCCTTAGTGATTGCCCAAGAAAAGCTGAAATCTTGAGTGTTACACCTATTAATGCCAAGGTTTCCCCCCCACCTCCCCCCCCCCCGCATGGAAATGCTGGATGCTAGAACTGACAGGGATTTTCAGCTCAAGATGCAGACTAGAACACATATTTACTTTCTCTTCTTTCTGAAACCATATTTAAATAACAGTGTAAAAATACCAAAATTAACAAGCCAATAAAAGCCAAGAGGTTGTGGAAGTCATCAACTACAGAAAGCTTTCAACATATTTCTAGAAGGCAAAAAATGAAACAGAGTGATGAGTAAAATAATTAAGGAAAGATTGTCCTAAGAAGGGTCTGCACAAAGCCAGTCAGCTTTTGGTGAATTCTGGTTTTAGTAAAGGGCAAGGAGACAAGAGGAACTGAAAAACAAGGAAATTAAAGTTATTTTAGGGAAAAAAGTTACTCGAATGAGCTCCAGAGACCACTCAGCCTGATGTCATATTAATTCATGGATTACAATGGATTGTTGGTAAGCAAGACAAGGAAACAGGGAAGAAACAAAAATCAAGAGGTTGTTCCTTACTGAACTCTTCTCAAACGAGATCAAGGAATTATGGTTAAATGCCACGGCTGTAAATCATTTCTGGTCCTAGAGAGGTCACATAGGGCTTATGACATTTCTCGCTTTTTTCAGACATAATTTAGGTCTGAGAAAAACCTTTTGTGTCCTCCAATCTCAAGTCTTATTGGGGATGGAAGTCCAAATTTACTCTGACATACTAGAAAAAGAATCTCAAGAGCAGAGGGCAAAACTAATTTATAATATATGAATTATATCCAGTGTTATTTTAAATATATTTTAAATGAAAATATATAAATCAAGTTTCACTGATCAATACAATTCTGGGTTCTGAAACCTCTACATGTCACATGCCTAATGTGTAACCACATGTCAGCCCAGGAGAAGGAAAACACTCCAATGAAGTAAGCCAAAGAAACAAGATTTAAACTCAATAAAGCCATGTTAGACTAGGATTTTTCAGTTCTTTCCCATTCTTTTGAAGCTTCTACCTTGTGAATAATAACATGTTTCCCTTGTTCTAGACACACAAGAGTGCGTCTTCTCTCCTGGGCATAAGAATCTCTAGAATTATATATAGTAGTAAAGAGTGGACCAAGCTGACATGCTCACAGTGACCAAATTGTACTATTCTAAACTGACACAGTGCTCCGCTATGAAGCTGCAATAAATTATGTGTTTGCTTTCTAGACATGAATGAGTTGCCACACTGAACATACTCCAGGAAGGCCATCCATAGAAATTGGCTTCTAATCCATACAGAATAATTCACTGGTAAATTTCTTTCAGGAAAGCCCACGCTTTATCTAGACTATAATCTTTACACATCTGGATTCTTCAAACTAGACCAAAGGGAAAACCTCCGCTGGTGCTCTGCTGACAACTGGTGGTCCCTCACCTGCATCTTCTGAGATCAGAACCCAGTGCGGTAGGTGATCAACTCATGAACTGAGCAAAAGAAAACCTCTACAGGGTAGGATATAGGCTCATTATCGGTATGACACTTGGGGCTGATTGTCATCAGGAGTACAAGAAAAGAACAGTCATACATGAAGCATGTATGACCAGGAGGCACACAGCCCAGAGAAGGCTTGGTTCAAATCCTGGCTAAGCCATCACTCTCTGCACACCCTGAAGACCAGTCTAAAGTTGAACTGTTGTACCAAATTTCTAAAAAGACGTGAAGAGCCTTACCTGCCAGGAAGGGAGGTTGTGGGGGGCAGCATCCGGCCAGGTGAGGGCTCTGCATTCCCTGCCGGCTGGTGATGATGGCAGAGGAGCAGCAGTGGAGAAGGTGCTCCTGGTTCCAGGTCTCGCAGAGAAGCTGGGGAGGTCCCCATAGGTGCTGGACCACCCCCCGACAGGATGGGTGGCTCTTGCACTCAGCTTTGCACAGGCCTCTGAGACACAGGCAGGGAAGGGCTGACCGATACAAATGCAGGCACCAAGGGGGCTGCATGAGGAGGTGCTAGACAGGATGAGCTCTGGAGGAGGAGGCCCCCACAGTCCTTACCAGTCTTTGCATGGTGGCCCCTCTGGTGCCAAACACCTGCCGCCCACAGTGGGAAGTCTCAGCTGCTAGAGAGCCTGGGAGGGGTCATGCGCTGGGGCCCTGCCCTTTGCCCTGTAATTTGCCACACCCACGCGCGCGCAGCACAGTTTCTCTGTGACACATATACCATGGACTCATCACAAAGGCCAGGCTGAGGACTCCCCCCTCCAGTGCATGCTTGACCACGAGAGGAGTCAGAAGCTAGGGAGGCACTCTCCCAGTTTCACACTCTATTCTCTGGCGTTTTGGTGTGCAATCAATACTGTATGGGCAACTACGCTCCTGAGTTCACTACCTGAGCTACCTGCTCAGGTGGTCAAGCCTGGGAAGCTGGTACCAACCAGTCACCTCCCACTTCCTTGCGCAAAGGAGAGAGAGGTGATGGGCCAAGAAGAGCCCAGGGAAGGCATGACAAAGGAGGAAGGCCACGCAGAGGCCGAAGGACAGGACGATGGTCTGTACCACAGTGGGGATGTGACAGCGACACCCAGGCCCCAGGAGACCAGCGGGGTCCTCACATCCCTGCAGTGCAGTCCTGAGCCTCCAAACCTCCTTCCGGTGCACCCAGAAGGCAGCTTCCGTGAGAAAGCCCAGGGGTCTCGGCTGAATTCCTCCGGAAGCCCCGCCATCTGCTCAGCCAGCACTGGTGGAGACGGCCAGCCTCCCTTGCAACCTGGGCCCCTGGCCACGGTGCTGTCTGCCCCAGGTCCGTGCTGCAACCTGCTGCCCGAGAGGCCAGTAGAGGTGCTGGGAGAAGACCACCGACCCAGCTCCCCAGAGTCACTGATTTCCGGGAAGGTGCTGCAGCATAAACAACCTTCAGACACCCCACGGAGAAGCTCTTCGCCCCTGGGATCTGCCAGCAGTAGGCACCCCGTCAAGCGGAAGACACCCGTGCCGCTTTTTCTGCCACTGCCGCCACTGCTGCCACCACTGCCACCACCGCTGCCTCTGCCGTGGGGTCGCAGCAACCTTCCCCCTCCTCCGAAGCTTCCAGGCATGACTCTCGCCAAAACCTGGGGCACCCTGAAACAAAGCATGCAGCGTCAGCGGAACAAAATCCTGAAAGATGCAAGGAAGGCCATGCGACGCCACAGTGTCCCTCCGCCTGCCCCAGGGACGACAGGCTCCCTGATTCCGGTCAGTCACACTTTGGCGGTCCCTCCTGCTACCAGCAATTTGGCCGACCGGAACTCCAGATTCCTCAGTCTGGCTGGCCGTCCACCTTGCCTGACGACTTGTCTGGATCAGGGGGCAAGATACACAGCCCCCGTGTACTCTCACGCTGCTATTGCTGCACGTGCTCGTCTTCCTCCAGTTTGCAATCCCATTATGGGAATGAACCTTAAGAAGGATGAAGGCACTCGGTGTTCAGTCAGAGCAGCACCCCCTTTTACTTCTGACCTCTCCAAACCACTGAGCACCCCAACCCTCTCCTTACCACCACCCTCCTACAGAACTGAATCCCCAACACCCATGTGTGTAGATCCTCCCCCTCCCTTATCCTCACTCACCCCTCTTCCAAACCCTCCCATCGCCCCCGCTGTTCCGACTGTGCAGCCCATCCCTGCTACTGCCGTCCCTTTTCCCACCACAGTCCCGGCATCTGGAAGTGTGACCTCCCCGTCTTCTTCAGATCCGGGCATCACAGCCATGGACACTACACCCCCTTCTAAAGCTATGATTTTTCGGTCTCCCCCAGGGATTGGGGTGCAGCAGACACACACTGCACCAGGCACGACACTCTCATTTATGCCCATGGTCTCCAGCCGCGCTGGGGCTCCGGCTGCCGTCTTCCCCGGGCCCTCATCTGGGGCTCCGGCTGTCGTCTTCCCCGGGCCCTCATCTGGGGCTCCGGCTGCCGTCTTCCCCGGGCCCCCACCTGGGGCTCCGGCTGCCGTCTTCCCCGGGCCCTCATCTGGGGCTCCGGCTGTCGTCTTCCCCGGGCCATCATCTGGGGCTCCGGCTGCCGTCTTCCCCGGGCCCCCATCTGGGGCTCCGGCTGCCATGTTCCCCGGGCCATCATCTGGGGCTCCGGCTGTCGTCTTCCCCGGGCCATCATCTGCGGCTCCGGCTGCCGTCTTCCCCGGGCCCCCACCTGCGGCACCGGCTGCCGTCTTCCCCGGGCCCTCATCTGGGGCTCCGGCTGCCATCTTCCCCGGGCCTTCATCAGGGACTCCGGCTGCCTTCTCTGTTCTAACTGTGCAGCCCATCCCTGCTACTGCCGTCCCTTTTCCCACCACAGTCCCGGCATCTGGAAGTGTGACCTCCCCGTCTTCTTCAGATCCAGGCATCACAGCCATGGACACTACACCCCCTTCTAAAGCTATGATTTTTCGGTCTCCCCCAGGGATTGGGGTGCAGCAGACACACACTGCACCAGGCACGACACTCTCATTTGTGCCCATGGTCTCCAGCCGCGCTGGGGCTCCGGCTGCCGTCTTCCCCGGGCCCTCGTCTGGGGCTCCGGCTGCCGTCTTCCCCGGGCCCCCGTCTGGGGCTCCGGCTGCCGTGTTCCCCGGGCCATCATCTGGGGCTCCGGCTGCCGTCTTCCCCGGGCCCCCACCTGGGGCACCGGCTGCCGTCTTCCCCGGGCCCCCACCTGCGGCTCCGGCTGCCGTCTTCCCCGGGCCCCCATCTGGGGCTCCGGCTGCCGTCTTCCCCGGGCCCCCACCTGGGGCACCGGCTGCCGTCTTCCCCGGGCCCCCACCTGCGGCTCCGGCTGCCGTCTTCCCCGGGCCCTCATCTGGGGCTCCAGCTGCCGTCTTCCCCGGGCCCCCATCTGGGGCTCCGGCTGCCGTCTTCCCCGGGCCCTCATCAGGGACTCCGGCTGCCTTCTCTGTTCTAACTGTGCAGCCCATCCCTGCTACTGCCGTCCCTTTTCCCACCACAGTCCCGGCATCTGGAAGTGTGACCTCCCCGTCTTCTTCAGATCCGGGCATCACAGCCATGGACACTACGCCCCCTTCTAAAGCTATGATTTTTCGGTCTCCCCCAGGGATTGGGGTGCAGCAGACATACACTGCACAGAGACCACGCACGACACTCTCATTTGTGCCCATGGTCTCCAGCCGCGCTGGGGCTCCGGCTGCCGTCTTCCCCGGGCCCTCATCTGGGGCTCCGGCTGTCGTCTTCCCCGGGCCCTCATCTGGGGCTCCGGCTGCCGTCTTCCCCGGGCCCCCACCTGGGGCTCCGGCTGCCGTCTTCCCCGGGCCCTCGTCTGGGGCTCCGGCTGCCGTCTTCCCCGGGCCCTCGTCTGGGGCTCCGGCTGCCGTGTTCCCCGGGCCCTCGTCTGGGGCTCCGGCTGCCGTCTTTCCCGGGCCCCCACCTGCGGCCTTGGGTCCTGGTTTCCCCAGGCCCACTATCTAGAACTCCAGCCTATGTCTTCCCCATCCCTCCCTCTTGGGTCCGGCCACTGTCTCCCCTGTCCCACCCCCCCATCTATGGCTTTGTGTCCTGTCTTCCCTCACCCCCCCATCTATGGCTTTGTGTCCTGTCTTCCCTCACCCCCCCCCCCCATCTATGGCTTTGTGTCCTGTCTTCCCTCACATCCCCCCCCCATCTAGGACTTTGGCTGTTTCCCTCAGTTCTCAAATTATGACTTTGGGTCCTGCCTCCCCCAGCCCCCCAACTATAGCTTCAGCCCCTGTTTCCCCCAACCCCCCATCCATGGCTTCAGCTCCTGTTTTCCCCAACCTCACATCTGTGGCTTCAGTTCCTTTTTCCCCAGCCCCACATCTATGGCTTCAGCTCCTGTTTTCCCCAACCCCACATCTATGGCTTCAGCTCCTGTTTTCCCCAGCCCCCACCTATGGCTTTGGCAGTTATCTATGCTCCAGCAGATGGCATCGCGACAGATGCCAAACCAGTCTTTGACACAGATGCTATAGAAACCACACCTGCTCCTCAGACTGTTATTTTCCAGTCTACCTCTGACTCCAAGGAGAACCACTACCCATATCACGTGGCTGTTCTTGGTTGTGAGAACACAGCACCCAGTGGCAGCAATGCCTGGACCCAAGCCTCGACTTATTTACCTGTGGAGTTGGTCATCAGAGGTACCCACATTTCAAGTGAAGCTTGAAACCCAGAAACTTGGACTCAGAACTCACCCTTTAGCCCACATCTGGGGCCAACAATAGGAAGAAGCCTAACAAGTCTATTCCACTGGGAAACCCATTAGCCCTAGCACAAGATAAAAAGCTAACCTCTTCTGCAGTCCAGCTACCCAGAAGAAGCATAATGGATTCAGGTTTGCCAGATCCCCTGTCTGAGACCACCACCATCAACATGCAGCCGGCCTTTGTGTACAACTCAGATATTTTCCCCAGGTATGTATCTGCTACTACTGGTTTTGGAGAGGATACCACAGTGCCTGGTACTGGACACTGGTACTTGTCCCTTCACACAAATTTCTCCTCTATGGTGATGGGATTTGTAACTGTAGCTTTTCTACACTCAGGTGGCTCCTGAGTGCAGCGATGGGAAGTGGTAACACCCCGACCTCTAACCTCTAACCATAAGGATGGCAGTGTCCCCTGCCATCACTCTACCACCTGGATTCGGCTCAGGTAGACCCCAGGCATTTGGATTCAAGTTAGAACCAGATATGTGCCCAGATGCTGGGAGGGCGGCTTGCCCTTCCTACTGCAGCAGCCATGCTGCACTGAGATGCCCCCAGGTGATCTGGCCCACAGTAGGAACACTAATGGTGCTGGGTGCCCCACACAGTTCTGTCCAAAAGTTAGGTGGGCCAGATGCTTCTGAATAAGTGAGGCCTAGGGCATTCACACCAACCCCAAAACTCCCACCAGCCATAGAGGCTGCAGGTCCCATCAACAGTGGGCCTGATGTGGTACTGCAGACAGCAAGCTACCGTCTCCAGTCCTCTGCCAGAGCTGCCCCCGTCTAGGGCCCCAGAAGTTTTTTACTCACGAATGGTCCCCTCCTCCCAGAGTGCAGGGGACAGTCCCTGGAGGAGGGTCTGAGTGAGGAGGGGCAGACAGTAGCATCCAGCGGGGAGAGAAATGACAGGAAGGGGTCCTCCCTCAGGTCACAAGCCAGCGAGGACTAAAACTGACCTGGGTTTCCTTGAGACCTCCCTCTCCCTGCCTCCTCACCCCCAGCCCTGGCAGGTAGCTTAGGTCCCTGGGAAGAAGGGGGTCAGTTCCATCTTACCTGTGGTTTGGGGATAAGGCAGTCAAAGGAACTTGTTTTCATTTCTAAATTATTCCCATGAAGGTGGCCTGGTCCTTTCCTATTGTCCTTCAAAAGTTCTCTCACAGGAGTAATGTGTTCTCTCTTTCCTCATGTGGCTCAACCCTCTCCTCTGAGGAGGTGGTGAGGGACAGCGCTAGCCTGCGAGGAGGAGGAAACGTGGGCCTCAAGGCCCCAGGTGCAAACACTCGAAGAATCAGGGCCAGGCAGACCAAGGAACAGTGAAAGCCTCCAGCGAGGGGCAGCCCTCCTGCTGCTCTCGTGTCCTGAGTTTCATTTGCCACTATGGGCTTCCCTGGGGGCTCACAGAGTAAAGAATCTGCCTGCAATGCGGGAGACCTGGGTTCGATCCAGGTTTCAACCCCTGGGTCAGGAAGATCCCCTGGAGAAGGGAATGACAACCCACTCCAGTATTCTTGCCTGCAGAATCCCATGGACAAAGGAGCCTGGGGGGCTACAGTCCATGGGGTCACAAGAATCGGACACGACTGAGCGACTAACACTTTCATTTTCATGGCTCACGAACCCCTGCTTCTGAAGGACTTGTTACAAATGTTTCCCAGACACCATCCCAGTGGGTGAGGGTGGAGCCCAGGAACATGCAGGTTTAACAAGTTCCAGGTGATTTCCATACAGGTGATCTGTTCACCATGCCTGGAGAACTTTGATGAGCCCTTGCTACGGGCGTACTAAGTCACTTCAGTTGTGTCCGGTTCTTTGCGACCCTATAGCCCACCAAGCTCCTCTGTCCGTGGGATTCTCCAGGCAATACTGGAGTGGGTTTCCATGCCCTCCTCAAGGGGATCTTCCCCACCCGGGGATTGAACACATGTTTCTTTCAACTCCTGCATTGGCAGGCGGGATCTTTACCATTAGCGCCACCTGAGAAGCCGGAGCCCTCCCTACTCACCCCCATAAACATCCACACATTTCCCCAAACAGCTGCACGTTCTTAAGGAGAAGTTCGTCCTGCTCACTGCGAAGATCCAGACTATGGAGGAAAGGGCCTTGCTGAACAAGCGCCGGGACAGTGCGCCCATCCTGCGACAGAGGGTCACTGGTCATGGGAGGCCCATGTACGAGGGTCAGGCCTGGGTGTTGGCAGCTGCTGCTTGCACAGGTACAGAGCAGACTTGCCTGCCACACCCAGGCAAGTCACCTTGGCTACCGCACAGAGTGTCTGCCTTGCTTCTTGCATTGCCCGGTCCCCCCTGCCCCGTGACATCTCCAAAAGCAGCCACTGCCTCCACTCCGCAGCATCCCCCACCTCCACCACACCTGTGCCTGCTTCCCATGCGCCATCTGGCCAAGACGGCTTTTCCCCAGCCACTCCTCCCAACCAACTTCTGCTCCTTTTCCCAGATTCAGCAAAGCTGGGCCCATCTGGCGAGCTCTGCTCCCAAACTCCCCAAAGCTCCTGCCTGCCTCTGCCCCGGAAAAGCCAGTCCCAGCGCTCTGTTGAAGCCCCCCGCTGTCCACTCCACCTGCTGTGTATCTTGTCTGTTTCTCATTACTTGGCCTGCACGTAGCCTAGGTCGGGCGGGTGTCAGCTCCCGTGCCCCTTCTTTCCACAATGTCACCTGGCATTTAGGACCATGAAAGTGCCCGGTGTCCAGAGGAGACACTGAGAACGCTAGCCATAGACCCCATCCCCCGCGTCCCAGGCCTCTCTGGTGCCCTGACCCTCTGCCCGCTTGCCCGCAGTGCTGCGAGGCCTGGGAATCCCTGCCCGTGTCGTGACCGCCTTCACCTCCGCCCAGGGCACCGGCGGGGGCCTGCTGGTAGACGAGTACTACAACGAGGAGAGGCGGCGGAATGGAGAAGGCAACAGAGGCAGAGCCTGGTGAGAAGCCCAAAGGGGATGCCTGACGTCCCAGACCTGAAAGGGCTCCAAACCCGCAGGCTCTCATCCACGGGAACTCCCCGCCCCAAGCAGCCCTGCTTTGAATAGGCCTTCCGGATTCTGGAAGGCAGGATTCCGAAGGTCAGGGTGAATGTGAGATGCACGCCCCTTCCTGGGAGTGTGGGAACCACTCGTCCGCAGTGTCCTCCCAGCCACTCAGTATCAGCTCTGTCATCTCCAGGGCTGCTTCCGGACTCCCCCCCCCCCAACTTGTATTGTTCCCTTTGCTTCAGGATCTTCCAGACTTCCACGGAGTGCTGGATGGCCCGGCCTGCTCTGCCTGAGGGTTATGACGGATGGCAGATTCTATACCCAAGTGCTCTTAAAGGAGGTGAAGGTAAAGCCTGGGGTGGGCCTAGGACCCCTGGATTACACAGCGCTGCAAGAGTACAGGGAGTCCCTTGGAGAGGAAGCAGGGGCAGCAGGTGTTCCATAGTGGGTCTGCAGCCCCTAAAACAGAAGGGGTGGCAGGACTGATGGTGAGCAGTGGGATGCCGGCCCAAGGCCCCCCAGGAACAGAACAGTCACAGAGCCAGGCACGCAGGAAGTGCTCAACAAAGGCAGCCTGCTCCTGTCATGTCTGCGCTCAAGCTGGCTTAGGAGCTCCCATGTCCTCTGTAACTCTGAGGTCTCGTCCAGCTTCTGAGAGGGCGCCTGCCATAGACCATGACCAAAAAGCTTTGTCACTACAAGTGAGCCTCACCTCCTCTGTGCCCTCAGAAACCCTGCCTAGTGCCCACCTCTGACCTTGATTCCAGCAGAGGGGCAACAGGGCGTTAGGATGGGGACAGAGGTTTGGCTGCTCTGACCGAAGCCAAGGTCTGGCTGTGGTTCCTCTCACTCACTGACGTTTCTCTCCCTCAGTCCTGGAGGCCTGTGATCTGGTCCCAGTCAGAGCGGTCAAGGAGGGGATAGTGCAGCTGAGCCTGCAGCAGCAGACATTTTTGCCTCCATAAATGCCTCATGTGTGGTCTGGAGGTGCCGTGAGGACGGGACCCTGGAGTTGACTGACTGCAACCCTAAGGATTTTGGCAATAATAGCACCGAGAATGTGGACGGTGACCGCCGTGAGGACATCACACAGAACTACAAGTATCCTGAAGGTACCAGGCAGTGGGGGTCCTCTCAGGTGGCTCAGAGGTAAAGAATCTGCCCACCAATGCAGGAGATGCCAGTTCGATCCCTGGGTCGGGAAGATCCCCTGGAGTAGGAAATGGCAACCCACTCGTTTTCTTGCCCAGAAAAATCCCTTGGACAGACTGAACGGATGCAGTCTGTGGGATTGCAAAGGGTTGGAGACGACTGAAGCAATTTAGTATGCACGCACCAGGTGGAAGAGGGCCCCAAACAGCAACAGAGGGAAAGGAATGGGCCAGACACATGCAGGTCAGGGAGACGTGCTGTCCGCTCCCCATCACATAAAACAGGACTGCTCAACCTTGTTTGACTTTACTCACATTTTGGACCAGATATCTTTGCTCTCTGGGAGGCTGTGCGACCTGGGACATTCAGAAGCCTTCCTGGTCTCTCTCCTCTAGATGCCAGCCCCTCCTCAACCAGCACCACCAGTTGTGACAACCAGAAATGTCTCCTGACATTTCCAAATGTCCCCTGGGGGCAAAATTGTCCCCAGCTGAGAACTACTGCTATAGAACAGAATACTTAATACCAAGCCCAGGTGACTTCCCTGGTGGTCCAGTGGTTAAGACTCTGCACTTCTACTGCAGGGGGTTAATCCCTGGTTGGGAAGCTAAGATCCCATATGTCACATGTGGCATGGCCAAAGACAAAAGAAAAACCAAGCCCAGCTGCCAGGAAATATTCTCTGTCTCCTGCTGTATTCCAACACTCCCCACCCTCCCTGTGGATTCCCCTCCATATTAGTTATTAGAGTGCCCCGCGGCCCTGTCCTCCCATTTGTCCAAACAAGAAGGCCTGCACTGTTCTTGAGCCGCCCAATGGCACCCTCACCCCCATCTCCTCATCTCCTTCCCCGTTGCCTGCAGGTCACTCAGGGCCTCATCATCTCTTTTCTAGAGGATTATAGTAGCCTCCTAACTGGACCCCTGCCTCCAGTTTCCCCATCATTATTCCATCTCTAACTTACAGTTTCCAGAGTGAGCTTCCCAGGACACAGATATGTTTATGTGACAGAATATTCCTGCTCCAGAATATTCCATGGCCTCCATTTCCCTTGGAATAAGTCCAAACTCCCTCACTTAGGAAAATACAAGTTCCTGCAACTTGGGCAAAAACTAGCTTTCCCACCGTTCAAGGGGCAAATTCACAGTACTTGAAGAACTTGACCCCTGAGTGACTTGGAAGAGACACACTGTATCTGTGGTGAGTTTGTCTAACACAAACCTTTCTTTTAACTACACGTGGCGCAAGAGGTTTGCAAGGCTCTTGTGGCCTTGGGCAATTTGAGCAGTAGTGGGTCAATGAACCTTAATCCTGAGCTTTTATTAGAAGAGTCTATACCTGCTGGGTAAGAGGCCTGCTTTGTTTATTCCATTCTTCAGGATCTTCTCAAGAAAAAGTGGTGCTGGAGGAAGTCCAGAAATACGTAATGAAACACAAGAAAGATGGTGCCATCTATCCTCCTTGTTGTGAGACTGATGATCCTCTACATCTCTTTTTGAAAGCACCGAGTTCCCTAGCCCTGGGAAAGAATGTAGAGTTCTCTGTGAACTTGTTAAAGCCCAGGGACCAGGAGAAGGAAGTGTAGCTGGCAGTTGGGCTGCAGGCAGTGTACTACAATGGCGTCCTTGCTGCCAAGCTCTGGAGGAAGAAGTCTGTCCTTACACTCAGTGCCAACTCAGGTAACGCTCTGGGGCCCCTTCCCAACACTCTACACACCCAGCTCCCACCTGTATGGCAGCAGCCATCCAGCAACCCCTGCAGATTTGAGGACATGGTTTCTAGTTCCTGATGGGCTCGCTCGCTCTCTGTCTCATTCAGTACATATTTACTGAGCTTCACACAGGAAAAACAAAACCCACAATTCTGATTGTAGTCGTTTGAGTCAACAGACTGTGGAGCAGGGTAAGAAGTGTTTGACGAAGTAAGCACAGTACAATGGTGGATTAGCATCTCTCCCAGGCAGGAGCAGGCTGCCCCCAGGTAAATCAGGCTGCCCTGGGTCTTGAAGGATGAGTAAGGCAGTGTCAGACAGAGAAGTGAGTCATGGGCTTTCCAGGCAGAAGGGACATATGCCCAGGTTCTTCCTCCTCCTTGAGAATCTTATGTAATTGATCTGGAGCCGGATCCAGGCACTGGACTTTTTTCAGAGCTCCCTGTGTTATTCTAGGGTTGAAATTCTCTGGACTAGAGCAGCTAGTTCTGCTCTAGTTCTCATGGAAAAGTTCTCCAACTTTGCTGCATGTAAGAACCAACTGGGGGAAGTTTGATGCTCACCTTGCACCCCAGACCAATTAAGTCAGAAACTCCACAATTTGACCCAAACATCAAAAATATTGTTAAGTCCCTGGGTGACTCCAATGTGCAGGCAAGAGAATCAGTGGAATAGAGCTTGTTTACATGATTGCAGCTCCCTCCTGACTGGTCCCCCTGCCTCCAGTCTTTCCACCCTGTTCCCTTTCCAAGAGTGGGAGGAGTGGAGTGGGGGAGTTGCGTGAGAGCCAGACTGGGCCAGATCTTGAAGTGGCTTGTAGATGCTGCTCAAGAGTTGGGTTTTATTCTCTGGGCAATGCGGAGCTGGTAAAAGGTTTTAACCAGAGGAGTCAATGGGATTAGAAATTCATTTTTGAAAAAGAACTTTTGGTAGAATGGAATGGAAGGGGTCATATTAGAGTCATGTATCTCAGCCTTGTCTGTATGTTGAATCACCTGGAGAATTTTAAATATACTGATTCTTAGGTTTCTCGGTCGTAGTCTGTTTTAATTGACTTGGGGTGTGGCTTGGCATTGGGAATTTTTAAAGCTTCCCATATGATTCTAATGTGTATCTAATGTGTATCCAACAACCACAGATTAAAGTTGGAAGGTTTTGAAAAAATCGAAGGACAAAGTAAACTAGCAAAACTTTTCAAATGAAGTCATATTATAGAAGTGGGCTAGATTGAACTTGGGTATGCGGCTAGAAGGTGCTTCCAGTTTGGATGAGCCTCTAAAGTAGGGCCAATGGGAAAGAACAGGTTTGGGGAGAAAGATGACGCGTTCTGTTTGTTGCGTGTTGGGTTTGAAATCCCAGAAGACATCTGAGCTGTGATGGACAGTAGGCAGCTGGAAACCTAAACCTGGTATTTTGGATAAAGTCCTGGATGGGGGCAGGGGCGAGTGGGGAAGGGCTGAGAAAATGAGAGGGTGAGGAGGAAACCCAGGCAGCACCAGCGTGCAGGCAGCAGACAGGGAGACCTAGAGTGGGAGACTAAGTCAGAGAGGAGGAGGGGGAGCCCAGCACGGCCAGCGGAGGGGCTGGGAGAGGTCAAGGCGGGGAAGCCTCTACTGACAGGGAGGTCGGTGGAGAAGCAGTAGGATCCTGGGGCTTAAACTGACCGAGAGCTGAGGAGGTGAGACAAGGTACGCAGTCTTTCCTGGAAGAACGGATGGAAAAAGAAGAGAGGCTGGGTGGCAGACGGGGACACTCGGGAGAGGGAAGGTGTTCTTTCTTTTAAGATGACAGAGAGCAGAACCTGCTTATATGCTGAAGAAGAATTAATAGAGAGAAAAAGACAAAGCCTCAGGAGAGATGGGTTATAATCGATGGTGCAACCTCTGAGGAAATGAGACACAACTAGAATAATTATAGCTCACATTTATTGAGCACTTATTTTCGGCAAACACGATGTTAAGTGTTCTGTATGCATTATCTCATTTATCCTCATAATGACCTTATGAGGCAGGAACCATTATCATCCCACTTTACAGATGAGGAGACCAAGACACAGAAAGTTAAATAAAGTGCCCACAGTCACACAGCTAAGCAGCGGTGGGGTTGGGATGGAGCACTGATCTAAAAAGCAGAGGACAGGATCTGCGCACAGAGCGGGGCCGCGCCCTGGAGGCAGTGGCGAGGAGGGAAGCTGGCTTCCTTTTCTCTGCAAACGGGAAAGAACAGAAGCAGAGAAGGGGAGGGGACCAAGCAAGCGTATATCCAGCCATGACTGGGTGGCAGGTCTGAGGCCAGCACTTAACAACTGCCTCATGAACCAGAAGCCACCCCGCCAGGTAGGTGTCACTACTAGACAAGGGGACTGAGGCTCCACTTGTCGTCCACAGGGCCCTTTCCAGAGCCCTGTGGAGGTGGTCTGCCAGGAGTGTTGTGCCCATGGTGCTGATGCTGGTCTTGGATGGGTTGCTCGTTGTTTTATTTTGGCTGCCCCTGGTCTTAGTTGCGGCATGCGGGCTCTTGGTGGTGGAATGTGGGAATTGTTGTTTCCTGACTGGGGGTTGAACCTGGACCCCCTGCCTTGGGACCACGGAGTCCTAACCACTGGACCGCCAGCCAAGTCCTTTTGGGTGGGTTCTTGAGCGAGTTCCTTCTGAAATTGCTGTGAGGAAGAAGGCATCTTTCTGGCGTCAGTGAGGCCCTGATTCCTGGGAGTCATGTGTGAAACCACTGCTTGTCTCTGGGGCACTCCTGGTCCCTGACTCCCCCTGTTACGTGTTTCAGCTAAGGAAATCTCTACATCCCTGTTCAACTCCAATTTTGAACAAAGCCTGCCAGAGAATAGCTTCCTCAGACTCACTGCCATGGCAACGCACTCCAGCCTTACCTGCTTCGCCCAGCAAGACATCACCATTTGCAGAGCACACCTTGCCATCGAGGTAGGCACCGGTCCTTCCCCAAATCGCTGTGTTTGCTGCTATTCAGAAAGAACAGAGCCCCTCAAGCTTCAGAGCAGGTGACCGTGCTGAAGAAACTATCAGGAAATGCTGGGTTGAGAGCTCCTTCTCTTGAAAGAGATGATTTCTTATAGATGATACTAAGATTTAAATCTTTCCACTTTAAGTAAAGGTTTCTAAAATCGGAGTCTTCTCAGTGGCTGCCTCCAAACTTACAAAGATAATAGCCTACGGTCATTTAGCACTTTATACAATACCAGTGTATTTTCACGTTTTACTTCTTTGAATACAACAGCCCTGGGAGGTGAACTCTTACCGTTATTCAGATGAGGAAAGCATCATGCCTACAAATCTTAAAAATGGCCTGTCTTAGAGGCTTAGGGCTCTTAGTCCAGTCCTCTTTCCACATGTGTACTCGGACCAAAATGAATGTGACTTGGTCTCTGCCCTGGAGGGGGTTACAGTTGGGCAAGGGTGCCACCACATGTGGTCTTCTATGTAACAGCTTTCAGAGGAGCAAAGTCACTCTGGCACAAGTGAAGTAAAGAGGCCTATTTCCGGCTGGGGGTTTGGGAAAACCTCATGGAGAAGGTGGCATTTGTGTCAGGCTTTGAACAATAGGTGAGCTTTCAGTGCAGAGGAGGGAGAAGGCCATTGCAGATGGAAGACTGAGTAAAGAGGCCCAAAGGAAGGGAGCCTGAGGGCTGTGCTGGGGCTGGGAAACTGTCCACAGAGGCTAGGGTGGAGTCGGGTAGGACAGATGAGCCCGGGATAGATTGGGGTTAGATTTTGACAGGCTCTGAAGGCCAATCAAAGCTGAATTCTGAAGACAATGCGAAACCTTCCAAGGTTTCCAAGTGAAGGAAAGGCACCATCAGTGTTGTCAGTGATGGATCAAGGCTGAGAGTACATTCAGAAGACCACGTAGAGGGGAGGGAAGTCAGCAGTTGAGTTTAGGTGAGGATGGTAGAGATAGGAGAATAACCAAGAAAGGGTTCAGGACGGTAGCCAGGAGGGGAAGGCGTGACTACAGCTCTGTGCTCTTGGGATCCCCCATAGATGCCAGAGACAGCAGAGCAACATCAGCCCCTGATGGCCTTGGTCAGCATCCATAAGCCCCTCGATGTTCCCTTGGAAGACTGTGTGGTCTCCATCTTCGGAAGGGGGCTCATTCACAGAGAAGAGCTACAGGTAAGAGACCACAAGCTTCTCCTCCCACAGAAGTGTCTCACCCTGTCAGGAAGGCGAGAACCTGGGCTTCCCTGGTGGCTCAAATAGTAAAGAATGGCAGGAACCCAGGACTGATGACACTCTGTTTGCTATGTCCATGAGGACAGAGCAAATACCTGCCAGAGTTGAACTAAAAGATCAGGGCCTCTCTCACCCTGGGGCCACCAATGTTTACTGGGTACAGGAGAGAGGGGGGCTCTGTGCCCCTTGGGCACCTGATGCTGGCTGAGGCCCTGGTCATGCAGAGAGGGCCTGGGGATTCCTGATGAACGCAGGTGAGGGGGTTAGGGAACATCACAGGCAGGAGCTGCACTCTACCAGTGAGAACACAGCACAGGATTTCATTTCCACATCCCTTTACTCCTATTCCCTACTCCCATTCTCTCAGATCCTTGTCTTAGTATGTGTACAATGTGTACTGTTGCTTCTCGAGCCTGTATTTTTAAACTATATAAATGTCAGGTCTAATTCATTTCACTCAGAACAGTTTTTCACTCACCCACAGGTCGTCCATTGCTTCTGTTACAAATTACTCCGTCACGTATACCCCTGCTTCCCACCACACCACTCCACAGTGCCTCCAACTCTCAGACACCGCAAGTACACACATTCCCTTATACACCTGCTTGAAACTTTGTGTGTCGGGGGGTAAATACACAGGAATGGAGTTGCTGAGACATGGGATAAGACCTGGTTTGACCACATGCTACCAGATTGGTTTGTAGAATAGCTGCAGTTCCCTCCAGCAGTACTTGACAGCTTCTATATTCTTACCATTCCTCCATTCTTGGCAATACGCAGTTTTCTCTTTTAATCCAGTCTAACAGGAATAAAATAACATCTCATCATTGTTTTAATTTGCACCTCTTCATGTTTATTAGCCTTTTCCATTTCCTCCTCTGTATAGTTCCTTAACTTTGCCCACTTTTTTTGCCGTTCCTTTTTTCCTTGTTGATCTGTGGGTATATATATACACACATATATTCATACACACAAACCCTGTATAATCTAGGTTATTAGCACCTTGTTGGCTTTAGATGTTGCAAGTATCTCTGTTAATCATTGCTCCTTCTCTCGTCAGGTCCACAGCATCCTCCACTAAATACACACATACAGTTGAGAGTTCACGACGCCTATTCCTACAACCCCGAGGTCCCTGACAGGTTGTGTGGTTGTTGAGCCACCACCTCAGCCTCAAGAAACTCAGTCAGTCAC
This sequence comes from Moschus berezovskii, assembly GCF_049115385.1. Lineage (NCBI taxonomy): Eukaryota > Metazoa > Chordata > Mammalia > Artiodactyla > Moschidae > Moschus > Moschus berezovskii. Next base: position 78,911,399 of record NC_142468.1, read on the forward strand.
TCTTGGCCATAAGTTGACGGAAGGACTGCCAGCATTTAACCAGACTTCTGTGGTCTCCCAGATAGATTGTAAGATAAAGCTTCTCAAAAGAAATCTGCACTATGTGCTCGGTCACCATATGAAGGTCCACAGGTAGACAAGAAAGCTGCTGATAGGCCTCCAAACAGCAGCTGCCAGCATCCTGACATCTCAGTATGCCCACTACACCCGCTGCAGTTAGCAACGAGGATTCTAAACCCATAGTTTTCACAAGCCTACTATTACCAAGAATGGGACCAGACTGAAGTCACAGGTGATGACACAACAGATGCAACCTGGAAGCCCTTGGAATAGGATGTTTCTCTTCTCAACCATACAGCTGCTCACCATGGAGGCTCCTGCCTTCCACCCCCTTCCAACCTCCTCTGTTTTAACAGCTGGGTACTTACATGTTTATTTCTTCAGGGTCTGTAAGCAGGTAAGCATCAGATTCACTGGGACCAGCAAAGGAATGGCCCTGAGACAGAACTAGGACGTTTCTTTTCTTCTATTTCAGAGTGAATTCGGTGCAGCCCAGAAACACTTTGAGCACCCAACTCGAGTTCATGCCAATGAAGGTGGGGCACCAGAGGCTCACTGTGGAAATGGACTGCAACATGTTCCAGAACCTAACCAACTTCCGAACTGTCACGGTGGTAGCCCCTGAGCCTCCAGCTTAAACTTCCAGCTCCCGCATCACGTTCCCCAACCACCTCCTCAATCTACAATCTAAAACCAAGCATGCTGGGAAGAGAAACTTTGCTTATCAGACAAATGATTCTCTGCTCAGGTTAAGCAGGAAAGGACCAAGAACAAAACCAGATTCCCCGCCTCAAAAAAACTTATAGTCTCAGAAATCAACAGAAAAAACACTCATTTCTGTCACCCCAGCTCAAGGCATCTATGAAGACTAGTTGTCTTAAAATAGAAACTATTGGGCTCGAGGAATTTTTTTAAAAAGCCTTTATAAAGGTATTCAGATAATTAAGATTTTTTTTGAGTTCAGGGTTTTTCATAACCATTTACTAATTCATCAATACATACATTAATTTATAGGTAAGGAAAATAACCTAACATTTAAAGCACTCTTGTATTTCTGATGAAATGGGACAATATTAAATAAAAATATGATTTTTAGACAATCCTGATTATACTGGTCAATGCCATCCCTGACCATTATCCTTAAAGATCCAAAGATGACTAAAGAAAGTTATAAAATACACAGCATAAGACCTGAGTGGAGAATGATCTTCAGTATTTAGCTATGGATAAGTCCTTATTAGAGTTGAATATTATAAAAGCGTAAATATTCCACAATTAAGTGTCATGTTAAAAACATGAATTTGGTCCAGTAGAGAAATATGCAGTTATTAAGTATAAAGAAAATAGGACCTATAAAAAAAACTGGACTCCTTTTGTACAAAGTTAACATTTGTTTCATTGTTTCCATTTTTTTGCTTTGATACTCTCAGTTTTAGTTCCTTTTCCTTGGAATACTTGTGAACAAGTACAGAATGGCACTTTATTAAAGTAAAGTAAAACTCCCGACTCAAAGAATTTCAGCCTCAAGTACACAGTATTCTCTCAAAAGAACGGATGCTGGTCTTGCAGGCTACTATGCTAAGTGAAATAAGTCAGACAGAGAAAGATAAACACTGTATGATATCACTTACATGTGGAATCTAAAAAATATAACAAATTAGTGAACATTACAAAAAAGAAGGGGTGGTGGGAATAAAACACAGGACAGCGACTGTTGCTGAGTGCACCTAGAGAGACCATGGGGATGTCAGATGGGCTGATGTGATGAAGAACATCTACACAAGACAAAGGACGCCCAGAAGAAGTGCGGAGACCTGTAGGACAGGCATGAGGCCTTGTCAGGTATAGCACTGTATACCCTGCTTTCTAAGATGTTACTTTCCAGGTTTACCTTGCTTTCCAATACATGATCTTCCAGACTGATGCAAAAATATAATTAACCGGTGATGGTTTTGCAAAAGGATTAACTGAAGAGGCCCTTAATACTACATAAACTCTATAATCTTATACATTCAAAATTTTTTGATTTATAAAAATTTTGTACTTACATTTGGGGACAGGCAATACAAAACAGAGAACAATATAAATATGTATAAGGAAAATAAGTCTGTTCAATACAGTGAACACACCTAACAACTGAGCTTGTTGACCTAAAATATGAAACAGCCAGTTATTTTACCAGCAAAACGGGTTTATTCGGGAACAACAAACAACTGCAATTAGGGTCAAGCCAGCGACAGTAAAAACCACAGCCAAGTTCCACAAAGGAAGGAAGCAAAGGGAGGAAGTTGGGAGCAGTTGTTTGGAACAAAATTTCATGGAGGAAAGCGAGAGTTCAGGGTGATGAGGGGTTCTCATTAGCTTAGTAGCTAGGGTCAGTTTCCTGGAGGAGATAAAATGTACACCAGTCCTGTCTATAACCGACAATCCTTCCTGTTATTTACCTAGAGTAATACTGTGTGAGAGCTCCTCCTTCTGGCCTCTCGACTCCATTTTAAATAAGGTTTCACTTTATTGATTTTCCAGCTTCGCAGGTGGCACTAGCAGTAAAGAAACTGCCTGCCAATGCAGGAGACGTAGGAGACTCGGGTTTGATCTCTGGGTTGGGAAGATCCCCTGGAAAAGGAAATGGCAAATCACTCCAGTATTCTTGCCTAGAAAATCGCTAAGACAGAGGAGCCTGGCAGGCTACAGTCTACAGGGTCACAAAGAGTCAGACATGACTGAGCGACTAACACACTTAATAATTTTCACAAGCTCAACACCAACAGAACTCTCTCTTGTGTGCTCAGCTGTGAGGCTCTTCTGTCCATGGAATTTTTCAGGCAGGAATACTGGAGTGGGCTGCCATTTCCTTCTCCAGTAGATCTTCCCAACCCAGGGAGTGAACCTTGTCTCCTGTGTCTCCTGCATTGCAGGCAGATTCTTTACTGCTGAGCCATTGGGGAAGCCCTTCAATAACAATACAGTAATGGAACAAACTGGAAGAACATTCAAAAGAACTTGCTGGTAAGAATAATATTCAGCAACATGCTAAAATATACCTTTGACAATGACACATTTTATTGAATAGGGAATACGGCAGCTTCCCCAGGGATCTCTGAGAGGCAACTCAATCACAAAAACTCATGTAATTGTCTTTTGTATCTAGCACAGAAAAATATATGGTTTATAAATAATTGCCAGTTTGGCCTAATCACCAAACTTTGGTAATTGTGTCTCTTAGTAAGTACAGATACTCCCTTCTAATCCAGAAAGCATCCTAGCTCTATTCTCAAAGCAGACATCAGAGCTTGGCTGTAACAGTAAGAAAGAGAAGAGAGTTCAAATGAACCATGATTAAAATTCATGATTCAACTTCATTCTGAGTGAGTTCTTTGATTCTGTTCATGCAATGGTCAACAGCATTAATGAGTAAAGGAATCCAATTATCTTCTGGCTGTGGGGTCACATGACTTAATCTGCAAATGCAATGGGGAAAGGAGAAGTTAAATTTATTACACTGTCAAGCGAAAGACCTATCCTCAAAAGGGGACACAGGGAAAACTACAGTAAAAGAGGGCAAGGGTCTCAGCTGCTCCATAAGCAAAGCTGAGAGAAAATACCACATTCACTCTCGACGCTTCGAGATGGGGGTTTGGGAGTTGAGAATGGCTGTTCAGGCTTATTCTCAAAAAGCTATTTCAGGATAAATCTTCATACTCACTTTGTTATTTCGAGTGCCTTCTTTAAAATGGATACAAGTTTTGCAGACTAGAAAAAAAAAGAAAACAAGAGAAGTTACTCACTCTGAGCCCTATCACAAAAAGGAAAGGATAGGGGACTTCCCTGGAGGTCCAGTGGCTGGGTCTCTGAGCTCCCAGTGCAGGGGGCCTGGGTTCAACCCCTGGTCAGGGAAGTAGACCCCCCAGGCCACAACTAAAAGATCCTGCATGCCACAACAAAGACCAAAGATACCTCGGGGAATAGCTAAAACTCAGCACAGCCAAACAAAACAGATACTTAGGGGAAATAAAAGGAAAGGAGGAAAAAGCGGGGGGGGGGGGGGGAGTAGAGCTAAAAATATTTTACTTGAATATTAAAATATTTAATACTTTAGCTCTCTTCCCCTTTTTTTTCACATTCACTTTTTAAAAACGGACTGAAGAAATAAACATCTTTAGCATTTCACCATGTCAGTTACCCTAGAAACAATTTTAAGGAATGCACATTGGTAGCATTCATACATCCTCACGTTATTTTGTCACTGGTATTCTTAAAATTCTGTAAGTTAAAAAAAACAAAAACAGTTGTTTCTGCTATACATATCCTGAACTATCAGCAGAGGTGGGACAAGAAGTCAATTTTTTAAAAGTGAAAGTGAGAAAAAAGGAAGGAGGAGAGTTAAAATATTACAATATTTTAATACTCAATAAGTCATAAAAAAAAAAACCCTTGGAGGAAACAGTCAAAAATAAAAATGTTGATTAGGTGGCCAGATCATGGACTCTTTTCTATTTAGCAAAATCTTATTAATACTGCTGCCATAGTATCTTTATAAGCTTTTTTATATTTAAAATTTTTTTAAAGAAAACAAAAAAAGGAAAAATATAACCTAAATTTGTCCTAACTGCTGATAGTTCAGGATATATACAGCAGAAACAACTGGGATTTTTTAAAAAACTTAAAATTTTAAGAATACCAATAACAAGGTAACATGAGGATGTATGCATCCTACCAACATACCACGCATTCCTTAAAACTGCTTTTAGGTAACTGACATGGCGTATTACTGAGCATGTTTATTTCTTCAGAAGTCAATTTTTAAAAAGTGAATGTGGAAAAAAAGTTAATGTCCAAAAGGATCCTAATTCTACTCCAAGGTGTTTCCACATTGTGAAGATACATTTGATGACTCTATTAATAATTTCCACAAATTTACCAAATATTATTAGAACTGATACATCTGATGGTAAAATATAAGCTATCCACAATTTATTTTTCTTTCCTATGAGACATAATAACTTAAAGTTTATAAAAAATAAGAGAACAGAACTCTAGCACAGGACCTAGGAGTTCAAAGAAAACAATAAAATCAGATTTTTATAAAGAGCTTAACCCTTCATGACCACTCACGGTTAAATCACATAATATGTCGATATTAGAATAGAGAATAGATATAGAATTAGATATTAAACATATTCTAATATTTTAAATTAGAGTATTCTCTATTAGACTATTCACCTATTTTGGCCAATACTGGAAATGAGAAACTTGTAACTTCACGGTGAAAGAATCCTAAAGCACTGTACTAATTTCTCTCAAGGCATGGTTATCTAAGGTCTTTGGGTGCGTGCATACTAAGTCACTTCAGCTGTGTCTGACTCTTTGCGAACCTATAGACTGTGGCCCACCAGGCTTCTCCATCCATGGGATTCTCCAGGCAAGAATCCTTGAGTGGGTTGCCATGCCCTCTTCCAAAGGATCCTGCTGACCCAGGGATCAAACCATGTCTCTTACGTCTCCCACATTGGCAGGTGCGTTCTTCACCACCTAGGAAGCCCCTCTAAGGTCTTTGGGTTTTTTTCTAAACGATTACCCAAGTGGTTATGGAAGAGAGAGTACTATCAGAGCTCATTGCTATCAGAATTCAAATTCAACAACTATTTATCAGGCACAAACACATTGTGACATTACTATTGTACTTGCATCCAAGTGTAACAAATAAACATATTCCCCACAGTTTAAGAAAATACCAGTGATTCCTGAAATTCTACCAATTAGGTCTGCAGCTATTCCCTCAAAGCTAGTACTTACATTGTTTCACACAGTCAAAGGGCACACAGGTGGGTAAATTCTCAGAGCCAAATCATCCACACTAAAGGGAGAAAGAAAAAATAACCATTAACCAAGAAGGAACAAAGCTCAACTAGGTGGTCTCCAGGATACAACTAAGAATGCAACGAGTGAGGAAATAATTCCCAGAAATGCATCAGTTCCTTATTCTGGGCAACCAATAAATAACCAATTCAACTGGTATTTATGGAACACATACATACCCTGTTTTACTAAGAAGTTGAGGGTGGGGGGAACTCCCTTGGCCAGTAGGATGGGATATTATTAATTCAGTTAAAAATTTTAGGATCTGAAACCATAAGTTTAATAACCGATATAGGCAGGGTTCATCCCTGAATGCCATTAAAGGAGGCACCACTTTAATCAAGCAATCAAGTTAGTGCTGTACCACCAAAAAGAGGACAAACTAATACCATGTGCCTTTCCGATATGATGCAATGAAAAGCATGAAACACTCAACTAAGTGATATTCTTGCCAAAAATGTTTAACCCAAATATAATTATGAGAAAACAACCACACGAATCCAGATTACTGGATATTTTACAATGCAACTGACTTGGATTCTTTAAAAATGTCAAGAAAATTTACAAAATTTTTAAATGTCAATAACAAAAAAAGCTAAAAAAGGACAGGGACTGCTTTAGTTTCAAGATGCCAAAGAGAAGACAACCAAATGCAGTATGACCCCTTGACAGAACCCTGAATTAAACAAACAAACAAAAATGCTATAGAAGACGTTTTAGAGACAATTTGGGATATTCCCTTTATCATCAGGGAATGGCAAACCACTCCAGTATTCTTGCCTGGAGAATTCCATGGACAGAGGCGCCTGGCAGGCTACAGTCCACGGGGTTGCAAAGAGCAGAACATGACTAAGCGACTAACACACACAAACACATATTCAATGTAAATTTCTGAAATGTAATACTAAAACTGTTTGTTCTTAGGAAATACATGCTGAAATATTCAGGGGAAAATGTCACTTATGTCTGCAACTTACAAATGCTTCAGGGATAAAAACAGCACATCTATTTCAGTTTTTAAAAAGGCACATCTAATTACAGAGAAATAAACCAATACAGGAAAAAAAGTGAACAACAGGTGAATCTAGACGGAAGTACAGGTACTCACTACAATACTCTTTAACCCTTCTGTGAAGAAAGCTGATCGCTGAAGAATTAATGCTTTTGAACTGTGGTGTTGGAGAAGACTCTTGAGAGTCCCTTGGACTGCAAGGAGATCCAACCAGTCCATGCTAAAGGAGATCAATCCTGGGTGTTCATTGGAAGTACTGATGCTAAAGCTGAAACTGCAATACTTTGGCCACCTCATGCGACGAGTTGACTCACTGGAAAAGACTCTGATGCTGGGAAAGGTTGGGGGCGGGAGGAGAAGGGGACGACAGAGAATGAGATGGCTGGATGGCATCACCGACTCTGTGGACATGAGTTTGAGTGAACTCCGGGAGTTGGTGATGGACAGGGAGGCCTGGCGTGCTGTGATTCATGGGTTCGCGGAGAGTCGGACACGACTGAGCGACTGAACTGAACTGAACTGAGCTTAACTCACTTCTTTAAATTTTCAGCTGCAATGCCAGAATGACTTTTCTCTACTCCCTGTGATTATTTACTGCTCCTTCTCAATGTGCAGGCTTCTGGAACTACTATATTGTCAGGAGTGATTAAGAGACAGTCGGATTTCCCTTCTCAAAATGCAATACTATCATTTGCTGGTAAGAGTAGAGTTCAACTTTAAAAAGTCACAGGTAATTTTCTCAGATATATATTATATATACTCCATTAGATACATCTTAGTTTAAGTTTTAACCTTTAAAAATGAAACAACTTCTCCTCTTCTAATGTTTCCCTTTACAGTCAGGAAACAAATCACTTGCTTTGGTCCTAGTGGAAAACAAGTGTCTGAAACAGCCTCAACCCATCTTCTAACAAGGAAACCGACCTCCAAAGGGGAATCTGCCATAGCTTGTTATACAAAATTGTAAAGGGTCATATTTTATTTAACTACTTTATGTTCTCTGGTGAGAGTAACTAATGAGGAAATAAAAGTCCAAAGATGGACTAAACGTATAAAATATAGACTAAAGATATATTAACTCCTAAATGACTCTTAGTAAAGAACATTTGTAAAAAGTTTTAAAAAGAGACTCACAGGACTTTCCGTTTCCATAAATGACTAAAGTGATTTTTGTCCGTATTGAGTGTAATAATTAATATGAGAAGAGCTCAAATGCCTGAACTCACTGCTTATCTCGGCTTCTCTCTCTTTTGAGCTGAGTGTTTAGGAGTCACATGGTAGTAAAGAGTCATTCAACTCCATAATAGGCATTGTGCTTACTGCTGCACATAGAGAGGAACAGGATAGATAAGACATCAGTCGATATTCTAATGAGGGGAGAGAAGACATACACAGAAGATAATCACAAAATCTGACAAAGTAATGACAGAAATAAAGTGTGGTGAACTAGAGGACAAAACTTTCATATGATCAAAGGCTGCTCTGAGGAGACGACATTTAAACGGAACTCCTGTCTTCTATTAAGTTTCTACCCAAATACTAATTCTCACGGTCCTCTCGGCACCCTTGAGTTAGCGTGGTGTTGATTGAATGTGCTTTAAGTTAGGACATCTGTATCCCCCAGATCACGCCCCAGGAAATGGAGAAGCCACGTGCCAGGCATCGTGCTCCTCAGAGCCTAAATGGCTAATGTGAAAATTCTCAGTACATTCTTGGGCAGAATTCTCCACAACTTTCAGGTTTCCTAAATGACTTACCCAGCCCTGTATACAGGGTCAGCAACAACACAGAATAGTAGGAGAGATTTAGTTTGCTCAAGACATGAAGGGAAAATGACGTCAAATTTATAAATCCCGGCAGTCCTAAACAGAATAAATTTGAAAACTCCAGTAAACACATTCAAAGTTCAGGTTCTTTAAAATACTTTCTAGAAGACTTCCAATGGCTATCTACTACATCTACAGCAAATCATTTGTAATATGGATGACTTGACTTTAAATCAGAAGTTGGCAGGAATTCTGGTAAGCCATTTCACTTAGAATTACAGAGAAGTTCAAAGCAATGGTGTAGTTGCAAGACACACACACACATACACACACACACACACATAAATATTCTGTGCTCAAAAAATGATCAAGTCTTTGGTTTCCATGAGACTTAGTATCCGAATGTAGAAACTTCCAAAAGTTATATCAAAGTAAGTCAAAGGTCACCCAGTGTTCTGGGTGCACTGCAACACTATTTACAATAGCTAAGACATGGAAACAAGCTAAATGTGTGCATGCGTGTGTGCTCAGCCATGTCTGACTCTTTGTGACCCCACAGACTATAGCCCACCAGGTTCTTCCATCCATCTGGAATTTTCGAGGCAAGAATACCAGACTGGGTTGCCATTTCCTATTCCAACACACTATGTATAAGACAGATCATCAACAAGGATCTACTGTACAGCAGCTTTGGTTCCAAATTGGGAGAACAGTACATGAAGGTTGTCTATTGTCACCCTGCTTATCTAACTTCTATGCAAAGTACATCATGCAAAATGCCGAGCTGGAAGAAGCACAAGTTAGAATCGAGATTGCAGGGAGAAATATCAATAATCTCAGATATGCAGATGACACCAAACTTACGGCAGAAAGCAAAGAACTAAAGAGCCTCTTGATGAAGGTGAAAGAGGAGAGTGAAACAGTTAGCTTAAAACTCAACTAAGATCATGACCCCCGATCCCATCACTTCATGGCAAATAGGTGGGGAAACAACGGAAACAGTGACAAGACTTTATTTTCTTGGACTCTAAAATCACTGTGAATGGTGACCGCAGCCATGAAATTAAAAGACGCTTTTTCCTTGGAAGAAAAGCTATGACCAACCTGCTGCTGCTGCTGCTGCCGCTAAGTGTCCGACTCTGTGCGACCCCATAGATTCTCCAGGCAAGAACGCTGGAGTGGGTTGCCATTTCCTTCTCCATGACCAAACTAGACAGCATATTAAAAAACAGAGACATTACTTTGCCAACCAATGTCTGTAGTCAAAGCTATAGTTTTTCCAGTAGTCATGTACAGATGTGAGAGCTGGACAATAACAAACGCTGAACGCTGAAGAACTGATGCCTTCAAACTGTGGTCCTGGAGAAGACTCCTGAGAGGCCCTTGGACAGCAAGGAGTTCAAGCCAGTCAATCCTGAAGGAAATCAGTCCTGAATATTCATCGGAAGGACTAATGCTAAAGATGAAGCCCCAATACTGGCCACCTGATGTGAAGAGCCAACTCACTGGAAAAGACCCTGATACTGGGAAAGATTGAAGGCAGGAGGAGAAGGGGACCACAGAGGATGAGACGGTTGGATGGCTTCACCAACTCAATGGACATGAGTTTGAGCAAGCTCCAGGAGCTGGTGATGGAGAGGGAAGTCTGGCGTGTGACAATCCACAGGGTCACAGAGAGTGGACAGGAGTGAGTGACTGAACAGCAACAACTGTACAGCACAGGGAACTCTGCTCAATGTTCTGTGATGACCTCCATGAGGAGAGAGCCTGAGAGAGAATGGACACGTGCATGCGTTTACCTGAATCACTGTGCTGTGTACCTGAAACACAACAGTATAAATCAAATGTACTCCAATGAATTTTTAAAAACTATATATATATATATATAGTTCCTCTCTCGCCTGGTACTCCTCAGGGGACGGATCCACGTATCCATCCATCATCATTGTTTATTTATTTTAAATATAGCATTCTTTAGCCTGAGAGGCAGCTATGCTCTACATTTTAAGGAATGATTCTCTACTTGGACCATTCATTAGAATAACCTGGGGGAACTTTTAGAAAAGACTCATGCCCAAGTCTCACCCTCCAGAGATTCTGATTTAGTTGGCCTGGGAAAGAGGGGACTTGAGGCAGCAACCCAGGGGATTCTAGGCAGCAGGACTGAGAAATACTGCTCTGGACAGAGCCGTGCTTCTCAGCCCTACCACACGCTGGGATCATCTGAGGAGCTTTAAAAAATACTGATGCTTAGGTCCTACCCGCAGACATTCTGTGTAAGCACTGAAAGTACTGTGTAGACACTGCGATTTTAAAAGTTCCCCAGGGCATTCTAAGGTGTAGTCAGATTGAGAAGTGTTGTTTACAGAAAAGAACTGACCTGGAGTCAGACTCTTATTAGTTGTAAGACACTAGATAACCTACATTAACTCTGCAATCCTCAGTTTTCTAGTCTTTAAATGGGAAACAATAATACCTACCTCACAGGATTGTTGTAAGATTAAGATAATGTAAGTAAAAATACGTTGTGAATTTTAAATAACTGTACAAAAATACTGGTAGTCCCACATGAGGCTGAGGCCTCCCTCAGATATTTATTTATTTACATTTTGTGCAATAATGCTTTTTGAACTTTTTCACCGAATTTAAAAATATATATATAAGCAGGAAAACATTCAGTAGGATATGAATACTACCTATGCAGTTAACCATCTTATGGTTGAATCTTTACTACAGTCCTCCCCTTCCCCACAATCAGTTCCTGGGATTTCATCCAAGCCAGGAAGGAATAAGGAACATTTACTTCAACAAGTGTCAATGTTTATTGTCTGTAATACACAAACTCAGAGCTGGGTGCTGTAGAAAACAGAAAAGAAGTACTAAACAAGGACTCCTATATTGAGGAACTTGAGTCTGATTGAGGAGAAAATATATACATTTGAAGTGGTGATGAAAACAAGGTGATTGGCTGGTTAAGTACAGAATTAATCCTTAGGAAGGACTCTTGGCATTCAGAGACACAAAAGTTCATTATGACCTGGAATGGTTGGAGAAAATGGTACGGAAAAGGGGGTTTGAAGTGAACACGATAGTTTGAAGGATGCACCTCACAGAGTTCAGGCAAAGACAGTCTGCACTGGTATTTGTTTAGTCAGGAGATTATGGGATGCATAAAAGTAAGGTCTTCTAAGAATAAAAGGAACCCATGGTGACTAACCGTTATGCTCTGCATATGCTCGATACCGAAAAATAATGCGAACAATGAGCCGCATCAGCGCAATCATCACAGATATGACCCAGGCCTGCAGACAAAGAGAAATTAATATGGAACAGACATATGGCTACATCTTCAGTTTTTATAAACAGCCCCTTTAACACAAATGGAAATGACATCATTAGGAGAAATGACTATCTAAGAAAAATATACAGTCAAAGAGAATTGAAAATCTGATGCAGCAAAGAAGATAATTATAAGTTGCCACAGCATTTGACTTTTAAGATTTGGATACCTGGACCAACATTGAAACTAAATAATCTCATACAGTTACATAAAATCAAATTAAAATAGTCCACTTTCAGTGTACTAGGTTAAGCATACTTTGTGCTGTTTTATTTAAAGTCTTAAAAGAGTGTTACAAACTTACAGTTACAGGGGGAGGGCAGAAGGGGAGAAGGGATAGTTAGGTAGTTTGGGATGGACATGTACATACTGCTGTATTTAAAGTGGATAATCAACAAAGACCTACTGTATAGCACAGAGAACTCTGCTCAATATTATGTAACAACCTATATGGAAAAAGAATTTGAAAAAGAATAGATACATGTAAATGTATAACTGAATCACTTTGCTGTACACTTGAAACTATCACAACACCGTTAATCAACTACACTCCAATATCAAATAAAAAGTTCTTTTAAAAAGTATAAAAGTGGAAAAAGAAAAAACCCAGTATGCAGTACACTACAAGCTGAATGAACAGAGACTGCATTTCCTTATGCTTTCTCCACCAGGAAATCACTCACTTGAAGATGAATTCATAGTAAAGAGACATGTAGTCCAGGTTCTTGTTCTCCAAGGACGGGCCCCAGGTCATCTCTGGAATCACCTTGAGCCTCTTAGGAATGCAGAGTCTCAGGCCCCATTTCAGCTCTACTAATCAGAATCAGCCTCTTATTCACATTTCCAGGTGATTCATAAGTACTCCAGTACTCTTGCCTAGAAAATCCCATGGATGGAGGAGCCTGGTAGGCTGCAGTCCATGGGATCGCTATGAGTCGGACACGGCTGAGCGACTTCACTTTCACTTTTCACTTTCACACATTGGAGAAGGAAATGGCAACCCACTCCAGTGTTCTTGCCTGGAGAATCCCAGGGACAGGGGAGCCTGGTAGGCTGCCGTCTATGGGGTCACACAGAGTCGGACACGACTGATGTGACTTAGCAGCAGCATAAGTACTCCAAAGTTTTCAAAGCCTGATCTAGGTGACTATTAAAAATCACCAAAAAAAGAAAAAATAATAAATGATTTGTAAAAATGAGATGCAAAGGCCCATTAGGCGTATTTTTTAATGTTCAATCACACAGGAAATAAAAGTATATTAAAATAATAAGTAATGCACATTAAGTCTGTGAGGATATAAGAGGATATTAAGCTATCTTTGGAAGGTGAAATGAAAGGGGCTTAAATTTTCTTCTCAACATTGTAGTGCACTTTATGTTAATAGCCAGGAGAGGGAGATCTGAGGAAACTAGACTGTGAATTGCCAAAGATTCTCTGAAAGACAGTTTGACAGTGTATTAAAAACTAAAAAAACAACAAAAAAATTTCTTCACTCAAGAAATACTTATTTGAGGGTCTATTTGTGTTAGGCGTACCAAAAAGACATTCTTGCCCTCATGGGACTTATCTTTTTGTGAGGGAGAAGAGACCAAAAACAACAAATATAATAAATAATTTTAAAACCTGTGTAATTATATAAATTATATAATAAATAAATGAAGCATGTAGAATAATGTGTCCATTCTTTGATCCAACAATTCATTTCTAGAAATTTCCAAAAAAACTATTAAATGCAGAAACAAGCAATATGTTTACAGTAGAGGGAAAAATTGGAAACAAATGCTCAACAATAGGGAAATGGTCAAATAAATTAAGGTATATCTATGACAATATAATGGGCTTCCCTGGTGGCTCAGAGGTTAAAGCGTCTGCCTCCAATGCGGGAGACCCGGGTTCGATCCCTGGGTCGGGAAGATCCCCTGGAGAAGGAAACGGTAACCCACTCCAGTATTCTTGCCTGGAGAATCCCATGGACGGAGAAGTCTGGTAGGCTACAGTCCACGGGGTTGCAAAGAGTCGGACACGACTGAGCGACTGAACGGAACGGATGACAATATAATACAGCCAATAAGCAACATTTATAAAGAAATCTGATGTAAGAAAATTATCAAAACAAATTCCTAAGTAGAAGAAATCAAATGGAAAAAGAGAATGAAAAGTATATTATCATTTTATAGTAAAAACTTATATCCAAATGTAAATAAGAGAAAAATAAACAAATAGTATTCTAAGGAGAAATACAATGGTTCTAATGGTTAGTGTGATAAAAGAATGATGTGGGGTTCATTATACTTTATTTCTAAATTTTCCAGTTTTTCTGTATTAAGCATGTATTATTTATGTGGGAAGGAATATTTTTGAAATATCCTAATTTAGCCCAGTTCCTATAATTCCCTTAGTGATCCTTGTTTTACGTCATTACTTAGAACCAGATTCCAGAACAGGTACTACATGTCCGTGTCTCCTCTTCTTTTAATTCAAATCAATTTAAAGCCATTGTATTCTTCTAGACAAACAACTAAACTTTTAATTTGATAAGGTTCTGCTTTCTCATCACATGAGTATATTATTTATGACATTAGACCTACCAAGTCTAGTAAAAACATATATACTACTAAGTTGAATTTACTCACCACAGTACAATGGTCAGTAAAGAGAATAAATGATGCCAGGGGATCAAATCTGAGATGAATATCCTCTCGAGCTGAAAATATGTGGTGAACACTCTTACTTCTTCCAGCAGAATCCTAGTAATAAGCACAATAGGAAAGCAGCCCTCACGTGCAAATATGTACAACGGCCCAGGATTAAGTTTCCAACAATTCTCGTCCATTATCTCAGAATAAGTGACACCTTTTTTCATTTACTTTTGAGTCTTCCTATAAGAACTTGATTTTTTTCCCAGAGTTATCTTCGTACTTTATTTTTTATTTCACTTTAAACTTTTTATTTTGTACTGGGGTACAGCTGATTAACAATGTTGTGGTAGTTGCAGGTGAACATATGAGCACTTCAAATAAAACTTCTTTTAAACTTTGTAATTCTAGATTTGAATTGGAAATACCAGTGTATATCACAAAGTAGTCTTAGATAAAACATCTGTATTTCCCTTTGTTTATTGAAAAGACAAAAACAGTAATGAGCTAGCTGGGCTAGTGCCCAGATTTGGTCTCAAAATAAAATTTCCCACTACATGAAACCAATGGTCTTTAGAGAAATAGCTCATTCCAATTTTTTAAAAAGTTTATTTATTTATTTTAATTTTTGAGTAAGAAACGCATGAGGGCTTAGAACATCTTTGTACCAGAAAGCAAGAAAATGTAACAAGGACTATTAGAATTGTATCAGAGGACTTAGTGGCCAACTTAAAGAGGCTCCTACCAGCCAAAGATGGGATGACTGAGCATCAAAAAAAATAAATAAATAAATGCAATGGAGTGAAACATACCAACCACGTTTTTTTAACGTATGACTTCATAATGATACTAAAAGACTCATTTGGTGACCTTTGGCAGACGGTGGAGAACTCATTATTCTGAAAGCAGGTTTAGAAAAGGGAAGGTGGAGGATGAATGAAGACTCTATCCTGCCTTTCCCGTATGAACTCTGTATCTGGGGATCAAATAGGTGAGGCAAATTTTTTCTTTATGGGAATCTTCTAATTAATACTCATATAATTAAGAGTGGCCATTTGAATATCACCATTTTATAACTCCAATGAAATAATGTATTAGTCTCAGATTCTCAGTAGGTGCTAGAATTCCCACAGTGAAAAGCTGGTTGGGTACTTCATAATGAATGGAGGATAAGCCAGCAATGTGCTGGCACTGACTTGTCTGACAAGGGCCAATTGCTACATGTTCAGGAACACTGCAGACCAGCTAATGTGTTGGTAGCTTAAAACCAGCTACAGGAGGAATATTTATACTATGGAAATTGGGATAAATCAAGTTCCTCCTTTCAAACATGCCCCAAGTTAGTAGTTAAACATTTACCAGCACACCACTGTGTAGGGTCAACAATATCTACATACAGTGATCAATTTTGATATTGTTAAAAGAGAGACAACCAGATATTATAGACTTCTGATAAAAGCATAAAACACCAAAGGAAGTATTCCTGCCAAAAAACAGACTCAAATATGATCAAACCTTAAAATATAACTACCAGTTATAGAAACTAGAGGGACGGAGAACCATACTACATAATACTACATGGATACAAACGGCAAAAGTCTAGAATACAGAAACACTAGAGGATAAAAGGTCCAGTTTCCAAAGTAAACAAATTGCAAGGGGGAAGAAGGAAGGAGGATGGAAAGGTAACCTACAGATTAAGAAACTGAAAAGACAAATCAGCTAAATGCAATATTTGAGCCTTGTCTGAATTCTGATTTGAACCAACCAAGTGCAATATAAATGACAAAATGAGAAAACTGGAACATTAGCTAAATAGTTTGAAATTAAGGTATAAGTGTTAATTTTTCAGGTGTGATATGGTATTATCATTACTTTTTTAAAACAGTTATCTTTTAGTGATACATACTAGCATATTAATATTTACACAGATGAAATAACATTGTGGTACACGAAGAAGTAGATGGGGTATACATGAAACAAGACTGTTCATGAGTTGATAAGCTTTAAAGTTGGGCGATTCGTTAAAGTTGGGAATTCATTATAGTATTATCTCTTGCACTTATTTAAAAAAATTCCCTATTGTGAAAAGCTTTAAACCAGCAAAAAGAACTTGCACTGGTGTTTATCAAACTTTTATTTCTCAAATGTTCTTACTCTGAATTACATATTCTTGGTTTTTTTTTTTAAGTTCTTATTTTAATGCAGGGATTCTCTTTGAGAGAGATTTCTAGAGTTTACTCTTTAAATTGGCAAAGCAGGCACAATAATCTTACATTCTGGTTTTCAAACTTTAATGCACATCAGAATCACCTGGAGGGATTGTCAAAACATAGGGTTAGCTTCCATCTCCAGAGTGTCTGATTCATAGGTTTGAGATGGGACTTCTAATGAGTTTCCAGGTGATGTTGATGCTACTACTTCAGGAAGCACACTGAGAACTGATTGAAAGGTCTAGTTGGTACTAGGTTGCCTGGAAATGTACAGATATTCAATAAATACATGGATAGATAAAATAAATCAGTGTCTTCTCCCATGAAGTTTTCTCTCAGACTTATCTTTATCTATATGTAAACTATATTTGTAAATACAAATATCTATATGTAAACTATATAAACTTATACATAAACTTATCTATATGTAAACTATATGTAAATCTGCATGTAAAAGGACAGAATTTTCTCATTGATGAATAAGGGGACTAGGTTCCCTATTTTAGTATTCAGTAGACTAATTTCTTAGAATTATATTCATATAGACAAAAAACAGATCAGTGGTTGCCTTAAATGGGGGTAGAAGGAAAGCAGTTGCAAAAGGACATAAGAAGACTTTCGAGGGAGACAGATGGTATTGATTGTAGGAATGGTTTCAAGGATGTGCAAGTCAAAACTCACCAAACTGTACTCTTAAATAGATGGGTTTTAAATATAAATTACATCTCAAAAATGTAAGAAATATGAAACATATAAAAATATATGTTATTTCACATTTTTACTAAGGATTCAACTAAGCAGGCAGGAATGTTTTGAGGAAAGTGAACTATGGTTTCTTCCTTATAAAACAAGCAATCCAAAGATTTGGGAGTTCTACCTTCCTACAAGGAGCAGGTCTCCTGTGGTTGCTCTCACTTCTTCCCCGTGACTGTAAAGATAGGGAACAATTTATTCTATGTGTACTTAAATCTTTAAGTCGTTTTAAAATAAGCCAACTTCTAATATGAAAGACATTAAGGAGAGCATCCCCTCCTTCCACATCCTACCCATGAGTTTCTTCTTCCTTCTAAGCAGATGGGTGGCACTGCAAAGTGCCTTCTCCTGTTTCCTCATCTATGAACTGGGGATAAAACTTACATCATGGAACATTGCTACATGGATTTAGTAAAAATAAAAATCCTAAGTGTCTTAGAAAAAGAAGCTCAGTAAATAGCTCCTTCCTGCTCAAAATCCTTCTCTGAGACACACATATAAAAAAGATGAGACTAATTACATGTGTTTTCTGAAGGATTACTTGGCAATCTTCAAACTAAGATTTAACATTAAAAGATCAGCTTCAAATTGTCATCAAACCATAGTGTGGTAGAGATTGACAGGTTTTTTTTCAAGAAACTAATTTTTCAGCACAGTCTATCACCTAACGCGTTTCAGTGTATTGATAAAACTGCTCTATTTTGGTAATGATGATCACTTTCTACTCTGGCAGGTCTGCTGAATTAAATGCCCCACAGGCTGAATCACAAAAGGGATAGGCAGGCAGTCACTGCACACCCTATCAATGCCCACTCCTCCCCCAAAAAAATCTCTTTGATGCCTTGAAAATTCTCTATCCTAGGCTTTCAAAATAGCAAAATTAATTTTTTTACTATGTGTACTTATATCTTCAAGTCATTTTAAAATAAGCCAACTTCTAACGTGAAAGACATTAAGGAGAGCATCCCCTCCTTCCACATCCTACCCATGAGTACAGCAATCAAAGGTGTGGACACATAAATACATGTTTTCTGACTTATTCTCTTTAGATATATCGGGGAAATTCTGGTCAAAGTTGGAAGAAAGCGAAAGAATGATTCCCTGGGATTAAAAGAGGGAACTGTAGTTGGTAGTTGCACACTCATGTTCTCTGCCCAGTTTTCAGTCTAACAGCAGAATTGCTCCTGAGTGGATATGTTCAGAACACATTAAATCCACTGTATTCAAAATTTTTTACTTAGTTTCGTCTTAATCAACTGACTAAAAAAAAAATCAAAGTTCAATGTGGTTACTAAGCATTTACATACCAAGCTGAAAATTACTAACTTACCTGAACGATTACTTCTATGTTATGTGTCTTATTACTGTAGTTTTTCGGGTTCCACTTTAGTATGAAAATAGGACCAGACAAATGACTAGCTTGCCCTAAATGAACTCCATCAATCTTAACTGCAACTGAAGTAATGGAGGATAAGGAAAAGGCCAAGACTCTAAAATGAAAGCACAAATGCATGGTTTTAGGTATTTGCCATTGTTTCTATAAAGAAGAATAACCCTGTTATAAGCTGAAAAGATGTAAGTATAGTAAACCTTCTGTCGGTTGATCTTCAGGTTCCTGAGATGTGGAACCTGTGGATTCAACCAACCACGGATTGAAAATATTCAAAAAAGGAAAATTTCACAAACCTTGCATTTGCCTTGCACCAGCAACTATTTACACAGAAGTTACATTGTATTAGGTATTATTAAGTAATCTGTTATTGTTCAGTCACTAAGTTGTGTCCAACTCTTTTGCAACCCCATGGAACATAGCCCAGCAGATCCTTTGTCCATGGGATTTCCCAGGCAAAAATACTGGAGTGGGTTGCCATTTCCTTCTCCAGGGGATCTTCCCAACCCAGGGATTGCACACGCATCTCCAGCATTGCAGGCAGATTCTTTACCACTGAGCCACCAGAAAAGTCCATAGGTAATCTAGGTAAGATTTGAAGTATAGGTTATAGGCAAATACTACACCATATTACATGAGGGACTTGAGCATCTGAAGACTCTGGTATTTGCAGAGGGTCCTGGAATCAATCTCGCAGAGATACTGAAGGGCAACTGTAAAATAGACCATTACACTCTGCAACTGTTCATACGACGCTATTCATATGATCTGATTTCTTTTTAAACGGTGGCTTCTGGAGTTGTATAACTCAGCAAACCTGAAAAGGTGAGAAATTAGAAACTACTCTAAATCTAAATCTGATATCCAGCTCCTATCAAGAAACATAACCGAGAGATATATGTTCCACTTACCTAGTAATCAAAAGAAATAAAACGGCTTGGTACCCTTTTTTTCCAGAATAATGAGTAAATATTTTTAAAAGTACAGTATCCAATAATGATAAGAGTTCTGTAAAATCTGCACTCCTATTTCTTGGTAACATTATAAATTAGTACCTGTTTTAAAAAATAATCAGGTTCCTTGTACACTGCTGGTGAGAATGTGAAATGACACAGCCACTATGGAAAACAGTGTGGCAGTTTCTCAAAAAATTAAACATAGAATTATCAAATGATCCAGCAATTCCACTTCTGAATATATACCCAAAAGAACTGAAAGCAGTGACTGGAACACATATATTTATACACACATTCATAGCATTATTCACAATAGTGAAAAGGTGGAAGCAAAAGTGTCTATCAACAGATGAATAGGCTGGTAGGTTTAGTTGCTCAGTTCAGTTCGGTTCAGTTCAGTCGCTCAGTCGTGTCCGACTCTTTGCGACCCCATGAATCACAGCACGCCAGGCCTCCCTGTCCACCAATTCCCGGAGTTCACTCAAACTCATGTCCATCGAGTCGTGTCCAGCTCTTTTGCAACCCCATGGACTATAGCCCACCAGGCTCCTCTGTCCTTGGGACTCTCCAGGCAAGAATACTGGAGTGGGTTGCCATTTCCTTCTCCAGGGGATCTTCCCGATCCAGGGATCAAACTTGGGTCTCCTGCATTGCTAGCAGACTCTTTGACAACTGAGCCACCTCAACAGATGAATGGATGAACAAAATATGGTATATACATGCAATGCAATAATATTCAGCCTTAAAAAGCAAGAAGATTCTGACACATGCTTCAAAATTGGTGAAGACAGAATTCCTTGGTGGCACAATGGATAAGAATGTGTCTACTGATGCAGGGGACACGGGTTCGAGCCCTGGTCTGGGAACATTCCTCATGCCTCAGAGCAACTAAGCCATTACACAACTTGTAGGCCGTAACTACTGAAGCCTGTGCACCTGGAGCGTGTGCTCCGCAACAAGAGAAGCCACTGGAGTGAGAAGCCTGCACGTCACCAACTAGAGAGCAGTCCCAGCTCGCTGCAACTAGAGAAAGCCCATGCAGCAATGAAGACCCAGTGCAACCAGAAAGAAACAAATAAATCTTAAAAAAAAAAAAAGGGTGAAGACATTACACTAAATGAAAGAGGACAGTCACCAAAGGCCAGATATATGATTCTCCTATATGAAGTACCTAAAGTAGTCAAGTTCACAGAGACGGAAAGTAGAATAATGGTTGTTGGGGGCTGCGGGGAGGGAGAATAGGGAGTTAGCGTTGAATGGGTACAGAGTTACAGTTTTGGAAGATAAAACAAATGGTAGTGATGGTTGTACAACAATATGAAAGTACTGTACACTAAAAATGGTTAACATGGGAAATTTTATGTATATTTTACCAAATTTTTTTAACAGAGTAATGATTTTAGTTGCAAAAAAATAAAGTAGTTAGAAAACCTTTATCAACAGTCACAAAGGAATTCAAACTATTTCAGCTGGAATCCCATTTCTAGAACTCTATCGAAAGCAATTATTCAAATGAAGAAGAATCTATATGCATCAGATGTTCATCCTCAAACTAGAAGAAAATCTAAAAGTTCACCAGGAAGATAGGAAAATAGTTATATATACTATGATCCACTCTCTCTGTTGACAGAAAAAAGGTAGGAATTAGAATACACTGTACTCTATGATTATGACTATGTAAATACATGCCTGAAAGAGAATGTCTGAGAAAGAAAACTCATGTTAACAATAGTTCTATTAGGGGGTGGGGGATGGGACAGGAATACACATATAATCCCATTATCCTATTTTCCAAAAATTATGTCATGCTACTTTGCAAAATAAAATTTTAAAAAGTATATTAAAATACGTGTCCTTATGTTTGCAAAAGGTTACAAGTCTCTTTCCAAAAGGAATAGTAATGTTTCATTACGATTCTATTTAATACTACTCAACCATAAAAAAGAACAAAATAATGCCATTTTCAGGAACATGGATGAAACTAGAGATTATCACTGTGAGTGAAGTAAGTCAGAAAGATAAAGACAAATACTCTATGATATCACTTATATGTGGAATCTAAAACATGACACAAATGAACTTATCTATGAAACAGAAACAGAATCAGAGACATAGAGATAGAATGCCAAGGGGGAGGGGAGTGGGAGAGGGTTGGACTGGTATATATAGAATAGAGAAACAACAAGGTCCTACTGTACAGCACAGGAAACTATATTCAATATCTTGTGATAAACCATAATGGAAAAGAAAATGAAACAGAATGTATATAAATGTGTAACTGAATCACTTTGCTGTACAGGAATAATTGACACAACATTGTAATTCAACTAGACTTCAATAAAAAATAAGTTGGGACCTCCCTGGACATCCAGTGGTTAAGACTCCATGCTTTCACTGCAAGGGACATAGGTTCAATCCCTGGTTGGGGAACCAGGATCCCCTATGCTGCACAGCAGAGCCAGAAAAAATTAAAAAAGAAAAAATATTCCATTGACATATACTGTCAAATTCATATGCCAAATGAATTTTCAATTCCATAAGGTTTATACAGTTTTTGCTTTTATGAAAGGCTATGCAGCAAAATGTTAAAATATATATTTCTGATATATGATAAAAATTTGTTACAGTAGGATACAAATGAATAGATACATTACGATTATGGCAGTGTAAAAACATGCATATTCAAAAGGTGGAATAAAAGACAGAAACAATAATGGTAGAATTGTGGGTTTCTGAATTTTTTTAAAATTTCAGCAGCTTAAAAACTATGTATTTTTTAACTGAATGGGAATGAAATAGTAGGCAATGTATATAATGTTTAGATTGTTGATAAAACTAAAGTGGGGCATCTCACAGCTTTCACATGAGAATGCAATCACAACGACTTATTCTCCATCAATAACAAGCTAAAAGTAAATTCCGAAAAATTGCTACATACCTGATGTGTGTTGAGTGAAGGAGTCTTTCTAGCGGTTCACGTTTAGCAGAACTATAGAGAAGTGATTTAGGATTAGTGATAAGAACCACAGGCCACTCGCCAAAGATCAAATCTGCAAAGCTAAAGAGGTCATGATCAAAAGCAAAGAACCGGTACCTAGAGACCAGAGAACAATGGGGTAATTTACTCTTTCATATTTTAAGAGGGACTGAAGGATAAAAACAGAACAAAGGTAAAAATATAAAATTATACTTTCTGAGATGACTTATTGGAATGCAGAGTAAATAACATGGTCCCTGTTTCTTTCCTTGCGCCTTTCACTTTTACATTTTGTCATACGTGACATATGTCACAACTGGAATCTGATTGAAACAATGAATTTTCACTGTGTCCTAAAATAATGCCTGGTATATAGCATGTACTCTTAATTTTTAAATAAATGTTTATTGAATTAAATAATTTGATTTCTATACTTTAAGACTATTTTGAACCTAAAATATTCATCATAAGCCTAACATCTAACATTCTTCATCCTATCAACAATGCTACATAAAATATTAAAATGAGCACAATTAGAAACCTTTAATTCTTCTTTAAAACGTTTATTTCTATAATTTCAAAGAAAATAGCAAAAGTTAAGTGGTTTTGATTTTCTAAATGCACATTGAAAGGTATAACTACTCATTAAAGAGTAAGCAATGTTTTGTACTTTCTAACTTTTAAAACTGAGGAGAAAAATGATTAGCTATGGCTGAAACAGTTCAGTTCAGTTCAGTCGCTCAGTCGTGTCCGACTCTCCGCGACCCCATGAATCACAGCACGCCAGGCCTCCCTGTCCATCACCAACTCCCGCAGTTCACTCAAACTCATGTCCACAGAGTCGGTGATGCCATCCAGCCATCTCATTCTCCGTCGTCCCCTTCTCCTCCTGCCCCCAACCTTTCCCAGCATCAGAGTCTTTTCCAGTGAGTCAACTCGTCGAAAGTATTGCAGTTTCAGCTTTAGCATCAGTCCCTCCAATGAACATCCAGGATTGATCTCCTCTAGAATGGACTGGTTGGATCTCCTTGCAGTATAAGGGACTCTCAAGAGTCTTCTCCAACACCACAGTTCAAAAGCATCGATTCTTCGGCGGTCAGCCTTCTTCACAGTCCAACTCTCACATCCATACATGACCACGGGAAAAACCATTGCCTTGACTAGACGGACCTTGGTTGGCAAAGTAATGTCTCTGCTTTTCAATATACTATCAAGGCTGGTCATAGTGCTCACCAAATATTCCACGTGCTCCCCTGCATTTCCCAGTCTCCCTGGTATTAGGTTGGGACCATGTGACTAGTTCTGGCCAATGGGCTGTGAACAGAAGTGACATGTATCACACTTTTGGTCCAAAGTACTTAAGAGTTGATATGAGTTTTCCATGTTCTCTTCCCTGCCCTGGAATTGAGGTGTTGAAATAGTCACGTTATAACATGGAAGAAGTCTGAATCCCAGAGTTACCCTGTGGCTGTGAATTTCCCTGACTCATACTATGAGTCATACTCCCAGTATGAGTTTACAAAAATGAAAAAAAAAAAAAAAAAAAACTAACATCTGTTGGGTTAAGCCACTGATATTTCTAGATGTATCTGCATACACAACAAAGCCTAGTCTAATATTACTAATATACTAACTGTTTTTAAAAACTCTTCCAGGGAATTTCCTAGCAGTTCAATGGCTAGGACTCTGCACTTTCTTTTGCTGAGGGCATAGGTTCAGTCCCTGGTTGGGAAACTAAGATCCCACAAGCAGCACAGTGAAAATGGGGGAAAAAAAAACAAAACTCTTCTATTGTACTAATACATAATATTAGGGCAAGACAGCTGGATGGCATCACTGACTCAATGGACATGAATTTGAGCAAGTTCCAGGAGATGGTGAAAGACAGGGAAGCCTGGCATGCTGCAGCCTATGGGGTCACAAAGAGTTGGATATGACTGAGTGACTGAATAATACATAATAAAACTTAAATATTTATAAGGGCAGATAAAGGTTAGTTTCTTTCAGTAAGACAAACGCTAGGTAAAACCCTAGGGTGGAACACAGGAGAGCAGGTGGGAAGAGAAAGAAAGGAAATGGTTTCATAATTAACATGACTTAAAAGGCAATGGCAAGCCACTCCAGTACTGTCGCCTAGAAAATCCCATGGATGGAGGAGCCTGGTAGGCTGCAGTCCGTGGGGTTGCTAAGGGTCGGACACAACTGAGCGACTTCACTTTCACTTTTCACTTTCACACATGGAGAAGGAAATGGCAACCCACTCCAGTGTTCTTGCCTGGAGAATCCCAGGGACGGGAGAGCCTGGTGGGCTTCCGTCTATGGGGTCACACAGAGTCAGACACGACTGAAGTGACTTAGCAGTAGCAGCAGCAACTTGTAACTGTAGCATATATAAGAAATCAAGAAGTTGAACAAGGTTTAGGAAGGCGACCTGGTAAAAAGCAATTCTAGTCCAGCCCACAGCCTCACCATCATGAACAGGCAGGTCTCAGTTCAAAGTAATTACAGTTGCCAAATAATTAGATGCTTCAAGCTTAGCTCTTACACAGTTTCTAGAAAAGCCAACTGAAATGAGTAAGTACTTTCCAAGATATAAAACTGCTTTTTGATTAACGGAAGTACAGCTGACCCTTGAACAATGCAGGGGTTAGGGGCACCAATCCCCAAGCAGTCGAAAATCTAAGTATGACTTCCCAGTCAGACCTCCATAACCTCAGTTCTGCATCCATGGATTCAACTAACCACAGACTGTGAGGTACTGTAGTAAGTACTTTGTGAAAAAAATCCGAGTACACGTGGACCTGCACAGTTCAGACTGTGCTGTTCAAAGGTCAACTGTAGTTAAAGCTAGCAAGATAGCATTCAGCTTAACAAATATTTACTGAGCATCTGAAAGTTATGACCAACCTAGATAGTACATTAAAAAGCAGAGGCCTTACTTTGCCAACCAAGGTCCGTCTAGTCAAGGCTATGGTTTTTCCCATGGTCATGTATGGATGTGAGAGTTGGACTGTGAAGAAAGCTGATCGCCGAAGAATCGATGCTTTTGAACTGTGGTGTTGGAGAAGACTCTTGAGAGTCCCTTGTACCGCAAGGAGATCCAGCCAGTCCATTCTAAAGGAGATCAATCCTGGGTGTTCATTGGAAGGACTGATGCTAAAGCTGAAACTGCAATACTTTGGCCACCTCATGCGACGAGTTGACTCACTGGAAAAGACTCTGATGCTGGGAAAGGTTGGGGGTGGGAGGAGAAGGGGACGGCAGAGAATGAGATGGTTGGATGGCATCACCGACTCTGTGGACATGAGTTGAGTGAACTCCGGGAGTTGGTGATGGACAGGGAGGCCTGGTGTGCTGTGATTCATGGGGTCGCAGAGAGTCGGACACGACTGAGCGACTGAATTGAACTGAACTGAATATCTTCATAGCACTGGGTTTAACAAAGTAAAATAGCAATTGATATAAAACAATGAGATGGTAGTTATCTATATTTGCACTTAAATAGTTATTCTCAAACATATACTGCATTCTTCTCAATAAATATACATTCAACTATACTGTATGCTTTTGATGAATAAGTTATGTTTCTCTTCAAAACACTTTAACCCTAGAACTACGATATGATCCAGCACTTCCACTCCTGGGTATATATCCAATTTGAAAAGATACATGCACCCCAATGTTCATAGCAGAATTACTTACAACTGCCAAGATATGGAAGCAACCTAAGTGTCCATCAACATAAAAATGGATAAAGATATGGTATATATACAATGGAATAATACTCAGCCATAAAAAAGAATGGAATTTTGCCATTTGTAACAATGATGGACTTGGAGGGTAGTATGCTAAGTGAATAAATCAGACAGAGAAAGACAAATACCGTACAAGATCACTTATATGTGCAATCTAAAAACTACAACAAACTAGGGAATATAATGAAAAAGAAACAGACTTATAGATAAAGAGAATAAACTGGTGGTTACCAGTGGGGAGAGGAAAGAAAGGAGGAGCAAGATAGAGGCAAGGGGTTAAGAGGTACAAACTATTACATATAAAGGAAGCTATGGGATATTGTGCAACACAGGGAATATGGCCAATATTTTGTAATAATAATTGAGTATAACTTTTAAAAACTGTGAATCACTATATTGTATACCTGTAACTTATATAATATTGTACAACTATACTACAATTTTAAACATGCTTAATAATAATAATTTTTAAAAGACTAACCTTAATAAAAACCAACTGTAATCTATTTGAAGAACTTAAATCACTAATATATTGCAGCAGTAACTAGAAAGGCAAATACAAAATTTAGGGAAAGATGACATATTTCTAGCCCTAATGTTTCTCAAAGTATAGTCTCTTGAGCACCTGGTAGACTTTTAAAAAAAAGTAGTTTCTTGTGTCCTAACCCAGACCAACATGGCCAAAATCTCTAGAGTGAGGGCCTGGTAATCTTTATTTTTCATAAGTTCTTCTAAGAGCTTGTGTACACTGCAGTTTGAAAACTATTTCCGAGAGGATGCATTTGAAACTCCAATGTAACATAGCAATGGCAAACATAACTGCCGCAACAAGGTTTCTGCATAAGGATAAAGACTGCCAGATAAATATTTCCTTTCAAAAACAGAGAAATATCACCAAGTTTTTCCTTAACTGGGATCACTCATGGTCGTGATCAGAAAACTATTATTGCTTTAGCAAAACTTACACGTATAAGTTGTATTTTGTGGGGTAGTTCCCTTACCTTCTGTTATCCTTCCAGTCTCCTAGGTCAAGTTCCAAAGTGCCCTGGAAGTGACGAGTGTGCAAAACAGGCATGAGTCCAAGGGTATGAAGATGCCCACACAAATAAGCTGTAGCCAAACTAACCAATAAAAAGCAAATGAAATAAATGAACAAAGATAGCTTGTAATGCCAAGTTAATAAAAATACCTCTTTAGAAAAGCAAAATAGGTAGAAAACAGAAAAGACCTAAAAACAATCTTGATTTTGGAAGCCTGTCTCACCTCATTATTGACCGAAGTCCTGGTGATGGAGAAAGGACAGTGGATGTTGTAAAGTGTCCAAAGCAAATACTGTGGTTGCTCCAGCTACTTTCCTTGGCCAGTAACAAAAGCGCCTCCATCTGTTTCTGAAATCAGAGAAAAGTAGGAGGAGCTTTAATGAGGGCTCAGGCTGAAATCTAGTCAATGGATTATACAACTCCCTTGAGGTTTTATCATAGGTATATTATGTCTAAGGCTTAAACTTGACTAATCACTGACCTGTATGGACCTCTGTAAGTTTCAAACTGTTTAAACATACATTATAATTCATTTGATCCTAAAAATAAGTTTGCACTAACTAGGACAGGGATTATTCCCATTTGACAGATAAGGAAACAGAAATAAAGAATAATCTTTAAATTACATAAATTTCTTTCTTTACTTCTAAATTTCTTCATGGAAATAAAGAAGAACCACTAATCTTCTCAGCCCTGTATACCACAGTGTAATAAATAAAGAGGATATCAAAACTAAGCTTATAAAATAAGATGTACATATATCCAAAGGAAGCTTTGTACCAGAATGTTCACAATATTCTATTCATAATAGTCAAAAACTAGAAACTATCAAAAAACTGCAGTATATCCATATATGTACAATGGAATACTACTCAGCAATAAAAAAGCAGAAACACAGTAATATGGATGAATCTTAGAGATACATTAAGCAAAAGAAGCCAGACACAAGAGTTCATACGGTATGATTTCATTTACATAAAATTCTAGAACAAACAGCACTAATCTATACTGACAGAAAACCAAGCAGTGGTTCCCCAGAACCGCAGGTGAAGATCAACAACACAACAGAATTTTCTATAGTAATGGAATGTTCTCTCGTGATTGTAGTGAGTTATATCAGTACATACACTTGTCAAAATCCTTCAAATACTCAAAATGAGTGCATTTATTCTTTGTAAATCATCACTCATAAAGATAATTTCTGAAATAACTTGTACATATATAAATATACATTAATATTACCTGTGAAGTGCTTATAGCAATGAATTCCTGGGTCCTACCTTCAGGTTTTCTAATTTGATAAGTCTTGGATAAAGTTTGAGAATCTGCATTTTACAAAATGGCTGTTTTTCATGCAGATTATCGAATCATACCTTAAAAAACACTATTCTACGGGGTAGGCTTAATCAACTCTAGACTGTCTGAAGACACTCAGTAGATAGTCAACAAAATACATTTTCATTTCATAAAATGGCTAATAAACACAATGCATTTAACAATATTTTGTTCAAGTTCCTTTGAACCCTCATACCACTTTGAATCTTTCGGCATTTAACAATTCTGCTTTTCATTATAGTTATTTCGACACAGGTCTTAAGCCCTAACAGGAGATTACATATTCTAAGAGGCCAAGGACTTGATCTTATCACCCCTACATATGGGCACATATGTCTTACATACGTGAACATAATCATTAATGAGTTGACATTTGCTGTACCAAGACATAATTAGAGGTTCTCAGATATGACTTTCCATCCAGTTTCAACCCAGCAACAATTTTCACCAAGCTTCTAAAAGATACTTTAAAAGAAACGTATTGACTTCAATGGTTGCCCTTCTCTCACCAAAAAAAAACATAGACCATTAGTTATAAATGGCAACTGTGGGGATATGGGAATATACCATATTGTAAACAAAGCTGTATGCCCTGCACCTTGCAAATTTCATGCTCTACTTAGTACCTATTCAATCAATGTTTACTGCTGTTGTTCAGTTATTAAGTCATGTCCAACTCTTTGCAGCCCCATGGACTGCAGCTTGCCAGGCTCCTCTATCGTCCACTGTCTCCCAGAGTTTGCTCAAATTCATGTCCATCAAGACACTGATGCTATGTAACCATCTTAACCTCTGCTGCCCCCTTCTCCTCTTCCCTTAATCCTCTTGTCTTCAATCTTTCTCAGCATCAGCATCTTTTCCAATGAGTTGGCTGTTCACATCAGGTAGCTAAAACACTGAAGTTTAAACTTCTGCATCAGTCCTTCCAATGAATATTCAGGGTTGATTTCCTTTAGGATTGTCTGGTTTTATCTCCTTGCAATCCGAAGGACTCTCAAGAGTCATCTCCAGCACCACAATTCAAAAGCATCAATTCCTCTGCACTCAGCCTTCTTTATGATCCAACTCTACATTTGTACATGACATGACTACTGGAAAAACCATAACTTTGACTAGATGGACCTCTGTTAGCAAAGAGATGTCTCTGCTTGTTAATATGCTGTCTAGGTTTGTCATAGTTTTCCTTCCAAGAAGCAAGCGCCTTTTAATTTCATGACATAAAATGTGAGTTATTCCTTTCCCAGGTTTTGGATCAAGAATAGGGATAGCAATAATAGGGTTGAAGGAGTCAATAATTTCTTCTAGCCATACCCAAAACCACAGTAGAATTTTTCTCAAGCATTTCTAGATAAGAACTTGTTTACCTAGGATAGCTTTAAGTGAGCCGCGTGTATCTGAAAAAAATAAAATAGGTTAGCTGCAAAGGGAAGTGGGATTTTTACTGTACCTGATCTAAAATTCCAAAGAAATTAAAAGGTCTCTTAGGCCCTGGATTAAGGGTGGCATCAAAGAGATGAAAGAATAGTTGCTGAAGGGAGTACTGTGGACATAACGAAAAGAGTCATCCCTCCGTACGGCAGGATACTTGCTAAAAAAATACAAGACAAGAAAGCTGTAGTGCAATCATAAGACAGAATGCATTTAAATTCCTGCCCTACTATCACACTATATTTTGACTCCCTTTGTAAAGGAAATTTCCATGATCTGACAGAGAAATACACAAAACTAGATACCAGACCCACAATGGATAAATCAATTAAATTTTTTTCCCTATTGTCTCCAAAGGGGCAGGCAAACATATTCATCAGCAACCAAGCACAAGGTCACCAAGCAAAGTATAAAAGTAGGTGGCTAATTTAAGCAGTCCACTAAACATTTTAAAAGAGAGAAATCAGAATCCAAGGAAATGGTACTTATCAATCATTAAAAATTGTAGTGCATGTGTGCTAAGTGGCTTCAGTTGTTTCTAACTCTTTGAGACCCAATAGACTGTAGCCTGCCATGCTCCTCTCTCCATGGGATTCTCCAGGCAAAGATACTGGTGTGGGTTGCCATTCCCTTCTCCAGGGGATCTTCCCAACCCAGGGATCAAACCCTCATTTCTTACATCTCCTACATTGGCAGATGGGTTCTTTACCACTAGCACCACCTGGTAAGCCAAAAAATATTGTAGTGAGGGGCTCCTAAGTACCTAGAATTCTTGGTGTAGTGAGATACAAAAGCGTTGCGTTCTTAAAACGGGAGTGCAAAGGCTTAAGTCACAATAAAGCCTTGCAAAGAAGAAGTTCTTGAGGCAGGAGAAAAATGTTCAGTCAGAACCAGTAAATCTTTCTTCAGTTTCTAAAAATACATTGAAAACATACACAGGGTCCACATCCAGTAATGAAAGTCCTCATCACCTCAAGTATCAACAGTATTCAGGAGTCCAGTAAGTTGGAGAGTGAAGAGAAAGGAGAAAGGATGGGTAACAGCGTGTACAGTGAGTGGACAGTGAGTGTCTGTTGAATAAACGTGAAAGAAACGAGAGATTGTATTTGGAGCTGCTGCTGCTAAGTTGCTTCAGTCATGCCCGACTCTGTGCAACCCTGCGAACAGCAACCCACCAGGCCCCTCTGTCCACGGGATTCTCTAGGCAAGAATACTGGAGTGGGTTGCCATTTCCGTCTCCAATATTTGGAGCATACCTTTATTATCCAAATGTCAGAACATTACAAGAAAATATCTGAGTGTCTTATATGATATTTTACCTAACAGTACATGTGAAAGAAATACAAATAAACTTCTGAAATTTAATGTGCCATCAGGGAGCTATTTTTAAGCAACAACAACTATCAAATATATTATAAACATACTGTCGTAGATATTACAATTGATAGTCAATTGGTTCTATTACCTCTCTTCCTGATATTTTTAAAATTTCTATTCCACGGTTTTTTCCTCATTAAAATTTGTATTGATATTTTTCCTGTTTTTTCAGTTATTCTTCAAGATCTTATAATCTCATATGTATTGTTTCCTTTCATACATTTTTGACATATTAAAATCCAACAATCTAAAATAAAATTCAGGTATTTGAAAGCAGAGGTTAAAATATACAATAGTCTTTGAATTCTGGATTTTGGCATCTCTCAGGCATTCTAGAGATCACGATTTAACCTCAAGATTTTTTCCTTCCATTTTTTTCCTTCCTTTCATATGATACTTCCATAATGCCTGTATCTCTAGCTAAATGTCATTTATTAAATCCAGATAAAGTTTAATGGTTAGAAACAAAAATATAAAGGTAAGAAACTTTAAAGTGATTAATAATTTGACTTTTCCCAATTACTAATCAGAACCTGCTGCTGCTGCTAAGTCGCTTCAGTCGTGTCCGACTCTGTGTGATCCTAAATCCTGTTAATTATTTGGAAATGTCTCTTAAGCCCATTCCCATAATCACCATCAAAGATACAAACAGTTCATAAGAAGTGGGAGATGGCATCTCTGTCCTTCTCTTTTCTCACTTTAACAAAAGAGGACAACCCCCTCCTCTATGTTACGGTGACTCTATCCGTTAACCAGCTCTCATCCTCAGATTCATGTCACCATCCCCATATCCATGATCCTCGTTCAGACAGGTCTTCTACTCATTTCCAACCTTTTCCTTATGATGGTTAGACTACTGGAGAATTTTTCTACTTGGTCTATACAACTCCAATCTCTCCCTTTTCCTTTTTATCCCTATCTCTATTTTGTTATGTATCTGCCCTTTATAAAATACTATTTTCCTATGTTGCTAATCTCCTTGGGAATCTATACTGGACTATAAACACCATCACATCTAAATTTCTATGCTTGTCACTTGACACCACCATGAACTGGCTCTACACTCTATCCAATGTTGTATCAATCCTCAAAATGAACCTTTATTCTGATGATAACAATTTCCTTCAGTTCAGTTCAGTTCAGTTCAGTCGCTCAGTCGTGTCCAACTCCCTGCGACCCCATGAATCACAGCATGCCAGGACTCCCTGTCCATCACCAACTCCCGGAGTTCACTCAGACTCACATCCATCGAGTCGGTGACGCCATCCAGCCATCTCGTTCTCTGTCGTCCCCTTCTCCTCCTGCCCCCAATCCCTCCCAGCATCAAAGTCCTTACTGCACTCAAAACCTCATTCTAGTTTTTAAAGCTCTGTTTATACTCATCCTTTTGCCTAAAATATATCCCTCAGAATTTCTTACTCCTCCAAAGGCTACCCATCTTTTAAGACTGGACACAATTTTCACTACTTTTACAAAGTCTTTTCTAACTTGCAACTAGTAGATAAAGAGATCTAATGCACAGTGTAGTTATTATAATTTTAAAATACTGTATTATAAACTTCAAAGTTGTTAACAGACCAGATCTTAATTGTTTACTCCACAAAAAAGAAACAATAACTATGTGAAGTGATAGAGATATTAGCTAACCTTATGTGATAATCATGTTGCAATATATAAATGAATCACGCTAACACACTGCACACCTTAAGCTTACATAATGTTATATGTCAATTATATCTCAATGAAAAACAAAAATGGAAAATGAAGTCTGCTATATGTCTACCCCATGCTGATTTCTGCCTTTTCTGATTTCTCATAGTGATAATTAAGTGTAACAAATAATCTAGCATTTCATCAGCCATTCCTTTATGTTCTTTTCTAACCATTTCCTAAACAATTTTCATCTACCTTAGCTAGACTCACTTGAAGATAGAGGGCATATTTGTTTCTCTCATGCTAGCCAACTAATGATAGACTCTTAAGACTCGCTACTTGACTAATTGACAATGTAGAACAAAGCTACAGGAACAAAAAGTGAAATTACAGCCAAAAGAAGAATTCCAATATATTGAAACAAGAAAATTGGCTTTCTGATTCAAAGATCCTTTCATATTCATTGCCTTTTTCATTTTCATGCACATAAGTTAAAAGAAAATTTGTATGACATATTGGACAAAGCACCCAGAAGTGACCAACTGGGCTCTTCAGCCACCCCAGAGGCTAAGAGAATCAGTAGCTTAGTATTCTTCAAGTCCACAGTACTCTGATTGACAAGGTCTGGTCTAAATGACTTTTGCTGTATATCAACAGCAAAAAAAAAAAAAAAGTCTGTATAAAATATTAATAGTACCACTAACCAACAAAAAGCATTAAATTATACAAAATGAAAAGAATTAAGGGCGATCTAAGCAAACAAACAAAAATGAATCACCAAAATAATAATGATAAACAACTAAAAGGCTCCATTTTTAAATTATCAGAGGTTCTTTTCTCGGTTAAAAAGTGTTATCACCCATTAAGTGAATTGACTGTACCCTCTTTGTAACACAAACACTACATTGTTGTCTATCTTCTGTTCATTACAGTACCTGTAATAATTCTCAACACCCTTCAGACTTGGAAAGTTGAATGCATCTAATTAAAAAGAAAAGAGCAAACATCACCTATATTAAAAAGAAAAATGCAAACATGTTAATGACTGAAGAAAAATGACAATTCTTTCAATAACACTTCAGATGACAGATGCCAATTAATTAGACTGGCATTAATTCTAATTTTTAGAACTTGATAACTTAATAGAATTCAGATTATCTGGAAACTTATTTAAGGCATCTAGTATATTGAAGAAGAAGAAGTACTTTGAATTATGCATTACTCACAATAAATGATGATTACTCACAATTTGATGTTGTAAGACTGAACCACTGTTGCTATTATTTTGATCATGTGACTCTGGAAGTCAAGAAGGACGGGATTCATGGCTGATACACAGATCCATGTCAAGGATTTCTAAACAGCAGATGACTTTGATAATAGGGCCAAAGCTCCTCTCTTCTTAAATCTTAAAAAAGACTCAGTAATAAAGAAGTTATATAATGGTAAGCAAAAAGGTTAAGGACATCATAGAATACTTATCTGGAAATAGAATTTCATAGAGCTTGATTGCTTGATTGCAATAGCTAAAATTGTTTATCAGTTTTGACTTCCAAGAATCCACTACACTTCTAATAAACTTAAATTCAATAAGCTGTAAATTCAATTTAGGCCAAAAGAAACATTATCATGTATGTAATCCTCTTGCTTAAGAGAACAACTCTGTTACGGTTAAATCTTTTTTTTTTTTTTTGCCACATGGCATGGCTTACAGGATCTTTTTCCAGACCAGGGATTGAACTCAGTCCACAGAAGTGAAAGCGCTGAATCATAACCATTAGACCACCAAGGAACTCCCTGTTACAGTTAAATCTTAATAAAGATTTATGTGTGTGTATCTATGTGTGTGTGTGTGTATACATGCATACACACACATATATATACCATTAGCATTTATGCCTATACAAGTCAAATTAAATGATTCTGAATTCCAAAAGACTATCCAAATTATTTAATCACAAAACTCCATTTGATACCTGTTACTTAAAATACGTTAGTAGTTTGGCTTGGAAAACTTTGATATACACAGATTTGCTTTTTATTGCAAAAGAATTTGACCAGTACCCCTAATTAAGATCAGGAAAAAAAAGGGAATGTAAACATACCAGAGAAAGTTGTAAGCCAGAACCCTATCTTTAATTATAATTTCTAGCCGATTTGTAAGAACTATAGTTGACACTTAACAACACAGATTCAAACTATGTAAATCCACTTACATGTGAATTTTGTTCTATAAATACATATCACAGTACTACAGATCCTTAGTTGGTGGAATCTGCAGATACAGAGGGCCAACTGCAAAATTATACCCAAATTTTCAACTGCCTGG
This sequence comes from Moschus berezovskii, assembly GCF_049115385.1. Taxonomy (NCBI): domain Eukaryota; kingdom Metazoa; phylum Chordata; class Mammalia; order Artiodactyla; family Moschidae; genus Moschus; species Moschus berezovskii. The sequence continues at coordinate 78,947,279 of NC_142468.1, forward strand.
TAGTTGGTCCCCCTAACTTCCACATTGTTCAAGGGTCAACTGTTCTGTTTGTTTTTTTTTTAATATTTATTTGTTCATTATTTTTGGCTGCACCGGGTCTTCTTTGTTGTACACATGGGCTTTCTCCAGTTGCCGTGAGCAAAGGATCAGCTGTTTTTATAGAGAGCATTTTCTGATCTAACTGATAGCTGTGTTTTTCATCAGATAGAATTTATAAATATACCTTTTGAAAAAATATATAAATAGGTATTCATCAGAAATGAATAATAAAATGAAGCAGATAAATGAAATACTTAAATAACCAAAAAGAAAGTCAACCTTTATGAAAAAAACAAATTTACCATCAGGACTTTGGAAAATAGCTCATTTTCTTATTAACGTAAAAATCACAATCTAAAAAATTGGGAAGGAGTTCTCCATTTCTCTCTACGCATATGTGGATATACTTGTCACTTAAATTTTTAAATACATATAGCAGAATTCAATCTTTGTGATGTCCAGTTCTAAAGATACTGACAAGCACATAGTCATGTATCTACCAGCACACTCAAGACACAGAACAGTATCTTCACCCCCAAAAATTATCTCACGATGGTTCTTTGTAGTCAGCCTCTTTATCTCCAACCCTTGGCAACCACAATCTGTTTTTTGTCTATAGTTTTGCCTTTTCTTGAATGTCATATAAATGAAATTATACAGTATATAGACTTATGGATTTGGCTTCTTTCACTTAGCAAAATTATATCTTTTTAAACATCCTCCTCCATGGATTTTGCTATATGCTTTTCTTCCATGTAAAGAAGAAAGAAACCATACCAACTTCCCCCTCAAGGCCTAATAGTGACATCTGAAGTTTTAAAATCACATATTACAATTGTATTTCTTAGCTGTGGTCTTCAGTGTATGTAAACTTATGTTACAATGTCCCATTTTATAATTTTACTATTTAAATTGTAGAATCTGGGCTCCTATAAAGATCTAGTCTTAATTATAAGTGGGACTTCAGTCTTACCATGATTTCCTTTGATATCGAGCCACTTGGTTTTTTCCATGACTTTTGTCTTCTTCAGAATACTCTGGTAAGTTTGCCATTCTACCTCTTGCTACATGGATCCCAAATTTTCCTTTGTTTTGGCATCTGTCAAGTCTCCTATAGTTGTACAAAAGAAGGTAATCACCATGCAAAGTAAAGCTGGACTGGGGTTCAACTTTTTTTTAATGCACACTGAAGAACAAAGATATTCACAGTACTCAACATGTTTAAGGATAACCATTATGAATCCACCTGCATCTAAAGCAAGTCACCTAAATTAAGATCCTCAGAAAAAATAATAAGATTCTTGGGACTTCCCTGGCAGTTCAGTGGTTAAAACTCCGCACTCCCAATGGAGGGGGCACAGGTTCCATCCCTGGTTGGAGACCTAAGATCTCATATGCCACATAGTGCAGCCTAAAAAAAAAAAATAAAGCAAGATTCTCAGCATGGATTTTTTGTTTCTTACAGGTAAGGTCAAGAAGTGCCTATTTAACCTCCTGTTACATTAGAAATGGGTTGTGAAAATTATACCTTTAAAGAGAGCCGTCAAAATGCATCCTGAAACTCTGATAAAATGAAAACTCTTTAATAATAAATTCGAACACTTTGGGCAGTTGCCTAATATCTATGGCAACCTAATTTTCCAAACCCCCAATCAGGAAATGTGATTTCACAAAGTATTAATTTTACAGCAAGAAAATCTGGAAGGTGTAGCTTGGAAAATGAAATAGAAAATTTCTAGGAAATTAAGCATTTGAAATTGAGATCATCCATAAAATGAGGACTTCATCATATCCGCAGAGATGTTTCTGTAAGGTAGGTGGAAGAAGAATTTCCCAAGGGCCAGGATAGACGCTCCTTTAGCTGCTTCTTCAACACAGTTGGGAGCAAACGGTTTGGGGTTTGAACACTCCAGGGAACCAAGTCACAGAAGTAGGAAGGGGTGAAAAAAAAAAGGGGTCCATCAAACAACTGACGGTATAAGATCGATTAATACTGCAAAGAAAATGGAGAAGTTTAATTTAAAAAGAAGAACAAGAATATAAGCAGAAGATGAGAACTTTTCATTCCTGGTTACAGGCCTTTCCTTAATTCTCTCTCAAATCCAGAAATACAACAAAACAGATACAGATACAGCAGACAGAACACTAACGTGAGAATCACGTGCCTTGCTTTTACCGCTAGGTGGAAACCTTGCTATGGCAAGTCATTCAGCCCTGATCTTGACTCAGTTATCCACAGGTAAAGGAAATTACAATATCCCATCTCCTCTACAGGAAGGGGGCTCACCTGAGGCTGCAGCTAAAGTTTTCCTAACGTACCTCAGTTAAAAGGTTGCAGCACGGGTTGCATTCTACCATTGGGACCACAGGACAACAGGACAGCATGGCAATTGTCCCTACCTGTTGCTAGGACGAAAGCTGGTTGAATGATGTCAACAGTTTCAGAACAGAACTTCTCTAAGTCTACAGCTCTGCCTGGATCGCGAAACCTGCTCAGTTGAATGTCGGATATCTGCTGAAAGCGGGTATTGAACAGAGAGATCTGAGTCAGGAAGAGGCGGCACAGACCGAGAAGACCCAGGGGCTCTCTCCGGCGGAAAGAAAAAGGCAAACACTCAGAGTATCCACGATCCCCCATGGGGGACCAAGCACGAGCAGCAGCAGCAGCAGCAGCACCCCGCCCCCAACGCAGAGATTGGACCGGAACAGGAGCGGGTAGCGCCCCCGTGGAAACTGCTGGCGTCTCATACCGCTTGGTGCCAGCTCTGAAACCCCATGCGTCCCACCACCACCACCACCATCACCTCCCCAGCCTGGGCGCCCGCTGCGTCCCCTGCAGACCCCTGAAGATGCTGCTGGCTCCGGACCCGGCGCAGGGTGTGGGCTCCGGGCAGTGCGGGGCTGGGGCAGTGGTGAAGACCGGCCGGCCAGGCCGTAGTGCTGCTCCAAGGACACTGCCGCCAAGGCCGCGGCCGCCAGTCCGGCGACCCCCCTGACGGCCAGCCCTGTGACCATTCAGCCCGCCGGAGCGCGGCCCTCGTGTGCGTGGCCGGGGCTGGGACCCAGCGGCGCCCGCAGGGAACTGATGTGGCTGCACTTCCGGACTCTGGGCTGCTCGGCCGCTGCCTGCACCTGCGCCTGGCCGTGCACCTGCCCGTGCACCTGCCGGCGGGCCGCGCCTTTAGGATCGGTGTGCAAACGTGACACGGGACGAAAAGGAAACCGAGTCCCCCAGCGCCACTCGCGGCTGCCCAGGCGCGGCAGGGAAGGATCCTGGGTCAGGGAGGCGGAGGCGAGCGTCCCGGCTCCGCCTTAGTCAACCACGCTGGACCTAGGTGGTCGGTTTCCTCGCAAACCAGAGTTAAGAATACCTCCAGAGCCTACTTTTCAGGGTTGTTGTGTTTGTATGAGGACGCTTTTTAAATCGCTGTACAAAGTGGCAGGTGGCTTCCTCTGGTCCCTTCTGATTATCAACAACGTCGCTGTAAGTTTTCTGTAGATTTCATCCATATACTTTGTGAGAAAAATTTTTTCTTAAACTGATTTCATGTGCGCTTGGTTACGTAATGCTCTAAAACGGTGGTGTGCCATTCATTTAATACATTTAAAAATACTTCTTATGGGCTAGGTATTGTTGCTTAGGCGCCAAGTAGTGTCTGACTCTTTTACAACCCAGTGGACTGTAGCCCACCAGGCTCCTCTGTCTGTGGGATTTCCTAGGCAGGAATACTGGAGTGGGTTGCCATTTCCTTCTCCAGGGGAACTTCCAAACCCTGGGATTGAACCATCTCTGACAGTGGAGGTGGATTCTTTACTACTGAACCACCATGGAAACTCCACACATGGAAGGACCCTGAGGTAAACCAAATATGGACTCAAACCCAGATAAAGCAAGATGATTGGCCAGAGGGAAATGGGAAGACATGCCCCATATAAGTGATTCAAACTACCAGGAGGGCATGACTCTCTTTGAGACCACTCGTGTGTGTCTATCCACATGTACTCTTTCCTCTCTAAACACTGTACTTGCTTCACTACTTTCCATCTCTTTGTGGAAATTCATTTCTACAAAGCCAACTGGCCAAGGCTTTGTTACTGGCCACTGGTTCTGCTGGTCTAGTGGCAAGGATTCAGGGCTCTCACTGCCATACCCTGACTTCAGTTCCTGGCTAAGGAACCAAAGTCCTGCTTGAAGCCACTGTGGACTGTGGCCACCCAAGTTTAAGGGCACAGCAAGAAGTCAGCAGTCTGCAACCTGGAAGGTGTCTTCACCAGAACATGACCAAGCTGGCATCCTGATCTTAAATTTCCAGCCTACAGAACAGTGAGAAATAAATTTGTTAGTTAAAAACAATTCAGTCTGTGATACTGTTATAGCAGCCAGAATGGACAAAGACAACCGTGGTGTGTGTGTGTGCGCGCAAAGTTATATCCAACTCTTTTTCAGCTCCATGGACTGTAGATGGCTAGGCTCCTCTGTCCATTGGATTTTCCAGGCAAGAATACTGGAATGAGTTGCCAATTCCTCCTCGCAGAGATCTTCCCAACCCAGAGATGGAACCTGTGTCTCCTGTGTCTTCTGCATTGCAGGCAAATTCTTTGCTGCTGAGTCACTGGGGAAGGGACCAAGACATCCAGGCAGCGGGTAATTACAAAGTCCTGACACAGAAAGAGTGGGACACAGAGATTAGAAAAGAAGGATTGTAAAGATAGAAACTACAGAATTTGACTGATTGTGAAACAAGAAGGAAGTGGGCAGGAACAACCTTTACAAGTACTGACATAGCCCCAAGACATGACATAAATTGATTAGAAACAACTAGGTCCAAGATCTTTTAGGAGATACTAAAAGATGCTGTTAAAATGCTGCACTCAATATGCCAGCAAATGTGGAAAACTCAGCAGTGGCCACAGGACTGGAAAAGGTCATTTTCATTCCAGTCCCAAAGAAGGGCAATGACAAAGAATGCTCAAACTACTGCACAATTGCACTCATCTCACATGTCAGCAAAGTAATGCTCAAAATTCTCCAAGCCAAGCTTCAATAGTGCTTGAACCATGAACTTCCAGATGTTCAAACTGGATTTAAAAAAGGCAGAGGAACCAGTGATCAAATTGCCAACATCCGTTGGATCACTGAAAAAGCAAGAGAGTTCCTGAAAAACATCCATTTCTGCTTTATCGATTATGCCAAAGCCTTTGACTGTGTGGATCACAACAAACTGTGGGAAATTCTTAAAGAGATGGGAATACCAAACCACCTGAGCAGGCTCCCAAGATATATGTATGTAGGACGAGAAGCAACTGTTACAACTGGACATGGAACAACAGACTGGTTCCAAATTGGGAAAGGAGTACGTCAAGGCTGTATATTGTCACCCTGCTTATTTAATACAGAGTACATCATGAGTGATGATGCAGAGTACATTATGAGTAATGATGCATATATCATGAGAAATGCTGGACTGGATGAAGCACAAGCTGGACTCAAGATTGCCGGGAGAAATATCAAGAGCCTCAGATATGCAGATGACACTACCTTTATGGCAGAAAGGGAAGAACTAAAGAGCCTCTTGATGAAAGTAAAAGAGGGGAGTGAAAAAGTTGGCTTATAGCTCAGCATTCTGAAAACTAAGATCATGGTATCTGGTCCCATCAGTTCGTGGCAAATATATGGGGAAATAGTGGAAACAGTGACAGACTTTCTGTTTTGGGGCTCCAAAATCTCTGCAGATGGTGACTGCAGCCATGAAATTAGAAGACGCTTGCTCCTTGGAAGTAAAGCTATGACCAACCTAAACAGCATATTAAAAAGCAGAGACATTACTTTGCCAACAAAGGTCCATCTAGTAAAAGCTATGGTTTTTCCAGTAGTCATGTGTGCATGTGAGAGTTCAGTCCAGTTCAGTCGCTGAGTCGTGTCCAGCTCTTTGAGACCCCATGGACCGCAGCACACCAGGCCTCCCTGTCCATCACCAACTCCCAGAGTTTACTCAAACTCATGTCCGTTGAGTCAGTGATATCATCCAACCGTCTCATCCTCTGTCATCCCTATCTCCTCCCGTCTTCAATCTTTCCCAGCATCAGGGTCTTTTCATGAGAGTTGGACTATAAATAGAGCTGAGCACTGAAGAACTGATGCTTTTGAACTGTGGTGTTTGAGAAGACTCTTGAGAGTCCCTTGCATTGCAAGGAGATCCAACCAGTCCATCCTAAAGGAAATCAGTCCTGAATATTCATTGGAAGGACTGATGCTGAAGCTGAAACTCCAATACTTTGGCCACCTGATGTGAAGAATTGACTCAATGGAAAAGACCCTGATGCTGGGAAAGATTGAAGGCACGAGGAGAAGGGGACGATAGATGGCATGATTGGATGGCATCACAGACTCGACAGACATGAGTTTAAGTAAACTCTGGGAGTTGGTGATGGACAGGGAGGCCTGGCCTCCCAGATTAATATCCTTAGCAGTATTAATCTGTACATTTTTGGTTGACTCCTGTGCTTAAAATACATCATTTTTAACCAATCAGTTTAAAAGTCACAATGTTTAGCTTAACATCTTTATGGCTTCTCCTGATCCTCATATTAAGTTGTCTCTCTTTTTCATGCACCCTAGCCACTCCAGTACTCTTGCCTAGAAAATTCCATGGATGGAGGAGCCTGGTAGGCTGCAGTCCGTGGGGTTGCTAAGGGTCGGACACGACTGAGCGACTTCACTTTCACTTTTCACTTTCACACATTGGAGAAGGAAATGGCAACCCACTCCAGTGTTCTTGCCTGGAGAATCCCAGGGACAGGGGAGCCTGGTGGGCTTCCGTCTATGGGGTCACACAGAGTCGGACACGACTGAAGTGACGCAGCAGCAGCAGCCATTTTACGGGCTTCCCTGATAGCTCAGTTGGTAAAGAATCCTCCTGCAATGCAGGAGACACCAGTTCAATTCCTGGGTCAGGAAGATCTGCTGGAGAAAAGATAGGCTGCCCACCCCAATATTCTTGGACTTCTCTTGTGACTCAGCTGGTAAAGAATCCACCTGCAATGCAGGAGACCTGGGTTTGATCCCTGGGTTGGGAAGATCCCTTGGAGAAGGGAAAGGCTACCCACTCCAGTATTCTGGCCTGGAGAATTCCATGAACTGCATACTCCATGGGGTCGCAAACAGTCAGACATGACTGAGTGACTTTCACTTTCAGCCATTTTACAATGGACCAGATGTGTGGGCTAAGGATTAATGATCACTAGTTGTTTTTCCCTCAGGTATATGGGAAGTTAATTACTGCCCCTCCCTGGATCTGAGTGTTGATAATTTATCAGACCAAGGACACATTCCAGGAATTCGGGACAAAGGGTATAACTTTAGGTTAATGGAGCAAGATGTGTTTTGAAAACAAGAATGAGATCTCAGAGTCCTACACTGACTGCCTAGCAATTTCTACCTATTATTTTGTCTCTCACTGAGTTATTTCTGCCATGAGACATCAAGAAGGTGAGCTTCATTAAGTCCTAAAACCAAGTGTGTGATCTCAGTCATAAGAACGTGGGTTCAAGTCCCAATCTGAGTTGCACAGTTTCAGTTGGCTATTTGAAGGAAGAACAGTTAAAGAAGACAATTAAAAGTTGTGCTGAAATTTGGAATTTTAGCGATGAAAAAACTAGGGCTACACTGTGTGTGTAAAGACATATATGAATAAAGGTTTTTATTTTGTCTAACACTGCACTCAGTGGTAAAGAATCAACCTGCAATGCAGGAGACAGAGGAGATGCAGGTTCAATCCCTGTGTCAGGAAGATCCCCTGGAGAAGGAAACAGTATTCCACTCCATTATTCTTGCCTGGAGGATCCCATGGACAGAGAAGCCTGGCAGGCTACAGTCCGTGGGGTCTCAAAGAGTGGAACACAACTGAGCACACACATACACAACATGGACGTCTTAGTCCATTCAAGCTGCTATAACAGAATATCATAGACTGTGTGACTTTTAACTAACAGCATTTAGAGGATTCCCAAGTGGTGCAGTGGTAAAAATCTGCCTGCCAATGCAGGAGACAGGAGACGTGGGTTTGATTCCTCGGTAGGGAAGATCTCCTGGAGTAGGAAATGGCAACCCACTCCAATATTCTTTGCCTGGAAAACCTCATGCACAGAGGAGACTGGTGGGCTACAGTTCATGGGGTTGCAAAGAGTCCGACATGACTGAGCATCCACACACACACAAAACACTGCTCTACTGAAAAACATCTAGATGGACATCTTTAAAGCAAATTTGGAAGACATGATTCAGATCATCTGATTTAAAATACAGGCAATGTGGTATACAAAAAAATGCATTTGGAGAGCTTTTACAGTCCATGGGGTTGCAAAGAGTCAGACACGACTGGGTGATTGAACAACAAGACCTCAAAAATATGAAAATCATTTTTGAGAAATGGAATACAACAAGAAGTTATATGATGGATAGGAATAGACATTTTAGACAGAGAAACATGGTTTAAAGTTACAAAGGCCAGCAGTTTGAATTTCAGGTACTGAATTACACTGAGTGAAGCTGCTTCACTCAAGGTGTTTGAAGTGAAACTGAGCAAGACCTTATGGGGTTCTCTAGGGTACAAAAGCTTTCTGTGTCTGTTTCTTGTTTTCGGTCAGGCTCCATTTGGCCTCCTTGACTTCCCCTGAGTTCCAGGGTCATGGTTCCTCATGAAGAAATACATACATAACAATACCTTTAAGTTCCTCTGCAGGAACTAAGGCTCCCACCCAGGTGGAGGATGGTAAATTCAGATGGGAGCTCAAGAATCCTGGAATACTGCCCTGTTACTTCACCACCAAACAATCAGAAGAAACCACACATCCTACAGCCCTCATCCCAAATTTTGCCTATAAGAACTCTTCCCCCCAAACCAACAGGGAGTTCAGGGATTTTGAGCATGAGTCACCCACTCTCCTTGCTTGACCCTGCAATAATCCTTTCTCTGCTCCGAGTCCCAATATTTTTATTTACTTGGCCTCACTGTGCATCAGTGAATATGAAATTTGTTCAGTAACAAAAGTGAACAGAGTTAGGAGATGGTGGAGCAGAAGGATATGCACGCATATCCTCCTGCAAGAGCATCAAAATCACAACTAACTGTTGAACTACCATCAATAGGAGGACACTGGCTGCTGCTGCTGCTGAGTCACTTCAGTCGTGTCTGACTCTGTGTGACCCCATAGACGGAAGCCCACCAGGCTCCCCCGTCCCTGGGATTCTCCAGGCAAGAACACTGGAGTGGGTTGCCATTTCCTTCTCCAATGTGTGAAAGTGAAAAGTGAAAGTGAAGTCGCTCAGTCATGTCTGACTTGTAGCAACCCCATGGACTGCAGCCTACCAGGCTCCTCCGTCCATGGGATTTTCTAGGCAAGAATACTAGAGTGGCTTGCCATTGCCTTCTCCGGGAGGACACTGGAGCCTACCAAAAAAAGTTACCCCATCTAGAAAGACAAAGAAGCTGCAACAAGATGGCAGGAGGGGCACAACAACAATAAAATCAAATCCCATAACCGTCAAGTGGGTGACCCACAAACTGGATAACAATAATACCAAAGAAGTTCTCCCACTGTTATGAAGGTTCTGAACCCAATGTCAGGCTTCCCAGCCTGGGGATCCAACAAAGGGACTAGGAATCCCCAAGGAATCTGACCTTGAAGGCCAGTGGGATTTGATTACAAGATTTCCACAGGACTGGGGGAAATAGAGACTTCAATCTTGGGAGGGCACAAACAAAACCCTGCGCCCACCAAAACTCAGGAAAGGGGCACTGACTCCACAGAAGACTGAACCAAAACTACCTGCTAGTGTTGGAGGGTCTCCTGTGGAGTTGTCAGTCAGCATTCTGGGAAGGTACCCCTTGGCATAAGCCCTCTTGGAGGTTGCCATTAACCCAACCATGGTGACCATGGGGGCCGGGTCACCTCAGACCAAAAAAACTACCAGGGAAGGAGTGCAGTGCAACCTCTGGATTAAATAAATCCACAACAGCAGAATAACAACTGAGGCAAAAAAAAGGATAAGTGACCTGGAGGAAAGAATGGTGGAAATCACTGCTTCAGAATGGAATATAGAAAAAAAAAATTTTTTTTTAAATGAAGATGGCCTAAGAGACCTCTGGGACAACATTAAACACACAAACATTCACATTATAGGGGCCCCAGAAGGAGAAGAGCGAGAGAAAGGACCTGAGAACATATTTGAAGAGATAATAACTGAAAACTTCCCTAACATGGGGAAGGAAATAGTTGACCAAGTCCGGGAAGCACAGAGAGCCCCAGGCAGGACAGACTCAAGGAGGGACACACCAAAGACACATAGAAATCAAAATGATAAAAATTAAAGACACAGATAAAATATTAAAAGCAATAAGGGAAAAATGACAAAAAAACATACAAGGAAATGCCCATCAGGCTACCAGCTGATTTCTCAGCAGAAACTCTACAAGCCAGAAGAGAATGGCATGATATATTTAAAGTGATGAAAGGGAAGAAACTACAACCAAGAATACTCTACCCAGCAAGATTCTCCTTCATATTTGATGGAGAAATCAAAAGCTTTCCAGACAAGCAAAAGTTAAGAGAACCCAGCACTACCAAACCAGCTTTACAACAAATGCTAAAGGAACTTCTCTACACAGGAAACAAGAGAACGAAAAGACCAAACTACAGAAAATAAACCCAAAACAATTAAGAAAACAGTAATAAAATTATTACCAGGGGGCTTCCCTGGTGGCTCAGACGGTAAAGAATCTCCCTGCAATGGAGACCCAGGTTCAATCACTGGGTGGGGAAGATAGACTGGAGAAGGGAATGGCAACCCACTCCAGTATTCTTGCCTAGAGAATTTCCATGAGCAGACCATGGGGTCGCAAACAGTCGGACACAACTGAGTGACTAACACTTTCACTTTCACTAGGATTACACACTTTGATATTACCTTAAATGTAAACAGATTCAGTGCACCTACCAAAGACACAGACTGGCTTAGACTGAACAAGTGCACATGTGCACCGCCACTTACCACATCACTCCGCTTGACCCCCCACACTGTAGGTGATTATTTTATATTGCTAGGTTAATCATGTTCCCACTATGCTTGCAACTATAATTATCTTTTATTTCTTGTCTATTGATTGTGAAAACTGATAAACACATTTTACTATTGTGATTATGTAACTATTACTCACTTAATACCATTTATCATGATTGGTCAACAGAAAAATAATAGAATTCTATTATCACCAAAACTATCATTTAATAGAAAAACCAGCAATCACTTTTTAAAATCCAGATGCATATCAAAATTATCTTGGAATTTTTTGAAAAATACTAATGCCCAGGTGTTGTGTTTTTTTGGCCAGAGCTCCAGATATGTTTCTAATGGACAGCCATGTTTAAAAACAACTGGACTATTTGAGAATCTTTTATCTAGTTTGTTTCACTTGTTCTATTTCATATTCAGTGCTCCCATTTCATTTAGTTTATGTGTTCCAATTTCTCCATTTCTTTTTTTTCTTTTTGATGTTCTTTCTCAAGCCTTTATCAGTCATAGTAGAAAAGCTTTTGTATACACATATATACTATGTATAGTATATATATTTTAGAAAACTTAAGAATTTTTGCCTAACTCAAAAATTTATGACATTTTTATTTCACTTGTTTGACTCAGTGTGAACAGTATGCTAGATTCCTAATTTTAAAAAAATTGATATGCAACAAACAACAGAGGTTTACTGTATAGCATAGGGAACTACAGTCGATATCTTGTAATAACCTATAATGGAAAATAATTTCAAATATATGTGTACATGTAACTGAATCACACACACAAAAGAATTCCAGTTTTCAAAATGTAGTAATGTTTATCTTTTTACCAGTTTTTCTAAATGTCCTAGGCACATCAAATAACGTATAAGATACAAAATTTTAAATATTTTATGTTGAATATGATTAATATAAGTACAAATCTATTATATTTAAATTATTGATGATATCACTCAAGATGCTCCTATTATTATTTTTTCTGCACTTGATATTCTCAGAGAAATGTTAATGTGTCTCACTATGATTATATATATTTTTTCTTTTCCCTTACATTCCTTCTGATTTCTGCCTTATGTAGCTATGCTTCTTTGTTGTTAGGTGTCTAACGGCTTAGGATGTCTATCTTCTCTGAGAAGTGTACCTTTTATCATTAAAAGTATTCATCTTTGCTTCATTCTTTAAAAATTAATTTTAACAAGTGAAGTTAATTTTAACAAGAAACAGGAATTTATTTATTTAAGGATGATAAATGATTCTCCAGAGACACTGATTTGACCAGCTAATCGCTACAAAGTAGTATAAAAGTTGGTTCTCAGTTCCTGATAGCAAAAGGAGAAAGCTAGACTTCTTGTAATCTCATAAAGTGAGCAAGCAGCAATTCACCATGAAAAGAAAATTTCCTAGAACTAAAGTCAAGGGAAAATTTATCACTTGGGTATTTCACAATACAATATACACTGTCAACAATACTCATGTTGAACTATGTGACTCATAAACATGAGTTGTAAAAATTATCATCAGATCACTGTTTCTTAAACTAACCTTATTTTAAAATCTGAAATTGTATTAAGTCATTGTTTTCGAAGTCATCTTATTACTCAATGAGATCCATTCGCTTGACACGCGGTAAGCCAAACACTGAGGCTCTGAGGTTTATGACTGAGAGTTTGTTCACAATGCAGCCAGGTGAGGAAATGGGAGAACAAGTCTCAGATCTGCCTCACAAAGGCAGGGGTGGAGGGGGGAGGCGGTGATATCATGGGATTAGCAGGGTGGTCTTAAGCATGGGGAAAGGTGGTTGGAGGTAGGGGAAAAGGTGAGGTAATATGTATTCTGTGCAGCTACATCTGGGTTACATGTGTCTGCATGTTGAAAATGGAACTGCTTTGCATGATTGGAAGGTGGAGTTTCCGCCCCTCTGATATCAAGAAGCTATTTATCAGACACTTGCCCACCCTGAATTTTAAAGGTCAATGGACCTAACCAGTCCAGGGCTAGCTTGCACTGGGCAAGAGCTAACTCCAAGTTCCTGTAAAACAACTGGGCTGTGTGAAGCTAGGAGAGTATGCAATTAACAAGAAAGAAAGTGACTTTAATCAATGAAGGCCATTTATAAGCATAGCAGTTTTACCCCATCTGCTGTTCCATAAGACAAGCTCAACAATTTTTATCAGTTATCCACTTCTGTGAACTCTATTGAAACTGTGCATCTCTGACTGGGACTCAAACCCAGTCTAAACCCAGACTGGGACTTGAACCCATGGTCTTTTAATTAGAATCACTCACCTCATGTTTGGACTTACTGAGACTCAGGTTCTTTGATTCTCAGTGCAGAAGGACTTTAGCAAGAGGCAAAATGATGGCAAGAAGTAGATTTATTAATATAGGAAGCTTGTAAGAGACGCAAGTGGGCAGGCAAGGGATCTATCCAGCTAAACTGAAAGTGAACGTGAACTCGCTCAGCCGTGTCCAACTCTTGGCAACCACAGGGACTGTAGCCTACCAGGCTCCTCTGCCCATGGGATTTTCCAGGCAAACGCTACAATTTTACAATCAAAGGAAAACAGGGTAGGGGAAAAGACTGCCTTCCTCATTCTTCAGACAGACATCAGGTTTACATCACTAGCTCCTCCTTCATACTGGGCATGAGAGTGTCTGACCCGATGAGGTCAAACTAGGACTATCATCATGCAGATTCAAATCAAAGGGTGGTAACATTTTTTTCTTTTGCCTAATGACCTGAGATATATCTCATGCTTTGATTTATGGATTTACAGTTAGTCAAGCCTGCTTCACTCCACAATGTTCCAATACCTTTCTTGAGCTGTCGTTAACTTACAGTGGTCTCCCAAAGTTCCCTCGGTTTCCCTCTCTACCTATAGACCCCTACTGGGACGTCTACAACTACCTGTATAACTACATTACTCTATTCCTGTCACTGTGGGGCATGGTTTCAATTTCCATAGAGAGTTAAAGTAGTATAATCAAAAGAGGTTTGTGTTGATAAAGATTTTTAATTGTTTTCAAAACTGTGACAAAATACATATGTTAACTGCTCATTCATGTCCAGCTCTTTGTGACCCCATGGATTAAATATAGCTCACCAGGCTCCTCTGTCCATGGAATTTCCCAGGCAAGAATACTGGAGTGGGTAGCCATTCTCTTCTCTATGGGATCTTCCCTACCCTGGGATTGAACCCAGGACTTCTGAACAAATTATATATCTGCTGACTGAAAAACTCAAACAACCTAAGAGCAGTAAGTCTCAGTTTTATTCAGAGACATTGCTGAGAACCATAGCCCAGGAGACAGCATCTCAGATAGCTCGAAGAAACTGCTGTGAAGAAGCAAGGAAGTAGTCAGTATATATGCGAATGTTTTGCTGTGAAAAACATGTAGTCAGGCATACAAAGATCACTGCTAATCACAAAGAACAGATATTTCAAGGGAGTGATTTTAGTGCTTTTCTACATGTGGGAAAATGCAAGAATCTGGGGTCACTGAAAGCTTTCCTTAGATATGCATCTCAACTATCTAGGTGGCCTTATATCCAAAGCACAGAATGCTTCCTATTTTTCTCCATTTAAATTCCCTTCAGGGTTGGAAACTGCAGTGGGTTGCAACTTAATCCTTGTCAGACTGGAATGGTTGGTAACATTCCTTGTTTTACACACCTTAACAATATTTAAGGACTTTCCAGGTGGTGCTAGTGATAAAGAATATGCCTGCCAATGCAGGAGACATAAGAGACACGGGTTCAATCCCTGGGTCGGGAAGATCCCCTGGAGTAGGAAGTGGCACCACACTCCAGTCTTCCTGCCTAGAAAACTCCATGGGCAGAGGAGCCTGGCAGGCCACAGGCCATGGGGACACAAAGAGTAGGACATGACTGAGTGAGCTCACAGCTGAACAAGTTTAAGTGTACAATTCGGTGGCATTGAATACATTCACTGTGTTGTGCAACCATCACCTCCTTCCTTCTTCACAACTCTTTAGCATTCCAAACTGAACATGTGTAGCCCTTAAACATTAATTCCTCCTTCTTCCCTCCCTACCCCTGAGCCACTAACAGCCACTATCCTACTTTATGTCTTACTGAGTTTGTTAAGAGCTTATCTTCTCTATCTCCACTAATTTTCTTAAATCCCCCTTTTCCTTTCACTAGTCTGCTCACTTCACCTTCTTGTCTGCTCATTTTGCCTTCTTATTTTGGCTCGTGCCGGGAAGGTCTTTAGACTCTTCTGTAATCCAACTCCATTTGCCTTCAACGCAGGTCAAAAGTCCTTGCTTTCTTCATGCCTCATCTCCACTTCTTTCACTCAATTCTTCTTTTTTCTCCCCCCCAAAAACATTATTGTGTTCTCATCTTTTTCATCCTCTATCTTCAGTTGTAGCCTTACTGAAACAATAAAGCAGTTTCGGAAAATTCTCGGTAAAGGTAACACATTCATTTAAATCCTGTGCAGCCTTTTTGGGGTCTCCCTGGTTTTTTATTCACATGATTCACCCCACCTACCCAGGTCTTTTAAGTCACTGTCCTTTCTTTTATTACTTTATTCACAGAGTTATTTTCCACTATTGCCTTTCCTTTGTCACAATCTCTTCTCCAGGAGTACCCGTTGGTTTCAGGCTGAAGTCACACTTTTCAGGCAATATAGTCTCGTGGCTAAGAACCTCAGAGAAATCTGTGCTGCAGTCAGCTCTGTCACTGTTTATTGACTAGGCAAATCTAAAAACCTCTTTGACCCACTGATATCTCTAAAATGAGAACTGTAGCAAAATTTGCTTCTCAAAACTGTTTAAAGCGCACTTGAGTCAATACACTTGGGGTTAATGGATTTTCTCATGGGTTCACAGCCTAAGCCCTTTCAATCATCAGCAGCTCAGGTTTGTCATTTCCCACATCTCTCAAAAGCTTAAGCTCCTCTGTATCTGTCCTCTGCCATTCTGCTCCTGAGGGCCTAAGCTGCCTTCTGTTCTGAGATCATCAGCTCCCATCTTTAGAGCTTCATATATAAAGGCCATAAATTATGTCCCTGTAAGACATTAATACAGAAATAGCTCACATATAATTCAAATTCCTCCTGCCCAAGATAATACTACCAAATTCATATGCATTCTTAGGGAAGGAATTGACTGCATCAAAATATAGTATTAAAAAAAACCCTTAAGGTAGATAGCTTGGAAGCCTCTTGGATCAATGGAGCATACAGAGCAAGAGCTAAAGAGGAAAGGATACAAGAGTTGTACGACCTCTCTGTTACCTGCTACTTTTTAAACAGATAAACAGATACTTAGTTTCTTAACTAATCAACAAATCAAACATTTGTAACAACAGGATACATCTGTATGACACTTGATAGTGACAAAGTGTCATATATGTTTTCTTATTTACTTCATGCCATACCAACAGGGAAATTTTTTGCAACACAGTTATAGATAAGAAAATTGAGACTCAGAGACTCCGTTAGAGTTGCCTAATTCTTTGTAGGTTGGAAGTGGTGAAAGTGTTAGTCATTCAGTTGTGTCTGACTCGTGACCCTATGGACTATAGCCCACCAGGCTCCTCTGTCCATGGAATTCTCCAGGCAAGAATACTGGAGTGGGTTGCCATTTCCTTCTCCAGGGGATCTCCCTGACCCAGGGACTGAACCCTGGTCTCCTGCATTGCAGATTCTTTGCCAACTGAGCCACCAGGGAAGTGGTGAACGCAGGATTCAAACCCCAGGCATTTGGAGTTCCCACAGTCTCCATGTGTCACACAGGTTCCCAAGGCCATAGGCTAAACTGAAGAAGGTAAGATTTGCCTTTGGGCGTTTTTAGCTGTCTTTTACCAATCCTGGGTGTTCATTGGAATCACTGATGCTAAAACTGAAACTCCAATACTTTGGCCACCTCATGCGACGAGTTGACTCACTGGAAAAGAGTCTAATGCTGGGAGGGATTGGGGGTGGGAGGAGACGGGGACGACAGAGAATGAGATGTCTGGATGGCATCACCGACTCGATGGACATGAGACTGAGTGAACTCCGGGAGTTGGTGATGGACAGGGAGGCCTGGCGTGCTGTGATTCATGGGGTCGCGGAGAGTCGGACACGACTGAGCGACTGAGCTGAACTGACTGAACTGATCAGTGCTCTCTCACAATTCCTGTGTTGGCAACCGCGACGTGCCACCCAGGTCCCCTTTCAGGAAGAAAGGACTTACTTCGCTCACTGCTAGCAGTGCTGCTGGCTGCAGTGCCTCGCGGGAAGGGAGTAATTGCCTCTGCTGAAGAGGCCTGCCTTGCTCAAGGCAACTCCTCTTGCCAGGGCTGACCACATCTAATGACTGACCAATGTGAAGATATAAAGGCCTACTCACCCTGGTCCTGACTCTGAAGAATGAGTTCAGCTTCAGAAATCAGCAGAGAGTTGGCTGAGGCCTGCATTCAGATTGCATTGCAGGTCAGCTTCTCCCTCAGCCTAATCGTGTCTCTTTCCCATTCTTTCGCCTTCCTACAGGTGTTGATCTCCCTAACATACCTGTATAATCATCTCTGCTTCAGAGTCAGTGTCTTTTGAAACCCAACCTCTTAACACCATGTACAATTCATAGAACGTGAATTTCAGGCATCTGTTAAACTGAGCTCTACCAAATGGTAAACTGATAGGAAGTCATCCTTCTCCAAGTAAGAAGGTCTCAGACTGAAAACTCTCAGATTCCTAGAAAGAAGCCTTTAATGATGAAATAAATATATAAGTGCTAGTTTCTAAGCTGGATTTGGAAATTATTGTGGGACCACTGAATGTTTTATGAGTTGATTTTAATTGAAGGATAACTGCTTTACAGAATTTTGTTGTTTTCTGTCAAACCTCAACATGAATCAGCCATAGGTATACATATATCGCCTCCCTTTTGAACCTCCCTCCCGCCCCTCTAGGTTGATACAGAGCCCCTGTTTGAGTTTCTTGAGACATACAGCAAATTCCCATTGGCTCTCTATTCTACACATGGTAATGTAAGTTTCCATGGTACCCTTTACATACATCTCACCCTCTCCCCATGTCCGTAAGTCTGTTCTCTAGGTCTGTTTCTCCACTGCTGCCCTGCACATAAATTCTTCAGTACCATTTTTCTAGATTCCATATATATGCACTAGTTCAGTTCAGTTCAGTCGCTCAGTAGTGTCCGACTCTCCGCGACCCCATGAACTACAGCACGCAAGGCTTCCCTGTCCATCACCAACTCCCGGAGTACACTCAAACTCATGTCCACAGAGTCGGTGATGCCATCCAGCCATCTCATTCTCCGTCGTCCCCTTCTCCTCCTGCCCCAACCTTTCCCAGCATCAGAGTCTTTTCCAGTGAGTCAACTCGTCGCATGAGGTGGCCAAAGTATTGCAGTTTCAGCTTTAGCATCAGTCCTTCCAATGAACATCCAGGATTGATCTCCTCTAGAATGGACTGGTTGGATCTCCTTGCAGTATAAGGGACTCTCAAGAGTCTTCTCCAACACCACAGTTCAAAAGCATCAATTCTTCGGCGATCAGCTTTCTTCACAGTCCAACTCTCACATCCATACATGACCACGGGAAAAACCATTGCCTTGACTAGACGGACCTTGGTTGGCAAAGTAATGTCTCTGCTTTTTAATATATTATCAAGGTTGGTCATAACTTTCCTTCCAAGGAGCAAGTGTCTTTTAATTTCATGGCTGCAATCAGCATCTGCAGTGATTTTGGAGCCCAAAAAAATAAAGTCTGACACTGTTTCCACTGTTTTTCCATCTATTTCCCATGAAGTGATGGGACCAGATGCCATGATCTTTGTTTTCTGAATGTTGAGCTTCAAGCCAACCTTTTCACTCTCCTCTTTCACTTTCATCAAGAGGCTTTTGAGTTCCTCTTCACTTTCTGCCATAAGGGTGGTGTCATCTGCATATCTGAGGTTATTGATATTTCTCCTGGCAATCTTGATTCCAGCTTGTGCTTCTTGCAGCCCAGCGTTCCTCATGATGTACTCTGCATATAAGTTAAATAAGCAAGGTGACAATATACAACCTTGACGTACACCTTTTCCTATTTGGAACCAGTCTGTTGTTCCATGTCCAGTTCTAACTGTTGCTTCCTGACCTGCATACAGGTTTCTCAAGAGGCAGGTCAGGTGGTCTGGGATTCCCATCTCTTTCAGAATGTTCCACAGTTTATTGTGATCCACACAGTCAAAGGCTTTGGCATAGTCACTGAAGCAGAAATAGATGTTTTTCTGGAACTCTTTTGCTTTCTCCATGATCCAGCGGATGTTGGCAATTTGATCTCTGGTGCCTCTGCCTTTTCTAAAACCTGCTTGAACATCTGGGAGTTCATGGTTTACATACTGCTAAAGCCTGGCTTGGAGAATTTTGAGCATGACTTTACTAGCGTGTGAGATGAGTGCAATTGTGCGGTAGTTTGAGCATTCTTTGGCATTGCCTTTCTTTGCGATTGGAATGAAGACTGACCTCTTCCAGTCCTGTGGCCAGCGCTGAGTTTTCCAAATCTGCTGGCATATTGAGTGCAGCACTTTCACAGCATCATCTTTCAAGACTTGAAATAGCTCAACTGGAATTCCATCACTTCCACTAGCTTTGTTAGTAGCGATGCTTTCTAAGGCCCACTTGACTTCACATTCCAAGATGTCTGGCTCTAGGTCAGTGATCACGTTATCGTGACTATCTTGGTCGTGAAGATCTTTTTTGTACAGTTCTTCTGTGTATTCCTGCCACCTCTTCTTAATATCTTCTGCTTCTGTTAGGTCCATACCATTTCTGTCCAGACGCGACGCGAGAGACGCCGGCCCCGGCGGCGCAGACGCGACGCGAGAGAAGCCGGCCCCGGCGCAACGAACCACGCAAAGAGGTGCGGCCGTGAGGAGCTACCCCACGCCTAAGGCCAGGGCCGGCGGCCTAGAGGAGCTACCCCACGTCCAACAGGCAGTGGCTGCGCGGGCGCAGGAGGGCCGAGAGGAGCTACTCCATTCAAGGTCAGGAGGGGCGGCCTTGAGGAGATACCCCTCGTCCAAGGTAAGGTACAGCGGCTGCACTTTGCTGGAACGGCTGTGAAGAGATTTTCCACGACCAAGGTAAGAGAAACCCAAATAAGACGGTAGGTTTTGCTAGGGGGCATCAGAGGGCAGACACACTGAAATCATAATCACAGGAAACTAGTCGACCTGATCACATGGACCACAGCCGAATGTGGTCCACTGGAGAAGGGAACGGCAAACCACTTCAGTATACTTCCTTGAGAACCCCATGAACAGTAACAAAGGGCAAAATGATAGGATACTGAATGAGGAATTCCCCAGGTCGGTAGGTGCCCAGTATGCTACTGGAGCTCAGTGGAGAAATAACTATAGAAGGAATAAAGGGATGGAGCAAAAGCAAAACCAATACCCAGCTGTGGATGTGACCAGTGATAGAAGCAAGGTCCGGTGCTGTAAAGAGCAATATTGCATAGGAACCTGGAATGTTAGGTCCATGAATCAAGGCAAATTGGAAGTGGTCAAACGGGAGACGGCAAGAGTGAACGTCGACATTCTAGGAATCAGTGAATTAAAATGGACTGGAATGGGTGAATTTAACTCGGATATGCACTAGTAAACAATATTTATCTTTCTCTTTCTGACTTACTTCACTCTGTATAATAGGCTTTAGGTTCATCAACCTCATCAGAACTGACTCAAATGCGTTCCTTTTCATGGCTGAGTAATATCCCATTGTGTATATGTACCACGACTTCTTTATCCATTCATCTGTCAATGGATATGAGTTGATTTTTAAGATTGTATTTTAAGAACCATTTATAAATCATAGTAATTTGCATCATGCAGTATTTTCATCTTGTCTGAGATTCTTCTGTAAGTTTTGACCATCCACGATATGGCAGGCAGCCACTGTGTGCTAAAGAATACAAAGCTGGGACAGAATTCCTGTTCTCAAGAATCTCACAGTCGAGCAGGGTCAACAGGCACCTAAATAACTGTCACACGGTAAGTGCTGCCGCAGAGCCATTTAAAGTACAATGAAAACACAGAGGGAGAATTATGCCTGCTGGAGAATGACTGAATCAGAAAATGTCTCAGACAGAGTCTTATATAAACTGATCACTAAAGAATTAACCAAAATCTGTAACAAGATTGTTGTGGTGAAGGAGGTGGGCACTCTAGGCCAAGGAACTAACCTATGGAAAACCACAGAAAGCATGAGACTGTATAGTGTGTGGGAAACACAGTGCAGATAGTTGAAGATGAGTGGTGCCAGGGAAGCAAGACTAGCAAAAATCATTTCAAGCCAGTTTGAGAAAGGCTTTGAATGTCATGCTTAAGGGTTAGGCTTTAGCCTGTAGAGCAGCTGCCTAATACACTGAGGTTTAAGTCACATGATCAGATTTAGATTTAAGAATATAAATCTGATCAAAGAGGAATTAAGGAGACCAACTAGGAAGGCTGCTCTTCCCTAATCTCAATGAGGAATAGCAAGGGTTTGTATCAGGCAGGAGGAATCATGCAGGTGCTACTATCATTCTATATAAGAAAACATCCCAGAGAATGAGGTCATTAAAACAGAATCACCCTGCATTGCTGGAGGATTCTTTACCTCTGAGCTAGCAGGGAACAGAAGTATAGGTAAAGAAGATATGGTACATATATACAATGGAATATTGCTCAGCTATTAAAAAGAATAAAATAATGCCATTTGCAGCAACATGGATGGACCTAAAGAGTGTCATAATGAAGTAAGTCATACAGAGGAGAAATATCACATGACATCTCTTGTAACTGGAATCTAAAAAAAAAAAGAAATGAACTTACAAAACAGACTCACAGACTCATAAAATGAACTTATGGGGAAAGGGATAGTTAGGGACTTTGGGAAGGTCACATACACACTGCTATATTTAAAATGGATAACCAACAAAGACTTACTGTATAGCACATGGAACTCTGCTCAATGTTGTGCCAGCCTGGAGGAGAGAGGGGTTTGGGAGAGAATGGATACGTGTGTATATATGGCTGTGTCCCTTTGCTGTTCACTGAAACAACTAACACAGCATTGTTAACTGACTATACCCCAATACAAAATGTTTAAAGTTTAAAAAATGCATACATATATAATGGAATCACTGAAGGGTTCCTGATTGCTCAATAAGATCACTTCAGTTCAGTTCAGTTCAGTCGCTGAGTCGTGTCCGACTCTCTTCGACCCCATGAATCACAGCACGCCAGGCCTCCCTGTCCATCACCAACTCCTGGAGTTCACTCAAACTCATGTCCACAGAGTCGGTGATGCCATCCAGCCATCTCATTCTCTGTCGTCCCCTTCTCCTCCCGCCCCCAACCCTTCCCAGCATTAGAGTCTTTTCCAGTGAGTCAACTCATCGCATGAGGTGGCCAAAGTATTGCAGTTTCAGCTTTAGCATCAGTCCTTCCAATGAACACCCAGGATTGATCTCCTTTAGAATGGACTGGTTAGATCTCCTTGCAGTCCAAAGGACTCTCAAGAGTCTTTTCCAACACCACAGTTCAAAAGCATAAATTCTTTGGCGATCAGCTTTCTTCACAGTCCAACTCTCACATCCATACATGACCACGGGAAAAACCATAGCCTTGACTAGACGGACTTTGGTTGGCAAAGTAATGTCTCTGCTTTTTAATATGCTATCTAGGTTGGTCATAACTTTCCTTCCAAGGAATAAGTGTCTTTTAATTTCATGGCTGCAATTAGCAACTGCAGTGATTTTGGAGCCCAAAAAAATAAAATCTGACACTGTTTCCACTGTTTTTCCATCTATTTCCCATGAAGTGATGGGACCAGATGCCATGATCTTTGTTTTCTGAATGTTGAGCTTCAAGCCAACCTTTTCATTCTCCTCTTTCACTTGGGAGAGGTTTAAAAAAATGAACACTCCAGTCTCACCCCTTTCTAATTAAATCAAAATCACTAGAATAAAGCCTGGCATTAGGAAGATCCTAATGTGGAACCAATCCTGGCTCACTGGAAAAGACCCTGATGCTGGGCAAGATTGAGGGCAGGAGGAGAAGGGGACGACAGAGGATGAGATGGTTGGATGGCATCACTGACTCAATGGACATGAGTTTGAGTAAGCTCCAGGAGTTGGTGATGGACAGGAAAGCCTGCAGTCCATGGGGTTGCAAAGAGTCGAACAAGACTGAGTGACTGAACTGAACTGAATGTGTAACCACGGCTGGAAACCTCTAGTACAACCCGTAAATGAGGAATCTAAGGAAAACCACTCTGAGCATGGCTGTCCCAACTATGTCATCCTGGAGAATCCAGAAAGTACCAGTTGTTGATAACACCTCAAACAGTAAAACGGGACCTAAAAAATGACTGTGTAGCTTATTTACTCACAAAAGTTACTGTGAACTGACATTAATTAGAAAAAGAAGTATGTCTCTGTACAAGAATCAAAGAAATTCAAAATCGTATTCTAAACGAGGCCAAACCACCTTTGTCTAGATCAGAAAAGCAATGATAAATCTAAGTTTATATAACTTGTGATTTATTATGCCCTGTAAAATGTCTTATGTAAATGCACTAGGATGTGCCAGATACCTAATGAAGACATTTATAACACAGAAAGTGGTAAAAGAGACTTAAGTTTCTTTCTTCTGCCCTCTTTATTTCTTTCCTTCTTCTTATCTCTTTCTTAAATAGGAGGTAGGAGACTGAAGAGTTCAAAGGCACAATTTTTGAAGCCAGTCACATCTAGGTTTTCGGCTCTTTGTTTTCTGTTTTGGCTGTGCTGGATCTTCATTGCTTTGTGAAGGCTTTCTCTAGTTGTGGAGAGCAGGGCTACTCTTCATTGCGGTACGTGGGCTTCTCTTTGCAGTGGCTTCTCATTGTGGAGCACAGGCTCTAGGTTTGCAGGCTTCAGTTGTGGCTCATGAGTTTAGTTGCTTCTCAGTATGTGAGATCTTCCTGGACCAAGGATTGAAGCTGTGTCCCCTGCACTGGCAGGCAGAGTCTTACCCACTGCACCACCAAGGAAGTTCCTGGACCTAGGTTTTGAATCTACATTCTGTTACATACTGATCTCAGGTTTGAACAAGTAACGTCCCTTGTTCAAGCTATAATTTCTTTGACTGTACAATGGTGATAACAGAACAATATTATAGGATTTTGAGAGTCTGTATATAATTTTTAAATATCTACTTATGCATTTATCTGGCTGCATTGGGTCTTGGTTGTGGCACACAGCATCTTTAGCTGCAGTACGCAAACTCTCATTTGTGGCGTGTGGGATCCAGTTCCCTGACCAGGGACTGAATCCTGGCCCCTGGCATTGGGAGCACAGACTCTTAGCCACTGGACCACCAGGGACGTCCCAAAAGTTATACTTTAACATGCACCAATACCTTTAACATAGTAGTTGACATTTCTATGCATATGGCTTGGTTCCTGCACTTAAGGAACTAACAGGTTAGAGCTGTAGAGCTACTAGTTCCTCTAAGAGGAGGCAAAGACCCCACCACAGTGGGCTAGATCAGGGAAGACATTAGCAAGGGAGATTTATGATCTGGACAGACTGGGTATCTATATCTACTATCTAGTTAGCTAGCTGGGTATTCAGCAATTTTTCTAACTTAAAAAAGAGGTAGATTTAAATTTTAAACAAATAATAAACACTTATTTTAAGAAAAATAAGAAAATACGCAAAGTAGAAAAATAAAATTTCCACAATTTTGCAACTCAGGGTAACTGAGATTAATATTTTGGTGATTAGTATTCATTAAATATCCAGATGCATTTGTCTTACCAAGATAGAATCATACTATTTTAGCAACTTGGTTTGTCCACACAACAATATGTTGGGCCAATATCATCCCAAGTCAATAAGAATGCCTCTATGACAGTGGCTCTCAAATTGTGGACTCAAGATCTTTTTATACTCTTAAAATTTAGGTAACTCAAAATTTTTCTGTTGATGTTGGTCTGTTGATATCTAGTATATTAGAAACTAAAACTGAGTAAAATTTACAAATAACAATTTGTCTAAAATAAACTGCCAATCGGTGTTAAATAACATTTGTAAATGAAAAACAGGTTTTCCAAAACAAACAAAAAGTGTGGCCACGTTTTACATTTTTGGAAATCTTTTTAATAGAAGACAATTGGGTTCTCATATCTGCTTCTTCATTCAATCTACTGTAATATGTTGTTTTTGTTCAAAGATAAGAAGAAACTCTGGCCTCAAACAGATACATAGTTGGAAAAAGGAGTGTGTTTTCAGATAACTGTGGTTATTACTCTTTGAAGCTACACCAGAACTGGTCCAATAGCAAAATCTTAAGGATTAATTCAATGTGGAATCTAAAATTTTTGTACTTCATAACATTGAATTCTATTCATCTATTTAGTAATTTGAACAGATCTTTTACCCTGCTGGATTTCATAACATCCTGTATTTGTCATTTAGAAAATACTGGTTCATTGACTTATATGGATCTTCCAAATGTCAATACTTTTCATTATACAATACTACACAATATTTTAATATCCCACCAAATTCACTAAGACTTTGTCAAATTCACAGTCCAGATACAAGTTCTCCACAAAATATTCACTTGAAACCTAGAATTTTATTGCAGACAAAAAATATCTTTCTTGAAGAGAAAGGCTTATGTGTTCATATCTGAGAAAATGCCTGCCAAATACCTAAGTTGGAATAATGGTAGATTATCTGTCAGCTGTTTTAAATAAATATAGTGTTCCATGATAAAGGTGGCTGGTTCAGGTAGCAACTCCATCACAGAAGTGCTTCTCTTCAAGTCAACCATAACACTTTGGATATAGCAGAAAAGCTTTATGTATACTTCCCTGTTCGTTATACAGAATATTAGAAGACTCACAGATTGAGATTTAACAAAATTAGTAATTTTTACTGTTGCATCAAGAACATTGTTAAGGGAAACGGGCTCCTCACCCTCCCCACCCCCATCCTTTTTAAGCAAGTGAAAGAAAGGTGGTGAAGAAATGACTAGTGACTTCAGTGACTAGTTGCTGTTGGTATCACTCCCTTTATTTTGTGCTGTGCCCAACAGTTTCACCCACCATTGCTTCTGCAACAGTAATTACAAATACCAACATGTTTTTCTAAAAAAAAGGCACATAACTTCTTCACCATTACCACGAAAAGTTTTTACCTCACAAACTTTCCCAATCTTAGGAACACTCATGGGGTCTGTGGACCACACTTTAAGAACCAACGTTCTACAGTACTTTTAAAGGCTGCAGTGTATTACATTGTACGTGTGACCATAGTTTAGCCAGTGTCCTTGTTGGAGAAGACTCTTGAGAGTCCCTTATACTGCAAGGAGATCCAACCAGTCCATTCTAAAGGAGATCAATCCTGGATGTTCATTGGAGGGACTGATGCTAAAGTTGAAACTGCAATACTTTGGCCACCTCATGCGACGAGCTGACTCACTGGAAAAGACTCTGATGCTGGGAAAGGTTGGGGGCGGGAGGAGAAGGGGACGACGGAGAATGAGATGGCTGGATGGCATCACCGACTCTGTGGACATGAGTTTGAGTGTACTCCAGGAGTTGGTGATGGACAGGGAGGCCTGGCTTGCTGTGATTCATGGGGTCGCGGAGAGTCGGACACGACTGAGCGACTGAACTGAACTGAACTGAAGTTATTTGTAATTTTTCTCCATTGCCAATAATGATGTAGCTAAAACTTCACTTGCATCCTGAATTATTTCTCCATGATATAGTCTTAAAAATGGAATTGCAAAGCCAAGGAGTACACATTTAAAACAAAAAAGAATCCTGAATATTGCCACATTGTTTTCCTGCAGGTATACCAATTTAAGCTTGCATTTTACATAACAATATAGAAGTACCCTTCCACTTATCAACAATGGTGATTATCTTTAAGGAAAAAAAAAAGGTTACCAAATTTACAGGCAATAAGTGAATCCCATTTTTCTTTAATTTGCATTTATTTACTTACTAGATTTTTTTCATATATTTATAGAAATTGATGAGTATTTATGTATGTTGTCCATTTTCAAAATTGGAAGCCTTCTTGGGACTGTATCCTTCGTCTGTTATGAGTGTGTAGGAATTTCTACCCAGGTTTTTGTTCACTTTTAAAATTTGTTTATTTTTATGTGTAAATTTTTAATTTTGATGAAGTTGCCTATCTTTTTTCAAAGTACCTACCCAGTCTTTTTGGAGAAGGAAATGGCATTCTTGCCTGGGAAATCCCATGGACAGAGGGGCCTGCTGGGCTATGGTCCATGGGGTTCCAAATAGTTATACGTGACAGTGCTTAAATCGGAGAGGGAAATGGCAACCCACTCCAGTATTCTTGCCTGGAGAATCCCGTGGACAGAGTAGCCTGGTGGGCTGCTGTCCACGGGGTCACAGAGTCGGACACGACTGAAGCCACTTAGCATGCATGCATGCACCCAGTCTTTTTATATTATTTGTCTCTATTTTCTGCCTTTTAATATTTTCTATATTGTATATTTTCTGCCTCTTCTGTCATGCTTTAAAAAGCCTTCTCCATCCCAATACTATAAAATGTATTTACTTCTTACTTTCTTAAAGCAGTTAACACCTCAGTTGTTTTTATATACTATGTGGGATAAAGATCTGATTTAATCTTTTCCCAAATAATTACTACTTATTCTTTCCAGAGCGTTAGAAACTTTATTTTTTCCTTTTATTAAAAAATAATTTTAAAATTACTTATTTTGTCAACAATTTAGTACACTACAGAAGACTCTCCTGTTTCTCAGAATCGTTGATAGTTTGGTCTCTTCCCTTTCAACACTGTTTCTTCCGCGTTTAAAATGTAGCTATTTAAATGTAGCTAAGCGCCAAAACGTGGTTTGCAGCAACTTGTTTGCTTTCCCCTCCCATTTATCTTTACCGTATCACATAGAGCTACTCTGTTCTTTTTAAGAGCTACATGATGTTCCATAATGCAGACACACCACGTTTATTTGGTCTTTCCTCTACCGATGAATGACTACGTTTCCAATTTTTCGTTATTTCTTCCACCTCTCCCAAGAACTGCTGGGGTACAAGCTTTCTTGCGCGCACGTGGAAGTGCCCACAGGTTACATTCCTAAAGACAGCTTAACTTTTGAGGGGTTTTTTTGTTTGTTTTTTTTCATTTTTGTGCGCTCTGGGGAACCAGTGCAGGTACTTCGGGAAGCAAAACACACCCAGAACAACCCGACCAGAAAGAGACCCATGGCGGGTTCTCACTTAGCTTCTACAGTTTGTTTTGTTTTGTTTTTTTCCTTTCATAATGGACGTTGAATTTGCTTTTTACCTCCTAGATGCAACAGTTCCCAGCTTCGAAAGCAGCAGTACACTCACTCACTCAGCCACCAAACCCAGTGACTAAGAAAACAGGAGAAGCCTCCAGCCGCACCAGCCGTGACGCCTGCTTCCGGGAATCGGACCGGAAGTCGCGCTTCGATTCTGCGTCAAACCCAACTTCAGGGGCCGTCGTAAAAGTGTCGTCCCTCGTCTCTGGGACCGGCCACAGGTTTCCACTCGCCTTTGGCTGGGGTCTGGAACTGCGGGCGTCAGTTTCCCTCAAGATGGCGGACGAGGAGCCTGGGGACACAGAGAGGATGGAAGTCAGCACGGAGTTGCCGCAGACCCCTCAGCTACTGGCGTCTGTAAGTCCCTGAAGGCCAGTTCCTTTTGTGACCTTCCCCCCACCCCCGCCCCAGTCCCTTCCTACCGCGCTCACGGGGATGCGGGGCTTCTCCCTTTATGGTGGCTACGGGAACGGGGAGTCGTATGGATTGATCTGGATGGAAGCCACAGAATAAGAAGTTAGTCATCACTCACCTTCCTGCCGGCCAGGTCACTGGAATATAATGACTTTGTAATTTATTAGCCTTGACAAGTTCAAGCATGTCTCTGTCCTGACGTGGAGAGAAATAGTAATGTTATCAGATGATCTGGTATGGGGGTTTGGAGGACGAGTCATTTTCCGATAGACGCAGTGTTAACCCCTCCCCACGATGGGAGTCCAGGACGCAGCACGTCGTGTTGTATTGCATAGCTGCTTGGGTGGGGCCTGATAGTGGCAGGGAATGCTGCCACTGTCAACTCATGTCAAGATACGGTGGGTAGCACATCTCCGTAGTATCTTTAGAACCCGGGCCCAGTCCTCAGTAGAGAAACCCATCTTCTGCCGTTGTTTTTTAAAGGTGAACTAGAGATGTTCAGACATTTCAGGTCAGAGCGATACCATTAATTAATATCGGCATCTACACTTTTCCCTTATATTGAGGCGGGGGGGATGAGAAGGCAGAGATAGTAAATTTGAGTCAATAGTCTGACTACAGGGAGAAAGCTGACTGAGGAGGATAAGAGGTAGGGGGCAACACTTGGGAATGTTCTGGATGCCCCCAGGCACCTAGTGGGGAGATAACATAGAAAATACCCAAATATTGGTCACTGCTTGATGTTGAGTTTTATTGACTGGCCTTTATTAGTGCATGTAGAAAAGTGTGGGATGTGCACTTCTTTCTGATGTTTCTTTGGTTTGCAGTTTTAATAAAAGCACTTTTTAAAGTATTTTACCCCTGCAGACACTTGAGTTTTGTTTTATGAGAGAACAGAGTGAGCTCCAGAAATAAGAGTCCACCTCAGGGACTGCAGAGACTGGCTAGAAGATAAAAATCAGGTGGGGAAGAAGTTGGAATAAGGGTTTGGCCATCAGCTAGGGCAGTGCTTGCAACCATCCTCTAACCCAAGTAGCAGTTCAACCTCTTTTCACCCTATTAAAGGAGGAAGCATATGTTTGGGATGATGAGAAGTGAGAAGATAGGGAAACTTCAGAAGCAGCTGAAACATCTGGTCATAATGTAAACCTGTGCATTTTACATCTTCGAAGGAGTGGAGAAACTGTGCAGTAATCGGAAGTGTTACTGTAGTTTTGTGTTGCTAAAGATGACAAGCGTTTATTTAAAGCTTTGATATGTTAATTCCTTGCAGGTGATGCAATAAAACCTCACCATTCTGGACTGGATTTACTTAGCACAGTAGAGTACAGGAGTCCAGCTGGAATTATGTTGCAAACTCTTCAAGATACATTAGATTTCTTTGGGCAAGACTTTGAGTTTTGCAAGATAGTAGGTAGATGACAAGGGAAATGTAGTAGCTTCAGGTTATTCACACTCTAGAGACACTGGTAAGTGCTCAAATTTTAGTACAAGAGAGGGTGAATGAAGACCTGTGACTGGTAAGCCTCCAGATTACTTTTTTGGCTTGGATCTGTCTACCTACTTTAGGACGCCAGACATCTTCCTACTTTCCTGTTCTTTTTCAAAATACCATCTTCAATTTTATCCTGACTGTGGAGTAAGATACAAGCTTTCCAGTTTACTTATTCTTTTTCATTAAGCAAAACAGGCACAGAGATTCTTTAACATTTGAATAATTTGAATTTAAATCGCCATTGGGAGGCAGGGGAAAACAAAAATAGTAAATGTGGGACAGTGACAAAGGTTTAAGAAATCGTATCAATTCCATTAGAGTCTTGTCCCTGGGCATTATTATTTCTATTTTTCTTATATCATAGTTGCTTCTTAGAAAGTTTGGTTTTTGTCATATTGCTATCAATAGACATGAAGTTTCTCAAATTTCTGACATCACATAACATGCAATTAGATGTTCAGTTCAGTTCAGTTGCTCAGTCATGTCCGAGTCTGCAACCCCATGGACTGTAGCACGCCAGGCCTCCCTGTCCATCACCAACTCCCGGAGTTCACCCAAACTCATGTCCATTAAGTCGGTGATGCCATCCAACCATCTCATCCTCTGTTGTCACCTTCTTCTGCCTGCAATCTTTCTCAGCATCAGGGTCTTTTCAAATGAGTCAGCTCTTCACATCAGGTGGCCAAAATATTGTAGTTTCAGCTTCAACATCAGTCCTTCTAGTGAACACCCAGGACTGATCTCCTTTAACATGGATCGGTTGGATCTCCTTGCAGTCCATGGGACTCTCAAGAGTCTTCTCCAGCACCACAGTTCAAAAGCATCAATTCTTCAGTGATCAGCTTTCTTTACAGTCCAATCTCATATCCATACATGACTGCTGGAAAAACCATAGCCTTGACTAGATGGACCTTTGTTGACAAAGTAATGTCTCTGCTTTTTAATATGCTGTCTAGGTTGGTCATAACTTTCCTTTCAAGGAGTAAGCGTCTTTTAATTTCATGGCTGCAGTCACCATCTGCAGTGATTTTGGAGCCCAAAAAAATAAAGTCAGCCACTGTTTCCCCATCTATCTGCTGTGAAGTGATGGGACCCAATGCCATGATCTTAGTTTTCTGAATGTTGAGCTTCAAGCCAACTTTTTCACTCTCCTCTTTCACTTTCATGAAGAGGCTCTTTAGTTCTTCACTCTCTGCCATAAGGGTGGTATCATCTGCATATCTGAGGCTATTGATATTTCTCCTGGCAATCTTGATTCCAGCTTGTGCTTCTTCCAGCCCAGCGTTTCTCATGATGTACTCTGCATATAAGTTAAATAAGCAGGGTGACAATATACAACCTTGACGTACTCCTTTTCCTATTTGGAACCAGTCTTTTGGTCCATGTCCAGTTCTAACTGTTGCTTCCTGGCCTGCATACAGATTTCTCAAGAGGCAGGTCAGGTAGTCTGGTATTCCCATCTCTTTCAGAATTTTCCACAGTTTATTGTGATCCACACAGTCAAAGGCTTTGGCATAGTCAATAAAGCAGAAATAGATGTTTTTCTAGAACTGTCTTTTTCAATGATCCAGTAGATGTTGGCAATTTGATCTCTAGTTCCTCTGCCTTTTCTAAAACCATCTTGAACATCTGAAAGTTTATGGTTCACCTATTGCTGAAGCCTGGCTTGGAGAATTTTGAGCATTACTTTGCTAGCATGTGAGATGAGTGCAATTGTGCGGTAGTTTGAGCATTCTTTGGCATTGCCCTTCTTTGGGATTGGAATGAAGACTGACCTTTTCCAGTCCTGTGGCCACTGCTGAGTTTTCCAAATTTGCTGGCATATTGAGTGCAGCACTTTCACAGCACCATCTTTTAGGATTTGAAATAGCTCAACTGGAATTCCATCACCTCCACTAGCTTTGTTTGTAGTGATGCTTCCTGAGGCCCACTTGAGTTCACATTCCAGGATGTCTGGGTCTAGGTGAGTGATCACACCATCATGATTATCTGAATCATGAAGATCTTTTCTGTACACTTCTTCTGTGTATTCTTGCCCCCTCTTCTTAATATCTTTTGCTTCTGTTACGTCCATACCATTTCAGTCCTTTATCGAGCCCATCTTTGCATGAAATGTTCCCTTGGTATCTCTAGTTTTCTTGACGAGATCTCTAGTCTTTCCCATTCTATTATTTTCCTCTAGTTCTTTGCATTGATCACTGAGGAAGGCTTTCTTATCTCTCCTTGCTATTCTTTGGAACTCTGCATTCAAATGGGTATATCTTTCCTTTTCTCCTTTGCTTTTTGCTTCTCATCTTTTCACAGAATTTTATAATATTAGAAATAATGAGTATGAATTATTGGATGTTTATTAGATGAGCCATTGCTTAAGAATCATTAGGGAACTTGATTCTGTAGGTCTGGGCTGGGGTCCGAGAAGTTTCATTTTTCCAAGCATGCCATGCCCTTTGAATGAAGTCCTGGTCTGTGGGCCATACTTAAAGTTAAGCCTTAGCCAGAAAAATTTGGAAGTTCTCAGTATGGAGTTGATAGTTGAGGTTCTGGGGATGGATAAGATCTTTGAGAAGTGTGTGTGTACGTACACAGAGAGAGACAGTTGGAGAGAGAGGGAGGAAGTGAGGGAGAAGAGGAGGGAGACAGGAATGATTAAATTTCAGGGATAGGCAGTGGAGAAGGACCTAGAAAGGAAGCAGCCAAGCAGGTAGGAGATGAGAGTAGTGCCGTGTCATGGAGGGTAGTTTCTGAGAGATGGTGGTTTACTGGGTCTAGGAAGTGAAGACTGACAACGGTTGGGAATTTATAATATGTGGAGTGGTCTGGCAGAACTTCTGCCTTCTGTCTTCATTAACTGGATTTTCTTTATTAGTCTATCTGTAAAGATGCCTCCTGATACAGTACTAAACTCTGTCCTTTTCCCTGTGTTCATCCTCTGTCCATGTGATTTCATCCAGTTCTATGGCTTTAAATACCATCTGTATTCATTCAGTTCCCAAATTTATATCTCTGGGTCATCTCACTTCTGATCACCACAGTCACAGATCCAACTGCCTTCCTGATATATCCACTTGGATGTCTGAAAAGCATTTCAGATGGAGGAGCAATTAAGAAGCAACTACGATAACCAAGCCATAGCTGACGGTGGCTTGTGCCAGAGCAGTGTCACTGGAGATGAAGAGAAGTGGATGGACTGGAGAGAGATTTTGGAAGTATGGTAGAAATAGAAAGATTTGTTTATGGATTTGGAAAGAGAGAAAAGGGAAGAAAAGAAACATGACATCTGGATCCCCAGTTTTTGACTTAAGCATTCATGACCATGCCTTTGTCATATACTGTGAGGAAAGACCAAGTTCGAGGAGGGCAAAGAAAGGAGGCAGATTAAGTTTTGTTATCGCTGTCTCAGTAGGTGACACACAGAAATATGTGCTGTGGTGACTTTTCCTTTTGGTATAAGATTGCATATCTGATGCACAAGGGACGACCACCAGCCAGCAAGAAAAACTGAGCCTCACTGAGTGTCTAGCAAAGATGAACTTAGAAAGCTACTCCCTGTTACAATTGCTCACCGAGTATTGGGGAGAAACCCCAGAAGGTTCAACTCTTAAAAGGCTCAGAGGTACAAATGCTTTTCCATTTGTTCTCGATTGTTGAATCATTATATAGTAGTAAAACCTCACATGCACCTGGCCTATAGCTTTAAGTTTTAAAGGAGGATCTAACAGTCCACACCCATGCTGTGCATATAAAAGAAGCCCCATTAGTGGTTTTAGGGATATGGCACAGGATTCAGTTCAGTTCAGTTCAGTTCAGTCGCTCAGTCGTGTCCGACTCTCCGCGACCCCATGAATCACAGCACGCCAGGCCTCCCTGTCCATCACCAACTCCCGGAGTACACTCAAACTCATGTCCACAGAGTCGGTGATGCCATCCAGCCATCTCATCCTCTGTCGTCCCCTTCTCCTCCCGCCCCCAACCTTTCCCAGCATCAGAGTCTTTTCCAGTGCGTCAACTCGTCGCATGAGGTGGCCAAAGTATTGCAGTTTCAGCTTTAGCATCAAGGAGAATAAAGAAGAAGAAGATAAGAAAGAGAGAGAAAATTAGGCTTGATCCCATGGTGTAAAAAGAGGCTAATATGTACACAGTAAAATAAGCACGTATTGTCAAAGAAGAATTACTGACCATTTATATTTTCAAGAAAGTGTAAAATGAACTGTATGAAACAAGAAAAGATAAGAATGATAAAACAGTGGAACAAGAGAAGAAGGAATTAGATAAAGGGCCAAAATTAAGGTGAATCTGATAAGATCAGAAAAGAATGTAACATCAGAAATAATACAGCTGGATCAAGATGATATTAGGAGCAGAAGGATAGAATCCAAATTGTGGAAAATGAATCAGTACTGTACTATGAAGGACAAGCCTGTGACTATTTCTTACACTGATTGAAAAAAAAAGATGATAGATTCTGAAGCAAAAAGTGAACATGCAACATGGAAAGGTAAAACAAGAAAGAAAAGTGGATGATATTATGAATAAATATAGATGCATTATTTCTAAAGACTATACTAGCAAATCGAATCAAACCTAATAAGAAAATAGTAGTCTGTTACCAAGTTATTCCTGTAGTATACTCATAGTTCAACATTAAGAAATGTATACCGATGTAATCTATTGCATTGAGAGAGAAATAGGTAGTACTTGATATCTTGACAGATAAAATATACTAAAGATAATGCTTGAGACAATTTATGGTTTATATACTATAACTAATTACAGTTTCCACAAAAAACTTATGCTAGTTACTCTCATCATCATCATTTACCAGATGAGGAAATTAAGGCAGAGAGATTAAGAGACCACATCAGGCTCATCCAGTTAGAAAGTGAGAGTTATGATGGAAAGAATGCAATTTTTTCTTATTTAAAAATTAGGTGTTCGTATTCATTCATTTGTGTATAATATGAATACAGGTGGTCTTATGAATAAATAATTAGGTAAAATTGCTCTAAAAATCTGAGGGATAAATTACTTCATAACATATAATTGTACATAAGCTGTGCTTATCTCACACACTAGCAAGGTGGTGCTCAAAATCCTTCAAGGTAGCCTTCAACAGTGCATGAACTGAGAACTTCCAGATACATAAACTGGATTTAGAGAAAGCAGAGGAACCAGAGATCAAATTGCCAACATCCATTGGATCACTGAAAAAGCAAGGGAATTCTAGAAAAACATCTACTTCTGCTTCATTGACTATGTTAAAGCCTTTCACTATGTGGATCACAAAAAAATGGACAATTCTTAGAGATGGGAATACCAGACCACCTTACCTGTCTCCTCAGAAAGCTGTTTGCAGGCCAAGAAGCAACTGCTAGAACTGGACACAGAACAACAGACTGATTCCAAATTGGAAAAGGAGTACTTCAAGGCTGTATATGTCACCCTGCTTATTTAACTTCTATGCAGAGGATATCATGAAAAAAGCCAGGCTGGATAAAGTGAAACCTGGAATCAAGATTGCCAAGAGTAATATCAGTCATCTCAGATATGCAGAGGACATCACCCTAATGGCAGAAAGTTAAGAGGAACTAAAGAGCTCTTGATGAAGATGAAAGAAGAGAGTGAAAAAGCTGACTTAAAACTCAGCATTCAAAAAACTAAGATCATGGCGTCGGGTTCCATCACTTCATGATAAATCAGTTCAGTTCAGTTCAGTTGCTCAGTCGTGTCCGACTCTTTGCGACCCCATGAATCACAGCACGCCAGACCTCCCTGTCCATCACCAACTCCCGGAGTTCACTCAAACTCATGTCCACCAAGTCGGTGATGGCATGCAGCCATCTCATTCTCCATCGTTCCCTTCTCCTCCTGCCCCCAATCCCTCCCAACATTAGGGTCTTTTCCAATGAGTCAAATCTTCACATGAGGTGGCCAAAGTATTGGAGTTTCAGCTTTAGCATCAGTCCTTCCAATGAACACCCAGGACTGATCTACTTTAGAATGGACTGGTTGGATCTCCTTGCAGTCCAAAGGACTCTCAAGAGTCTTCTCCAGCACCACAGTTCAAAAGCATCAATTCTTCAGCGATCAGCTTTCTTCACAGTCCAACTCTCACATCCATACATGACCACGGGAAAAACCATAGCCTTGACTAGACGGAACTTGGTTGGCAAAGTAATGTCTCTGCTTTTCAATATGCTCTCTAGGTTGGTCATAACTTTCCTTCCAAGGAGTAAGTGTCTTTTACTTTCATGGCTGCAATCAGCATCCGCTGATTTTGGAGCACCAAAAATAAAGTCAGCCACTGTTTCCACTGTTTCCCCATCTATTTCCCATAGTGATGGGACCAGATACCATGATCTTCGTTTTCTGAATGTTGAGCTTCAAGCCAACTTTTTCACTCTCCTCTTTCACTTTCATCAAGAGGCTCTTTAGTTCCTCTTCACTTTCTGCCATAAGGGTGGTGTCATCTGCATATCTGAGGCTATTGATATTTCTCCCGGCAATCTTGATTCCAGCTTGTGCTTCTTCCAGCCCAGCGTTCCTCATGATGTACTCTGCATATAAGTTAAATAAGCAGGGTGACAATATTCAGCCTTGACGTACTGCTTTTCCTATTTGGAACCAGTCTGTTGTTCCATGTCCAGTTCTAACTGTTGCTTCCTGACCTGCATACAGGTTTCTCAAGAGGCAGGTCAGGTGGTCTGGGATTCCCATCTCTTTCATAATTTTCCAAAGTTTATTGTGATCCACACAGGCAAAGGCTTTGGCATAGTCAATGAAGCAGAAATAGATGTTTTTCTGGAACTCTCTTGCTTTTTTGATGATCCAGCGGATGTTGGCAATTTGATCTCTGGTGCCTCTGCCTTTTCTAAAACCAGCTTGTTGACTCACTGGAAAAGACTCTGATGCTGGGAGGGATTGGGGGCGGGAGGAGAAGGGGACGACAGAGAATGAGATGGCTGGATGGCATCACCGACTCAATGGACATGAGTTTGAGTGAATTCCAGGAGTTGGTGATGGACAGGGAGGCCTGACGTGCTGTGATTCATGGGGTCGCAAAGAGTCGGACACGACTGAGCGACTGAACTGAACTGAACATCTGGAAGTTCACGGTTCACGTATTGCTGAAGCCTGGCTCGGAGAGTTTTGAGGATGACTTTACTAGCATGTGAGATGAGTGCAATTGTGTGGTAGTTTGAGCATTCTTTGGCATTGCCTTTCTTTGGGATTGGAATGAAAACTGACCTTTTCCAGTCCTGTGGCCACTGCTGAGTTTTCCAAATTTGCTGGCATATTGAGTGCAGCACTTACACAGCATCATCTTTCAGGATTTGAAATAGCTCAACTGGAATTCCATCACGTCCACTAGCTTGTTCGTAGTGATGCTTTTTAAGGCCCACTTGACTTCACATTCCAAGATGTCTGGCTCTAGGTGAGTGATCACACCATCGTGAATATCTTGGTCGTGAAGATCTTTTTTGTAAGGTTCCTCTATGTATTCTTGCCACCTCTTCTTAATATCTTCTGCTTCCATTAGGTCAATCCCATTTCTGTCCTTTTTCGAGCCCGTCTTTGCATGAAATGTTCCCTTGGTATCTCTAATTTTCTTGAAGAGATCTCTTGTCTTTCCTATTCTGTTGTTTTCATCTATTTCTTTGCATTGATCGCTGAGGAAGGCTTTCCTATCTCTCCTTATAGATGGGTAAAAATGGAAACAGTGACAGACTTTATTTTCTTAGGCTCCAGAATCACTACAGATGGTGACTGCAGCCATGAAAGTAATACACTTGCTTCTTGGAAGAAAAGCTATGACAAACCTATAAAGTATATTAAAAAGCAGGGACATCAGTTTGCCAGCAAAGGTCCATATAGTCAAAGCTATGGTTTTTTCAGTAGTCATGTATGGATGTGGTAATTGGACCATAAAGAAGGCTGAGCAATGAAGAATTGATGCCTTCAATTCTTTCGATGAGAAGACTCCTGAGATTCCCTTGGACTGCAAGAGATCTAACCAGTCAGTCCTAAAGGAAATCAGCTCTGAATATTCATTCGAAGGACTGATGCTGAAGCTTGAGCTCCAATACTTTGGCCATCTGATGTGAAGAGCCGACTCATTGGAAAAGACTTTGATGCTGGGAAAGATTGAAGACAGGAGAAGAAGGGGATGACAGAGAATGAGATGTTTGGATAGCACCACCGACTTAATGGACGTGAACTTGGGAAAACTCCAGGAGATAGTGAGGACACTGAGACCTGCCATGTTCTGTATCTTGGCTGAAATGATGCTTACACTATAATATATGTTGATCAAATAGTATTGACTTGTGCATTTAAAATGAATTTTATTGCATGTAAATTATATCTCAATAAATCTGACTTTTTAAATTGCATCTATTAAAATACTGATTGCTTAGCATTAAGATACCAGATTTTAAAACTCTATGGGTTCAAATTCTGCCTCTGCTATTTTCTTACTGTATGATATGAGGCAAATTACTGAATCACTCTAAGTTTTCTTATCTATAATATGAGGATAACAGTATTAAGTACTTCATAGAATTGTTGAGAGGATTCATTTCTAACCTGAAGTGTTCAACATATCATATTATTATTATCATCATTACTGTTAGTACTATGTGCAGGACATGAGACTGTTGAGATACATCAAATCATGAGACAAAACCTGTCTTCATTTTCTCCTGAAACAATTCTTTTAGGCAAAAAGAGATTTGGATGAAAAGTAAACTGAAAATGAACTGAGACTGATGTTAAATAATGATGAAAAATTCAATAAACTTTGACCATTATAGTCAGTACATGATTACATGCTGTACTAGTTTTCTGTTGCCACTGTACAAAAATTGCCACACACTTCATGACTCAAAACAACCACACGTGTCATCTTAAAGTTCTAGAGAACAGAAATTTAAAATGAGTATCATGGAGCTAAAATCAAGATGATTGCAGGGTTGCTGTCTTCCGAAGTCTCTAGGGGAGAATCCGTCTCTTTGTCATCTCTAGCTTCCAAAGGCTGCTTGCATTCAGCTTGTGGCTCCTTCATTCATTTTTAAAACCAGCAGTGTTGCATCTTCTCTTTCACATGACCTTCTCTCCTATATCAAGTCTCCGTCTTAGAAAAAAAGATATATGTGATTAAACATAGGGCCCACTGAGATTATTTGAAATAATCTTCCCGTCTCAAAAATCTTAATCACATCTGCGAAGTCTCTTTGCCATATAACATAACATTCAGAGGTTCCAGAGATTAGGATGTGATCACCTCTGGAGACCCACCGTGTCTGCCAAGTGTCCTAAGAGCACGACTGGAGATGAGAGAGGAAGAGAAGAGGAGGCACGGGAGTATCCATGAGATCTCAGTTTTAAACGTTTGCAAGCGCTCGGTTAGGGAGAAACCAGTGTGAAGCCAAAATAAACACACAGAATAAAACTCCACTGTTGTTTTTAGGTGTTAAATGTCTATCTGCGTTGAAAGGACAGACAACCATTGAGAATCCACTGTGGTCTTCAGGCGGGAACAGAGGACAACGATGGAATGAGGCGCATGTTAATACATGTCCAGTTACTTCATTTCAGGTAAGAAAAGAACAGTCATGTCTGTGGATAGATTGTTGCACCTGAGCATAATGTTAAAGGCACAACTTGAGCAAAATTAGAAAAAGAGTATGTAAAAATTCTGATATAAGCATCACAAAAATCACATGATTGTTTCCCTTTACTTGTAAAAGCAGTGTTATAAAGAGACAATGCCTTTTTATTTTATTAAGTAACATCTCTCAAGTAATATGTTTGAATAATGGTCTATCTGAATTCAAATGATTTGCCTGGAGAAAATGTAATCCATTTCTATAAAATCATATGTGTATATTTTGTTCCTTGAAGACAAATAACACAGATTCTTATATAACAAAAGCTGGATCATCAATTCTCAGTCTGAATTTTACTTGATGGAAATGTGTATGCTTCAACAAAATGTGTCTGTCATTTTAATAATTTATTACTTTGATTTTCAATGTCAGAGAGCTTTAAACAAATTGTTTTATTTGTTTTTATGTAGAAAAGAAAGGCTTAGATAGGATTAAGAGGAAGAACTAGTTGCAAATATATAGTAAATATTTTAGCGATTATACTAGTGGTCATCATGGCTAGAAACAATTTATCATGAAACTGTTTTAATGGAGAAAATAATGTAGTTTACTGATTTTAATAACTTTATATATGTGTTTTATATACTCAGGTTGAGGTTTTTTTCATATTGGGGAGTTCTTAATTGCATTTTATGGCATTTAGGAAGGGTATGGAAGTTCAGACAGCATCAGTTATGGTAACTTTTAATGGGTGGAATACTCCTCTTTGGTCACCTAATCTACAAAGTCGCAATGATTTTGATTTAGAAATTGCATTTCTAAAACTTCCCAAGATGATAAAAATGCACTCAGTTGTTCACTCTGGTAAAGAATAATGGAGTAAGTCTAGCTGATTATCTAAAAACACATAAAAGCAACTCAAATCATAGATCCTAATAATTTTTTTCTGTGAAAAAGAATAAAATAGTAAAATGGAATAGATGGCAGCATATTATTAAACCAAATGAAACTTGGGAAGATGGAACTCCAAAACATTACTGATAGAAGTAACCGTAATATTAAAATGTGCATACCTCTATAGGCATCAAAAACATCTTTCTAAAAGGACATATTTTTGCTTTCTATATCACTGCCTTAATTAACACAAAATTATAAAATCAAATAGATACACAGGAAGCATTTAAGGGAATAGTTATGCTAATGTTTCCTTCAGAATAATTCCTTGTTGCTATAGACATCAATTTATTCAATATTTATTGAGTACCTCCAAGATAGGTTTCCCTGGTGGCTCAGTGGTAAATAATCTGCCTACAATGCAGGAGAGTTGGGTTCGACCCCTGGGTTGGGAAGATCCCCTGAAAAAGAAATGGCAACCCACTCCAATATTCTTGCCTAGGAAATCCCAGGGGCAGAGGAACCTGGCAGGCTACAGTCCATGGGGTTGCAAGGTCGGAGATGACTAAAGCAACTAAACCAACACCACCACACCTTCAAGACAATCATTTATTGTCACAGACAACAACTCCATACTTATTGGGCTAGTACTGTATGTCAGGCACATTGCTAGGCATAAAGATTTAATAATGATTGTTTACTTCAGATTGGTGGGAATACATATCTAAATACATGCATTACACAATGTAATAATATCAGTAATAAAATATGCAGAAGTTTCTATGGGCACATAATGAACAAGAAGAGTATGGAGGAGAAGCAAGAGGAGCCTGTGGCATGGGGTGAAACCTGAACTGAAGAGAGGGATTGCAACTCAGGAAAGGGGCTAATATTAATATTGATGCAGAGTTCAGAGTAAACAAAACATGCAGGTCATAGATCACAGGATTTGTCAGAGAAACATGGAGATGTTTCTCTGGAATTTAGAGTACAAAAACAAAGACTGATGTGAGATGACATTAAGGAACCTCAAGAGCATAGGCATGGGGAGTCATGGAAGATTTTCCTCAGGGGATGGGATGGTGCATCACTTAGGTGGTTGTATGGAAGGTGATTCAAGGAGGTAAAACTGGACCAGCAAACCAGGTAGGACACTTGTAAAATTCACATAAGGGATACTGAAGGGACAAACCAGGGAAGTGGCACAAAGAAAAGAGGATAATTTCAAGATATACTTGGGTATAAATCTCGCAGAACATTTTTATGTTGGGAATTTGGGAAGTAGCCATGAATGACCAAGAAGTTTCTAACTAGAGAATCTTGAGTAATGCCTATTATTTTACCCATTACCTTAAATAACAAAGAGAGGAAAAGAGAAAAGATTCCGGGATGATTAGGGTTATTTCTATTCTGGACATGTTAATATAACACGCCTGTGGAATGTCCTCTTAACGATGTGGAGAGGGATAATGTATATATTTTTCGGAAACTTTGAGGACAAACGTGTGTAAGTCATTGGCTTTATGCACTGCCTAAAACTATGGGAATGATTGATATTTCCAAGGAAAAGTGTACATGTGTGAACAGTTATTAAAGACAGTGGAACCACATAGAATGAAAACCAATAATTAACAATAAACTGTGGAAGAACAGCTTGATCCTAAGTAGTATTTTTTAGAGTTACAAAGAAGATGATCCAGGAAAGTTTGGTGCCCAAAGAATTTGAAGACTGTGATTCTCAAACTGGAAAGCAGGTCAAGTCCAGACGACTGGTCCTTACCGAGTTCCCACTTAAGAAATGCATAAGGTGGTAAGGAAATTAGGAAACCACCATCTTATCTAGAATTATTTCACTATTCACAATTAATTTTCTTCACAGTCACTAATCATTTCTTTTGCAATATCTAATCTACTTTCATTCCCTGGTGGCTCAGAGGTTAAAGCGTCTGCCTCCAATGCGGGAGACCCGGGTTCGATCCTTGGGTCGGGAAGATCCCCTGGAGAAGGAAACGGTAACCCACTCCAGTATTCTTGCCTGGAGAATCCCATGGATGGAAAAGCCTGGTAGGCTATAGTACACGGGGTCGCTTAGAGTTGGACACGACTGAGCGACGGAACTGAACGGAACGGAATCTACTTTCAGGGGCTTCCCAAGCGGTGCTAGTGGTAAAAGAACCCACCTGCCGATGCAGGAGACATAAGAGACCTAGGTTCAATCCCTGGGTTGGGAAGATCCCCTGGAGAAGGAAATGTCAACCCACTCCAGTATTCCTGCCTAGAGAATCTCATGAACAGAGAAGCCTGGCGAGCTCCAGCCCATGCACAAGACTGCGACTTAGCACGCACGCAATCTACTTTTAACTCTACTCAGAGTATTTTCATCTTAGCTATTACACTTTCCATCTCTTTACATTCAGTTTGAGTCTTTTTACAAAATCCTTTTCATATCTTAAGTTAATGTTTTGAGCATATTAAATCCAGTTAAAATAACTAATGTCTGCTAATATCATCTGTGTCAGTTTTTGGTTGGTTTTGATTGATTGATGTTTTCTCATCTTTACAAGTCATTATTTTCTTGCTTCCTTACATGTCTGGTAGTCTGACTGGGTGTCAGACATTGTAAATTTTACCTTGATAGGTGATGGGTTTTGGGTTTTTTTGTATTTATTTTGGAGCTTATTTGTGGATGTAGCTTTTTTTTTTTTTTTTCAATATTTACTTTATTGTTGGCTCTGCTGGGTCTTTTTTGCTGTATGTGGGCTTTCCCTAATTGCAGAGAGCAGGGGCTACTCTCTAGTAGTAAGCAGTGTGCAGGCTTCTCATTGCTGTGGCTTCTCTTGTTGCAGAGCACAGGCTTCAGGCGAACGGACTCAGTAGTTGTGGCCCAGGAGCTTAGTTGCTCTGCAGCATGTGGGATCTTCCTGCATCAG
This sequence comes from Moschus berezovskii, assembly GCF_049115385.1. Taxonomy (NCBI): domain Eukaryota; kingdom Metazoa; phylum Chordata; class Mammalia; order Artiodactyla; family Moschidae; genus Moschus; species Moschus berezovskii. The sequence continues at coordinate 78,991,065 of NC_142468.1, forward strand.
GGATCGAACCCTTGTCCTCTGCATTGGCAGGTGGATTCTTAAACACTGAGCCACCGGGGAAAGCCCTGTGGATGTAGTTTAGATACTAATATTCAGAAAAATTTTGATAATTTTTGTTCTTTCTTTAAAGATTTGTTAGGTGAGATTAGAATAGTCTTTGATAGCAGGCTGATTGTTTCTTAGTACTGAGACAAAAGTCTTCTGAGTTCTCTATCCAAGGACCCATGAATTATGAGATTTTTCCAAGTCCTGTGTTAGCTGGACACTAATCCCTTAATTGCATCCCTCTGGGCCTTTCCCAGCCTTAGGTAGTTTTCTTTCATTCGAGTCCCAATCGGGACTTTGCTGAGAACTTCAGGGGGTTCCTCTGCAGAAGTATCTTTCTCTCCAGTTATTTCTTTGATGGTTTTCTACCCTACATACTCTAGCTGCCTTGGACTCTCAGGCCTCTCTCTTCAACCCAGATTTTCTAGTAGGCTCTACCTTTGTCCTACTTTCTTCATAATCTATAAATTCTGTATAGGGCAGTCATAGAGCAAACCTTGCTTGACTTCTATCACTCAGGGTTCACTGTTCTTAATTACCTAATGTTGTCTAGTGTTCTCAATAACATTGATTCAGAATTTTTGTCAAGTTCTTTGCCTGTTTCAGTGGGGAGGATAAATCTGGTTTCTGTTACTCTGTCCTGGAGGGAAGCCAATCAAAAAATGAAGATTTTGAATCAATGGATTTCTAAGCTATTTAAATTACTAATGAGAAATGAAGAGAAATAAAATATTTTTTATATTGGCTCTCTAGGTTCTTCTATGTCCAAGACATTTCAAGTTCTATTGGCTAAGGATTACTTCACTTCATATATTTTGATTGTTCAAGGAAACACAACTGCAGCATCCTACCCCATTGTTTTAAATTAAATTTTGTTTTCAAGTTTCTTGTTGCTGTCAACTTTTTTTCCAACTATTTTTTTCCTCAAAAATCATTTATAAACTATCAAGCTTCTCAAAAATCTTTCTTTGGCGTGTGATGCCTACCATAAAAGCATGGCAAAAAAAAAATAGTATGAAATATATTGCCATATAAATTAAGTTGTGAGAAGTTTTAATATTATTCACATGTCGATTTGTGGCATCTAAAGATGTCTTTAATTTGAGTGGATAGGATTTCTCTTACCTCTTGGAATTTTAAATGAAAAATAAGTGATTCTGAGCCTCTGTTAACATTGACACGTTTTATGTTTTGTTAGGAGTTTGTATACATTCAGATTAGTTTCATCATAAACTCTTGAAAAAAATACCACTTGCAAAGTACTTTGTCTAAGTCTGTCCAATATATTTGCTCAGCTAACAATAACATTATTGTGTAGTACTTTTCCAGGCAAATAGAAATTTTCTCCTACTGAAATTTCTTTGGGGCTCTTTTTCTAGAATTAATTTAGCATAATCAGTGCTTGTAATGAAAACTTATTTAGCTATATTCAGAATCATTAGGTGGAAAAGTTTCTAAAAAAGTAAAATTAATGCGGTGTGAGTCTTACAATGTCCCTTTTGTTTTATATCCTACACCTAGGAAAATATTTAACTGCCCTGTTTAATCCTTTACTTCTTTCACAGTACATTTCAGACATTTTCTGAGGGAAAAGTATAGAGACATTATGAGACTGACTTCACATTTTCTTAGTCACAGACAAAAAGAATTCTGGAGATCTTCTATTCTTATACTCTCATTTAAAGATTTGGAAGTAGGCTTTGAGACAGTTTATCTTAAATCACACAAATCCTTAACATTCAATAGGGATTGGAAAAGAGATTATAATGCTCTCATCACATTATTCTGCTTTTATATTTATCTAAGAATAATAATAACAATCCTGAAAATGTTGTCCTTAGTAGACATTGCATGCTTATGTAGATATATATCTGACATTTTAAGCCAAGTCCCATGGCAGTTATAGACGTGATGATGGCTCCTGAAGTAACGAACTTGAAAACATTTTCTAATTGAAGTTGATATTGCCATCTAGTTCTTTCTGTTTTTGCCAGCAGTCAAAATCTCATGTTATTGTTTGAGATTAGAAGCTTTGACATTTATCCAGCAAGTTGGACCGGCATAGTCTTGAGAACTTACACTCAGTGTTAATATTTATGTGGTTTCTCCAAAAAAAATAAAAAGCCTAAAAATAAAAAATCAAAATTTAGGCTACCCACCTGTTTATTATGTTGCTTTTGTTATTGTTCAGTTGCCCAGTCATGTCAGACCCTTTGCAAGCCCATGGACTGCAGCATGCCAGCCCTCCCTGTCCTGTACTGTTTGTTATGTGACCTCTCTTCAGATCTCTTCTGTATTAGTTATGGATAGTTCTCCTGCTCTGTGCGCATAAGAAGTGGGGAAAAGGCCATACTCCCCTTCTGCGATGGCCCACACTCTGTGGAGTGTACTTCTCTCTGAATCTGAATAAATCCACGTTACCTATCAAAAAAAGGGGGGCGGGGGAAGGATAGTCTAATTATTTACTGAACCAGTAATAAAATGAAGGTAAAATTATTAATGTTAATAGCTCTTTTCAAATTTAGTCACATCCTGAAGTTTTTCCAAGTGATGGACACTGTCAGTTTTCAAACTGCATTCCAAGTCTTTGACTTTGCCTTAGCAGTAATGATCAGAACCAGTATATCTCATCAGAAAGAAAACATTTGCAGAAGGCACCATTCATGTTGAAGTCAGATCATCAGAATTATGTTGTAATCTTTGACTCCCCATCTGCTTTTACTCATTAATGCTACATATAGCTCTTCCTACTTTTCTGATAAATTATATTTGAACATCAGCTCGAATGGCATCATCTGTATTTTCCTACATATTGATATCACTGTCTTTATGCTTTAAAGCATTATAAATAAATGTAAGAAACTGTCAATCGATGAATTAAATTAATTTTAAGTAGTGTAGTTCTAATACAGAAATTCACATATATTTTTTTGAACTCCAATGGCAACCCACTCCAGTACTCTTGCCTGGAAAATCCCATGGGCGGAGGAGCCTGGTGGGCTGCAGTCCATGGGGTTGCTAAGAGTCGGACACGACTGAGCAACTTCACTTTAACTTTTCACTTTCATGCATCGGAGAAGGAAATGGCAACCCACTCCAGTGTTCTTGCCTGGAGAATCCCAGGGACAGGGAGCCTTGTGGGCTGCTGTCTATGGAGTCGCAGAGTCGGACAGGACTGAAGTGACTTAGCAGCAGCAGCAGCATTTCCTCACTAGGAATTAATTTTCTGATCATGCAGTATTTCTTGCATATTAAGTTTGCTGAATTGCATGCACACACTGTGAAAATATTACCATTTTAAATTTGTCACTTAAGGGAAACCATTTTAAATAAGATCAGTGTGATTGTGTGAAGAACAGGCTCTGAGTAATTTGAACCCTCTTTCAGGAAACCTAAATGTCAACATTCTCTCCTTGAGAATCTAGATGCCATTAATTCCTTCTTGAAAACAATTAAGCCAAATGTGTCAGAAGTATTGAAGAGGAAAGGAACATAGTCTTATCCTTGTAATAGTAGTCAGAATCGTGATGGTACTTAATTAAAATATGACATAATTGAACCTATTAAATTAGAGAGCATTTCGTCTCTGAGTGAATATAATTCAGACTGTTTTCGTTACATACAGATCATACCTTCCAAGTTGAGATACATCATATTATAATGGACTATTATAGTTTCTCATCTTTGTATTTGAGGAAAAATGATGTTTGTCACCAAGGATTTATTTTTAAAAGCACTTGAAAGTTTGGCCAAGGTACATTATTTAAATCTAATACATATACATTGTATCTCTGTTATCTATGTCATAGTCAAATACAATATAAAGGAGAAAGTATCCCTCCAGGTCTTTGTCTCAAAGCCATTTATAAGTCTATTAGCATCTACGTGTCATAATAATTCAGATAGCATTGTAGTTGATGTTCAGAGCATAAAGAGAATAATGTAATAAATATTTCTTTGTGAGAGTCCAGTGAGTTAAAATACAATCTATATCTTCCCAATAACAAAGATGCTATGGAAATTAAAGGAAACAAATGAATACACTGCGCAGTGTATTTTTCTTTCTTCTTGTCCAAACAGAACCATCAGGAAGGTTACAGTGTTTCTCTAGCCTGTTAGATTGGATCTCCCTGTCATCACAAGATTTCAAATAAATATTAAAAATACCAGTTATAACTGTACCAAGAGTTTGATAGTTAAAAGTTATTTTTATCATTCCAGTAATAACTGCTACTAATTCTCTGGTTTCTTTTCCACACGATAACTAAAATACTGTTACACTTATATGGAAAGTAATTAACTTTATTCAGAGACAAACTGTATTATTATCTATAGTTGTACAGATAAATGTAAACAGTGTTTACAAATCAGTTTTTACTACTTCGTTTAGGATCACCATGAAATATCCCTATAAAAGAATGTTCTAGATAGAGGCAGTCCTCTGGGCATATGACAATTCACCTTTTTGCTGATTTGTATTTCTGCTGTTCGTCCAGCTACACACTTGTGGTCAACCTTGCCAGTAGGCAAGCAGTGCACATATTAAAATACATCAGTCAATCTACTCCCTGACATTTACCATAAAAGGCTCCCCAACACTCCCTCTCAATCTGACCAGAAAAGAAGGGTGGCAGCATCCTTCACAGCCTTGCTGCTTGGAGAGCTTTATTTTTAGCACAAACCTAGGTTCAATCTTGTGTTTTTGATCAAGCTATACAGGGAGGCAGAAAGAGGGGAAGAAAAAGAAAATTAATAGGAAAAAGTGAAGTCGCTCAGTCGTGTCCGACCCTTAGCCACCCCACGGACTGCAGCCTACCAGGCTTCTCCATCCATGGGATTTTCTAGGCAAGAGTACTGAAGTGGCTTGCCATTGCCTTCTCCGAATAGGAAAAATAGAAGTGTTTAATACTTTAAACTCAGTAACAGAAGTTATGAAATGCTTTGAGCAATGGCAGGATCATTCTTTTACTGAAAGGTGGAGTCCAGCCGCTCACTGCTTAAAAGTCAATATAAGGCCAGGTTGGTGAAAAGGAAAGTTTGCATAATACATCCTTGTTCATGCATCCTTCCAGGATTAAAATTTGACTGGGAGGCAGAAATCTACACTTTCTTCCATTCATTCAATCTTTAAAATACACTCATAAAAGAAAAAATTGTGATGATGACATCCTGTTTCTATTCAGGAAAGTATTTGTCTTGGGGGCGAGGTGGAAAATATTTGATTTTGTGGAATCAGACTCATAATAGCATGAATTTTGAGTTCTGACTTTCTCCAAGATAACATTTCATTCATGTTGTTATCTTTAGGAGAGAAGACTCAGCATCACATGACTGAAACTAAGAAGGGGGTGGGAATAACCATTGATTTACTCTTAACATTGATTTTTTACCAGGTAAGCAGCATGTATTAAAAAAAAAAAAAAAAAGGAAAAAAGTCCCATTACTTAAAAACCCGTGGTTAGGAAAAAGGCAGTACTTTCTCACAGATAGGCTGCTGATAGGGGCAATTTTAAATGATCCTGAAGAACCATGTGTTCCAAATAATTGTGTATAATAATTATGTGAAATATATTCATTTCAGCCTTGTTCAGAAAAACTGAAAATAATTTTATTGTCTAACAATAACAATACATACTGATTAAATACATTTTGTTCTATCAATAACATGGACTATTCTGCCGCTATTAAAATGACTTCTCCTTTTCCATATTCAGTGATGTTGAATTTTTATACCATTGACTTTTTTATTTAAATCTTCTCTCTTGGAATTTAAATAGTCCTCTGAGGGTTTTTTAGCCACTACCCAGATATCGGAGAAGGCAATGGCAACTACTCCAGTACTTTTGCCTGGAAAATCCCATGGACAGAGGAGCCTGGTAGGCAGCAGTCCATGGGGTCGCTAAGTGGGACACGACTGAGCGACTTCACTTTCACTTTTCGCTTTCATGCATTGGAGAAGGAAATGGCAACACACTCCAGTGTTCTTGCCTGGAGGATCCCAGGGACGGAGGAGCCTGGTGGGCTGCCGTCTGTGGGGTCAAACAGGGTCGGACACGACTGAAGTGACTTAGCAGTAGCAGATATCTTCCCAAACACCACCCTAAGTCAAATGCAAATTATCATTCCCAGGCAGCCAAACTAAGGCTTCAGTCCTGATTCTGTCTGAGGATGAAGCATTTCTACACTGCCAACTTGGTTCTAAATATTTTAACTCTGGTCTGCCATTTTATTTTGGCCTCAGTGATATAAGACAAATTGGATGCTTTTCAAAGAAATGGCTTTGGACACTATTAACGTATAATACTTGTCTCCAAAGAGGTAAGCAAGAAATCCTCTCCATACCTAATTTAATTCTAAATTAAATATAATAATAAAAAAACTTCTCAAATCTTTTTATCCTATAAAATCATGAAACTTATCCTCATTCTTGTAGACCATATTTAAGTAGGGAAAGGAAAGTCCACAGAAAATTCACCACAAATTTCCCTTTAAGGAGTCATATTAAACACTCTAAGATAAGACAGAAACAAAAATCTTTGTATTCATAAAAACAGACTTTTGCTCTAATTTGTTGCAATGAAATAAGGTTAGAGATCATATTAAATTACACACATTAGTTTGATGTTGAACATAGCTCTTTATTAAGCTAATTTTTCTTCAGAAAGAACAAACTAAGTAATTCATTTTGGTACATAGAAATTTTTCTGGGAATATGGTCACTAAGTGCATAGGTTACTTTTTCTACCAAAGGATACTGGAAGCAAGGAGAATTTGTGAGACAAGATGGAAAATTTACGAAGAGTCTTATGTCTATAAAAATGAAATTAAAAATTGGTAATTGTCCTTACATTGGCTTTGTATCCAGAATTTAGTAACAAATGTAGATTGAGTTCATTCATCTATTCTTTCAACACTAATGTCTTAAGACTTAATGCCATCCACTGTTCTAGATACTGGAAGTTTGAAGATCTGCCACCAAGCCCATAAATATCTTCAAGTATTTAAAAACAAAGCATATGGCGAATATGAGTAACTTGTTCACTGTGTGAACACTTGTTCTGGGCTTCAGTAAACATAGTACTGTCACAATGAACATGGAACTGAGATATGTATAGAGAACATTGGAGGGAATCTATTTCAGAGAAAAAAAAATTTCCTTAGCCTTGAACAGAAAAAGTGATATGATTTGTTTTATGTAGCTGTTTTTATTCTATTATTCAATTAGGTTTAGTTTTGTTTTAAAATGACACAGAGCTTATAAAATGGAAAACTGCTATACAAGGAAGATCCTATTATTGGCTTTGTTGAGAAAGTTTTTGTGCAAGCAAGAATTCTGAAGACCACCAATAATAAATGATACCAGGATTGTCAATTTTAGGTTTGGCTCCTCTATTTCTCAGTAAATCTGCAAATCAAAGTTCTACATTTAGGTTTGTTTCATTCATATTTGTAGCTCATTTTTGAAGGTATTCGAGGTCCTGGCATAGAAGGTGACATTGCCATTGATGATGTATCAGTTGCAGAAGGAGAATGTGCAAAACAAGACCTACCGACCAAGAGTAAGTGTCTCTTCTTGAATCTATTGGTGCGATGTTAAAGTAAAGTAATGACTATTAGGCTAATATGGTCTAATTGTTAAAATGAATTTATTTTTAGTTTGTTTATTCAAAAATTTCCTATGCATGAAACTCTAAAATTTCAAACATATTTTAAAATCAAATTATTAAATCCAGTGGTAGACACTAGACTTCAGTTATTTGACCTAAAATTAAAGTAATTCTGATTTTGGTTCATATAAGGCATGCACACTTTGATTTTTAATTAAGGTTTTACGTATTTTGTTTGTTATTAATTTCAGAGGAAATTTAAACTATTATTAAAGTATCTGGCTAATCCAAATAATCAACCTACATTTATATAGCCATGGCTATTTTTATTCCCCTAAGTTTATGAATGTATTTTCTAGGTCTGACTTTTGCCAACCATTTTAACAGATTCAATCTTATACAAAGTAATGGAGTAGCGTGATTTTTTTCCTGGTATGATTAATCTCCTACGTGCATCACAATCTTGTTTAGTAATTTGGTTTCACTGTTTATTCTGGTTTGAGTATTATGATATAATGATATCTTCAAATTGTATTTTTTTCACCAAAAATTCAGTTTTAGTGAAAGAGATTTATATAGAAAATTATAAATAATGCAAAAAGTATCAGAGTTATGTATTGGGCTTTTTTTTTTAATCCTCATTATATTATTCATGTGAAGGTGAGAAATTTAAAATTATTCTTATGAAAAATTCCTCCAATTGAAGGATTTTCGTAGAACCATCTGGAATCTTTAATTTTGTGGTTATTTAAAGAGGTGGCAATCAAACTAAATATATACAAATAACTCATCAATTATTTAACACAAAAAGAGCATGAAAATCCACTTTGTATAAGTCTAGAGCAAATCAGAGTCTTTGTGAATTGAGTATATTTGGTGAGAAATTATATCAGTCTGGATGTTGAAAGTCAAATTTATACAACTGTCAACTGATTGCTCATAAAAAGTGAACTGACTCCATTTTTGAATATTGTTAAGGGACAAAAATTAAGATTGTGTATAACAATGAGCCATTTTACTCACTTTTTTTCACCTTCTTGTCATGACACTTAATATTTCAAGTAACAATTTTAGTAAAAATTTCTCCTCGTATCTGGTTAGTTTTGCTTTAGAAAACCAGTAGCTAAATCCAAATGAAATAGGTTTATCAAATACACAGAAAAGCAAGCGTTCTTCTCAGAGGGAAAACAGATTTCTTTTGAATTTCAGAAGATGGATCCAAGACAGTAACATTATATTAACTGAAGATAGTTACCATCTTATACAGAAATCTTACATTTTGATGATTAAATGAAAATTATTATGAATCAAATACACTTTCCAAATGAGGAAAGCAGGAGAACATAATTTACTCTCCCAAAAGGAGAAAGGAGAAATGTAGCCACAGTGAAATGACCATGAAAACCCATAGGCACTTTATTATTATATGATGGAACAGTTTCATAATCAGTTTTCTTCTCCTAAACTACTAAATCCAGAAAAATGTGTGACTATATTAAGTAAGATATCTATATTTATTGGCAGTATCTTTATTTAGCCTCTATTCAGTTCAGTTCAATCGCTCAGTCGTGTCCGACTCCCTGCGACCCCATGAATCACAGCACGCCAAGCCTCCCTGTCTATCACCAACTCCTGGAGTTCACCCAAACTCATGTCCATCGAGTTGGTGATGCCATCCAGCCATCTCATTCTCCATCGTCCCCATCTCCTCCCACCCCCAATCCCTCCTACCATCAGACTCTTTTCCAATGAGTCAACTCATCGCATGAGGTGGCCAAAGTATTGGAGTTTCAGCTTTAGCCTCTGTAAATCAGAGAAAATAAATCTAATTGAAGGAAAAAATTTCTTTGCTATGAGATAATATTCTGTTATATTTGTTTCTCTTTAACCATCACTTTTTAAGTTCATTTTGATGAAAACTGTTGGATGAATATTAAATTTATATTAATTTTTAAGTGCAAACCAGCTTGGAGGCCAAAGGCCTCTTCCTAATTGCTCAGGCTCCCAACCCCTCTCCAGTAGTTGATATAGTACTCTGACCACGCTATCAGAAGCTGAGATTGTGTGTCCCTGTCTAACCCCAGCTCACTCCTAGGTGAGACCCATTTTGTAACTTAAGACAGGTTAATGAATTATTGGGTTTGTCCTTGTGAGTCCTCCTAGGTAAACTACACATTCTAAGAGGTATCATCTGGATATGAAATTTACTTAAATTACCAGCTACAGGAGGCATCTCAATGCTGATCGGTGAAACAATTTTTAGTTAGATCAGACTTCATAGCACTTTAAAAAATTACACTAAGGAGAAAATGATTTACCTAATTTACAGATAATTGACTGATCTAAATATATATAATCCATTATTTGCAGTAGTTAATTCCTTTACCCATAATAATCCCTAGCTAGTTTTCATACAGTAGATTTTCTCTCAGTGGTCTTTAAGCTTAAACATATTGGAAAACTTTAAAAATAAAAAGCTGACCTTTTAGATTTTTGAGAATTTTCTCTGTGTGCATGCCTTCATGTGGCCAGCAAAACTCTGAGGTTGAGCTAAGCCACAAACTCATATAAATATCTTCTGAACAGGTTTTGTAGCATATCATATCAATTCAAAAATCTGAAATAGTTTAATTTTATCAAGTTTCTAGGCATATATTCAAGTTATTTTCCTTTTCACTTGTCTTGGAAATGAATCTGATAAATGAAACAAACCAAACCAAAACAGCAAATGTTTTTCAAAAATATCTTGTATACTAAAATTGTTTTGTTAGTTCACTAAAGTTGTATATTGGTAGCTTCATGGGGTACTTAGTCTCCTTTTCCATTTGTTTCTTGGCATTTATTTCCTTGTCTTTAGATTCCGTTGATGGTGCTGTTGGAATTTTAGTACATATATGGCTTTTTCCGGTTATCGTCCTCATCTCTATCTTAAGTCCTCGGTGACCTTACCCTGGCAGAGGCTATAAAAGATTCACCAGGCACTAGCATGAAGAAAGAGTCTTTGTAAATGGACACTGAAAAAACAAACTACCAAAGATTCCTCCACTGACTACTGACTCAAAAATAAAATAATAAAAACAAAATTTTTTAAGCACTGGGGATAAAAAGACATCATGGAAATATAACTTATTCCGCACTACAAATAAAAGAAAATCTTGACCTGAGTAGAGAAGAGACCTTCAGGTGCTTCTGTGGCTAAAAAGATTACATACAGCATCATCTGGTCATCTGGTTGAACTCGGGAAAAAAAAAAAAGCTATAGAAATCCTTGTCAAAGCACAAAGTCATGGCTGGTTTTGTTTCAAATGAATAGTTTGCTTGTTACTATGGAAACCTAATGGCCTGCCAACGAAAACCTCACTGTAAACAGGGTACGTGAAGAGCTGGCATTTATTTTCCTTTTGAGAAGGTTTTGCATAGAGAATTAATAAATATAGGCCCTTTTACCTTTGGTTGTTACCCTTCCTTGACAATAACCCAAACTCAGAATTATTTAAAACATTCTTCTTCCTCCCCACCTTATTATCCCGATCCCACCTTTATTATTATTATTTGTTTTCCTCCCATGGCTAAACTAGATAACTGTATGCTGTCTCTTTTTGCATGCACTACTATCCAGGATGGTAAAGCTGGGCTTACACATGACACAGGCTTATCAGAGTTTGCTTGAGGCCACGTGAACACTAAGTCATCTGTTCCAACGAAGAAACCAAACCACCATCTTTCATAAATTGCCATGGAAACCAAGTGCCTTCAATGAGACAACCCTGAATAATTTTCGACTCAGAAGTTTGCACTGCTAAGAGTGGTTTGTGTAAAACTATTTTATAAACAAACCACAGAGCCTAAATGTGCAAATTACAGGCAAGACAACAAAGCCGCTTCTGAAGAGAAAGGACCGAAGCTGCTGCGTAAGCCCATGCAGACGAGATATTTGTTGTTTGACTTTCTAGACAGCCATGGCCTTTTGGCTTATTGTCCATTAGAAAATAACTTCCATTGAGACCAGACATGGGAGCAACAATTTTTTTCTTCCAGGTTATTAAATGGGTCAACCAGAACAAAAGGTTGTTAAGATAATAATTAGCGCAGAAGGTGGTAAAACACAAGCGTGATTTTTTACTCTGACCTCCATTTGAAATGAAATTGGCCCTAGCTTTAGAGGGAACAAGAAAATGTCTGTTATTGCAGTGCATGCAAACTCTACAGTGGAACTGGGCCTGAAAAATCTGGCTTTATTCTAAACACTGAGGGTAAAATGCCTCTGCCCTTTAATCAGACACTGTGCAAATTGTGAAATATTATTTTATTATTTTGCCAAGATTAAAAAACACTTTTACAAAAAAAACAAAAACCTGTAAAAAAGATTTTGAGCTACCTGAGGACAAATCATACCTTTAACCAGCCAGTTTTCCAGTGCATTGTAAATTTCACTTAAACCTGTTGGTTATGAAAATTTGAAGATCTTTTTCCTTAAATTATCTCAGCTTTCAACTTCATTTAAAAAAACTTTGTCTAAAGAAGAATACTATTATTATATGTTCTTTCAACACCCCAGGATTAAAAAACTGATTATGCAAGTAATTGGGATATAAGTATTAAATTATAACATTTGCAAATATTAATATAAAAAGCACAACAAAATGTAGTGGAAAAATGACAAAGCTTGATTTTTTTAAAAGAAAATTCTGTAGAAATGTTTGTGCAAATTCAGTAATTCAACTTAAAAGATAATTTTACAGCTGTGTTCAGTAAAGCCTCTTTCCAGGAAAGGTATGAAAAGCGGTATGTGTGTTTGTTGAACAGTGCTTCCTTATCACCAAAATGAGACTAGTTATACAATTTACTGGTTATGTTACCATGGGATAGGTCTTCAGTGCTTCATATACTGTAATGTCTGCAGGAAGAAATTCTGACAGGGAATCTCTGATGCACTCTCCCTTATATGTAATACATGTTAAAAAAAGAAAGCAAACTTTTGAAAGTAAAATATGAAACAAATATGAACTTGGAATTTAATGTGTATTTTCATAGTTAAAGAGGGGACCAGTCTGAATATTCCAGTAGTAATAGAATCGAGCTAACTCAAGTTCTTTAAATTAAGCAGAATAAACAGATGAATTTAATAACATATTTGAACAGATCAGGCATATTGAAAAAAATTTCAAAATTATAGTCACCTATCTGTTTTATCAAACCAGAGAAATTAAAGTAAACAATATTTGAGGCACTTAACTTCATATTTACTAAATCTCCCTTCACCTTGACTTCCATTTTATGTGGCAACTAACCACTTCTCTCCACTCTCCCATATTAGCAAATCATATTTTTCAATTGATTTCTGCATATTCATTTCTGATAATATCAATAAAAATATTCTAGATCAAAAGAGAGGCTTAACTCATTGCACCTGGCCTTCTTTCCTTGATCTTTATTTGAGTGAGGCTTTTGCAAAAATCACAACAAAACAAAATCTACATTCAGAATATTTGGATATGTATATGTCCTTCCCAGAAAAAGAATCAAGTCTTTTCTCCTAAGTCACCCTGCACAAAGAAACTGCTGTCAGAAAAAGATACAGTTCTACTACTTAACATGCACAAAGTACTAAAGTCTTTCTATAACCTTTCACACAGTAAGAATACACAAGGCTTCAGAAGTTCATGAGAACTGGCTGGTACTCCAAAAAGTAATTTTGATTAAATGAGAAATTGCAGATGAGTGCCAAAAACAAAAGAGTAATCAGAACTGCAAATCAATCAACTTTATTGGTATGGTAATAAATTAAAATATATAACTCAAGTGGTTTCTAGCTTGCTTATATAAACCAACAAACATAGAATCAATGTTTTTCACTCAGAGCAAATGTTTAGTTGCTTTAATTGAAAGGCAATGGATAAAAATGCAGAAATTTTTAAAAGGTTGGCATACAGGGAATGTAAATTGTGAGGTATTCCCTTCTTTAATATTAGTTATAATAATGACAACTCTAAAGCACTTAATCTGTTTACCAACTGCCTTCCTTTTCCTAATACTTTTGTATATGAGTTGAACTCTCCCATGTATTCCCCCTTTTCATTTTTGATACTTTTTAAGTGTAATTGATGCCAGTATTTTGTGTTGTTCTTCTCTCATAGGAAGGCATTAGGCAATGGAGCTTTTAATTTCTTGGGAGAAAGATTATATCATATAATCTACTGCCAGTAGTTGATCCTAGTTAATAAGAAGCATTACTCTGTTTCATCAGTTCAAAGATGCTTGTTTATCCACATTTTAACATCTCTGCAATCAGGCGTATTTTCATTACAATTAGCAGCATTTCTGTGTCGTGATATATAAAATAAGAGTGCATCCTAAAAACAATGGCATCTTAGTTATTGAAATTCACCAAAGTTTCCAAAAGTTTCAAATCCTGCCCAGTGTTATTACTTTTCAATAGAAATAATAGCCACTTCGTATTTGTAGGATTTATATTATTTATTGAATACACATTATTTAACATAACTTTAATTTTGTGCTTTTAAAAAATCTGAGTCTTTTCTTACATACATTATAATACAAACCTAGTCCTGCTTTCTTTTTTTTTTCTACTACCTATTTTTTAGTTCTATCATGAATTACAATATGCCACGTACCCCTGGATTAAAATGTTTTCTGTTTTTATGTGATTCATAGCACTCAATGTGTTAGAAGTTTGGCCTGCCATTAAATTTATTTCAGAGATTTGAAAAATGCATGGTGCATCACAATGTCATGTAATAGGCTAAACTAATGGTATTTCATTTCACCTACATCACAGCATCGACTTTGGCATGGCAATGAATGGATTGTGATAATTACAATAATGAGAAATGCAAACCAGCTGGTCAAGTTACATCATGTTAAAAATGGTAAAAAAAAAAAAAAAAATTCTTTACTTTTATATTTTAAAAATATGAATGACAACTGTAATAACTTTTCACCAAACATGCATTTTTATTTTAAAGACTTTATAATAAACTTATCTGTCAAAATGTGTAATTTGAAGAACAATTAATTTAGTTCCATACTTCTGACTGTATGAAACTGGCTGTGGTGTTTTTCATGATCAATTTTTGTTTGTTTTGATTAGTGAATTGAAGGATACTGATAGACTACATAATCAGACTTTGATAGAATGACTTCAAAGGATTCTATTGAATGCATATTCTTTATCAACAAACTTTTTTTTTAATGTGCCTTTCAAAGATCAGAGCCTCTCAACAGACATTTAAACTGGAAAAAATTTGTTCTGAATGCATTTTCTTCTTGGGTGATGGCTGCTGCTGCTGCTAAGTCACTTCAGTCGTGTCCGACTCTGTGTGACCCCATAGACGGAAGCCCACCAGGCTCCCCCGTCCCTGGGATTCTCCAGGCAAGAACACTGGAGTGGGTTGCCATTTCCTTCTCCAATGTGTGAAAGTGAAAAGCGAAAGTGAAGTCGCTCAGTCGTGTCCGACCCTTAGCGACCCCACAGACTGCAGCCTACCAGGCTCCTCCATCCATGGAATTTTCTAGGCAATAGTACTGGAGTGGCTTGCCATTGCCTTCTCCTGGGTGATGGCTACTTCTTACTAATTGCTTCGTCTGCATCTCAACGAGGCAGAAGGTATACTCTTCTTGCAACTGGGTAGCTGATGTCAAGGAAGAATTATTGCATTTTCTGTGAAAACAATAAAATCATAGGGTTCAATCCCAAGTTATTTCCTTTCCTACAATGCTCCCTGTGTGACTAACTGGCTTGATTAGTTTTCTTAGTGCTTATTTTTAAAAAGCAACGTCTCTGGCATTTTCTAGTAAAGCTACTGCAGAATGATCAGAACGTTTTTTCAAATATAGTATAAAAAGGTCTCTGCTGATATCCATAATATTTATAAGTAAATATGTATGTTATTACCTAGAAAAAGTAAGACTTAAAAACGAAATTTTAATGTGAAATATGCCAGTTCAGAATCAGTCTATCATATGTATATGTCTGTTTGGAAACAGAAGTGAAAGTTAGGTTAGGGAGAGATAAATATTCCATATATTTGTATATGGACTACTTTATTGACATTAATATAAGGCTTAATAAATCATGATTGGTGATTTAATTACTCTGAATCTACATTGAGTATATTGGAATTAAGGAATTGGAATTCAAAATTTGAATAAGGCAAGTGTTAAACTCTGGGTAGAAACTGAAATAGTTTTTCTTAAAGGAACATTTACAACTGATGAATTTAACTTCCATTGTACTAATTTTCCATAAGTTGAGTTTAAATGTCATCTTATTTTTCAATAAAGTGATGGAAAATTCTATGAAATAGGGATTAGCCTATTAGTTTCAGTTTGTTTTAGTATGGCTCTCAGTTGTTGTCCTGGATTTCCAGGATACCGTTTTTATTTCTTGAGGCATCAGTATATTGAAATGTATACGTTCAATCAAATATATGCTGTGTTAAATTCATATCGAATATTAGTTACATTTTAGATCTCAAAGTTTAGATTTAACTTACTTTTCCTTTTGATATTTTCCTTCTGCTAATAGTTGCAGATAGCTGTATGTAATCTTCCCTTGGATTTTCTTTCAATAAATGAAATTATGTTAAATACTATTCTAGTGTTTTGGGGGAAATTTCTGCTCTTAATAAGCACTTAGGTTAGAAACAAAAAGATATTTAGTATAGTAATTATATTTTCAAATTAAGATGAAAATGCCATCATTTCTCTCACCATTGAATAGCTTTTATAGACTCAACACTGCAGTGAAGCACAATTAGCCCATTAAAGATATGTGTTGATTTTTGCATCCTTTCTGAGGGATCATTTATAAGATTGTGTTAAACAAGTAGGCACTAAAGTTTTCCTGAATAAACTGTGATTTAAGAATGGTGGCTCAATTTAGTAACTGTGGGCTTCTGTATAGTATGTGAAATAACTGACTACAGATTAACAGTACTACTATTTTCCAGGATGAAAGTTTTAATCACATATTTCATGGAGGCACTGTATATATATCATCCAAAAAAAAATTTTTGAACTGAAAATCACATTGGAAATTCTGAGTGAGACTGACAAAGCCACAACCCTATTAAAGATCACAGCCGTCATTCTCAAAAGCTTCACTCTGGCAATCACTTGCCGGCATTTAACGGGGGTGTTTACTATCCTCCCGAAAACATTGGGCAGGAAGAACAAACCTGCCAGCATGCCTGCAATGTGAACCTAGTGTCTCACAACTGAAAATTGGCTTGAGCTTACCCTGCTGACTGCTTTGCCAGCAGTCCAGCATTTAAAACCTTGAATTCCTGTCTGTTCATCTGTAGTTGTGTTTACATCTCTCTTACTTAAGCAGTTTTCAACACACTTCTGTGGTTCTTTTGATATAGTGAACGTGCAGGTGTATGTCTGACTCTGCCAGGGACTGTGTCCAGATCCGGTCTTTATTGCTAAAACAGACATCTTTGAGTATTTGAATCACTGCATATGCCATATTTACTCTTGTGTAGGTAGGCCAATTTTCCTCCAGCTAAAGATATAATTTAAAATTATTTCTCCCTGCTTACTTCTCCACTTTCTCCCATTGCCTATGCTAAATAATTCAGCTCAGTACTCCAAAAGTGCTGTGAGTCACCCAGCCCATCTATATTCTTTCAGGGTTATAGAGAAGGTCAAAACATGCAAAAAAAAAAAAAAAAAGAGCCTATATAGAACAGACTTAGAGAAAAAGTGGAAAAATCTCAACAGATCAAAGTAATCGCTTCGACTGAACAAAATTTCATTTTTATTTTGATCTCATTTCCTGGAAACGGCACACAATTCAGGAAGACTAGTTAGGCAAGGGAGTGAAAAATTCATTGCAGCTAGCCTGCTTCTCGTCTGAAGCTCAAGGTTTGAAACCTTTGCAGTTATGAACTGGAAATCCATGTGTTACATAATGCATTTCTGGAAAAATGCCCAAGACACATATGTGCTCTATGAAGCTCTAATACTAACATTAATCTAATGAACGATATATTAGAAAATGATTTGTGTACATCCTAATGGAAAGCATATTTTCTGAGCGAAGGTTATAGAATGAAATGCAAAAAATAATCCATCCCCTAAACACAGCTTCGAGCTACCACATCAACCAATAGGATAAGCTGGTGCACCTTTGCAGAATGCTGAACGATTGCTCTGTTTTCTGTCGCCCAGGGGAAAGCATTTTCCAAATCTCGTGCAGGTGTCTGAGAGAGACTACTTGAAAGAAGCTGCGTTTTCCTTTTTGAGCCCCTGGATGACTTTTTTTCATATATAAGCTTATTTTTTTTTAAATATCAGTTCATTTTTCAAATGCAGCAGAATCTAAGTCCCAGTTTATCCCAGGGGGTTAATTTGGTTAAACCTGATACATCATATTGTGACTGGCCTCATATTTTACTCGAAAAGGCATAGCATCTTTTACCTTTTATTTATAGTATCTTCATATTCATTTCTCAACTGAGGCAGGTATTTCAGGGAGAGCTTGCATTGATCTCTAATCTTTTTTTCTCTCTTTTTGTAACGTACACTTTTGCCCCTTAATAGCTCTGATAGCAGTTTGCTTTTTTTTTTAAGGAAAAGCAAGAGTTTGAGATCACGGATTTTTTTTAACCTGCTGAAGAGAGAATCAGACTTTGTCACCCAGTAGGTGACACAGCTTTAAATAAAATCTGCATCCCACTATTTTTTTAAAGTGCATTTGTCTTCAAGAGATGGAGCTTGACTTGACTCTTTCATGTAGCTGACTTCTGGTTAGTAACAGGTGAGAGTGAGGCCAGGCTCTAAAGAGACCTCACTCAGCTGTCTGGCAACAGCCTCGTTTCTCATGTCTCAAGTTGCCAGTGTGTGTGTGCATGCTCAGTCGCTCTGTCATGTCCAACTCTTTGTGACCTCATGGACTGTAGCCTGCCAGGCTCCTCTGTCCTTGGGATTACCCAGACAAGAGTACTGGAACGGATCGCCAGGTCGTCCTCCAGGGGATCTTCCCAATGCAGGGATCGAACCCATATCTCCTGCGTCGGCAGGCAGATTCTTTACCACTGAACCACCCAGGAAGCTGCCAGTACTGGCAAAGTCAGGTTTAAAACTGGAAAGCCTGGGGTTTCAGTGTCACTTTGAGTTGCGCCATGCAGTTTAGTGCACACAAATTGAGCATGAGAGCCAGCAGCTCAATTTAGACTTACAGATGCAAATATAATTAACCCATGACTTTTCAACAGGTTGCTCCTCTTAGGGCCTTATTTTCTTGACAACTAGCATTATCCTAATACAACTGGCATTTTTCTTTTCTTTCCCAAACTCCTTTCTGGACTCCACATATCTTTTTGAGTCTAATCATCTGTTCCATTTTCTCTTCTCTAGGAGAAATGTGGATAATGCCCTCTGTGAAGCTCCAGAATCAGAGATACTTTGCAAATGATATGTGTCAAATGTTATTGTCATACTGCACACAGATCTCTGGTCTTGAGTGTATGTTAAGAAACACACTCATCTTTTACTGCTTCTGGCATGATTACAAATTAGCGCTCTTCTAAGGGAAGCCCTAGAGCACAAAAATGGGAGTTTTACGAAGAGACTTTGTGATAGGAGATAGCTTGATAAAAAAGATTGAGCAGAAGAACTGGGGTCCATTAGCAGCTCCGTTGCTGGCTATCTGCAAATATTTGAGCAGACCACTTAGCACCCTGGTCCTCAGTCTCCTCATGTAAAATGAGATGTCTAGGGTTAAATAATTTCTGCAGGCTCTTCTAGCCTTAAAACTCTACAACACAGAGAAGAGAAGGAACACTGTTTTGTTAACTCTTTCTCTAGGAAGAGATCCTTCTCACATTCCAGCACCACCTCTTGTTCTCAGACTGGATTTGCCTGTATAGGGTTAATTTCTTCCTCCTGTGGTTTAGATTCCTTAAGTTCCAAATTTATTTTCTCCCCCTTCTTTGTTATAGAACCTTGATCAATGAGCCCAGCATAGAGAAATAAAAACAAAACCCCAGCGGTCTTTGCAGCTATAGGTAGTCAATGAGATGTCACCGGAAGTTGTTAGGTGCTGCTTCCCGTGCCCTCTCCTTTCTTCTCTCCTAACTGAAACACAGTTCTGATGCATGCCTGGCACTCCAACCTCCACCTCAGACTCCCGAGGACACCCTGAAGATAGAAGTCATGTATTAGGACAACTAGAGAAGAAAAAAGAGAAGAGTCCAGTTCTCTAGGAATCTTGGGGCTTCCGTTCTAGCCTTAGACGACCTACCCCCCACCCACCCCCGTCTTCTTTTACTCAACAGAAAATTAAACTCTAACTTATTTAAACTATGTTTTTGGAAGAAGAAAATGGCAACCCACTCCAGTACTCTTGCCTGGACAATTCCATGGACGGAGGAGCCTGGTGGGTTACAGTACATGGGGTCACAAAGAGTCAGACACGATTGAGCAACTTCACTTTCTTTCTTTTTGAGTTTTCTGTTGCTACTGCTGCTAAGTCGCTTCAGTTGTGTCTGACTCTGTGTGACCCCATAGACATTAGCCCAACAGGCTCCCCCGTCCCTGGGATTTTCCAGGCAAGAACACAGGAGTGGGTTGCCATTTCCATCTCCAATGCATGAAAGTGAAAAGTGAAAGTAAAGTCGCTCAGTTGTGTCCGACTCTTAGCGACCCCATGGACTGCAGCCCACCAGGCTCCTCCGCCCATGGGATTTTCCAGGCAAGAGTACTGGAGTGGGTTGCCATTGCCTTCTCCGAGTTTTCTGTTACATGCAACCAAATATAGTCCCAACTGATAGAACCACATCATAGATATTTGGCCTTTAGCTAGTCATTTAACTTTTCTGTATCTCAGTTTACTCATCTGTAAAAATGGGCACAATAACAGGACTGGCTCAGAGAATCATTATAAGGATTAAATGAACTAATACATGTACAGTGATTAGAATTGTAACCAGAGCAGACTGAACGCTCAGTGAATCCAGTTCAGTTCAGTTCAGTTCAGTCGCTCAGTCGTATCCGACTCTTTGCGACCCCATGAATCACAGCACGCCAGGCCTCCCTGTCCATCACCAACTCTCAGAGTTCACTCAAACTCATGTCCACAGAGTCGGTGATGCCATCCAGCCATCTCATTCTCTGTCATCCCCTTCTCCTCCTGCCCCCAATCCGTCCCAGCATCAGAGTCTTTTCCAGTGAGTCAACTAGTCACATGAGGTGGCCAAAGTATTTGAGCTTCAGCTTTAGCATCAGTCCTTCCAATGAACACCCAGGACTGATCTCCTTTAGAATGGATTGGTTGATCTCCTTGCAGTCCAAAAGGCTCTCAAGAGTCATCTCCAATACCACAGTTCAAAAGCATCAATTCTTCGGCGATCAGCCTTCTTCACAGTCCAACTCTCACATCCATACATGACCACAGGAAAAACCACAGCCTTGACTAGATGGACCTTGGTCAGCAAAGTAAAGTCTCTGCTTTTTAATATGCTATCTAGGTTGGTCATAACTTTTCTTCCAAGGAGGAAATGTTTCTTAATTTCATAGCTGCAATCACCATCTGCAGTGATTTTGTAGCCCCCCAAAATAAAGTCTGACACTGTTTCCACTGTTTCCCCGTCTATTTCCCATGAAGTGATGGGACCAGATGCCATGATCTTTGTTTTCTGAATGTTGAGCTTCAAGCCAACCTTTTCACTCTCCTCTTTCACTTTCATCAAGAGGCGTTTGAGTTCCTCTTCACTTTCTGCCATAAGGGTGGTGTCATCTGCATATCTGAGGTTATTGATATTTCTCCCAGCAATCTTGATTCCAGCTTGTGCTTCTTCCAACCCAGCGTTCCTCATGATGTACTCTGCATATAAGTTAAATAAACAGGGTGACAATATACAACCTTGACGTACTCCTTTTCCTATTTGGAACCAGTCCGTTGTTCCATATCCAGTTCTAACTGTTGCTTCCTGACCTGCATACAGGTTTCTCAAGAGGTAGGTCAGGTGGTCTGGGATTCCCATGTCTTTCAGAATTTTCCACAGTTTATTGTGATCCACACAGTCAAAGGCTTTGGCATAGTCAATGAAGCAGAAATAGACACTTTTCTGGAACTCTCTTGCTTTTTCCATGATCCAGCAGATGTTGGCAATTTGATCTCTGGTTCCTCTGCCTTTTCTAAAACCAGCTTGAACATCTGGAAGCTCACAGTTCATGGATTGCTGAAGCCTGGCTTGGAGAATTTTGAGCATGACTTTACTAGGGTGTGAGATGAGTGCAATTGTGCGGTAGTTTGAGCTTCTTTGGCATTGCCTTTCTTTGGGATTGGGATGAAGACTGACCTTTTCCAGTCCTGTGGCCACTGCTGAGGCTGTGCGGGCGCAGGAAGGCCGAGAGGAGCTATTCCATGTTCAAGATCAGGAGGGGCGGCTGTGAGGAGATACCCCTCGTCCAAGGTAAGGTGCAGTGGCTGCACTTTGCTGGAGCAGCTGTGAAGAGATATCCCACGACCAGGGTAACAGAAACCCAAATAAGATGGTAGGTATTGCGAGAGGGCATCAGAGGGCAGACACACTGAAATCATAATCACAGAAAACTAGTCAATCTGATCACACAGACCACAGCCTTGTCTAACTCAAGGACTGTGAGCCATGCCGTGTAGGGCCACCCAAGACGGGCGGGTCATGGTGGAGAGGTCTGACAGAATGTGGTCCACTGGAGAAGGGAATGGCAAATCACATCAATATTCTTGCCTTGAGAACCCCATGAACAGTATGAAAAGGCAAAATGATAGGATACTGAATGTGGAATTCCCCAGGTCGGTAGGTGCCCAGTATGCTACTGGAGCTCAGTGGAGAAATAACTCCAGAAAGAATGAAGGGATGGAGCCAAAGCAAAAACAATACCCAATTGTGGATGTGACTGGTGATAGAAGCAAGGTCCGATGCTGTAAAGAGCAATATTGCATAGGAACTGGAATGTTAGGTCCATGAATCAAGCCAAGTTGGAAGTGGTCAAACAGGAGATGGCAAGAGTGAACGTAGACATTCTAGGAATCAGCGAACTAAAATGGACTGGAATGGGTGAATTTAACTCAGTGAATCCTGTCTGTCACTATTCTGCACTTGTACCATCCATAATACCATACTTGGAGTTTAAATATGAAAGGAGAGTGTGTGTGAAGAGGCAAACTCACGGAATTTGTTTCTTGCTGCATTCTTCAGAGTCAGAGACCTAGGCAAAGGGCCTAACAGAACCCTGATAATACAATAATGCATGCTTCTCAATTACAGTCACTTTAGAGATTCGCAAACACCTTCAGATAACCAAGTTCCTCTAGGCTTTAGCAGAGTGCTGAGCTGAAGGTGAATGCTGAGGCTCGTTTGTGTTGGCAGGTCACTAGCTGGCAGGGTCAGTGGCCGGAGCCCAAGTTCACCGTTCCAGTGAGGGCTAGCTGGCTGGTTCCATTCCATGGCCTTAGACTGCTGTGTACTTAACCCTGGTTAATTGCCCTCTGAACAGGATTCCAAGTTTCAGTTGTGTGGGAGAAGACATGTGGGCGTGTAACTCAGCCATCGGAGAAGGCAATGGCAAGCCACTCCAGTACTATTGCCTAGAAAATCCCATGGATGGAGGAGCCTGGTAAGCTGCAGTCCGTGGGGTCGCTAGGGGTCGGACGCGACTGAGCGACTTCACTTTCACTTTTCACTTTCACACATTGGAGAAGGAAATGGCAACCCACTCCAGTGTTCTTGCCTGGAGAATCCCAGGGACGGGGGAGCCTGGTGGGCTTCCGTCTATGGGGTCACACAGAGTCGGACACGACTGAAGTGACTTAGCAGCAGCAGCAGCAGCAACTCAGCCATGCTGGAGAAACTGCTTTCTCCACCTGCCAGCAGGAGCACGTGGGTTGTAATAGGCTTTTTTTTTTTTTTAAGAGTGATTTCCGGAATCTTTTTCAGAAATCTTTTTTTCCATCTGGCTTATTTAGAAGGCTTCTGAGCCTTAGGGTTTTAACTTTAGAGTGCCTCTCAGATTAGCTTCACTCCAATTTCAATATAAAAATGATGACAGTTGATATGTACTGAGGCACTCACTCTGACTCAGCACCATTGTAAGTGCTAACTCATATCATCCCATTTGATCCCCACAGAACTCTGCAAGGCAGTTATTACCATATCCCCTATATCCAGAGAAGGTTGCCCTAAGCCACAAACAGTGGGGTGACTTGCCCAGCAACCCCGGGAGAAGCAGCGGCAGAGCGAGGGGAGAGCCCACGCTCTTAGCCTGCACACAGTGTCCGTTTTGGTCATGAACTCTCCACTTCTGCCTCGGCTCGTCAAGCCTCAGCCCCTGTCGAGGGGTGGGCGGAGGTGTGACTCTTTGACCTAGTGCCTTTAATTGTAGTTGTATTTTTATGACTGGTTATTCCACTCTTCCTTTACTCACAAAGGATGATAAAATCTCTCAGGCAGCACTTCCACAAGATCAATACCAGGACTGTACTGTTTTCTGTGCTGGGGGCTTGTTGTCCTTCGTTGGTCGTTTATCTGAGTTCATTATCAAAAGCCCACAGGAACTTCTGGTCCGTGGCTCCAAGGCCACTTTTCCGGGGGCATTTTTCCAGGGGCATTCCTGCTAGTGATATCCAACTGGGGAGAATGATGTCTTGTAACACGTGCAAGAATAGGGCCTGTTTCCTTGATACTAACTGGCATTATCAATGTGTTAACAGCGTTTTGGCCGAGGTGGGGGGAGATAGGAAGTGAAAGAACTTCTAAAAAGCAGAAAGCTGTAAAAGTGGATTTTACTTCTGTGATCTTCCTCCCCAGACCCATTGTTGTTGTTGCTTAGTCGCTGAGTCACGGCCGACTCTTTTATGACCCCACAGACCATACCCCACGAGGCTCCTCTGTCCATGGGGATTCTCCAGGCAAGAATACTGGAGTGGGTTGCCATTTCCTTCTCCAGAGGATCCTCCCAATCCAAGGATTGAACTCATGTCTCCTGCACTGGCAGGCAGATTCTTAACCACTGAGCCACCAGGGAAGCCCCCCAAAACCCATAACCCCAGTCTAATAAAGAGAAAAACATCAGACAAATCCCAACTGAATACATTCTACAAAATACCTGACCAGTACTCAGAACTGTCCAGGTTATGAAGAAAAGTCTGAAAAACTTACAGTCAAGAGAAGGCATAACTAAATGTAATGTGGTATCTTGAATGGGATCCTGAGACAAAAACAGAACATCAAGCAAAGCCTAAGGAAAATCTGAATAGAGCTAATAGTAATAAGAATGCATTAATATTGCTTAAGTAATTGCAGCCAACATACCCTGCTAATGTAAGGTATTAATAATATGGAAAACTGCGTGAGGAGTGTTTGGGGACTCTCTGGACCATCTTTGCATTTTCCTGTAAATCTAAAACTTCTGAAAATGAAAAGCTTGTTAACTTGGAGCAAACATGGGCAATATCATCAAGTCCTAACACACATGTGAGAATCTGCTGAGCTGGCTGACATACTGTTCTTTCATTTACGGAACTCAACACCCCTGTTGTCTGAACAGCTGTGAGCAATTTATGAAGAGCGACACCTTAGTTTTCATTATTTGGAGCTATCCGTGAGGCAGTTGGTGATGGACAGGGAGGCCTGGTGTGCTGTGATTCATGGGCTCGCAAAGAGTCGGACACGACTGAGCAACTGAACTGAACTGATGAGGCACATTTTATGATCCCCGTGTTATGCAGTCATGAGATCTTGCACAGGCATGGCTTGCCAAAAGTCACCGGGATGGGAGCCGAGCTGGGTGTGGAGCCCTGACTGCTAACCTCTCCTGGTACCCCTGCAGGCTAGGCAGGGAGATCGACATCAGCTAGCACCCACGAGTACTGGCCTTAAGCTGAGTGAGGTGCTCCCAGATCAAAGGCTGCATGGTGCAGGTGGGGAGAGAGAAATAGATCAACAGTTATTTTCAACACAAGAGCTAAGTGCCAAGGCAGACAAGCGAAGAGCAGGGAGGGAGTTGAGAGGAAAGGCTCCCCCAGGAAGGAGGTGGCTATTTAGTCCTAGGAAAAGAATCTCAGCCTGAAGTGCAGGTGAGGCCTGCTTAGGGAAAACGTGTTTCTTAGTTCGTTAGGGGTCCTGCCGCGTCTGGCCTCTCAGCCCTCTTCAGGGCTCCTCTTAGGCTCACGTGGAGGCAGGAGTGGGGCTGCAGCGCTGCAGCCCATTTTCTGGAAGGGCAGTGCTCCTACTTTCAGTGACCCAGATCTCATGAGAACACGGAAGGGCTCTGACAGACACGAATGGCAAAACAGCAAAGAAGCTACTGTCCAATTTACGTGGCTCCCTCCTGTGTCTCTGAAGTATAAATGGAGAAGGGAAATCGTGCAGGCTTTTCTGGACTGTGAGGTATGTTGGCACTCCTAGGAGAGTGCCGACAGCCTGAATTTTCTGTTTGTGCCTCTAGTGATTAGCTAGTCAGGACCACGCAGACTACTGCGGCGCTCTTACACCCTCTGACAGCAGGGCGCAGGCAGGTCTTCGCAGGCTGTGAACCACTCCTGGTCCGTTTCCTCCCTGTGGGAGATGCGAGGAGTCATGGTAACTCTGTGCTCCTCTAGGCCGCGGCCTGAGGTACGGTACAAAAATGGGAGGTCTCAAATCAGTTATCTCTGTTAGTTTTATTTTATATATTTGTGAAATTATGTGCTCCTTTCCCACGTTCTCTGAACGTGGCAAGCAGCCAGCGAGTGGGCCCCTCTTCCATCCCTCCTTGGAGCCTCTGTCACCACCAGCCCCTCTTGCCTGTCCTAGAAGTTCCTGCTCTCAAAGCCAACGCCACATCTTACCCCGAGAGAGTTAATATCCTTCCCTTCATACTCCTCTCCCTAAAGCCAGAAGAGGAAAGACTGACTATTTGCTGGTGTTGTCACTGCTGTGGTCTCTCAGGCTGCACTTCTTTGGTAAATTACCGCAATAATTGTTCAGCCTTTGGGGGAAATTGGTCTTTTATAACATCTTCCTTTTATGAGTCTTCCTAATAGTAAAATTTCTTTCACACCCAGAGCTGGATTTTAAAAATGGTGCATTTAAAAGGCTGGCTGAGGATGTATGTGGGGATACATACATAAGTTCACAATACCCAGGTGGAATAAAAGGATACACTCTGAGAATGTGATTTTTAAAGTGAATGCAGACCAGCTAGGAATCAGGATTTTTTTTCAGCGTCTTTAAAGAAAAGATAGTAATCAGTATTGAGAGTTACACTGTTGGAAAATAAGCAATGAATGGTGGTTTACTAGACAGTAGTCATATCAGAAGATGTGTTCATCTATAACTTATTTGATATGATTTAATTTCTTTTGTAACAACTTTGTTACAGTTAAAATATATTAAATCGTAAAAAGAGCATAATTGTACATCTGGCATGAAGGATAAGAAATGGGGTACGTGCTAGCCTGCATTTCATGAAAACCAGCCACAAATCAGAGGGATACAAATGGAATTATTTTGAAATGACTTATAAATATTATATACATTACTGTTTTAGGGAAATAGCTTTCTTGTAAAAACGGCCAACAAGATTCACTGATTGATTTATCCAGTGAGCATGACGGTCACACCTACCACTATTCAAGGATGAATAAACCAAAGCTGCTGACACCAAGCATTCAGTCTGCTTGAGGAAACAGGTAATTACTGTCCAACGTGGGAAATTCTTTAGCAGAGGCACATAATCAGAACTAGGGAGCAACAGGGTGGAAGCAAAAGTCTGAAACAGGCCAGCATCTTGTTCTGCCTAATTCAGCTGGGCGGGTGAAACCCGACTTTTAAGTTGACTGTTGAAAGGAGAGGAAGAGTTCAGAAGGGCAGATAAAGGGCGTTCTAGGCTGAGAGGCAGTCTATGCAAGGGAAAGAACAGAGAGAGCAGAGTGCCCTCTGGTCTGAAGGGTTGGAGAGAAGGGAAGGACCAAAGGCAGTGCTGCAAAGGGAGGCAGGGCTCAGCTCACCAGGGCCTTATCCAGCTTGCTAAGGAGGTACATGGTTACCCCGTGGACTCCACCTCTCAGACTGTAATGTTCACAAGATTTACTGGGGAGCTCGCTAAAACAGATGCTGACTGGACAGGTCTGAGCGTCGGCTTTTCCAACAAGCACCAGGTGATGCTGCCGCTGCAGTATTTTTCAGGCCTCACTCGGGTAGCAAATAATCACCAATTCCAGTAGCTGGAATGGATCCCCTGTGTGCTAAGATATGCTACCGTTAATCCTTTGAGAAGAAGGGTCCAGGGTAGGACCTGGGCCAACAGCCTGGTGGGTTACAGTCCACGGAGTTGAAAAGAGTCGCACACGACTGAGCAACCAACACTTGGGCAACAAAGCCTCCAGGGTGTTGGGTGCCACCGAAAGCTGCCTCCTGGGCTGACTGCCTTACACTCAAAATCTTTTATGTGTTTGGTGTGATGAAGGTGGAGAAACCGAGCCGGTACAAACAAGCAGGTCTCGCTGTAAGAACTGCAGTCTGGTTTTCTACTGAGAAACCACAGTGTTGCAACAAATAACCCCAGTTACCCTCAGCGGCTGATACTGGTTGTTGGCATGGCCCCAGCGTTAAGTGTCAGGAGATTGAAATTTTGCTTCCAGTTCACTTCTGCAGCAGACGGGTCATCCAGCCTGTGGTGGTGTCGGCAACAGCCCCACTTTACCGAGCTCAAAGTTGCCACTGCACAGAGGCGGCAAAGGAGCAGCGGAAACTAAAAATACAAGATCTTGTTCTATGACCTCCCAGTTACTACTGTTTAATTATTTTCATAAGAGATTTTAAGTCATCCCTTAGTCCTTTCTAAAAATATAACATAGATGATAAAACTGACCATTTTTTTCTTATAAAATATCAATGTTTCAATATAGTAACAAACATTGAGCCAGCCCCCACTTCCTCAATATTCTCAGGAATGAAATAGAAACATGGAAAATCAATCTACCAGGCTCTGTCAAATAAAAGAAAATCGGGTTTCTGCTGAGTAGATTGGTCTTGCGGTCGCCATTGTATGTAAGCATGTGGGTATAAATGTTCATATGGCTGTGGCTGTGTCTGCAGGTCCATTTCTAGCAGTTGGACACACGTGCTGCCTCTGCAGAGGGCTGCTGCAGGATGGGGTCAGCATGTCGGTGTGGTCTTGCTTAAAATTTTTCTGATATGATCGCTTACCTTTAAAAAAAGAGTAGCGAAGACAGGTCACCATGGTTGAAAAGCATGATGACATTTGCCACACCCTTTAGTCTGCTGGTTTGGGCAGTAAAAATCATCTTGTCTTAAAGATCTTCTTGTTCTGTGTGTTTCAGGGGAAAAAATGAAAGTCATCAGGTCTCCTGAAGCTAAGTTACCCGGGCCTGAGTAATTTATTAAGGAAATAAATCTTTGAAATAAATTCCCTGTTAAGTCAGAATTTTTTCCAACTTTGTCCTTGGTTGACAGTTTCTGCCTTCTCTTCAGACAACGGTGGAACAAAATCAAAATGAGCCATAAGGTTGCAAAATAAAAATGAACTGGAGGGAAAGGCATGTTTTCATTTTTAAACACAGGCTAACTTCATCACTCATGCCCTTCCTACCACTTAGTCTCCTCCACATATACTATCACAAAACTCTGGGAAAAAGCACATTCCATGTAGATGCTGCACTGTTAAAATTTAATGGATAATTTCCATTATGGTATTATATATTTATAAGCAGAGAAGAAGCTACTTCCATAGACACTATCAGTATTAAACATTCAACAGTTACAATAACCCAGTTTGCAATCTCTGACTTAAATAAAATCTCCTTTTAGTGAATTGGAGTGAGCTCTCTGAAGCCATTTAAACACTAAAGTAAAGTTGGTACGTGCCTGCTGTAGAAATAAAAGCTGGAATAATTCGGTCTGGAGCATTATTTTCTGTAATCTGTGTTCCCTCTCCTTACAGGAGGCAGCACAATGTTTGAAAAAAACTTAGCCAGGCGGTACTTCCTAAAACTCGTTTTTCTATTTACATATTAATAGGTCCTCCACTTAGAAATTCTTCCTGTATTTTTTGGTTTCATCTGTGGGTGACTGAGCTAAAATATTTCAATATAATAGCTAACATTGAGCCAAACCTCACTTCCTCAATCTTTTCAGTAGAAACATCTTCCGTTTCCAGTGTTGGAGCTTAGCCTCCTACAGCTAGGTCTGACATAGAAAATCAAGAGCTACGAGTATCCTTTACCTGTATTTTCCCCTCTTCCAAATCTTCAGGCTTCTCAATACTGATGAACTTTTGGGTACGGGTGTGTGGGGCAGGGCAGGAGGAGGTACACAGATGTACTTGGACTGCCTCCTAAAGTCCCCTGCTTGGAGCTATTATTTAAGATACATACATTGATCCGTCTGAACATCATCTACTGCTGCTACTGCTACTGCTAAGTCACTTCAGTCGTGTCCGACTCTGTGTGACCCCATAGACGGAAGCCCACCAGGCTCCCCCGTCCCTGGGATTCTCCAGGCAAGAACACTGGAGTGGGTTGCCATTTCCTTCTCCAATGTGTGAAAGTGAAAAGTAAAAGTGAAGTCGCTCAGTCGTGTCCGACCCATAGCGACCCCACGGACTGCAGCCTACCAGGCTCCTCCATCCATGGGAGTTTTTAGGCAAGAGTACTGGAGTAGCTTGCCATTGCCTTCTCCGAACATCATCTACAATCCATGTTAAAATGCCCTTTGAATTACTTAATATAAACTCCTAAACCTAGCTTCTCATCAGAATTACCTGTGGTATTTAAATATTCCTGTCTACCATAACCTTCTGAATGAAAAAGCTTTGGAGGTGAGCCTCACTCTGGTTCTTTAAAAGTGCAGCTCTGAATTTATCAATCCAAATTCTCAGTGAATCTCTAAAATATGAGAAGAAAAAATTTGTATAACATAAACCATTATCACAACAAAATTAAAAAATTTAGTATCACTAAATACCTAGTTTATATCAAATTTTCCTAGTCCTCTCAAAAATGTCTTTTGAAAGTTAGTTTGTTCAAATCAGGACCCAAACTCAAATTAGGTGCATGTGTTATGTCTCTCATTTCTTTTAATGGTCCACCTTATCGCTTCCCCTCCATTTTTTCATGCCACTGGCTCCCTGAAGAACCCAGATTTGTCTTTAGCATGTGGTACGAGTTTGGGTCGCGGAGAGTCGGACACGACTGAGCGACAGAACTGAACCTCTGACATGGTTCATGCATTCTCAAGGCAAGAATACTGAAGTGGTTTGCCATTCCCTTCTCCAGTGGACCACATTCTGTCATGCCTGCTTCCTCCTGGTGCCATTTTACTTTCCCCATTTCACTGGTGAGATCTACGTGTCAGATCTAGCAGACTGAGTAGACCCAGCCTCATCTTTGGCAAGGATGCTTTATAGATAGTACAGAGTACTTCATAGGGCATCAATCATGAGGCTGTACTGTCTGGACCTACGTCCAAGGTCATTGCAGCGGCTGTGCAGCACTGGAGCCAGAAGTGGCTGAGAGGAGCTACCCCACGTCCAAGGTCAGGAGCAGTGGCTGCACTTTGCTGGAGCAGCCGTGAACAGATACCCCACGTCCAAGGTAAGAGAGACCCCAGTAACGTAGTAGGCACTGAGAGAGGGCATCAGAGGGCAGATGGACTGAAACCACAATCACAGAAAACTAGTCAATCTGATCACACGGACCACAGCCTTGTCTAACTCAAGGACTGTGAGCTATGCCGTGTAGGGCCACCCAAGACGGGCGGGTCATGGTGGAGAGGTCTGACAGAATGTGGTCCACTGGAGAAGGGAATGGCAAACCACTTCAGTATTCTTGCCTTGAGAACCCCATGAACAGTATGGAAAGGCAAAAAGATAGGAAACTGAAAGATGAACCCCCCAGGTCAGTAGGTGCCCAATATGCTACTGTAGATCAGTGGAGACGGAGAAGGCAATGGCAAGCCACTCCAGTACTGTTGCCTAGAAAATCCCATGGATGGAAGAGCCTGGTAGGCTGCAGTCCGTGGGGTCGCTAAGGGTCAGACACGACTGAGCGACTTCACTTTCAGTTTTCACTTTCACACAATGGAGAAGGAAATGGCAACCCACTTCAGTGTTCTTGCCTGGAGAATCCCAGGGACGGGGGAGCCTGGTGGGCTTCCATCTATGGGGTCACACAGAGTCGGACACGACTGAAGTGACTCAGCAGCAGCAGCAGCAGCAGATCAGTGGAGAAATAACTCAAGAATGAAGGGATGGAGCCAAAGCAAAAATAATACCCAGTTGTGGATGTGACTGGTGACAGAAGCAAGGTCTGATGCTGTAAAGAGCAATATTGCATAGGAATCTGGAATGTTAGGTCCATGAATCAAGGCAAATTGGAAGTGGTCAAACAGGAGATGGCAAGAATGAATGTCGACATTCTAGGAATCAGCAAACTAAAATGGACTGGAATGGGTGAATTTAACTCAGATGACCATTATATCTACTACTGTAGGCAGGAATCCCTTAGAAGAAATGGAGTAGCCATCATGGTCAACAAGACTCCAAAATGCAGTACTTGGATGCAGTCTCAAAAATGACAGAACGATCTCTGTTCGTCTCCAAGGCAAACCATTCAATATCACGGAAATCCAAGCCTATGCCCCAACCAGTAAGGCTGAAGAAGCTAAAGTTGAATGGTTCTATGAAGACCTACAAGACCTTTTAAAACTAACACCCAAAAAAGATGTCCTCTTCATTATAGGGGACTGAAATGTAAAAGTAGGAAGTCAAGAAACACCTGGAGTAACAGGCAAATTTGGTCTTGGAGTATGGAAAGAAGCAGGGCAAAGGCTAATAGAGTTCTTCCAAGAGAACGCACTGGTCATAGCAAACACCCTCTTCCAACAACACAAGAGAAGACTCTACACATGGACATCACCAGATGGTCAACACCGAAATCAGACTGATTATATTCTTTGCAGCCAAAGATGGAGACGCTCTATACAGTCAGCAAAAACAAGACCGGGAGCTGACTGTGGCTCAGATCATGAACTCCTTATTGCCAGATTCAGACTTAAATTGAAGACAGTAGGGAAAATCACTAGACCATTCAGGTATGACCTAAATCAAATCCCTAACCATTATTCAGTGGAAGTGAGAAATAGATTTATGGGACTAATTCTGATAGAGTGCCTGAAGAACTATGGATGGAGGTTCATGACATTGTACAGGAGACAGGGATCAAGACCATCCCCAAGAAAAACAAATACAAAAATGCAAAATGGCGTCTGAGGAGGCCTTACAAATAGCTGTGAAAAAAAGAGAAGCAAAAAGCAAAGGAGAAAAGGAAAGATATACCCGTTTTAATGCAGAGTTCCAAAGAATATCAAAGAGAGACAAGAAAGCCTTCCTCAGCAATCAATGCAAAGAAATAGAGGAAAACAATAGAATGGGAAAGACTAGAGATCTCTTTAAAAAATTAGAGATACCAAGGGAACATTTCATGCAAAGATGGGCTTGATAAAGGACAGAAATGGTATGGACCTAACAGAAGCAGAAGATATGAAGAAGAGGTGGCAAGAATACACAGAAGAACTGTACAAAAAAGATCTTCACGACCAAGATAATCACAATGGTGTGATCACTCACCTAGAGCCAGACATCTTGGAATGTGAAGTCAAGTGGACCTTAGAAAGCATCACTACGAACAAAGCTAGTGGAGGTGATGGAATTCCAGTTGAGCTATTTCAAATCCTAAAAGATGATGCTGTGAAAGTGCTGACTCAATATGCCAGCAAACTTGGAAAACTCTGCAGTGGCCACAGGACTGGAAAAGGTCAGTTTTCATTTCAATCCCAAAGAAAGGCAATGCCAAAGAATGCTCAAACTACCGCACAATTGCACTCATCTCACATGCTAGTAAAGTCATGCTCAAAATTCTCCAAGCCAGGCTTCAGCAATATGTGAACTGTGAACTTCCAGATGTTCAAGCTGGTTTTAGACAAGGTAGAGAAATCAGAGATCAAATTGCCACCATCTGCTGGATCATCTAAAAAGTAAGAGAGTTCCAAAAAAACATCTATTTCTGCTTTACTGACTAAGCCAAAGCCTTTGACTGTGTCGATCACAACAATCTGTGGAAAACTGTGAAAGAGATGGGAATCCCAGACCACCTGACCTGCCTCTTGAGAAATCTGTATAAAGTTCAGGAAGCAACAGTTAGAACTAGACATGGAACAGACTGGTTTCAAATCAGGAAAGGAGTACATCAAGGCTGTAGATTGTGATCCTACTTATTTAACTTATATGCAGAGTACATCATGAGAAACGCTGGGTTGGAAGAAGCACAAGCTGGAATCAAGATTGCTGGGAGAAATATCAATAACCTCAGATAGGCAGATGACACCAACCTTATGGCACAAAGGGAAGAGGAACTAAAGAGCCTCTTGATGAAAGTGAGAGGAGAGTGAAAAGGTTGGCTTGAAACTCAACATTCAGAAAACGAAGATATTGGCATCTGGTCCCATCACTGCATGGCAAATAGATGGGGAAACGATGGAAACAGTGTTAGACTTTATTTTTGGAGGCTACAAAATCACTGCAGATGGTGATTGCAGCCATGAAATTAAGAGACACTTCCTCTTTGGAAGAAAAGTTATGACCAACCTAGACAGTATATTAAAAAGCAGAGACATTACTTTGCCAACCAAGGTCCATCTAGTCAAGGCTATGGTTTTTCCAGTGGTCATGTATGGATGTGAGAGTTGGACTATAAAGAAAGCTGAGCACCGAAGAATTGATGCTTTTGAACTGTGGTGTTGGAGAAGACTCTTGAGAGTCCCTTGGACTGCAAGGAGATCCAACCAGTCCATCCTAGAGATCAGTCCTGGGTGTTCATTGGAAGGACTGATGCTGAAGCTGTAACTCCAATACTTTGCCCACCTGATGTGAAGAGCTGACTCATTTGAAAAGACCCTGATGCTGGGAAAGATTGAAGGGAGGAGGAGAAGTGGACGACAGAGGATGAATTGAGTAAACTGCGGGAGTTGGTGATGGACACAGAGGCCTGGTATGCTGTGGTCCATGGGGTCATGAAGAGTCAGACACAACTGAGCAACTGAACTGAACTGATTATCCTCCTTTTAGAAACGGCAGGAGTGATCATTGGACTCAATTGTGGTATATCTGAGACTTCCATTTTATAGTTTCCCATCAATTTTTCTCCTAATGGCTTCAGTATCCACTGATGATTTTTGCCTAGAATCCATGAGAATTTGTAAAACAGTTCTTTTCAAACCCACCCCCCCCCATCACTCCTTTTGAGACTTTTTCTGAAAAGAGGAAATTTCCCACATCAATTAGGACTTGTTTACTCTGAAAATGCAGTTTGTTCAAGAACAGGCAATAGGAATGCTGACTTTAGAAATGGAGTCATGCTCTAAAATCAGTGTTTGTTTTCCTGTTTGACATTTTGCTGTCCAAATTGACCATAATCTAAAAGCAAGGTTAGCCACACATGGCCAGCCTGTGAGCCTCTGCTCAGTTCCTGCCTTCCAGCTGAGCTCCCCCTCTCTGGGGCAGGGAGCTGACTGATTTCATTCCAGCTTCATGCAGCTTTGATGTTGCAAAGTTCTTTATCTTTCTCATGTAGTGATTCATCAATTCCATTATTCAAAAAAATATTGTTTTACATGTTTAAAGATTTGAGTGGTGCAGTTCCTGGTGGAGCCAGACTGCAACAAACGAGGGGTATACACAAGGATTAACCCCCAATCCTCGCCTGCTCTCTGAAGCCAGCTCAAATAAATACATTAAACAAAGTGTTTGGTGACACGCAAATCAGCTTCAAGGAAGTCCTCTAGGCCTCACCTTCTTCCTGATGGCCATTCCCTAAGCCCCCACTAAATACATTCTGGAGTTGGCAACGAATCTAAACCTTATTCCACAGAATGGCTCTCAAGGATTTGAATATGATATACATGGCCCATTTCTTCTTGTCCCCCTGGAAAACCTAATCTTCCCACTTCTAACCATTTTGATGTGTGGTCCCGTGAAACTGGCAGTACAGAGCCTGGTGGTGTCATCACCTCCTTCAGCCGAGCAGCCCTGCTTCTACCAAAGGGATGCTTCAGCAGGCAGGGCACTAACTGAACACCTGGTGCTGTTTTCGCCTTAGAATTTCCCGTTCCACCAGAGGCACTCATTTACCTTGAGAGGTTTAGTATATTACAGCAAAGAGAAAGGGAAGTAATAAGCAACTTTAGAGTCTGCAGCAAAATAAAAATCATAAAGCCAGCCTCTGTCACTTGAGAAAGAATTTTCTAAATTAAACTCCAGTTAACATATCAAGGCAATGGTAGACAGAAGCTGGGAAACAAAGAAAGAAGTCCCTGCTACACACAAAGATGAGAAATCATGTTACTCTCAGCCCTGGGGAAGTGCAGAGGATGAGAGAGATGGAGTGGAGGTGTGTGGACAGCCTACTAGCAAGGTCTAGACAGGTGTGCAGGAAACCTAGGACAGAGAGGCTGGCACTCTGTCAGTACTGCCCTTAGATCTGGGCAAGAAGGCCCCATTGCAGTGCTCCCCGTGAGAGTGATGGGCCCCCTTTCTGGAGCATTCTCCCAGGTACCAGGGATCATGAAACTCCGAGAGCCCACTTCCAGGACCTGCACGTGCTTCTCTGGACTGTGCTGCCAGTGTGTGTGTGCACCCTGGGGCCCGAGGTGTGATGACGGAGCAGCTGCCCGGGGGAGCTGGAGGTGATATGTATCTTGTCACAAGCATAAGGGAGCCAGCCCTTCAAGGTGTGGGAGGGTGCCTACGTTGGGGAGAGGGCTGGCCATGGGCTGTGATCCCTGAGGAGGCCAAGATTTCTAGATTTCAGCCTGTTTCCTTTGAGATGCTTGACAGGGTGACACTGGGGGGTAAGGAGTCTGGAAACACGATGTGGGCAAAGCTCACGTGGCTCAGACTGCATGAAGCAACCTTGTGCTAGGAAGGAAGAGGTGCAGGGAACGGAGATCAGGTTTGGGGTAGGAAAAAAAAGTGGATGCGTATTCTGCTATTCCTAACCATGGCGGTGAGCCAGGGCTGGATGCCTTTTCCCTTTGCCTGCCTGTTCTGCTTCAAACGAGCAGCAGTCATTGCCAAATCGTGGCCTGGAGCAGAAAGTGAAATTAATCGTGCACTTAAGCTATTCACAATTATTCTGCATCACTTGCTGCCCAACCCCCAATCTGTCATTATGACATATTTGTTAGTTTGAAAAATGAAAGTTGCTCAGCTGTGTCTGACTCTTTGGGACCCAATGGACTGTCCCATGGAATTCTCCAGGCCAGAATACTGGAGTGGGTAGCCTTTCCCTTCTCCAGAGGATCTTCCCAACCCAAGGATCGAACCCAGGTCTCCCACATTGAGGCAGATTCTTTACCAACTGAGCCACAATAGAATGTAATTCCCTAGCATGAATTCTAACTCTTAAAATATGTAGACATATAGCTTATGTGCTGGCCCTGTGACCTGAAGTCCCAGGAGAAACAGTTTTCACTTACCTCTGCATCCAGGGTGGCTCAGTAACACTGACGTGGACGGGGAGGTTACTGCTGCTTAATGAAGACTATGTTTCAGGAATAAAGACCCAGGAGTTTCTGCATGGGCAAAGAGATGGGATGATGTGTGTAGGGAACTTGTGGGTACAGAGAAGTCTCTCTAAAATCAGGGAGATTGGTGGTGACCTGGGATTAGAGCAAAAAGGCCACAGCCCTGGGACCGTGTAATCAGAAGCAAAGGGCAGAAACCCACCTGGAAAGGCCGTACTAGACCAGGAGCAGACACCCAGTAGGCACCACACCAGGGCAGCAACCTGCAAGAGTCCCCTCACTCCCCCCACGAACTGCCAGCGGGCACATACAGACAGACAACAAGGAGAAGGAAAAAACAAAACAAAACACTGATATCAGAAAAGTGAGATCACTCAGCTGACAAATTTAAATGGTCCTGCTCCTTAACCTCCTCTACCCTTTGACAAAGACGTGGGCAAATGAAGCCTGGGTCCATTTGAGAAAATGGGCATTTTCTTAGCACCACTGAGCCTTCATTACATTTCAACCCTGCTACCACAGACTAAGATCATACTAACCTTTTTAGGGTGGGAGCAAAGACCACATTGTTGAATCACACTCAACCGCTACTGAAAACCATTTACAATTTAAATTTGCAAATAATTATGGGGTTCTAACTTTTTCCTCCTCCCGAGGTACTTTTTCTAACATTCTAGTGTGCACCAGAGCCACCTGAAGGGCTTTTAAGAGTTTTACAATCTTCTCCATAAAGGTTTTGGACATTTTGAGTTTATAGATACGTGGTTTCTGTTCATTTTCTTGCAATCATTAAGAGGAATCTTCTCTTTAAGCACACCTTCTAACTAGTTTAGGTTTATATGTAAAGTTTTAAATTCTGTTTAGTGTAGACATTTTTATTGAACTATAATTACACATACAGAAAAGTGCACAAATTTTTGTCCAGCTTGATATTCATAAAGTGAACACACCCATGTACCCAGCACCCAGATCATGAAGCGGAACATCACCAGCACTGCCCGCTCTGCATATGCTGGTCCAGGCCCTATGGGGCAGAAGAAACCAGATGCAAACTAACGTGTCCACTATGGCCCCTCTCAGAAAAAGTTCAAAAAATGACAGTGATTTAAGTCATGACAGTGCTCACATTTAAGTGAGGTAGTGACTAAGCAAGGGCACTGATTTCTGACGCCATTCACGATCAGTTCTGCCCATTCTGAACTTCATCTAAATGGCATCAGAGCATGCACTCCTCTGTGCCTGGTGAAAGCTACTGATATTTACGTACTAGCTGCGAGCAACTGCTACTAAGTTCTCATAGCTTTCCAACAAATTCCTTTAGGTTTTCCAGACAGAAAATCAAATTTGCAAATAGTTTCCCTCTATCTTTTCAGTTCACGTCTTTCATATAATTTCATAGACTAAAACCTCCAACACAAAATTAAGTGGTAGAGGAGGAAGTAGGCCTTGTTCCTGACTTTAGTTGGAAAGCCTCTCATATCAACATTAACATGCTGGCTTCTGGGGAGAAGTACAATGTAAAATGAATTACTCAACAGTTTCTGCTTATGGAGTATACTTAACATAAATGAATGCTCAACTTTGTCAAGTATCTTTTCTGCAAAGATGGAGATAATCATTACTTTTTTCCTTAACTCTTTAACATAATGTACTAATATTATTCTTGCATTCCTATAATAAACCCAAATTAATCATGACTTAATAGTGCTCGGGGCTAGTGCACTGGGATGACCCTGAGGGATGGGATGCAGAGGGAGGTGGGAGGGGGGTTCAGGATGGGGAACACATGTACACCCAGGGCTGATTCATGTCAATGTATGGCAAAACCAATACAATACTGTAAAGTAACTAGCCTCTAAAATAAAATTAAAAAATAAATAGGAGAAAAAGAAAAAAGTAGTGCTTTTGAATTATTTGCTAATGTTAACATTTATGCACTGATCTATTCATGTAAGAGCGGTCTATAATTTTCTCTTTGGTACAATCTTTGTTAGGTTTTAAAAGACAATGCCATCATGTTCACTTTACAAAATGAATTTAGAAGTTTTTTGTTTGTATTTTCTTACCCTTTGTGGTTCAAGGGTCTCTTAATTGCCCCTGGAATTGTTTAAACAATATTAGGATTTCTTGACAGTCTGGTAGAAATACCCTTGAAACAATCTGGGCCTGATATTGTTTTGGTAAAAAGCCCATTTGTTTCAAATTTCTGTATCAACTAGGGTAATCTTGGCAACTGGCATTTTTCTAAGAAAAGTTATTATTTTCTAATTTATCATATAAAATTACATAGTATTATAATTTTGAAAAATTTCCTGGTTTATGGTTATTTCTCCTGCTATTGAAACTTTTCCTTTTTTTGTTAAAAGTCTGGCTGTTTGTCTTATCACGTCTTCCCACTTTCCCATTTCTATTAATCCCTTCCTTCTACTTCCTTTGGGTTTGCTTTTTCCTCCAGTTTTTAAGCCTTGATTATGTAATTCTTAGCTTTTCACGTTTTTATTGATCTTGTTCTGGAACTATACATTTCCTGTCATAGCTTTTTCATAGTCTTGTGGTCATGTCCTTTTGGTGTGCTTTCACTGTCTGAGGGTGACTGGGCTCTTCTCCTAGTCCTTAAGATAATTTTGAATAGGATTTGACAGTACTCCTCAGGTTTTGTTTTCGGCAAAATGAGTTTTCCTGCACTTTCACGGGGAAGCAGTGCCCTAGGATGCCTTGTCTCTGTTCTCTGGCCTTGTAAGTTCCTGTTTCGCTTTCACAGGGTGGTCATCTATGTCCATGTGGTGTGTCTATGTATGCTGACCTTTCCGCCTATATATCTGGCCTCTCTCTTCTCTTTGTCCACTTTGGATTCTAACTCGAGTGGGGCTTTGTCTCATTAGGTTTAAGATGCCAACAGGACAGGGCCCAGGCTGCTCCCGCACAACTATCAGACCACACTACACTGATCTAACACTGGCGTGCACGTGGGGACCTGTGCGACCCCTTCCATTCCAGCTTTTGCTCTCAGACAGGCCCGCTGCACTTTCTAGTGAGGAAACTGTGGGCAGTGTTATAGCTCTGTTCTCTCGGCTGACAGAAACCAGCTGCCTGCCTTTCACACCCTCCCACACAGATGCTGAAACGATGCTGGTCAGTGGGTTGTCCAGCACTGTATTTTGAAGTTCACGGGGACACCCTGTCATCTGGTTTTGTAGATCGGGGTCTGTGGTGATCCTAGTTACTCTAGGCTTGAATGGCAAGATTCAAAAACTACGCTGCTGCCATCGTCTTCCTAGAGTTTCAGTTCTGTGGATCTCCATTATAGAAAAGAGAGGCTTTAAAACAATTTGAAGATGGTTATAACAGAAATTATCATTAGGACTTTACTGTATTCAGGCAGTATGCTAAGTACTTAATATGTATTATCTCATCTGACCTTCTGGAGAAGGAAATGGCAACCCACTCCAGTATTCGTGCCTGGAGAATCCCCTGGACAGAGGAGCCTGGCGGGCTGCAATCCACGAGGGTCACAGAGTCGGACACAACTGCAGCGACTTAGCACGTGCGCATCTGACCTTCAGAAAGCCTGGTTAGAGCCCCTCACCTCACTTTACCAAAGGGGAAGTCAGGGTCCACGATGACACTGGGGAACTGGCAGATCTGGATTTAAACCCGTCATATGACCCCAGAGCACCTCTTTACGATAATGACACTCAAATATTATCAGACCCAACAAACGGTAGTTTCAAACGATGTACCCCTGTTGGAAAAAATTTCTATTTGAGTTTAAATATTTATAAATGACTATTCAAAGAACTAATTAAAATGTACACATATTATAGGTCAAGTCTAAAAGCACTTGTAGATGATAAATAGGTTGAATTGTGTTGTAACGACCTGATCAACCTTGTTTTCATGCAGATGTCCAAAACAAGGGTTCTCCTACCAGTTTAAAAAAATACCATATTGGAGGTGGGGAAAGAGCATAGGGAACAGATTGACTGAGACTTCATAATCCCACCGCTAAAGATCAAGTATACATATGAAATAGTGCTTATAATTTACTTTATTCATACTTTCCTGTAAGTAACTATTTAGAAAAAGTTTGGAATAGCTTCTCCACAATTCACAATGGCCTGGTGGTTTTTTTGGTCAATGTGCTGTTGTGGAGGTGAACAGTCACTGGGCGACAGTTTCTTAAGAACGCCTCTCAAGAGCATGCTAATTAGAATTGCACTGTAATATATAATCTTATGCTACTAAATTACACAAGGAGTTAGAAAATACTTAGCAGTTTTATGAAATACTTTGACCTTGGAATTCTACTTCATACGAATATAGATACTAACTTTTTGAAGCTTCCAACCACTAATGGCAATTCAGGGAAAAAAAAAATGGGGCTTTTTATATAGTTCTAAAGCCATTACATATATGCCATTTTAACTCCTGATGCCTAAGAAATGTCTTAGTTTGAGATGTAGGTTTCTTAATTTCTCAGGATTTAAACCAGTGCAAACTGGAATAATTCATGGAAGGATGACATTCGTTGTTAGGTTTATTTTTTTCCCCACCATCAGTTCTCTGATTATATTTCTATTAAAAAAAAAAAGAGCTGACTTTGGCAAACTGAGGTTTAAACTAAGCATGCAATAATAAATGAATCATTTTGTCAAGTATATACTAGGTTTCCCCTGGGATCATTATTTAAGGGTACTTTTTTCCCACCACTAAAAAATAAAAATTTAGATATTACAATACCTAAACAATGATACTAGTAATTTAGTTTTTATCTTGATACTTCATTTGTAAACCTAAAAATCCAACATTTATTTTCACCAAGATTTTAACTTAAACCTAGTCCCTCTGGTGAAGTGATTTCCTTCTCCGTTTCAGAACTACTCTCGTAACTTTGTCACTGAGCAAATGGTGATGGGTGTGATTCACTGATAAACTGATTACTAATAAAGGTAAGTTTTTACACCACTCGTTTACTATTCAGGTAGGTCACAGAATGAAGAAAACAGAACAATGAAAAGGAAACCTCAGTCTTTAACCTCTAAGGGATACATTACCTTTCCACTTACCTGAAAATATTACAAAAATATGAATGACTGTGTATGGAGCTATACCATTAAATTTAATTGACTGGTGCTATTTTTTTTCACTTAAATGTTTACTTATTTAGCTTCAAAAAATTAGAAAACCATCAGTTTGAAATCAGAAAAGCTAAAACACTGGGAGCAACAACAACAAAAAACAAATGGCTAAATATAACTCAGTTATAAAAATACAGTTTAAAATTTATCTCAGAAAAAGAAACAAAACCACTAAATATTCTTCCCTCTAGGTAAGACGGCTTTCTCTGCAGAAAGGGGGAAAAAAAAAGCAACTAATGATTCGAGATTAAAATCAAACATAACTATTATTTACCCCAGCAACATCTAAAATAGATGCACAGCACAAAACTTTCCCATTCACAATCACATACAGTTAAATTACCTTCTCCTCTGTTATATAACAGTCTTTTTATAGCAATCTCCCTTTAGGAAATTACTGTATTAGTTAAGCCTATCATTCTTTCTATGTAAGTTAATTTCATTTGTGTAGGCCACAAAAGTTTAATTGGCATGTTTTACTTAAGAATAAGACAAAATAAGTCATTCTTCTTTTAAGAATTATGGGATCATCTGTTTTCAAAGAATAACCCTAGATACTTAATTCATTAAAGCAATGTTCCACCATAAGCAGTCAAGCTTTCTAAATGATCACTAAGTGCTCACCCAAAGATTACTAATGCTATGTGAACTGTAAACTTCTTTTGAAGATTCATGTCCATTTTATATGATACAATTCTGTACTGAAGTTTTTTTTGTTTTTTTAAAAAAGATAACCTACATACATACAGTTAATTTGACTCAAAGAACTTAGAAATACAGTATAAACATTTAAGAACCACGATGGAGTCCACTGTGGTTCAAACTTCAACAAAGATTGTCTTGAAACCTAGTACAAAGATTACTGGCTCAAGACCATATCCCAAAGTGACATCGGCACAAGATCTGATTGTAAGACCACCTCTTAAAAAAGAGCACACTTGGTTACACATGGCTTTTAACCTTGAGCTACAGTTAGGCTACAAATCCTCCCCACCACCCCCCTGTCTAAAGTTAGTCATGTGGAGATGTGTACATTCTCTGAGCACTGTTTAGAGTCCTTGGTTTTCCAGCTCTGATGGAGATCTCGAAGGCGCTCAGAAGTCCGTGTGCTTACATTCAGGGCAGGATGAACCTTACAAATGCCACTTTCTTCCATTAGTGACAGGCCACAAATTCCAAAGTATGCATGCAAAGCATCTGAAAATAAGACATTTTTTTATCACAACAGGCATTATTATTTGTACAAAGTATTTAGCTACTCATCAGCCCATCACTACATTAAAAATAAATTCAGAAAAATACTAAACAGTTTTGAAATATTTGCTTTCTCAAAGTTTCAAACCTCAAATTTTTAACAACTAGATGATCAAAATCAGATGATATTCAAGAAAATATCACTAACAAGGAAAACAGTTCCTGGCTTAAGAAGTGAGTCCACCAACATCTTCTGTGACTGAAGGATAAACAGGAAGAGTACTAGCAAAGGCTGCTCACTCTGATGGGTTTTCTCTTGCTGACAACAGAATATGGAAACAAAGATGTTTCTATCATAAAAGGAACTTTTCTTCTTAAAAATGAAAATAAAACAAACCTCAGAGTCTAAGTAGCACTGCATTCCCCACTAAGTTTTACCTCTGACAACTCCTAAACCACACAATGCCAACGCTGTGTTAAATGAAAGAAACCTGAGCAAAATAACTCATTCTGGAATGCTGTACTATATTTAA
This sequence comes from Moschus berezovskii, assembly GCF_049115385.1. Lineage (NCBI taxonomy): Eukaryota > Metazoa > Chordata > Mammalia > Artiodactyla > Moschidae > Moschus > Moschus berezovskii. The sequence goes on from NC_142468.1 coordinate 79,035,176, forward strand.
TTTTCCTATTTCAAGTAATGTCAGCCACTCTAAAAATATCCAACCTGATAATAAAAACAAACTCAGACATTCTGTTTGGTTGTAATAATGTGACTGTTCACACCAGAACGATTTTGGACTGACCTCACTAGTTTCCCGTCTTTCAGGGGCAGTACCTTTCTTCCATTAAATGACCACTGGGATCACATGGCTGTTGCCTGCATGACAGCCTTATATGGAGTCCCAAAAGTGCTCAGAGTTCTGCCGTTATGGGAACACTTACAAAAAATAGATACTTTGTACTAGTCAAAATTTTTTTCTATTTTTGCGTTGGTCATTATTTATAGCTTCATGGGCTATTAACGTTCAAAACATCTTGCCAAGTCAAAGTGTATCAAAAGAATTAAAGACAAAGGCTTACTTACATAAATATCATTTAGTTTTCATAAAAGCAATGACAGATAGTTGTATTTATTCAGTGTTATTTGTGAAAAAGTTATTCATCAGTTCGTTCGTTCGTTCCGTCGCTCAGTCGTGTCCGACTCTTTATTTCACCAGTTGCTGCTGCTGCTGCTGCTAAGTCACTTCAGTCGTGTCCGACTCTGTGTGACCCCATAGACGGCAGCCCACCAGGCTCCCCTGTCCCTGGGATTCTCCAGGCAAGAACACTGGAGTGGGTTGCCATTTCCTTCTCCAATGTGTCAAAGTGAAAAGTGAAAGTGAAGTCGCTCAATCGTGTCCGACCCATAGTGACCCCACGGACTGCAGCCTACCAGGCTCCTCCATCCATGGGATTTTCTAGGCAATAGTAATGGAGTGGTTATGTTAAATTACAAAAGGCACAAAGCAACATTAAATTTTATTGTCTAGAAATGAGAAAACTTTTCTAGGAAAAAACTGCAACAGAAAATACACTCATAATAATGTAAAATAGGATCTTACACGTTCCAGGTAATGTTAAAATTTTTATTCCTCAAAAGGATTTTTTATAATAGCTAATGAAATAGAAATTAAACATTTCAAACCTTAAAAATAAATAATAATCTCATCTGTAGGTGGTGACGTATTCGAGCACTTTAGATGTAGAAATATACATTTTCTTCATAGTAAAACTTAATTCCTTTCATAAATTTTTCCTGTTAATATATATAAAATCTCTTTGTGTCAAATCTGTCAATAAACTAATTTTTAAAAATCCTATTAAAATAATTTTTATAACAGGGAAACAAATCTTTTCCACATAAATTCAATTTATCATACAATGATTTCTATGCTCTGTAATGTATAGAATCGGAAGACATTGCAATATATCTATAAAGAATATTACAACCAAGTATTTACACAAATATTAAACTGAGCAATTGACCTCTCCACAAAAAAGCTCTAAGAACTTTCTTTTAAAAAAGCTATTGTAAAAAATCAAAATGTATCTCAATATGCTTACATAAGAAATGCTTTTCAAGAGTGTCATTGCCCTATTCTCATTATTTGTTAAAATAGTACCATGTACTGGTTGAAAACAACGGAATTAATACCAAAACAACTGTTTTCTTCAGGGACTTTTAAAATATATTTACAACTATGGGTTACAGATGCCAAAAAATTCTAAATATTCCCTGGTGGCACTAGTAGTAAAGAATCCACCTGCCAATGCAGGAGTTGCAAAAGACATAGGTTTGATCCCTGGCTTGGGACAACCCCCTGGAGTAGGAAATGGCAACCCACTCCAGTATTCTTGCCTGGAAAATCCCATGGACAGAGAAGCCTGGTAGGCTACACAGTCCATGGGGTCACAAAAAGTTGGACCAACACTTTCTAACACTTAGAAATAAAAAGCACTGTACTTTTTTTTAAAAGAAGCATATTTTGCATGAAAAGACAAGTAAATATGGATATAAGGAAATATTCCTGCTTTCTTCAGGTACAAAAATATGATTCCATGAGCCCTTTATTTGTATTTCAATTCAGGTACATATTCTGACCATAACAGTTCTATGACAACAGATGAGGTAAAGAGGTTCTAGGCTAACAATAAAAACCATGATACTGCAATGTTGTAAAAGCAATCATTTCTTGAATCTAGTTTTCATGTATTTATAGCTAATACTTAGTCAATCTGCTTATCAAAAGTGTCAGCGTTCTGACTTATTTTTAACAAACTCTTGAATTGAGATTTTGGAGGCTGTAAATAGATCATCTTACTGGAGGCGAAACCTAAGAGGGAGGGGAAAGTAGCTAGGAGAATGACTTCTGAAAAGAATAAGAATTAGTTCTCTTTTGGATTTAAGAGTAATTTATTCTACACATCGGAGAAGGCAATGGCAAGCCACTCCAGTACTCTTGCCTGAAAAATCCCATGGATGGAGGAGCCTGGTAGGCTGCAGTCCGTGGGGTCGCTAAGGGTCGGACACGACTGAGTGACTTCACTTTCACTTTTCACTTTGACACATTGGAGAAGGAAATGGCAACCCACTCCAGTGTTCTTGCCTGGAGAATCCCAGGGACGGGGGAGCCTGGTGGGCTTCCGTCTAGGGGTCACACAGAGTCGGACACGACTAAAGTGATTTAGCAGTAGCAGCAGCATTCTACACATAGCTCAAGTGACAGCTAATACTCCTGAAGATTTTGGATGAACCAAATTATTATATTTTGAATTGGGACCATTCAGACCACCTGTCTTACTGTCTTCAATAAAACAATACATTGCTAAGTGAAATATTTGGGAAAAAAGGCAAACTATACCAGTATCTTGATAATCAGACCCTTCCTTTACACCCTGAAGATCCTAAATCTGCTGTAAACTTAAATAATTTACCTTCTTAAAAACCTTACTTAAAGTAAGTTTATAACTGTGGCTATATTTTCTATCATATACCCTTTCTGACAAATGCTTAAAGATCTATTCAATAAATAAAACAAAGGTTGTTCTGGATTTACACAAAAAATAAATTACCTGGATGACTATCTGGCCACTTGGCAAATCCCCCAACAAGGCGATCTTGAGTTGATAAGATGTAATTTCTATTTTTCTCAAAGTTAGTATACTGGAAAATTTTCAAAAGCTGAAACAACAGTAACAAATATAAATTATTGGCATAAAACTTTCATATCAACCTGTGGCTCAATTTTCAGATATATATAATTTAAAAATGCTTTTCTCTAGTTAAGGCTCTCAAAGCAAGCCTAAGCGACTTGAACATTTAAAATTACCAACCACATTAACTTTTTAAAAATCATCTGCTCTCATTTTCATGACCCATTCACTATTTCTTTCTTTTGAAATAGATCCAAATGACTTCTCTGCAACATATTCAAAACACAACTTGCCAATGTGTTCAACTTAACCAGTCATTTCTATAAGGGCAATTTTATTTACCCATATTCTAACTCTTGTAATAGATTTCTGAACTGTTCGTTATGAACTACAGTAATGGTAAGTAAAAATATTTCCAAAAAAAGGACAATAAAAATTATTAGCCACATGCTAAAGACAGTTTTGAGAATAGGAAAAAATTAAAGCTCTTTAATTAAGAAAGAGAAAAGGTGAGACAAATACAATTTTAGCATAAAAAATTAAGTAGATTAAAGATTCAGGACATGTATTGTTCTTTCTCCCAAGATGCTATTAAACAGAAACAACAAAGGATAAATCACACTGTGAAGAGAAAAGGGTCGGGGTGGTGAGCGCCTGAGAAAGCTCAAGTGTCACAAAGCAGCTGAAGGTACGCTAATAATATTAGTCAGAGAGCAGCAGGGAGCGCCGAAGACCAACACAGCAGCAGCGTGTCTCAAGAGCACAACAAAACCAATCAGAAAGTTAAGGCACTGATAAGAAGTAAAGTTATCCATTCATTTTTATTTAATTAATAGAATATAAGCAGAGATTCTTTAGACTCCCGATACTAGAAACACTTTCTAGTATCAAGTGGCACATGGGTCATTACATAGAAAGAAGAAACTATAATCTTACTTGCTTAAGCAATAAAGAATATTTACACAATTCTAGACTTAGCAGTAAGTGATTATTACTTTTCAAATTTTAAAATTAACCTACAGGCAAAGCATAAAATATCTGATCATTGTTTCTGAGCAAAATACGCATGTTACCTAACTTGACATTATACAAATAAAGGTAAACTGACAGATTTAGAAGGAACAGGAAGAGAAAAGGTTCAGAACTTAAAAAAAAACAAAAACAAAAAAACCCACTAAAATTTGCTGGAAAAAAGGGAGACCAAATCTTCATTTTTCACAGCTGGGAATCAAAGATAACATTTAAATGTGTTAAGCAATCAGCATGTTTAAAGTTATTTAAAGTTATCCATAAGAATTAAAATTTTTTAAAGTTGCCTCTAGAAAGTTGTCAAAGGCCACCAAAATCATACAAAAAGACTCAAGAACGAACTTGAAGGGGCTCGTACTGGTTAGAGATGGGACAATCTGAGCATTAACAAGAACAATGTAATGGACTAAAACAGATAAAACATATTAAAATCTATGAGTTCACAATGGTACTCAAAGGGTAAAAAAGAAAAAAACCCAATCCAATTATTTTATTGGAAAACTTTAGAGGATGCTAGAGAACCAACTCAATGGACGGAATGAACATTATTAAAATTAAAATAAATAATCATCTTTCTCTGTACAACCACATCTTAAGTGAAATTCTTTACAAAAGGATACTAGCTAGTAAATTTACAGGAAATGATAGAATATCACCATTTAACAACCCCCAATGACATAATGAATCTAAGAAATGATGCTCAATGGCTGCTAAAACCATTCTGTACGAAGATGATGAAGCTTTTACACACCAGCAACAAACAATCCAAAAGGAAACTAAGAAAGCAATTCTACTTATAATGGCTTCTAAAAGAAGCCACTAAATACCTGAGAATACATTTATCCAAGGAGGTAAAAACTTTGTACTCAAAATACTATAAACACTGGTGAATGAGATTAAAGATCTAAATAAATGGAAAAGCATCCCATCATCATGGATAGGAAGACACTGTTAAGAAGTCAACACTACCCAAAGCAATCTGTAGATTGAATGCAATCTCCATACAAATGTGAACAGCCTTTTTCCTAAGAAATGGGAAAGCCAATCCTAAAATTCGTGTGAAATTGCAAAAACAATGTTTAAAAGAAAAATGTTGTTTTGGCTAAAGAGCCAAAACAATCTTTAAAAAGAAAAATGTTGAGGACTCATACTTCTTGATAATGAAATTTACAATGCTACAGTAATTAAATAGTAAGGACCAATGCAATACAATGGAAAGCACAGAAATAAACTCTACATACAACATCAGATGACTTTCAACAAAGGTGTCAAGACCACTTAATGGGTAAAGAACTGTCTTTACAATAAATAGTACTAGGAAAGCTGGATATCCACATGTAAAAAGATGAAGCTGAAGTCCTTGATTTATACCATTACAAAAATTAACTCGAAGTGGATCAAAGACCTAAACTTAAGAGTTAAAACTAAAAACTGTTGTAATAAAACATTGGGGAAAATCTTCATAATATTGGATTTGGCAATGATTTCATGGAATAACAACCAAAAGCCCCAGCAACAAAAGAAAAAATAGATAAATCAGACATTTCTCCAAAGAAGATATACAGACGGTCAATAAGCACATCAAAAGATGCTTGATATCACTCATTATTCAGTTCAGTCGCTCAGTCGTGTCTGACTCTGCGACCCCATGGACTGTAGCATGCCAGGCTTCCCTGTCCTTCACCATCTCCCAGAACTTGCTCAAATTCAAGTCCATACCCATCAGGATGGCTATTATAAAAAATGGAAGAAACAAGCATTGGTGAAGATGTAGAGAAACTGGAGCCCTTATACATCACCAGGTGGAATGTAAAATGGTGCAGCCATTGTGAAAAACAGTTTGTTGGGGCCTCAAAAGGTTGAACACGTAACTACCATATAATCCAGCAATTCCACTCCTAGTTAATTAAACGGAAAAAATGAAAGCAGGGATTTGAACTGATATTTTATATGAATGCTCATAACCACCTTATTCACAATAGCCAAAAGGTGGAAACAATGCAAGTGTCCACCAGCAGATGAAAAGATAAACATAATGTGGTATATACCTACAGCAGAATATTACTCAACCATAAAAAGGAAGGAAATTGTGATATATATGACAATATTGATGGATCTTGGGAAATATAAGCCAGACACAGGACACATATTACATAATTCTACTTATATGACGTACCTAGAATAAGCAAATTCATAGAGACAGAAAGCAGAAAAGAGGTTGCCAGGGGCTGGAGGAACGGGAGAAAGGGAAGCTACTGTTTAATAAACAGAGTTTATGTTTAGGGTGATGAAAGTGTTTGGGGTATAGATAATGGTAATGATTACACAACACTGATCTGTACACTTACAAATAGTTAAACTGATAAATATTACATTACATATATTTTACCACCATAAGAAAAAGTGAAGAAAAACAGATTGATGGGGAACTTTATAATGGATAAATCAGCTTTGACAACTCTGGAGCCCTTAGATCAGAAAGGAGAGACAACCAGAGACTGATTATATTATATTCCTCTTGATGTGATGCAATAGGAAATACACATCATCCTGACTTGATATTTAATGATAACAAGGAGTTATGGCTGAATTTTTATAAGACAGAATATCACATCTCCATTCTTTAAAAAGCCATCTTTGCTTAATGATTGTACTGAAGAATTTCCAGATAAAGTAAAAAGGGGTTATCTAGGAATTGCTTTAAAATAATACAATGAGGAGGAAAGTGAGTAGCTGTATGAATGAATGAAGGCTGGCTTTGAGATGAGAATTGCTGAAATTGGCTACTGAACATATTAAGTGTTCATTATACACCATTTTCTCTTTTCACTATGTTTGAAATTTTCTGTAATTAAAATAATTAAAATGGTGCACCAGATGAATGGTACTAGAAGTTAGGAGAACAGAAAAAACATTCTATTTTCTTTATTTATTTCAACAACATGTATAAATTTTAAGAGAAAAAATTAACATGTTATACAGATGATGAATATACTTTTGTTAGATTCCAGAATATCAGGCCTAGGTGATACTTGCAATTTTAGGATACAGAAAACTTGTGGGTACTCAATGGCTAATAATCTTCTGGATTTATATATATCAAAAGGTAGCAGAGATGGGGAAAATATATGATCATATTAATGAATATATTTCAGAAGGCTTATACAAATAAATGAATAAAAACCAAAAACTTTAAATGGTTTTTAAAGGAATTACCCATGGTTTATCTTTTAAGGTATTTTCCCATAAATCATTTACTGGTATTTTCAGACAGATCTTCCATCCAGGTGGACTACTGGTAAGTTTCAGTTAGAAGCTTTTTATAACACTATACCTAGTTTCTTACATAGGTTCTGGACACTAGAGTTTTATAAGAAAAAACATTTTTAAGTAGTAGAACAGATAACTGAATTCTGTGGAAAAACCATACAGAGACCAGTTTTGCCAGAGCAACAGGAAAAACTTTTTGGCTTTAACCTAACAATATTTAATGAACATTAAAAAGATCAAACCCTTTAAACCCAGTTTTTATTAACAAAGAGTAAAAGTTTCTCATTTTTATTATTTCTCTTACCTTTAGAGTTGCTCCCACCCAGAAAGAGTAACAGGTGTCAACAGGCTTATTAGGCCTTCCATGATAACCATTCTGTTGTCTCATTATACACCACCTTTTTATCCTGTTTAATTCTTTTTCTGAAAAAACTTCTTCTAGTTTACCCATCAGGCACAGTGATGCAATGCCACAAAAAGTTGATCCTCCTGTTAATTAAAACCACACAGTACTTTAAACTTATTAGATGTCTAGGAAAGTAATATGAAAATGATTGAAGAAAAAAAAATGGTTAAGTAATTCTAGAAAGCAGTGAAAGAAAAGTAAAATTAAAAGATAATTTTACTTTTATATTACTATTTTATTTACTTAAATTTCACTATTTAAAATAACCACTAGGCACTGAAGTCTTCAATATGAACTTGATGAAACAGAAAAAAAATTTAAATAATTTAAAAGTATAAGAATCATTTTTTTAAATGAAAAATGTAAGATTTAGAAAGTAGTTCAAAATTTTGTGGTTAATGGGAGAGCTGAAACTAAAGTCTAGGACTACTATTTCCTGTCTACCACTCTTAAACACCTGAGTCTGATTTTAATTCCCTTAAAAATGACAGTGTACTGTTTATGAACTAAGGTCCCATCTACCTAAGCTATAGGCTAACCTTTACATATAACATAAACTAGAGGCTTATATGCAGTCAGCTTCAGAAATTTAAGGAAGAAAAAGTCAAAGTGAAAGTCACTCAGTCGTGTTTGACTCTTTGCAACCCCATGAACTATATATATAGTCCATGAAATTCTCCAGGCCAGAATACCGGAGTGGGTATCCTTTCTCTTCTTCAGAGGATCTTCCCAACCCAGGGATCAAACCCAGGTCTCCCACATTGCAGGCAGATTCCTTACCAGCTGAGCCACCAGGGAAACCCTTAAAGTTTATCTTAAGAGAAGCCTTAAGTTATCTTAAGGAAGAAAAGTACCTTTTTTTTTTTTTTTGCCTATCAAGTATTACTTTATTTTTTTTTAATTAATTTATTTTTATTGGAGGCAAATTTTTTACAATATTATATTGGTTGGTTTTGCCATACATTGACATGAATTCGCCCTGGGTGTACATAAGTTCCCCCTCCTGAACCCCCCTCCCACCTCCCTCCTCCCTTTATCCTCCCTCTGGGTCATCCCCGCACACCAGCTCTGAGCATCCTATAACATGCATCAACCCTGAACTGGTGATTCATTTCACATATGGCAACATACATGTTTCAAAGACATTCTCCCAAATCATCCCACCCTCACCCTCTCCCACAGAGTCCCAAAGACTGTTCTATACATCTGTGTATCTTTTGCTGTCTCGTATACAGGGTTATCATTTGCATCTTTCTAAATTCCATATATATGCATTAGTATACTGTATTGGTGTTTTTCTTTCTGGCTTACTTCACTCTGTATAATAGGCTCCAGTTTCATCCACCTCATTAGAACTGATTCAAATGCATTCTTTTTAATGGCTGAGTAATACTCCATTGTGTATATGTACCACAGCTTTCTTATCCATTCGTCTGCAGATGGACATCTAGGTTGCTTCCATGTCCTGGCTATTATAAACAGTGCTGCAATGAACACTGGAGTACATGTGTCTCTTTCAATTCTGGTTTCCTCGGTGTGCATGCCCAGGAGTGCGATTGCTGGATCATATGGCAGTTCTATTTCCAGTTTTTTGAGGAATCTCCACACTGTTCTCCATAGTGGCTATACTAGTTTGCATTCCCACCAACAGTGTGAGAGGGTTCCTTTCTCTCCACATCCTCTCCAGCATTTATTGCATGTAGACTTTTGGATAGCAGCCATTCTGACTGGTGTGAAATGGTATCTCATTGTGGTTTTGATTTGCATCTCTCTGATTATGAGGTATGTTGAGCATTTTTTCATGTGTTTGTTAGCCATCCTTATGTCTTCTTTGGAGAAATGTCTGTTTAGTTCTTTGGCCCATTTTTTGATTGGGTCATTTATTTTTCTGGAATTGAGCTGCAGGAGCTGCTTGTCTATTTTGGAGATTAATCCTTTATCAGTTGCTTCATTTGCTATTATTTTCTCCCATTCTGAAGGCTGTCTTTTCACCTTGCTTATAGTTTCCTTTGCTGTGCAGAAGCTTTTGATTTTAATTAGGTCCCATTTGTTTATTTTTGCTTTTATTTCCAATATTCTGGGAGGTGGGTCTTGGAGGATCCTGCTGTGATTTATGTCGGAGAGTGTTTTGCCTACGTTCTCCTCTAGGAGTTTTATAGTGTCTGGTCTTATGTTTAGCTCTCTAATCCATTTTGAGTTTATTTTTGTGTATGGTGTTAGGAAGTGTTCTAGTTTCATTCTTTTACAAGTGGCTGACCAGTTTTCCCAGCACCACTTGTTAAAGAGACTGTCTTTTCTCCATTTTATATTCTTGCCTCCTTTGTCAAAGATAAGGTGTCCATAGGTGCGTGGATTTATCTCTGAGCTTTCTATTTTGTTCCATTGATCTATATTTCTGTCTTTATGCCAGTACCATACTGTCTTGATGACTGTGGCTTTGTAGTAGAGCCTGAAGTCCGGCAGGCTAATTCCCCCAGTTCCATTTTTCTTCCTCAAGATTGCTTTGGCTATTCGAGGTTTTTTGTATTTCCATACAAATTGTGAGATTATTTGTTCTAGTTCTGTGAAAAATATCGTTGGTAGCTTGATAGGGATTGCACTGAATGTATAAATTACTTTGGGTAGTGTACTCATTTTTACAATATTTATTCTTCCAATCCATGAACATGGTATATTTCTCCATCTATTAGTGTCCTCTTTGATTACTTTCAGTAGTGTTTTTATATCCTGCAACGTTACTGTAATCATTGATTAGCTCTAGTAGTTTTCTGGTAGAGTCTTTAGGGTTTTCTGTGTAGAGGATCATGTCATCAGCGAACAGTGAAAGTTTTACTTCTTCTTTTCCAATATGGATTCCTTTTATGTCTTTTTCTGCTCTGATTGCTGTAGCCAAAACTTCCAGAACTATGTTGAAGAGTAGTGGTGAGAGTGGGCACCCTTGTCTTGTTCCTGACTTTAGGGGAAATGCTTTCAGTTTTTCACCATTGAGGATAATGTTTGCTGTGGGTTTGTCATATATAGCTTTTATTATGTTGAGGTATGTCCCTTCTATTCCCACTTTCTGGAGGGTTTTTATCATAAATGGATGTTGAATTTTGTCGAAGGCTTTCTCTGCATCTATTGAGATAATCATATGATTTTTATTTTTCAGTTTGTTAATGTGGTGTATTACATTGATTGATTTGCGGATATTGAAGAATCCTTGCATTCCTGGGATAAAACCCACTTGGTCATGATGTATGATCTTCTTAATATGTTGTTGGATTCTGATTGCTAGAATTTTGTTAAGGATTTTTGCATCTATGTTCATCAGTGATATTGGCCTGTAGTTTTCTTTTTTTGTGGGGTCTTTACCAGGTTTTGGGATTAGGGTGATGGTGGCCTCATAGAATGAGTTTGCAAGTTTCCCTTCCTCAGCAATTTTCTGGAAGAGTTTGAGTAGAACAGGTGTTAGCTCTTCTCTAAATTTTTGGTAGAATTCAGCTGTGAAGCCGTCTGGACCTGGACTTTTGTTTGCTGGAAGATTCCTGATTACAGCCTCTAGTTCAGTGCTTGTGATGGGTCTGTTCAGATTTTCTATTTCTTCCTGGTTCGGTTTTGGAAAGTTGTACTTTTTTAGGAATTTGTCCATTTCTTCCAGGTTATTCATTTTATTGCCATATAATTGCTGATAGTATTCTCTAATAATCCTTTGTATTTCTGTGTTGTCAGTTGTGATCTCTCCATTTTCATTTCTAATTTTATTGATTTGGTTCTTCTCCCTTTGTTTCTTGATAAGTCTGGCTAGTGGTTTGTCAATTTTATTTACCTTCTCAAAGAACCAGCTTTTGAGAAAAGTTCCTTAAACAAAGGAATAGAAAAGGGAAAGGGAAAGAGTGTGTGTGTGTTGGGGGTGGAGAAGAAAACTGTATCTGGAAGTAGATGTACAATACATATCCATGCTCACTATGCTAGACTGAAAAACGCCCAACCCCACCTTCCACCACTGCCCAGTGACACCCAGGTCCTGATCCCTGGGACACGGGTGTGTTTCCTTATATGGCAAAAGGGATATGAAAACATGATGGAAGTTAAGGATCTGAGATGGGGACATTATCCTGGGTGGGAGACTCCCTATAAGAGAGGGACACAGAGAGACTAAACTACAATGAAAAAGGAGGAAATGGAAGCAGAGACTCAAGCGATGTGACGGCAAACCAAAGAATGTCAGCAGTCCTCAGAAGCTGAAAGAGGCGCCTCCAGAAAGAACCCGCCCTGCTGACAGCTTGATCTGAAGCCCGATCTGAAGCCCTGTAAGATGCAGTTCAGACTTCTGGCCTCTGGAGCTCTGAGAACAAATCTGCATTGTCTTACACCGCAAAGTTGATTAAAATGTCATAGCGTCACAAGAACCAATACAGTCACAAGGGTAACTACTTTCCTTGGGAAATGAAAAGTCAATATTTTTCCACATAGGAAACAACAAACAACAAACTCTACCACTTTCCATTGGCACTATCTGTTGTCAACTCCAAACAATCTGAAAATACTCCATATTTCCAATTTATTACAGCTTCATCTACAGATTTTTACTAATTCTAGCTCTTTAAATAAGATTGTTCCTAACATGCCTCATTTTGCAATTCTCTTTTTGGTGTTACAAATCTTGGTTATATTCTCTGGCAAAGGAAAAGTGAGCATTAGCTCTAGAAAATGTAAGGTCAAAAAAATGGTCACTGTCAAAAAATAAAAACAAACAGATAAATAAATAAAGGGTAACTGTCGGAGAAGGCAATGGCAAGCCACTCCAGTACTCTTGCCTAGAAAATCCCATGGATGGAGGAGCCTGGTAGGCTGCAGTCCGTGGGGTCGCTAAGGGTCGGACATGACTGAGCGACTTCACTTTCACTTTTCACTTTCCACTTTCACACATTGGAGAAGGAAATGGCAACCCACTCCAGTGTTCTTGCCTGGAGAATCCCAGGGACGGGGGAGCCTGGTGGGCTTCCGTCTATGGGGTCACACAGAGTCGGACACGACTGAAGTGACTTAGCAGCAGCAGCAACTGTAAGAACTATTTAGTCTTCAGATTTTTTTCCCAATGGAAAAAAAAAAGAGGAAGATCTATGTTAGCAATGAGTGTATTAAAACAAAAGTAAAACAAATATATCATAACCTTTTAGATTAATTTCTATTCAGCAACTATCAATCTTATTCCTCCTTCAATGACCTACTAGTTTCAATTTCTCTTTTATGAAGCGGCCCATGACTTCAAGTATTACACATCATTAAATATAAAGCCTCTAACAGAAAGTACATAATTTTTAAAACTAACTACACCAAGAAATAAAGAGGTATTTAATTGCTACTCTCCAAAATAACTGTTGGAATTTCTTAAAGCAAACCGGAACAATTCAAAATAAAAATACTCTTTACTTTGCCCAAACAACCAGATTTTGAAAACAACAACTTCTGAAGTAAGTTTGGACTCTGAAGAGCCAAACAGTTATTACAAAGTCTATGTTTTAAGCTAAAACTCACTTATCAACATTTATTCCTAAGAGGTTCCTGTCTAAACAATTCCAAAAAACCAGTTCTAAAAACCTGGATTAAAAGTAGCATGTTAGAAGAATATAAGAAGCAGACATAAAAACAGCAAAAGACAGATAACATTCTGACAGTAAGTATATTAAGAAACAATACTAAAAGAGCAGGCACGAGAACTCAACTACAATATGCTTTTAAGGCTAAATATCAAAAGGATTAGGGCAATGATTCCTGCAAGCTTCAAAAAATTTTGAAAACATCCCATCATTATATTAAAGTACAATTTAAGAACTGCTTCTCATAATAATGATCCACATTCTAACCTTTGTTCCTTATGCCTGAGTTGAAGAAGGTTATGTAAGTAAATAACCTTCTTTATTGAAGGCAGTAAGAGTAAGAGTAAGAGAATATTAAAGCGCACACAAATGAGAGAAAGATCTCCAGATAGAGAACAGGATATGTAGATACGGCTGGTTTGCAATTCTCAAAGTGAGCTGTGTTTGTCGTTGGTTTGCGATTTTAAATAGGGGCTTACCCAAAAACAGCGTTTGAGCCAATACCTGGAGAGTGTGAAGTGAAGACTGGGGTGGCAACAGCAACTGTGTAGCTGGTCATCAGCGCTTAGTAAGTGGAATACACTTACAGTTGCACAAAGAGGAAGCCTGGCATCTGTAAGATGTCTGAGGAGACGGGTCTGAGCTCTCTACTAAAGGATGTTAGTAGGCACCCTGGCTGAGGAGATAGTCAGTGCAGGAGACCTGTGGAACAGACACCAGAAAAGGAGATGACATTCTCTGGGATGTGAAGCAGAGAGGGCCGCCAAACCTGATACTCTCTGATGGAAAGAAAGGAGAACACACACAACGACTTCACAGAGAGCCCAAACTGCAGTGCCAGCTTTCAGAAAGAGGTCTCTCCTGCCAGTATAGGTAGACAGGGATAAGACAAGGAAGGGAGGCTATACCACAGCCTTCCAGAACAGTGCTTCTCAGCCCGTATAGCCTCACAGCACACAGGAACATTAAGTCATCTCACATTTGTAGGACACTCAGTGGTGCCCTGAGGAGCTCTAGACACCCATGTCTTGGCTGGCCCAAAAGCTGAGTGAGAAGGAGCAAGTGAGCAATAGCTTGGCAGGTCTATAACCCTTCTGCAGCGTATCCTGTACCTTGGCACCCTGAGAAGGAAGCCCTCCCCTCTACAGATTTAGTCCTGAAAACTACCAACCCAAAAAGAGGGAAAAGGACGATGTAAGCTTTTAGGCATGAACCACAGTCCATCAGTGATAGTCTTGTTGGTTGAGAGCCTACTTGAGTCAAATGGACTCAAAATCACTACTTGTGTGACTCAGCAAGATCTTTTATTTCCATCAGAGAGTATCAGGTTTGAGCAGCCATCTCTGCTTCACATCTCAGAGAACATAATACCATTTTCTGGTGTCTGTTCCACAGGTCTCCTGCACTGCTGACTATCTCCTCAGCCAGGATGCCTACTAACATCCTTTAGTAGAGAGCTCAGACCCGTCTCCTGAGACATTTTTACAGATGCCAGGTTTCCTCTTTGTGCAACTGTAAGCATATTCCTCCTTACCAAGGGGTGATGACCAGCGACACAATTGCAGCTGCCACCCCAGTCTCATAGAGACTCAGGCACACATAAGAATTAAGATGTCCTTGATGGAAGTGAATGGGGAGAGTGAAAAAGTTGGCTTAAAGCTCAACATTCAGAAAACGAAGATCATGCCATCTGGTCCCATCACTTCATGAGAAATAGATGGGGAAACAGTGGAAACAGTGTCAGACTTTATTTTTCTGGGCTCTAAAATCACTGCAGATGCTGACTGCAGCCATGAGATTAAAAGACGCTTACTCCTTGGAAGGAAAATTATGACCGACCTAGACAGCATATTAAAAAGCAGAGACATTACTTTGCCAACCAAGGTCCGTCTAGTCAAGGCTATGGTTTTTCCAGTCGTCATGTATGGATGTGAGAGTTGGACTGTGAAGAAAGCTGAGCGCCGAAGAATTGATGCTTTTGAACTGTGGTGTTGGAGAAGACTCTTGAGAGTCCCTTGGACCGCAAGGAGATCCAACCAGTCCATTCTAAAGGAGATCAGTCCTGGGTGTTCGTTGGAAGGACTGATGCTAAAGCTGAAACTCCAATACTTTGGCCACGTCATGCGACAAGTTGACTCACTGGAAAAGACTTTGATGCTGGGAAGGATTGGTGGCGGGAGGAGAAGGAGACGACAGAGAATGAGATGGCTGGATGGCATCACCGACTCAATGGACATGAGTTTGGGTGAACTCCGGGAGTTGGTGATGGACAGGGAGGCCTGGCGTGCTGCGATTCATGGGGTCGCAAAGAGTCGACTGAGTAACTGAACTGAACTGAATTACAGGATGGCTTCAGAGGAAAATCCCAGACAGTGCTCTATATGCCCCTCAGGGACACGCCACTGAACGATGGCATGAAAACCTGAGAGAGGAGGAGAGACCCGGGAGGCCGGGTCCCAGGGGAAGCACAAGCATTACATTTAAAACACTTTCATACCTGTTCTATGGTTTACAAACCAGTTTCCCTCATATCGCTAACAAAGAAAGATGCAACCTTCTGAGCCCTTCAGTGAGAAGCCTAAGTTGCACAGCTAGCGTCAGGGCTGAGACCTGAATATGGATGTGTTCTGTCCACTCCATCGTGCTAGCAGAGGGGTGGACAGCCGAGTGAGCACAAAAGCACAGCCATGGGAAAGAGGAAATAAGCAGTTCATTCAGAAAGCCTCCCTGATCTGAGCTCTTTTTTTTTTTAAGGAGCATGGAAGTGTATTTTCTTCTACATGAAAATTTTCCACTTGAAGAGTTCAGGCTATTGATGTGCTGACAGACTGACTACTGCTCACTCTTCTGGCTCTGCCAAAATTGAGGAGACATGTGAGAGAGACTGTATGAGTGTCCGCAGAGAACTTATGCCGTGCAGAAAACTGTCTCATCACTACGACTTAGTACAATTACATTAAAGGTAAAATAAAACTTTTCTTCACAAATTCATTGATTCATGTTCAATATTCTGTATCTAGTTTTTTAGTATTTCTCCAAAAAAGAAACCTGCTGTTTTCTAACAGTTTCTTAAATCCTCCCAAGATGTTTTCATGCAGCTAACAGTTGAAAAGATTACTAGAAAATACTGTTTGAACATTCTGGTCTGAATAATCTCTGAATGATTACTGACCTAGAAGAGGCTCAAGTTGGCACGACAGTGTCAACAGGGAGAAGTAGGAAAGAAGATAATCAGGCTGCATCAAGGGTTGAGACAAACTTCTGAGGTCCTACATGTTGAAGATGCCATGATGTTATTTAGAGAAACGAAAGAAAGCACACATCCACTTATTTTAAGATGCCTTACCATGAGATTCAAGTCCTGCTCCCTGTGCCAACCCATTGTCATAGGACTGAAAAAGAAAAACATATTCAGTTAATACTGAAATAATAATAAATAAATATGCTGTCATGGTGCTAATTTTTCTTCTTGATCTAACTTTATCTCTCCCTTTTATCTTTCAAAATATGTATTCTTTCCCACAGTAAAATACGTCTAGGCATTTTCAAATACCTGATCTTGTCTTATTCACCAAGCTGAATCAGTGACTGTATACACTAGGCACATTCTGTGAATACTGTTCAAAGATGGCACTTACTATATTTAATCTTTACCCAATAAAAACGCTCAACCTTTATTCCTCTCCCACTTGCAAGAGGTACGAGTTTAAGGAAAATGTAAGGATTTCATACTCATATATATAACGTTATATATACAAAACAAATCTGTTTTGAGGCTTTTGGTTGGTAGAGGATAATGGTGTCCTACCTAAAATTTTAATTTCCCCACATATCCCACAAAATCAAAACAGAATAAGAATAATACAACTAAGTAATTATCCTTAAATTAAAAATAAATAAATATTTTTTTAAAAAGAATAATACAACTACATAGAACTGAAACTCTATTAAAGCTAGAAGACATGCTGAAGCTTCAAATTACCTGTCTACAGAAAAAGAAACATCCAGTCTCACACCCCGAATACACTTTTGCAGAGAGCAGGGGCAATGCATGGAAAATCGCGAGGAAGAGCGAGGAGGGGGGCTGTCTAAGATTACCTACAATCACTGGCGCAGAAGGGCCTCCTTAAGTGTGAAATCACAGGAAAGCCTTGCTCTGCACTCTTCCAATCTACACAAATTCCCACAGCACAGCACGCCTCACATTTCAGTGACATCAGTACAGTAACTGAGCAAGTGCACACTTGCTGCTAGTCCCTCAGTCCACAGACGACTACATGAATAACATGTGCATCACGAGCTATGAACACTCACGCACATCACCTTTCTCACAGTCTGTCTGTAACTGGTCACTGCATGATACTCAGCACAGCAACGTATGTGGTTGTGCTGCTTCTCTGTACTGTAATGAATAACCAACGTGATGTTTGCAAAAAGTCATAACCCAGGAAGAGACTGGCCACCAAAGATAACAGTGCGGTAAAGAAACGAAAAGCAGCAGCACGGAAAGTGAGACTGAGATCCAACAGAGTAACCGAGGAAGAGTCCTCACGACAGTGCCGGCTGTTTGCGGCTAGACACGCAGGCAGAGACACCAGGTGAAGGTGAGATGTCCACACGAATGAAGAAAGTCGCTGTCACGAACAGGAAGCTGCTCCAGAGAAGTGATGCCGGCAAACCCTTCACATAAAAGGAACTCTCAGGTATTTCACAACAATGACACTGCCAAGGACGAAATGCCGGAAGCTGATACAAACTCAGAAAGGAGTATAATCGTTTACCAAGACAGAAAAGATGCTTGCTCCATACTGTAAGCTATGTAATGAGAAGACACAGAATGCTGTTCAAATGACTCCTTATGAATTTCCTACACTTTTTCAATATTGCTAACGTTTTAAATTACAGTGTACTAACAAATGGTTTACCATTAAAATTTCTCTATACATTTATAACTGATAGTAACATTAATAGTTTTAAATGTTTTGGCAAAAAATTTATAAAGGTCACAGAACAAGTGTCATTTTCCCACTGATGATTAAGATCACTTTGCATGGTTTCAGCCAGCACAGTCATCACTGTAGTCTGGGGCTACCAGTCAAAGTGAAGATGTCTGGACTGCAGGAGCTCTGGTAGTCCTCAGCACCCGCCACAGGAAAGAGGCTGAGGAGGGCATGCGAGTCAAGGCGGCAGCGTTCAAAGGGCTTAACTCTGGCGAAGGCAGAAGGAAAAGGAAGAAAGAAGGGCCCTTTGAAGGTCAGATAATAAAGGGAAACTAAGGAGCAAACTTTAAAAACCCAGGACACAAAAATAGAACTCTCTCCCAGCAGAAAATCATAGAACTCACTACCCTTCCCCAATCACTACACAAACAAAAACACACTCTAAATTAAAAAATCATACTTTGTTTCTCTGCACTGGAAAGACGGCACTCTTACTAAACTAGGAATTCTTGTAAGAAAAAAAAATCCACTAACGACTAAACAGAAAAAGACAAATCTACACAAAGGAACTCTCAGTCTCTGAGATGGAAACACGGTGATCAGAATGAAAACATCTCCGTATAGGAAAATCTGCCTTCACCTCTAAAGTGTGGTGAAAAGCAAAAGAAAACTACAGTAAAGCACCCCAAACTCAATTGTACATCCTCAAATAGCACTTGGGAAATGAAAAGAGATTTAAAGTTAAAAAATGAAAAGGATAAACAGTAGGAAGAAATAAAGAAAATTAAATGATTTCAGGAAGACGTTAAGGGGCATGTAAGAAAGGCTGAAAACAACCAAGAGAATAAAAATGAGATAAAGAAGTAGGTAAAAAGAGTTGAAGAGAAAGTGGCTGAAAAGAAAGATGAGCAAAGAAAGAAAATTACACAAAACTGAAATGCCTAAAGAAAAAGAAAACATAATGGACTACAAGTAGGGGTCAGTCATCTGGAGCCTGCAGGCTGAACCTGGCCTGAGGCTTGTTTTGTATAGCCCTGAAGTTAAGGAAACAGCCAATCTCAATCCTAATAAAATAAACGCAAACTTGGAAACACACCAAGGTATCATTTTTCACCCACCAGATTGGTAAAAATACTGCAACAACATTCTATTGGTGAGTCTGTGCAGACAGAGGCACTCTCACACACTGGTGGGAATATAAACTGCTTCATAATTTTGGAGTGAAAATGAAAATTTATGTATGCATTTACTTTTTGATCAAGCAATTCCACTTCTAGGAATTTATGTTGAAAATATATTCCCAACAATACATAAGCATACATGCAGAAAGGATTAGTTTCAACACTGTTTGCCTTAGGAAAATACATACCCTATACATAGAATAGTCGGGAAAAACTATGATGTGCACATAATGGAGTACTACAAAACTGCAAAAAAAAAAACAAAGAATGAGGAAAATTGTTTTGATCTGATGCAGGGCAGTTTTCAAGCTATACTGTTAAGTGAAAAAAGCAAAATGCAAAACAGTACTCTTTTGAGTGAGAGAGGAGGATGAACCAGAAACTAATGAGAACATTCACCTGCAGAGTGAACGGGAACCTGGCGGCAAGCACGGGAGTTCGGCAGAGGAGGGAGACGGAAGTATGGGAGCCCTTGGGAGCTACACAGTTCTGAGCCTAAATTATGACTTTCAGAAGCAAGGTAATACATACATCATATATTAAGGAAATAAAATCAACAAAGTTGGGGGGTGATCCTAACGTAGAATCCAAACAAACAACTCTATTTCAAATAAATAACATAAACATACTAAAGGTTGGGGGTAAGGTGGTGGTGGAGGGAATGAAAAAAAAACCCAAGTGTTTTTTAAATATAACATTCTGACAATATACCCGTGGGCTCTAAGCAAAAAGAACCAATGCATTCTGGATAACAGGAGTCAGGTTTGTCACTGTCCAAGAAGGAAGTTACAAATGAAAAGAGGAAGATTAAATGAACTGAATGGAGTTAAAAAAACAAAGATCATGGCATCCGGTATCCGGTCCATCACTTCATGGGGACCAGAAAAGGGGGAAAAGTGAAAGGGGAAAAGTGAAAGGGGGAAAGTGAAAGCTGTGACACATTTTCTTTTCTTGGGCCCACAAGAATCACTGAGGATGTTTACTGCAGCCATGAAATTAAAACACGCTTGATCCTTGGAAGAAAAGCTAATGACAAAGCTAGATAAGTATGTCAAAGAGCAGAGACATCACTTTGCCTACAAAGGTCTGTATAATCAAAGCTATGTTTTTTCCAGGAATCATGTATGGATGTGAGAGTTGGACCATAAACAAGGCTGAATGCCAAGGAATTGATGCTTTTGAACTGTGGTGCTGGAGAAGACTCTTGAGAGTCCCTTAGAATGCAAGGAATATTTGTCGACAAGACTCATGTTGAAGCTGAAGCTCCATTACTTTGGCCACCTGATGAGAAAAGTGGACTCACTGGAAAAGATTCTGATGCTGGGAAAGACTGAAGGCAGAAGAAGAGGGCAGCAGAGGATGAGATGGTTCGATAGCATCACTGGCTCAATGAATAGGAATTTGAGCAAATTCTGGGTGATACCAGAGGACAGAGGAACCTGGCATGTACAGTCCATGGGGTCGCAAAGAGTCTTAGCGACTGAACAAATGGTGTTGGATTAAAATGAGGTATTAGGGTGGGAGGGGGGTTCAGGAAGGGGAACTCATGTACACCCGGGGCGGATTCATGTCAATGTATGGCAAAACCAACCAATATTGTAAAATAATTAACCTCCAATTAAAAAAAAAATCAATCAAAAAATAAATAAATAAAATGAGGTATTAGTATGAACTCGGGCTTCCCTGGTGGCTCAGATGGTAAAGAATCTGCCTGCAATGCAGGGGACTTGGGTTCAAGTCCTGGGTGGGAAAGATCTCCTGGAGAAGGGAATGGCTACCCACTCCTGTATTCTTGCCTGGAGAATTCCATGGACTGAGGAGCCTGGCGGGCTACAGACCATGGGGTCACAAAGAGTCAGACATGACTAAGCGACTTTCATCGTTTCACAGTTTTTGATAAATAGATAAAAATGTGTGAATGTAAGGGGGATGTCTGTGTATACATACATACCTTTCCTACCTCTGAGAGAGGGGCTAGAAGCAATGACATCCTAGTACCAATGAGCACATTTTGTGCCCAAATCCTGGTTTCTAAACACCACCCACCACCCTTCAAAAAAAAGAAGAACAAGAACTTGAGGAAATGACCAATTTTAGAACTGAGGCTGTGAAATTAAACTATGAACCCGGAATATTTTGTGACAGAGAAAAAGGACGTGCTCAAAAATGAATGGGACACGTCAAAAGGGCATAAGAGCCTGCATGAAGGGGTTTTTGCTGGCTGAATCTGGGACAGCATCAAAATAAATGATCAGTTCAGTTCAGTTCAGTTGCTCAGTCATGTCCGACTCTTTGCAACCCCATGAACTGCAGCACGCCAGGCCTCCCTGTCCATCACCAGCTCCCAGAGTCCACCCAAACGCACGTCCATTGAGTCGGTGATGCCCTCCAACCATCTCATCCTCTGTCGTCCCCTTCTCCTCCTGCCCTCAGTCTTTCCCAGCATCAGGGTCTTTTCAAATGAGTGACAGTTACAGATAATAACCCATTGAATCTAACAAGAATCTAGAGTTCCTGTTGAAATTAAATAAATAAATAAATAGATAAAGGTGAAAGGAAACCTTTTGGAACAGCAGAATTTTAACTGACAATTATAGAATGAATGGTAGAGCTGGAAAATCATCAATGCATACTAATACTAGAGGATAAAAGTTTGATGAAGGACAGGAAATTTACATAGTCTCCAAGTATCTCACTATGAGATACTAAATATAATCACAAAGGGAAAAAATGCTAACTTTACAGAGAAACATCTGGCATACACCACCTTAACCAAGTGATCAAAGTTAACATCACCAATAATTAGGTGTATCAACAAGTTGTACCTCCAAATACAAAGTACTAAGAAGAACGTGGTATTATTTCTGCAATAATCATGCCACAATGCTTATCACTGTTAGGGAAATAGGGGAAAGTCTTGTTCAGGCTTCAGAAGCAGGAGAGCAGCCCTCTGACCTGTGTGGATACTACCTGGATTCCATGCCTGCTGGCAAGCACAGCGCACTTCAGATTAGAAAGGGAAAGGGAGTTCGTTGTGAAATTCTTGAGCCCCTGATGGTCTGGGCAACCCCCGTCCCCTCTCTGGAGGATTTAAAGAAATTCTGTAACTCATAAGGTGAAACCAATCTTTCCACATTGTAGAAAGATTAAAGTAGAACCATACCGCATTTATGCACACAAACTGATACAAAATGATAATGATATCAGCTGTGGCCTAGGATTATAAGCAGGAGCCCCGAAACTGCGATTTGAAGTCTCACTGGTGGGTGGACGCACCATGCTCCCCTGGACCCTTTCCTAATTGGGCCTCCAGGTTGCTGTTAACAAGGGACTTTCTAGCACTGTTCAAGTCTGGATGTAGCTCAGCCCAATTTGGTGATGTATACACTGTTACTTCTCTCTATTGTTTATATTTCTTTCCAAATTATCTTTCCTCTATAAAATATTGAAATTGTTTATGTGTGTAACAATGGTTTCTTTGGCTAACGAATCCTTTGAATTGAAAACAAAAGTAAAAAACTTTTGGCAAAACAATCACCCATCTTTGTCTATAACATCGAACTCCTTTTGTCTTAAAACTTCTTTAAAGGTTTGTTCTTTCTGCCTCCCAAGGCTTTTAAAAATTTGTGCTATTGCATATTCTGTATATTATGACTTACATATTTAATTAAAAATAACTCTATTCCTCTAAGAACTTACATTTCTGCTCTGAAATATGGACTAATAAAAGCTGAATTAACAGCCTAAAATATTTTAATCTATAAAATAAAAATTTCATATTTAGTAAGTAAAATAAACCTGGGAAGCAGCACTTCTATTACTCTTAATTTTATACAAAAGACTAAAAAGTAGAGCAAATGATATTTCCGGCTGAGACTAAGGTTTCCTTACTATTGTTGATAAAAAAAAAAACTATATTGTGTGAAAGAATAACATTTCTAGTGGATACTCTCCTTAAACCTTAGATTAAAAAAAAAAACAAACAAACCCACACATAAAACTATTTAGAAACCAAAAGTGCCCCAAAAATCTATTGTCAGCCCAATCATGCTACTTAAAATGGCTTAAGGAACCCACATCTCACACCCAATATATAAGAATAATCTCACCAAGGGCACCATAATTCTTCTTTATGTTTGACTGCGACTTTTCAAGGACCCCTACTAGGATAGGCTATCAACATTTACTTTGAGATTTTACTGTTTTTTGCTTCCAAGGCTGACCAATTTCTTTCCACTGTTTCTTTGGATATAATCAGATTATATTTAAATTTTAATGGCTGAAGAGTCAATCTGTCCTTGAAGATTATTTTTACATGGCTACACCTCATGCGAAGAGTTAACTCATTGGAAAAGACCCTGATGCTGGGAGGGATTGGGGGCAGGAGGAGAAGGGGACAACAGAGGACGAGATGGATGGAAGGCATCACCGACTCGATGGACATGAGTTTGGGTAAACTCCGGGAGTTGGTGATAGACAGGGAGGCCCAGGCATGCTGCGATTCAAGGGGTCGCACACTACTGAGCGACTGAACTGAACTGAACTGATTCTGATATATGATGTACCTAGAAAGCAATCTTATACCCTATTTCCAAATTATTGCTATTAATAGAAGAGATGAGGCATGCCCCAGCTCTCATCAGTCGTGTTCGACTCTTTGTGACCCCATGGACTGCAGCATGCCAGGCTTCCCTGTCCCATCAACTCCCGGAGCTTACTCAAACTCATGTCCATTGAGCCAGTGATGCCATCCATCTCATCCTCTGTCATCCCCTTCTCCTCCCAGCTTTCCTATATCAGCAATAAAAACTAAAGGAGAGATTCACTATCAACATAACTCACCATACTTCTTCTAATATAGTTGATAGCCTTTTTCATATCCATGCCAGACCAGTTGTTGAGCATATAGCAGATACAGGAAGCACAGTATACAAATCGCATGTCATTTTCACTGCCTTCAGGTACTGCACAGAAACTGAAAGAACAATATGATTTACTATACTGTAATTTGTTTATTTGTACAGGGGGCTGTTTAGAGACAACCACTTCATGTTTTCACTCACAGAAAAACCTATCTCTAATAATGGATTTAAAAATCACATACTACTTGTATTGATCAGTAAAGAATAGGACTATTAACTTGAATGATATAAAACGACCCCTAAATCATCACTCTGCTCCAAAGTTCTGGTGTCTGGGTAGCTTAACCCACGATCGCAGCTACTCCTCTCCAGACGCCACCACTTCAGAGTAAGTTAATCTGCTCTCAGCCATGGAAAGCTGTGGCACAGTGGTCTGAGAATTCATGAGAGAAACAGGAGCAGGTGATACCTGGGAACTGTTAGTTTTGCCTATGTAAAATTTCTTCTCACTGTATACATAGATAACCAATATGATAACTGATCATATTGTTTTAACTTTTACCTATAATTAGTTTTAGAGAAGTATATAATAGTGTTTCATATCTATTCTTTTATTTATAAACAAGTGTAAGATAGCAGTAACCAAAGACTATACTGAAATACTGAGAAATTAGTGACATGTACTTGCTGAGTTAAGTATTTAGTTTTATAGTATTTCCAATTAACATCAATTTATCTTACATGTTTCCATTAATTTTCCCCTCATCAAGAGCAGTGTTTTTAAAATAATGACAGGAAAACAGAGACAATAGTAGACATAACACAGATATAATATGGCAGGATTTGTGTGCCAAGTTTTTTCTTTCGACAGAATCACTACTGCTTTATTACTTCCAAGATTTAAAAAAATGCTTCACATTAAAACTTTTTTGTTAGACCCATGACTCAAATCATCAAATATTAATGAACTCACTTCTTTTTCTAACCTTTAAAAATATCACAGAAACTACCTACACTATAATATAATATTCAACATTCATCCCTATTTCCCTCTATAACCACCTTAAGGCATAAAAGTTTAGACTAAGCAAACTTTTAAAACATTGAGACTAAATGTATGTCTGCTTCAAAATGTTAATTTTTTACCCAGAAGGTAAATTAAAGTAGATCCTAATCCTGAAACTATTAAACCACTTATTTATGGATCACTTACTGTCTTCTTAAAAAAAAAAAAGAAATAAAAATGGAGTTCTATTATTGTGATTATTTTTATTTTCATTCACATAAGAAATATTTCATTGATCAGGCATTTAAACCGTATTATACAGTGAACTTTTAGGTGGCTGGAATAAGAATTTATGACAAATTCTATAGGTCTACTATAGTACTATATTCATTTTTAGTTTCAAAAGGTTTTTCTTTTAAAAAAAAAAAAAACAAAACAGGAGAGAGAGAGAGAGAGACAAGTAACCAAAAATGACCTGTACCTTCCATCTTCTAGCTGAAGGGCTCTCAAGCCTGCTAAGCAAGCTTCTTTATTTACCCGGCTTAGGTCGTCTCCAAGAATAATTAGGCATGAAAGGCCAGTGTAGGTCATTGCTATGTGGCCACTATCGTAAGGATGAGCAGTTCCGGGATTCTAGATTCAAAATTAATATAATGTTAATTAGAAAACTGAAATGAAATCTTACTCCATTATACAATTTGACAAGAAGTTTCAGTAAACAGTAAAATCAAACGTTTTTACTGACTTGTATAGACATCTGGTAGAGAAAAATAAAACTCAATTTCATGTATGTCTCAACATAAGTATTACTGCATACTATCCAGGCACGTAATTTTAAAATTTATCCTCAAGATTTATGGAAGTAGATCTGATATTCAAATAAACCAAACTATTATTTAAACATTCCATTTGATCAACCAGATCAATTATAATTTAAACCTTATAAAGTTAGAAAAGCATGTAGAAATAATTATTTTATGCCATGCAAATTCAAATTGAGTACCACAGTAGTAATTACCATTTAAAAATAATACAAAACAATATAGTTGAAAAATTTTTTCCTATTCTCATACAGTTGAATTATTTGACTTTCTAATAACATTAACACTTAGAATAGCAAATAACAAAAAAATGCAAAGGCTTAAGATAGTAACATTGAAAAATTCTCTAGAATAAAATAATCTAACTTTTAAAGTTTAGATCCCAAATGAGTATTGACTGTAAAGTGTTTTGTGAAGACTGTTAGACTAGTAATTGCCCAGGCAGAGCTGGGGAGTCAAACTAGGAAACTCATATTACCAAAATACTGAATTAGTTTCACTGATTTGATGGTTCCAACAAAACTACAAAAGTTATCAAAAATCTCTTAAGGTTTATGAAATATGTGACTCCTTGTAGGAAACCTTGTAGACTCCAGTGGGCACAGACATAGATAAAATTAACTTAAAAACTTATTAAAATAAAAGTAAAAATGTAAAGCCAAGTAACTTAAGATAGCACAATACACAAAGCACTTAAAGTTTTATAATTATTTTCAAATAGTCAATCCTATTAACTAGTTATTTTAGAAAGCTAATTTCACTTTAAAAATGCAAAATTTCACGTTGTATTAATTTATCTCTGTTAAGAAAGTTTTGACAGACTAAGAGCACATTTTAAATTCATCTTTCTCATAGGCTTTCCTTCTGTTTTAGTTGGGCTCATCAATAACTGCTTCAAATACCTGAATAACTGCTCAAAATACTACAAAGTTAAAATGAATCTTATACAAAGATTTTGGTTAAAATAGACTCCACTGCTTTCTACAATAAATGTTAACCTCTACACTACTGAAAGGCATCAAATCCTGGCTCTATTATTCCCTGGCTTGCCTCATTCTGAAAAATGGAGATATTAGTATCCACTTCACAGGGTTACTGTGAAGATTAAATAACGTTACTGTCTATACAGATGCTAGTTATCTTACTGATGATGCAAGTGCAAGGCAAATATCAAAAGGGCCACTACTTCTTCAGAGTCAGAACCCAAGGGTCTTAGAACCACCAGTGACTTAGTCAGAACACTTACCTGCACACTGACCTTCTGCAGTTCTTTACAGAATAAGTTTGCAAGGTGTTCAAGTACGCTCTAAACCTGTGCTCGCCCCACCTATCCAGTCTTACTTACACAATTCCTTACATGGTCTCACAAATGCGACAAGCAAATCTTCGTTGTGGTATCTCTTTCATTCTGAGTTCCTCCTTAGAACTTAAGCTCTAATATGCCTGAATATTCCATTCCACATTTATAAATGACTTCTCAGAATTCTTTTTTGGATGTTGCTGTTGTTCAGCTGCCAAGTCATGTCTGACTCTCTGAGACCCCACGAACTGCACAATGCCAGGCTTCCCTGTCCTTCACCATCTCCCGGAGTTTGCTCAAACTCATGCCCAGGAGTCAGTGATGCCATCTCATCCTGTCGCCCCCTTCTCCTCTTGCCCTCAATCTTTCCCAGCATCAGGGTCTTTTCCAATGAACCGGCTCTTTGCATCAGTTGGCCAAAGTATTGGAGCTTGCTTAAACTAAGTATCTGCTACATTAAAAGCTCTGTGGCGAATCCAAACATAAATCAAACATACACCTTAATCTTGAAGGCAGAAGAGAGGTCTATTTGAATAAGTACAGTACAAAACAGGATGCAATAAGTGTCATGATGGAAATGCAATAATATATGGATAAAAGATTTTTTTCTGCAGGATGAGAGAAGCGTGGTCAGGTACAGATGAAGAGGGGGCTTTAGGTAGGAGGAAAAGTAAAAATAAAGCAGAGAAGGAAAAATCCTGGCTATGCAGTATGTGTTAAGGACAGTACACAGTTTCAAAGAGAATATGGGATTTGTTGGAAGAAAAACAGTGAGAAAAGAGGGTTGAGAGGCTCCATCAGTGTTTCTTAAAACGTGTTCTATGGCCACCAGCGGCCCTGGTCATTTTTCAGGTAAGCCAATGGCCTACAGGTGGTTTTAGAAGAAACATTGATGCTATTATTTTATTTATAGACTATATTAGGAAATTTCATTGCTCTCTCAGGCTCTCTGGTTTCACCCCTCTCCTGGATCCTCAGCCACCACCCTAACAGACAACTCGCGGGCCCGTATGATTCCACCAGAGCCTCTAGCTGCTTCTGTCATTTAACATTCAGATTAATGCAACACAGAATGGAGTGGGACCCAGCTTCCCGAGAAAATGCCTAGGTCTTGATGAATTAGGGCCATAAATGGGTGTTAGGAGACTCTGTGAACCAAAGGCAAAAAAGGTTTCTTCTTAAACTTTATTCTTGTTATTTCAAATATGCTTTGGGAGTGGGGTGAGGAAAGGAAATTGTTTCCTTAAAGTAATGTTATCAAAGAACTGTTTTACTCCAGTAAGTGTAGGCATACATCTGTACAGGGTATAGTCCTGTATAACGGTCATTATTATCAGGGCCATGACTTACAGATATCCTGTCCATTATGACTAAATGCACAGTTATCTCTATTTAGCACTGGCTTAAGTTGCAAAGTATTTTATGCATCAGATAAAAAGAACAATTTTTATGGATCTTTTTTCCTAGATTCTCTAATAAAAGCAATGAGCATACATGATTGAAGATACTTAAGCAAAGTCATATGACTTTCACATAGGCATGCTTGTCTACAGCTTAAGGCAAAGGAAGAAAGCAGAAGTGGTGCCTCTGTCAAATCATGTCACCTCCTCCAAAATCACTGCTATTTATTCCAAAATTTTGAAGCAGAGTATGGAAAAACTGGTAGCATGCCATTTACCTTCAGTTTGGAACCAGATACAAATCTTGATGTACTCAGTGTAGCCAGATATTGGCTTGTAACCATTATATAGCAGGCTGATCCCATCGAGGAAAAAGTTTCTATTTTGTGAGGTCTTCTTCCACAAAATGACGAAGCTTTTCTCTGCTTTCTATTGTAGAAAAATACTTTGTACACAGAAGAAATACCTACAAAAGCTTGTTTGGGGTCTACCTCTTTGAAGAAGAAAAAAAGCTTCTGTCAGGACTCACAGATTTTCTGCACCTGCCTGTACTAGTACCAAAGTCCTGCCGGAAACCTTGGAGACAACCTGCCTTTGTCATGAAGGTCATCATAATTCATCCCTATGTGGGCCTCGAATCAGTGCCTTAGCAAGAATGTTTTCCTTCATTCCTAAGAAGTGTGAACCACATATAAAGTCCCACTGTAACACATGGAAGGTTTCTCAGAGAACAAATGTACTCGAGTACTTTAGTTCCATTTTCTCCAGGAAATCACTAATAATCTGTACACACATGCAGGTGCAATAGCAACAAAAACATAATTTTTTTAAAAATAGGAATTCCTGTGGGTTTATATACTGTGCATTATCTCAGGAAGTAAGGTGGGTATAGCTTTCCGTTAAAAAGTTACAGTTCATAAAACACATTGATTCAGCTACACTAAAACTTGGAAACCTGGCTCTATTACTTTCTTAGTTTTCTTACTAAAATCTCTACACTCCCCCTCTCTTTCCTCCTAATCCAAACAGAACTAACCTTTGATGGATTGAATGGAATACCCAGGTATGAAGAGCCTCGGAAACCACAGCGATCTAGATTTGATCCTGGAAAATAAAAACATGTACCTTATTTTCACACAGATTCTAATGCAGTTCAATTATACAATCTCTCAGAAAAAGCATATTTTAGTTCCAAAGCTTTGTCACGATCTCCATTTTCATACTAGTAATGCTGAATGTCTGCTCTCAGAGGTTTACGCGGATTTCTTCATTTAATTTCCAAACCAGTCCAAACCAAAATATGACTTCCCACCAGATACTTTTAATTTCAGCCTATGTCACTGAGTCCAAAATGTTTTCCTACCTTTTCTGAATGACGATTTTTCATGTGATCAACATATTCAACCTCTCATGCTACAGAACCGAAAGCAGACGCACTGATAATAAGTGACACGTTCAGAGTACTAGCTGGTTAGCAACACAAATAGTCCCAACCAACGTCTTTTAACTTTAACTCACAGCTTCTTTACAGGGGAGAAAGGTTTAGGCATAAACTGTTCTACAGCTGCGGAAAATAAATGTACTTTACATTTTAGGATTAGATAGTCCTTCATTCTAAGTACAATGCTTTGTACAAAACAAGACTGAAGTTAGAACTTGGTATCTGCTTATTCAGAGCATGTTTAATCACACAGATATTTTTCCTACCTAAAATGTTTTATTTTTCAAGATATCAATGGAATATAACTGGGAACCTAAGAAAGAAAATAGCTACCATGAAAAGGAATTCTTGTGCACTACTGATGGGAATGTAAATTGTTGTAGCCACCCAAAAAATTAAGACTAGAACCACCATGTGATCCAGCAATTTCATTTTTGGGTATATATATTAAAATGGCATCATTATATCAAACAGATTATCTGTACTCCCATGTTCACTGCATTATTCACAATACCCCAGACATGGAAACAACATAAATGTCCAACTATGGAGGAATGGATAGGAAAAAATGTGAGGTATCTATAGACAAATATATATGTCATATATATATATATATGTCACACACACACACACAAGGGAGTATGACTCAGTCATCAAAAGATGGAAGTTTTTCTTGCAACAATATGGATGAGCCTAAAAGGCATTCAGTTCAGTTCAGTTGCTCAGTCGTGTCTGACTCTTTGTGACCCCATGGACTGCAGCATGCCAGGCTTCCCTGTCCATCACCAACTCCCAGAGTTTACTCAAATTCATGCCCATTGAGTCAGTGATGCCATCCAACCATCTCATCCTCTTTTGTCCCCTTCTCCTCCCACCTTCAATCTTTCCCAGCATCAGGGTCTTTTCAAAGGAGTCAGCTTTTCACATCAGGTGGCCAAAGTACTGGAGTTTCAGCTTCAGCATCAGTCCTTCCAATAAATATCCAGGACTGATTTCCTTTAGGATGGACTGGTTGGATCTCCTTGCAGTCCAAGGGACTCTCAAGAGACTTCAACACCACAGTTCAAAAGCATTTAGCGCTCAGCTTTCTTTATAGTCCAACTCTCACATCCATACGTAACCACTGGAAAAACCATAGCCTTGACTAGACGAACCTTGCTGGCAAAGTGATGCCTTGAGAACCTCATGGACAGCATGAAAAGGGCATCACACTAAGTGAAATAAACCAGGCAGAGAAAGACACACAGTGCGTGCTCTTACTTACACGCAGTGATCCAAACAAGCTGGGCTCAGAGAGAAGAGAACAGCAGTTGCCAGGGCTGGCAGGGAAGATGTTGGCCAAGAGATACAAACTTTGAACTGTAAGGTGAATAGGTTCTGGGGATCTAATGTACATACAGCATGGTGATTGTACTGAACAATACTCTACTGTATCCTTGCAAGTTAATAAGACCTTAAATAGCAGAACTTAAATTTTATCACCACACACACAAAAAGGTAATTTTGTGAGGGGAATGGAGCTGTTAACTAACCTTATTGCGGTAATCATTTCACAGTATACACGTACATCAAATAATCATGCTATACACCTTAAACTTACATATATGTCAGTAATATCTCCAGAATATTGGAAAGAAATTTAAAAATATAAACGAAAAAAATGGTCATAACCACATTAAAAAGATAAGTGTGGTTTTAAGAACTAATAGAAAATCGGCAAGATAGAAGGTAGGAATGTCATACCGACAGACTGTATATGCATTGTTATTTAAAAAAAAAAAATCAAGCCGACAAACTATTTACAATAGCTAGAACACGGAAGCAACCTAGATGTCCATCGACAGATGAATGGATAAAGAAGTTGTGGTACATATACACAATGGAATATTACTCAGCCATAAAAAGGAACACATCTGAGTCAGTTCTAATGAGGTGGATGAACCTGGAGTCTATTATACAGAGTGAAGTAAGTCAGAAAAACAAATATCGTATATTAATGAATATATATGGAGTCTAGAAAGATGGTACTGATGAACCTATTTACTGGGCAACGATGGAGATGCAGACATACAGAAGAGACTTATGGATGTGGGCGGGAGGGAGGAGGAGAGGGAGGGACGAATGGAGAGAGTAACATGGAAACATGGACACTACCGTGTGTAAAGTGGATAACCAATGGGAACGAGCTGTATGACTCAGGGAACTCAAACTGGGCTCTGTGACACCGGGGGGATAGGGGGAAGCAGGAGGGAGGCTCCAGAGGGAGGGGACACATGCATACCTATGGCTGATTCATGTTCATGTATGGCAGAAACCAACACAATATTGTAAAGCAATTTTCCTTCAATTAAAAACAAGTAAGTTAAAAAAAAATAAGTTTGGGGAAAAAAATCAAGCTGACTTAAAAACTGGTTCTGAGGTGAGGAACTAGTTTCACATCCCTTCTGACTGATGCACGACTAATCATAATTGGTTTCAGGTCCTAGACACTATAACAGGGCTTCCCTCGTGGCTCAGCTGGTAAAGGATCCGCCTGCAATGCAGGAGACCCTGGTTCGATCCCTGGGTCGGGAAGATCCGCTGGAGAAGGGATAGGCTGTCCACTCCAGTATTCTTGGGCTTCCCTCGTGGCTCAGAGGGTAAAGGATCCACCTGCAATGTGGGAGACCTGGGTTCGAACCCCTGGAGAAGGGAAAGGCTACCCACTCCGGTATTCTGGCCTGGAGAATTCCATGGACTGTACAGTCCACGGGGTCGAAAGGAGTCAAACACGACTGAGTGACTCTCCCTTTCACACTCTTCAGTTTTATGTCTCCTGAAACACTTACATCAGTAGCTTATACATCAATTCTCTAAGCAATTTAGGAAACTTCTTCCCTAAATTTAAAACTCTGCACCAAGAATCTTCCCCTATTAACAACAACAAAAATCACTTAAAAACGAATACTATCTAACGCTGATAATGATTTTGATCAACATGGTTCTCTTACTTTTGCTAAAGACTTTTAAACTGGTAAGCCATTGAAGACTTGTTAATACACTGTGAGGCATAAAAAGGCTCATACCCTTTGACTTGGTAATGATGCAGATGAATATCCACTCCAGTAACTTCAAATATGAGATGACCATATGCACAGAAACACTCAGGGTATTATTTTGATGGTAAAAATTTTGAAGTGACACAAAAGTCCAGTGGGTTAAATATATAACATATTGTATCTACTCAAAGAAAAGCAATGTATTTACTCTATTAAAAGCAATGATTTGGGAAAACTGCATAGTAACACAGAGAAATATACATGATCAAGTTAAGAGAAAAGCAGGATACAAAAATATAAGTGTATTATGCTTATAATTAGGTGAAGTGTACTTATCATCAAAGCTTCAAAGGGAATAAATATTTTGTGGGATATGAATAAAGATGAATTTTGTCTTTATTTGTCATTGTTGTAATCACAAATTACCACAAGTTTAGCAACTTAAAACAACACTCATTTATTGTCCCACAGTTCTGTAAGGTCAGAAGTCCAAGGTAGGTCTCCCCAGGCTAAAATAACTATTTTATGTTGTAGGGCTACATTCCTTATTGGACGTTCTGGGGAACAATTTGCCTCTGAGTTCATTTAAGGTTGTTTGGCAGAACCAAGTTCCTTGCAGTTGTAAGACCAAGGTCTCTATTCCCTTGCCAGGTGTCAGCTAGGGCACGCCCTTACCCCGCAGAGGGCACTCTTGCCATTTCCTGCATCTGGGCCCCTGTATCTCAGAATACAGCAATGGGCCCAAATCCTTCTCATGCTTAGACTCTCTCTGGTTTCCCCTTCTGCAGCATCTCTCTTGTCCTCCTTCCCCGCAGTTTTCTCTTTTGTCTTCTGTAATAAGGGCTTATGTGATTATACTGTGACTGTATGTATAACAGCCATAGACAACCTCCATGTTTTAAGATTAACTAGTTACCAACCTTAACTTCATCTGCAGCATCTGTAGTACCCAGATCAGCGCTTGACTGGAAAACCAGGGAACAGGAATTACGGGAGGAGAGGAGGTGACATATTCAGAATTCTGCCTAATACTCTTTCCATACTCCAAACTGGAAGTAACATTGTGTTTTTTGAATTAAAAATAAATTATCCCTTCCTTACCAAGCTAAGAGTGCCTTTATCCTTGTAGTGTCATTTGTTTTAATCCATCTTGAATTGGGTGAGGGGCAATGTTAAACAATATATTTTCCTAGATCCTATATTTTATCTGAACCCTAAAATGCTTTACTATTATTACTTAAACTTTTGCAATCAGCTTTTTCTTTTTTCCCTTTGGATTGCCTTTTTAAAAGTTGTCCTTTCAAGCTGACAGTTCTCTATGAAAATCAAATCCTATTTCTACTTTTGATGAAAGAAAGCTCTGATTCCATGTTTCAGGTCTGAGTTTATACTTTCCTTAAGAAACCTTCTGGGGCCCCCACTAAGTCAATTTCATAATGAGGCTGATATATAGTATGGGCTTAATAAAGGAAAGTTTCTTTAAAATAAATATATCTTTTCTTCCATTTTCAAAAGGGAGTACACATCATCTTAAAAAATTCATCAGGCCATTCTTTCTGGTTCCTGTCAAGATTTGTCTGCTACTGTGAATTCTTTTATAATCCTATTTATGATAACTATTCAAGTATAAACATGCAATTTATTCCAAACTTACAACTGAATGCATATTCAGGATAAAGTTTAAACTTCTTTGGAGGGTTT
The DNA here is from genome assembly GCF_049115385.1 of Moschus berezovskii. Classification (NCBI taxonomy): domain Eukaryota; kingdom Metazoa; phylum Chordata; class Mammalia; order Artiodactyla; family Moschidae; genus Moschus; species Moschus berezovskii. The sequence goes on from NC_142468.1 coordinate 79,070,166, forward strand.
TAGATAGCGCCCTCCAGTGTTCCTATTCAGTACTAGCAAATAAAATGTGGTCTGGCTGATGAACATTATCAAGGCTAGTTCGGAAAAATGTAGATGCTTTTGAGTTGTAACCTCGGCCCACATCAAAACCCTCAGAGTAGGGCCTGAATTAATACATATAAGAAAGAAAAATAATCCCTGCCTTATTACACAGCCAGAATTGAGAACCACTGACTTGGTGAATATATCCATAAAGTCAAACTAGTTTACCTTGTTACATGGAAGTAGCTTAGACAGCCATGCATCATAAAAACCCAGATTACTTAAAAAATGAAACTGGGTCAACAGAAAGAAAAAGGAGCATCAGCAAAAATGGGCACACGAAGGGGTGCAATATACATATGGGTATTTATGTGTGAATATGCAGCTGTTGTCTAGTCACTAAGTCATGTCCAACTCTTTTGCAACCCCATGGGTTGTAGCCCACCAGGCTCCTCTGTCCCTGGGATTCTTCTGGTGAGAATACTGGAGTGGGCTGCCATTTCTTCCTTCAGGGAATCTTCCTGAGTCAGGGATCAAACCCATGTCTCCTGCATTGGCAGGTAGGTTCTTTATCATTCCGTCACCAAGGAAGGCCAACTATGTAGAGAGATATATTAAAGAATAAAACATGTTTAGCTATCATCCATAAAGAAAGACAATCCCTTTATCTGCATGCTTGCACATTAAAGATAAGTATTAAGCTACAAAGCTGACTTCTGCTTGATGACTGGGTCATATCTGAATTACAACTTAGGATTTGACTACTAAACTCATAGAAACACCAGCCATATGCCAAGCATCATAAAAACAATGTACTTAGATATTCTCTAAAAAGCAAAGGAACTCACAAAATATAAAACTTTAATGAGAGTTTAAAAAGATTTATTTTAGTAAGCAGAGTTACTTTGCTTTTCACAAGAAAATGCATTTGCCCTCTTTTAAGAGAAAATTTTATTGAGACAAAATAAAAATACATAAAATATTATATTTAAATGTTCCCAATAAAAGATAACTCGAGCTAAAATATCACCACATTACTAGTGGTTTTGCACTGCTTAAACATAATCCAAACCTTGTTTTGGTTATGTTCTTAACTTTCTAATTTTCATTTTCAAAGTTATGTTATTGTACTATGCAAAAAGAATTTAAGTGAATGTGGTGATATTGTTAATGTAAAAGTAGATATTTACATTTTATGGCTATAGAAATAACTTTTCACAGGTCTCAAGAAACACAAGGCTTCTTAGTAAAAGAACATATCTTATATGACTCCTGTTTCAGGATGTCAAGAAAGATCCACACAAGGTAAATAAAATATAGCTTAAAAAATTTTTTATATCTATTTCCTAAATTCCACAGATTAGTTTTAGAATAGGACCTAGACCAGTTAAAGAGAAGGCAGGTGGGGGATTTTCTTTCATAGAGATTTGATATTTAACAGCATTTCATCCAACAAAACAGTAAGTTGAGAATTTGGAACTGCAGGTGGGCTGTGAAAAGACTTGTGGCATAGCATACCAGATAAGTGACTAAGGGCCGCTGGGGACAGAAACCAACCCATGACTGGGACACTATCTTTACACAAAATTCTTGATCTTCAATGCCTCCCAAACAAGTGTTCTATAATTTCTAAGATTTTTAACGCTCAGTTTAGCCACATGAAACTATACTTACATTTCCAGCATGTTGTTTAAAATTAAAAAAGGAAGCAAACTCACTGAAAGTCTACTAAAAAATTGAAATTGTTGAACATTTTACCTTTTAATGTTAAACCACTTTATCTACATTTCCAAACACTTATTTCTAATTTTTATGAGCTCTATTAAAGGAAGTGATACCAGATTTATTTTCCTTTAGACACATAAGACAGCCTCAGAGTTCTCATGAAAAAATCTGCATCTCACAGAAAAATACACGTGATAAAAAGCGCACTCGATGCATGGGGTCAATCCAGGGAGAGCTGAAAATGAGAAACAGAAAGCTGTATTCTAACTCTGCCTCTAGCATTAACTAGTTATATTATTGTGCACAGATCATTACTCTCTCTGGATCTTAACGTCCACCTGTAAACTGATGGACTAGAATACTCCTTGTTTTGTTCTAGCTCCAAAATTGTCTGGTTGTGCCCCTGGTCAGAGAGGGTAATGAAGTCCCTAGGCTGATCCCTGGGGTTTCCCAAATACTTCCTGACACTGATGAGAAGGGTCCCAACCCTCCAATGGTCTGACCGCACGCTTATTTCTAGGATACCATGGGGGTATTTACAACCCTAGGGTTAAATGGAAGGCCAGGGATAACTGTGATTAAATATTCACAATGCATTTAATTGCCACACAGGACCGTTTCCACAAGGGACTATATGTACTAGCACAGCAGCATGGGGACCTGGGTTCAGAAGCCAGGGGTACCAGTACGACTCTGTCACTGATATCTGTGTGTGGCCTCGGGCAGGCCTCTCACTCACTCTTCCTCTCAACGTCTGCCCTGCTTCTGGGAAAGGCAGACTGAGGGAAGAACAATGTAATGACGCATTTGAAAACTACAAAATATTATAAGGCACTGAATTGTTCCCACCAGTCGCAAAATGTCAATATTTGTGTATAATCATATAAATTGGCTTAGTTTTTGTTTATTTGTGTTGTGTTTTGAAGAGAGGCTGAGATAAAGATTTTTTAACTTAAAATTTTAAAATACAGAATATTTATTGTCAGCATTCAAACAAGGCAGAAATATAGAATAAAACTAAAGTACCTTATCCAGCCATCCCCTACCTCTGTTCTCATCTACCTCCTCCTCCACAAAGGCTGTCTATGCATGCTTTGGAGCTTTTCCTATACATTGATGTTAATAGATTATTAAAACAAAACACCACCATACATGTTGGTATTTATCATTTAACTGCATTTGATGAAGTTTCATGTAAGTACATATGCAGATCTCCCTCAATCACCTTACTACCAGGTAGTACTCTTTACTGGCCTACAGCTTATTTAACTGTTTCGCTTTTGGTGGATATGTAACTGTTTCTGACGTATTACTGTAACAAACAATGCCAACACATCCCTCTACACAGAGTTCTGTGCACATTAGTTTCCTGAGGTTAGCAACAACTTACCACTAACCTGGCGGCTTTAAACAACAGAAATGTATTCTCTCATAGCTGTAGAGCCCAGGAGTTCAAAATCAAGTTGTCGGTAGGCTGGATCCTTTCAAGGGCTCTGAGGGAAAAGCCCAGTGTATACCCCCTCTCAGTTTCTGGTGGGCACTCCTGATGCTCTTTACCACGCAGACCCACCCCTGAGCCCTGCGTCTGTCTTCACAGGGCCTGTCCTCCGGAAAGTAACTCCCTTCCATTCTCCCTAAAGGACACCAGTCACTCTTCTTGAGATCTTTACCCTAGTTATGCTTGCCAAGACCCTCCTTCCCAATGTAGTCACCCTCTGATATTCAGGGTGCACATGCCTTTGGGGGACCATTATTTAACTAGATACAACACACACAAGGATAGGTGAGGGCAAAAAGCCACACTTCTAACATGTCCTTCCAAAGGTTACAATTTTTACTTCCACCAATAGAGTATTAAAGTGCTCCTTTCCCCACATTCTTACCAACTTTAAAAAACTTTTTGGTAAATTGATGTGTTAGGTAAAAAATAATGTTAATATTCTTGTCTGTACTGCATCTCCCTAATTTCTAATATCAGTTGATCCTCTTTTCATGTATTTAATGAGTATATGTACTTCTTTTGTGAAGTATCTATTCACAAATTTTGTCATTTTCTAAATGGCAATGTGTCATCTTTTCCTCAATCTTTTAACAACTTCTTACAGTTTTGATATTAATATTTTGTCTAGTATATACAGTGCCACAATTTCCTCCAAGTCTGTTATTTATCCAACTTTATCTTTCCCTATGTCACATTTAAAAATATTTATTTAATCAAATCTGCCAGATTTTTCCTTTATGGTCTCTGGGTTCTGTTTAACACTTTTAAGATTTTTAAGTCCACTAGGATTTTATGTGATATCACAAAGTAGGACAAACAGAGAGTTATGAGTTACAGAAAGCATTCTATTCAGCTTGCAAATGCCATATAAATGTGAAAGTATTTGAGGAGCCAGAGGATGCTGTAGGCTAAATGTAAAAATATAGAAAAGAAAAAAAATAAGAAAAGGTATAAGTCATTTACAGTCCAACAACTGCTGATACGCAATGATTCACTACACGTGAAATGAGAAAAAAAAAATCTAAGACAGGTTCATTCAATGCCCTCCAGAAGTCTACATTTCAAACGTAAGCAAAAATACCTTAAGCAACAGTTAAGCAGCAATGACTGAAAAAGTAAAAAATTAGCAATGGGCTTCAATCTATGCAGTACACGGAGTTGAAAGTACAATGGGAAAGAGAATTTTGATGGATCAAAAGAGATGGTGCTGCTGCTATTGCTGCTAAGTCACTTCAGTCGTGTCCGACTCTGTGTGACCCCATAGACGGAAGCCCACCAGGCTCCCCCGTCCCTGGGATTCTCCAGGCAAGAACACTGGAGTGGGTTGCCATTTCCTTCTCCAATGCATGAAAGTGAAAAGTGAAAGTGAAGTTGCTCAGTCGTGTCCGACCCTTAGTGACCCCACGGACTCCAGGCTCCTCCATCCATGGGATTTTCTAGGCAAGAGTACTGGAGTGGCTTGCCATTGCCTTCTCCAAAAGAGATGGTAAGTACATCCAAATTCAAAAAAAATTTTAACTTTCATCAAAGTGTAGTAAACAGCTTAATGAACTTCTTCAAAGTAAACTTACCTGTATAACCAGCTCTCTGCTCAGGAAAAAGTACATGACCAGCACCCAAGACGCCCGTCCTGCTCCTTCTTGGCACTCCCCAAAGGCTCAGATTGGCTTTACTGACATTTTTACTTTGCATTAATAGAATAATATACTATATATTTCTTTATCACAGAATATGTTTGTGACATTCATCCAAATTTTTGTATGTAGGTCTAAACTGTCCTTTCCCATTACTGTAGAGTGATCCAGTGTGTGAATTCCGATACATCACTGATCTACACCACCAATGATGGGTAGTTTGCATATTCCTACTCCGGGCTATGAAAATACTGCGATGAATGACCATTCTAGCACATATCTTCTGGAGGATGCATATTTTTGTTTCTGGTTGGGTACATATTAGGGAGCAGAATTGCTGTCACAGAAAGTATATTTGTTCGGTTTTAGTAAATACTGCCAAACAGTAGCTATAAAATAGTGTTACAGATGTGCAACATTCTCGTCAACATCTGTTATTCTCCACCTCTCTCATCCTGGTCAGTCTAGTGAGTGCACAGCTAACACAATTATCAGGGATGATGTGACAGTTTCAGATGACAGCTGGCAAGGCTCTCACAACAAAAGATCAAATAGTGAGAAAAGAAAGAAGCCTTCAAAAAGAATACGGTATTAATTAGCTCAATCATGAAGCCAGCAAACAGTCCTTAAAGGCAGATAAAAATATAAAAGAAAGTAGGAAGCACAATGAAAAAAATGGCTAGTGCTCTGATAATTGCAAGCTATTGCATGGGTTTCCTACATTTCTAGAGAGACCATAGCTATTTTATTCCAAGGAAATGAGTATCATAAGTAATGTCTAAAATTAATATATTTTAGCAAAAACTTCTTATAGAATAGCTTTGCTACTTACCACAGTGTATAATTTCTTATCCGTACTATATGAAATATATTTAGGAAACAACAATTTATAATTAGGACATGTATTATTAGTAAAGAAATAAAAATTACACATAATCTGTAACAAAACTACCTTACATTTGTTTAATATTAATATCTAACTTTTTAAAAACTTCCAGACTTTCAGACTAGTGAAAAAAAATTCTGATTAAAAAGGAAAATACAAATTACTTCCATTTTGCAGGTGACTAGAACTTGACCTCATCTCAGCCACGAGCTCGTAGAGAATGAGAACCATATCTCATAATTTACAGCAGTCCCTCTATACAAGTTTAGCAGCAGAACATTCAATAAATACTACTCAGCAACATGTTAGAATCAACAACTACTCATCAGTATATCACATACGCTGCTTCATGTCATTGGTGAAACATGGTTATTTATATTAGAATTCTGAAAGATCTAAAACTGCCTAGTCATTTTTTAACAAGAATTCATTAACAGGCAAAGACTTTAAAATTACAAACAAATGCTACAAACTTCAAGAATAATACAGTAGAAAGTTCAAACTATGTCCAATGGTATCTGCTAATAGATTAAAGCTTTCTTTCTAAATAAAGTTTTGGTTTATTATTTCCCCAAAGCTTACCTGGGTGAGATTACTCCAACCAATGAACCACATTATTAAATTATAAATGCTGACTCATAAAATAAAGGTAAGCAGTGATCACATATAACAAGTGCATGAGTTTCTGGGAGTTTATTTGGGCTTGATCTAATTCAACTCAATGTTAGAATTTCTAACATTTATAAGTTAAATCAATATTCAATATTTTAAACTTAATGGAGTGAACAACAGAGTTTATAAAACTTGTGCGAATTTAGCTGATCAGTAATTTGTGAATTCTGAGAATTTATTTAATTGATCAAAATATATAAAGTTTTAAGAACCATAAAAATGACTGAAGTATAACCAAGAGTTCTAAGAAACCATTAAAGAAACACTAATGGAACATGTAGCGGGGAAAATAGTTAGGAGGCTGGAATGAAACTTTTTGACGGCAAGGAGTTTTTCAGTGAAGAGACAAGAGGAATGGCTAAGAATGAAAAACAGAGTGAATGCTACAAAACCGATCAAATATAAACGTGGATACAAGTCGTCAAGCAGCAGCCGTCAGGGTGGACGTGCCCAGCAGCATGCTGCACAACTGTGAATCCCGCTCAACCTCAGAGCAGTCTTCTCCAGGAACGATGCCTACCTTGGTCAGCACCTTGCTCACAACGAAAGGGAGAGTCGCATTTCAAGGAAAACGCAGATGAATAAAATACTGGGTTGGCCGAAAAGTTTGTTCGTGTTTTTCTGTAAGATGTTACGAAAAACCCGAACGAACTTTTCAGCCAACCCAATATGCTAATGGCTTGTGAATACACGAAGATTTCCGAGTCCAACACACGTGTTACGCTAGGTACAACTAGTCACACTAAAAATAAAATGCTAAAAACTCACTCACTGTCTTCTGTGGGAAGGACCTGCAGGGAGTAAATCCACTCTATTATATCATCCTTGTTCACCACATCTAAGGAGTCCAACATATCCAGCCCAGAGAGTGCGAAAAATGCAATAGTCAACCTAAAAAGAAAAAAATATAAAATTCCATCTTATCAAACCAATGAAGTCTTTCTCTTTCAGAAAAATAACAAACTCATTCTAACTTTACAATAATTTAAACAATAGCCCCAACTTGTAAAAACAGAAAAACCCAATTTATTCTTATAATTTAATAATATCAATCAAACTTTTGTTTTAATTTCTAATAAAGGGACGTTTAAGGCTTAAGAACTCAATCCTACTCATTTGAAGTATACATGAATTCACTGAAGCAAGGTTAAAAGCAACCTAAAGGCTAAAAGTAGATTTGAGAAAGAATTCCATGCACCTAATCAGTAATATATAAAGCCAAAAGGATGGAAAATGGAAAATATATAGAAATCCCAATTTTCACTGATTCGCCAAGAGCAATTTATCAGTTCAGTCAACTCTTTGCCAACCCATGGACTGTAGCACACCAGGCTTCCCTGTCCGTCACCAACTCCCGGAGTCCACCCAAACGCCTGTCCATTGAGTTGGTGATGCCATACAACCACCTCATCCTCTGTTGTCCCCTTCTCCTCCTGCCTTCAATCTTACCCAGCATCAGGGTCTTTGCCAAAGAGTCAGTTCTTCGCATCAGGTGGCCAAAGTATTGGAGTTTCAGCTTCAGCATCAGTCCTTCCAATGAATATTCAGGACTGATTTCCTTTAGGATTGACTGGTTTGATCTCCTTGAAGTCCAAAGGACTCTCAGGAGAGTCTTCTCCAACACCACAGTTCAAAAGCATCAATTCTTCAGTGCTGAGCTTTCTTTACAGTCCAGCTCTCACATCCATACATGACTACTGAAGGAAAAACCATAGCCTTGACTAGACGGACCTTTGTCCGCAAAGTAATGTCTCTGCTTTTTAATATGCTAACCAGGTTGGTCATAGCTTTTCTTCCAAGAAGCAAGCATTTTAATTTCATGGTTGCAGTCACCATCTGCAGTTATGCTTATACGTGGTGCTTAATCTTTAAGGATGTTAGAATAAATCTATCATTATTCAAATTTGTTTATAAATAATGTGACCCCTTGGGAAAAAAGGGGGAACAAGGAACAATAAAAATGCAAATGCATTTTAACTCCCATTTCCTAGAAATGAACAGTCTTTGACGAAATGGAACACTCTAAAACAAACCCTTCCCCTCCAAGACTGCACTGACTCAGAAAGCTAAGCTTGGGCTCTCATATATAACTGGTCCCCGCAGTGGTTGCTTTCCACATGAAGAGTTTGTTAGATATACAGTTCCTTTCCTGTTGAGATGCCTTCTCCGGTGTTGCCTGATTGAACATGGATATCTCATTTCCATATTCTAATAATTCCTGTGACTAATACTGACAAACTAGTACCTCAAATTACCTGGCCTAAAGTCTGCTAGCAGAGCCACTCAATGCATTCTATAACCTTTTAAATAGAGATCCCAAGAGAAAATTAAGCCTTAATACACTAAGGCAATCACTATATATAATTAATTTCTCTTCTCTGCATTTAGAATGGTATTACCAACTTTAGGAGAAATGGAAAAACAGTCACTCATTTTTTTTAAAGGGTATAAATCTCTCTCTAATCCCTGGTTGAAAAGGCTGGCATCCATTAGATAACAGGAGGAGAAATCAGCAGTTTAATTTCAACCAAAGCTTAAAGGCAAAAATTAAAACTAGTGAGATACTGGTATACTCAAGAAGACATCCTGGGAGACTTACATAATCGAGAGACTGGAAAGTGGAAAGTGAACATCGCTCAGTCGCGTCTCTTTGTGAACCTGTGGACTATACAGTCCATGGAATTCTCCAGGCCAGAATACTGGAGTGGGTAGTTTATCCCTTCTCCAGGGGATCATCCCAACCCAGAATTGAACCCAGGTTTCCCACATTGCGAGTGGATTTTTCACCAGCTGAGCCAAATGGGAAGCCCATTGAGATATTATTACTATGTATTAGGCACTGACCTGGAGAAGGAAATGGCAACCCACTCCAGTGTTCTTGCCTGGAGAATCCCAGGGATGGAGGAACCTGGTGGGCTGCCATCTATGGGGTCGCACAGAGTCGGACACGACTGAAGCAACTTAGCAGCAGCAGCAGGCACTGACCTAGAAAATATCTCATTTATTATCTCAGTTTAATTCCAACAAGTCACTGAAACCCACCTGAACTAGAGAGGTGAATGACCTGCGTGAGATCAGGACTAAATGCAGGGGAGTGGAACCCCTTTATGGGGGAAGCAATGGGTGAGAGCTCAGATCCGCAGTGAAACCAGCTGGAGTCAGATCCTCAGGTGGCCAATTCCGTCCGTCGGTGACCTGGCTAAGTCGCTGAGCGCTTTCTAAGTCTCTCCTAAGTCAGCTCCCTCGCCTGTGAATCCTTCACTTCACACAGTTACTGTGCTCACCTGCTCACAAGCGAGCGCTGGATAAATAGAAGCAATTACTACTGCTATTTCCTGATTTGAAGGGACAGCATAACGTTCACAGTCTTAACACTACAGGCCTTTTCACTGGTTGGCAATCTCCACCATCCCCCCACCCCCAACCACTCTTCTCTAAAACAAAATGCTTTAGACATGGGGAAAATTTCTACTTAACAGTACCCACATCTGAAAGTCACTTCTCTTGGTGAAAATTATGTTTCATGAGATAAGGTCTGCCTTGTGCATGGTATGTAGTCAAATAATGTACAGAATTAACTAACAAAGGACATGTAATATTACATCTAACCTTCCTGGAGAGCTATCACGGGTTCAGTTGTGCTAAAATCTATAAAGCGAATGACTACAGTTGGGTAAAATAAGACATCTAATAATTTAGTTTATTAAATCATTGCTATGTGCTCAGTCACTCAGTCGTGTCCGACTCTTTGTGACCCCAAGGACTATACAACCCGCCAGGCTCCTCTGTCCATGCGATTCTCCAGGCAACAATACTGGAGTGGGTTGCCACGCTCTCCTCCAGGGGATCTTCCCCATGCAGGGACTCATCCCGCCTAGACCGCATTGCTGGCGGAGTCTTTAAGCAAGATGAAGAGAGATATAAGTGAGAGACAACATGAAAATGTTGATAAAACAATGATCTTTCCATTACTAAAATATGTTACAGAAAAACATAAACAAGGGGCTGTAAAAATAAGTAGGTATTATTTTTTAAATTAAAAGCATTAGTCATCCACTCCATCTCTTTAGTTTTCTAGCTCAAGATAATAAAATCCAAAGAACTCAAGTAACTTACATCAGATTTCAATGATAGATAACCAACGGAAAACTACTGAAGTGGCTCTGAGTCAAAGGGGTATTTCTCAAGTATGGTGCAATTAGAATCGGCTTAAAGACAATACACCACCAGCAAAACCTGGAGGCCAAGACCTCACGCACAGCAAAGAAATCAGAAATTCTAGATGGAAGGTAGGGTCTGGAACCTGGGGTTTGGGTGAGCTGCGATGGGAAGCAGTGAGCTTCCCAGGTGATTCTAGTGGGCAGCAAGGCTTATAGAAGCACAGTGGTGTTCCACTGGGGCAATACTGCGCCCAAGCGGCCATTCTGAAGACAATGTTGGTTTTCATCATTAGAGAAGGGTGCTCTTTGCTATCTAGTTGGTAAAAGCGAGGTATGCTGCTATGATGCACAAGAAAGCACCATTCAACAAAGAAGTATCTGGACCAAAATGTCAAAAGTGCTGAGGTCTAGAAACTCTGCTCTCAAGTCATACTATTATCTGTATGCAAGTGTTAACCGAATGATCTTTTTTAAAATTGTACTATGGTATGGAAATCAGTCATCTGACAGTAAACTATTTTAAAACTTTATATACTTAATTATTAAAGGCTTCTCAAAGTCCAGCATTTTCAACCCATAGCAGTTTTGACTAAGGTTAATAGGATAATTGTTTATCAAACTTAGCATCCAGCAGTGGCTGGCAGAAGAGAACTAAGAAGCAAGTTTGCTCTTTGGAGCAAACATCCAACCTTCCACTAAGATAAGATAATAAGAAAATATTCTTTTTTGGACCATGCTAGAGTTCTCAAGCGGAGAAGGCAATGGCAAGCCACTCCAGTACTCTTGCCTAGAAAATCCCATGGATGGAGGAGCCTGGTAGGCTGCTGTCCATGGGGTTGCTACGAGTCGGACACGACTGAGCGACTTCACTTTCACTTTTCACTTTCACGCATTGGAGAAGGAAATGGCAACCCACTCCAGTGTTCTTGCCTGGAGAATCCCAGGGACGGGGGAGCCTGGTGGGCTGCCATCTGTGGGGTCACACAGTGTCGGACACGACTGAAGTGACTTAGCAGCAGCAGCTGCAGAGTTCTCAAGCAGTCTTAAAACTCTGAGAGTGAGAGAATTAAATAATTCCTAAGGAATAAAAAGGAATTCTGGGCTGGGGGCCTCTGGGAGAAATAATGTGAGGTTTTATGGTGCCTGGGGCACAGACCGCCAGGCAGCCTGACTTGGCGCAGGCATCGAGAGTGGTGACTGTCCATGAGCCTGAGGTGAGGCCAGTGAAGTGATTTTTACTCTATTACTTCTTCAGAGTGCATCTGTCTGCTTTCTTCCTTTCTTCTTTGCCCTAGACTTGAACTCTGAGTCTGCAGCCTGAAAAACCAAAGTGAGTGATGTCTTCCTGCCCCTTCTCCTACTCTGAACATTACATATAAAAACTTTATCTTACATGGATGAAAAAGTCACATCTCCACCCCACTCCCCCTGATCCCGATCAAGTTCCTTCACCAGCAGATCAATTTGCAGGTAAGAGACATAAGCTAAATGATGCTTCCAAAAGGCCTCAAATTTTTTAAACTTAAAAAAAACTGTTTTCAGGGTTAGAAAACAACACAAAAGAAATAAGAATTGAATAGAACCAAAAGAAAAAAGGAAAAACATTCTGTGCAGTGGGGGGAAAAAAAATCTAGCCATACTACAGTTTGACTCTTGAATACAAGCTTGAACTGCATGGGTCCACGTATATGCTGATTTTTCTTCCAGTAAATATGTACTACAGTGTACTACACACAATCTGAAGTTGTGGAACCTCTGGTAAGGGGAGCCTGACCTCTGATATTCCACTGCACACCCTGGGCCCCAAGCCCCAAGTTGCTCAAGGATCAGCTGTGATATGATTTTCCTATGCTACTATCTGAATATTGAACCATCAGGTCAGAGCAAGTGAATGATCATTTGGGAGTATATCAGGAACACTGACTTATGGGAGTGAGGGATCAGGGCTTCCCTAGTAAGTCAGCTGGGAAAGAATCCGCCTGCAATGCAGGAGAACCCGGTTCTATTCCTCAGTCAGGAAGATCTGCTGGAGAAGGGATAGGCTATCCACTCCAGTATTCCTGAGCTTCCCTTGTGGCTCAGCTGGTAAAGAATCTGACTGCAATGTGGGAGACCTGGGTTTGATCCCTGGGTTGGGAAAGATCCCCCGGAGGAGGGAAAGGCTACCCACTCCAGTATTCTGGCCTGGAGAATCTCATGGACTATATAGTCTACAGGTTCGCAAAGAGTTGGACACGACTGAGCAACTTTCACTTTCTATTCATGGGAATTGACTAGATTCTCAAATTTTGGCTCACTTGCTCTGCTACTTTTTAGTACAAATTTCTTTACTGACATCTACCAGCATCTTCAACGATAGACTGCATTCCTGCCTAGATCTAAGGTGGGGCTATGGCCAAACCAGGGCTTTCCTGGTGGCTCAGTGGTAAAGAACCTGCCTGCCAATGCAGGAGACTAGGGTCCGATCCCTGGGTCAGGAAGATCCCTTGGAGAAGGAAATGGCAACACATTCCAGTGTTCTTACCTGGGAAACCCCATGGACAGAGGAGCCTAGCAGGCAGGAGTCCATGGGATCGCAAAAGAGTCAGACACAACTTAGCAACGACAACAACATGGCCAAAATCATACTGCAAAAGAGTTCTAAAATTATAAACAAATAGTTACATTAAGATATAGAAGTACAGCTGCTGGATAAAATTAAATGTGGAAATGGAGAGTCTTATAGTATACATTAGAAAGAATCATGAACTTAAAATACATAGTACATAGAAGCACCAATAAATAACTTAGAATGAATGGTGGAAAGATTCATGATTTCCAGAATTTTAAGCCTATTCTTTATTCACAATATCTTGAAACAGCTGACTCAGCCTATAAATATTTTCAAGAAGAGTCACACATTTTTGGAATTATTTAACATGCAAAATAAAATTTCTCCTGCGAACTAATTTTTAATAAGAAATGTTTACTGAATATCCACTATAGACTAGAAGTGAAATTCGTGTCTGACTCTTTGTGACTCCAAGGACTATAGATACAGTTCATGAAATTCTCCAGGTCAGAATACTGAAATAGGTAGTCGTTCCCTTCTCCAGGGGGATCTTCCCAACCCAGGGATCGAACCCAGGTCTCCCGCATTGCAGGTAGATTCTTTACAACTACAGACTAGATGTCATGACAAAAATAAGTAAGACAAACATCCTAAACTTAAGCAGGTTAAATCTGCGGGGATTACAAAGGAGCTATACGGTATAAGTGCTACTATAGAAATCATCTAATTCCTTTCTAAACCTGCTACTTCTGCCTCGTGTTCTCTAGTTGGCAGTTTCAACCCTAGAATTCTGGGATTCCTCCTTCCTTCTTCATCCTCTCCTTTCTATTCCTATTTCAGCTATCCCAAGACCTGGCTCCTGGATGACTGCAACAGCTTCAGTCACTATGGATGACTCTGGTTCTGGTCTTGTCCCACTTAAGAAAATGATCTATTTAAAGTCTAATGATCACTCTGAAAAGCTTATCTAACCAGGAAGACCCACTGCTGGGCAACTTCCCATCACTCGTATAATATTTAGTTCCCAGCTTCTTGACATGGCAAAGTCCACGCCTACCCCTGCATACTAAATTCTGATCACACCTGCCTTACACTTTGAACCACTATTGAGAGAACTGACTGACGACGCTCTGCTCGACACTCGCCTACCTATCTTTACTGTCTTTATCGTCCTTTGCCTATTATCCACCCACCTACCTGAAAACGCAACACACTGTTTAATATTTAGCTCCAGGGTTACCTTTTTCCAAGAAGCCTCAGACTAGACTCTTCTCTGAGTCTCTCTTTGGGTGTAATTACACAGGTGCTTCCAGAATGCCCGGTGACGATCACAACCTTTGTGCAAACACACTCACAGTAGGGCAGCAAGGGGGGTCGGCAGCCTCAGCCTCACCTGGGAGCCTGTCGCAACCGCAGCATCTCAGACCCCGCCAAGACCTACACCCTGAGAACCTGAATTTTGACAAGACTCCCAGTGAGCCACATGCATGTTCAAGTTGGGGCGCACTGCTGTAATCATCTGTTTGTACTTTTGTTTCTATCAGGCAAACTGTCTCAAATTTTAGTGGGCACGAGAACCACCTGGGATGCTCACTGTGCTGCTAGACTCCCAAGCCCATAAGAAAGTCTGATGCAGATCTGGGGAGGGCCTCAGGTATATGTACTTTTATAAGCACCCCATTATCACTGATTGAGAGAGACACAATGTCAGACTGTGATGTGCTTCAGATAAGGGAGGGAACCAAAGGACAGAGACGCTGCCAGCTGGTAGGTCGCTCAGTGGTTACATCACAGGATACACAGGAGATATGGAGGACGCCAGACTAGAAAGACTTTGCAAATGTCTTGGAAACAGAACAAATTGTCTAAACCCTTCTAGAAGAGCTGGGTCTGTAAAAATAACAGAAAATGGTCAATATTTTGCTTCTCCATTTAAAAAGGCCTATGCTAATGCTCACTGCCCAAACACAAATGGCAACAATGTCACATAACCACTCTCTAAACCATTCATGAAAGGAAACCTGCTCACTGATAAAGCTCACAACCCAAGGTTTATATTCACCTGAGTTGCCTAATAACCACCATCTTTCAGAAGATAAAAGGAAACCCTTGAGTGAACCTTTTGATTTCATAAAGCCACTATTAGAAAAATTATTCTATTGGTCAGTCTAAGAGAGAGAGAGAGATGATTTTGCCAAAATGATGTGTTAAAAATAAGAGTCTACATGTCTAGTTCAATTACTTCCTAGGAGTAGGAGTAGCCTTCCTAGGAGTAGCCTTCCTAGGAGTCAGCTGCTTCATATCTATCAGTAAAAAGAAATGAACACAGGAACACCTGAATCACTACTTTCTGGGGGTCCCCAACCTCTAGGATCTAATGCCTGATGATGTGAGTTGAAGCTGATGTCATAATAGGAATAAACTGCACAATAAACGTAATGTGCTTGAATCCAGCACCGAAACCCTCCCCTCTCCTCTCCGTCCGTGGAAAATCATCTTCCACGAATCTGGTCCTTGGTGACAAATAGGCTGGGTACTGCTGCTTTATACTATATCCTCAAACCCAGACACATGGCAGCCCCTCAATAAATGCTTGTGGAATTTAACTACAATACCAGCTAACAGTTATGACTTAGTTAACATGCTTTTTATCTTAAGTAAAAATTTTGTGACTGGTCACCTTTGCTTAAAAAGTTGAAGCTTCTTTCACAAGCATCTTAAAGTCAATTATGAATCACATACACCACAAAAGGATTTAATGCTGAACTAAGGAAAGTAAATTTGGAAATTTGGAAAACTCAGCAATGGCCACAGGACTGGAAAAGGTCAGTCTTCATTACAATCCCAAAGAGAGGGAATGCCAAAGAATGCTCAAACTACCGCACAATTGCACTCATCTCACATGCTAGTAAAGTCATGCTCAAAATTCTCCAAGCTAGGCTTCAGCAATATGTGAATCGTGAACTTCCAGATGTTCAAGCAGGTTTTAGAAAAGGCAGAGGCACCAGAGATCAAATTGCCAACATCCACTGGATCATGGGGAAAGCAAGAGAGTTCCAGAAAAACATCTATTTCTGCTTCATTGACTATGCCAAAGTCTTTGACTGTGTGGATCACAATAAACTGTGGAACATTCTGAAAGAGATGGGAATACCAGACCACCTGACCTGCCTCTTGAGAAACCTGTATGCAGGTCAGGAAGCAATAGTTAGAACTGGACATGGAACAACAGACTGGTTCCAAATAGGAAAAGGAGTACATCAAGGTTGTATATTGTCACCCTGCTTATTTAACTTATATGCAGAGCACATCATGAGGAACGCTGGGCTAGAAGAAGCACAAGCTGGAATCAAGATTGCTGGGAGAAATATCAATAACCTCAGATATGCAGATGACACCACCCTTATGGCAGAAAGTGAAGAGGAACTAAAAAGCCTCTTGATGAAAGTGAAAGAGGAGAGTGAAAAGGTTGGCTTGAAGCTCAACATTCAGAAAACGAAGATCATGGCATCTGGTCCCATCACTTCATGGGAAATAGATGGGGAAACAGTGGAAACAGTGTCAGACTTTATTTTTTTGGGCTCCAAAATCACTGCGGATGCTGATTGCAGCCATGAAATTAAAAGACGCTTACTCCTTAGAAGGAAAGTTATGACCAGCCTAGATAGCATATTAAAAAGCACAGACATTACTTTGCCAACCAAGGTCCGTCTAGTCAAGGCTACGGTTTTTCCCGTGGTCATGTACAGATGTGAGAGTTGGACTGTGAAGAAAACTGATCGCCGAAGAATTGATGCTTTTGAACTGTGGTGCTGGAGAAGATGCTTGAGAGTCCCTTGGACTGCAAGGAGATCCAACCAGTCCATTCTAAAGGAGATCAATCCTGGGTGTTCATTGGAAGGACTGATGCTAAAGCTGAAACTGCAATACTTTGGCCACCTCATGCGATGAGTTGACTCACTGGAAAAGACTCTAATGCTGGGAAGGATTGGGGGCGAGAGGAGAAGGGGACGACCGAGAATGAGATGGCTGGATGGCATCACCGACTCGATGGACATGAGTTTGAGTGAACTCCGGGAGCTGGTGATGGACAGGGAGGCCTGGCATGCTGTGGTTCATGGGGTCACAAAGAGTCGGACACGACTAAGCGACTGAACTGAACTGAAGGGAAGGAAAAAGTTTGAATCAAGAAATACTGAAAAACTTCTAAAAAATCACTACAAAAACCAGTATGTGCAGAGTATCTTAAATGTGGTTATTAACTGAGCTATTTAAAAGAATCCAAAATGATTAGGTAACAAACATGAAGCATAAAAAGAATATAATTAATGCTTCTTTACTAGTGCAGTGATACTACACATCTGTTATCTAATATACAATGCCTGGTGTAAATTCTAAGATTATATGGCTATCAAATCAATTGTTAATTATTTAATCAGAGAATTTTTGCTGCTTTACTTTTGCTATGAGCAACATTAAAGTTTACCGCCAACATAGTCTATATGGTTTTGTACTTGCTGAATTTTAGAGAGATCAAACATAGTGGAATTTTGAAAAGGCAACCACAGACCTGTGATAGCTACAGGCAAAGTTCAACTGCTTAAACAGTCAAAACAGGATATTTTTAATTCAAATGCCTTAAAGTCACATAAAATTAATCATTATAAACTATAAATGGGATTTACCAGTATATTTCTAAACATCCCATACCATCACAATGAACTGACTGAGTTTTGGAAATGCTAATTTAATTTAGGTCAAGACATGGGCTCTACTAGTCCATCAATACACATGGATGGAGAAAGGAATATAAATGATGCTTCACTCCTTCTTTAGCAAAAATCTGCTCATCTTTCAGGGCTAAGCTCAGAATGATTACTCAACAAATTATGTACTTATTGCCTACCTTTATGCCAGATTAGTCAAGGATCTAGTGCAGTGCTGTCCAGTAGGACTTTTTGAGATGTCGGAAATGTTGAAACACAAACAAAAGCCACAGGCCAATGTGGTGACTGAGCACTTGAAGTGTGGTAGCTACTGCAAACAGAGGAAGTGATTTTTAAATTTTATTTAACTTTAATTAAAATTTAAATATCTAAATATGGCCACCAATTTGGATGTAGCAGTCCAGGTATTATAGAAGTAAACAAGAAAGACAAAAACTGTGCCTTCCTGAAGTCTACAATCCTATGTGAAAGATATTAAACCAATCAATCAATACATAATTTCAGGTGGTGACTGGAAGTAGTCTCTTTAGGAAAAGGGTGATTAGGGAAAGTCTAAGGAAATCTGGTTTAGGAACCTATTGAAAGCTCTTTTGAAACTACTTGCATGTCTTGTTCAGCTGTCCTCCAGCACCTATATAATATTTCTTGACCGTGTATGCAGAAGTAATCTATAAAACTTCCAAAACTGACCCAGTCATGAAACGGCCAAACCGTTTAACAGCAGGCTCAGTTAAGAAACGGAGAAGGCAATGGCAAGCCACTCCAGTACTCTTGCCTAGAAAATCCCATGGACGGGGGAGCCCGGTGGCTTGCAGTCCATGGGGTCGCTACGAGTCTAATGTGGCTGAGCGACTTCACTTTGACTTTTCACTTTCACACATTGGAGAAGGAAATGGCAACCCACTCCAGTGTTCTTGCCTGGAGAATCCCAGGGACGGGGGAGCCTGGTGGGCTTCCGTCTATGGGGTCACGCAGAGTTGGACACGACTGAAGTGACTTAGCAGCAGCAGCAGCAGCAGTTAAGAAAATACGGAAAGAGATTAGGCAAAACCAATCTGCTTTCTCTTCCAAGCCAGTCCAAGGCATCTTTGGAATCTCACTTTGAAATACAGCAATGCAGAGCAAAGATCGCCTCCTCCTCTCGTTCTTCTCATACCCAGACTTCTACTCTGAAGCTAATTCAGTTTCTTAGCCTCTGCCAGATCACAGTCCTCAGACAACCCCAACTCACAAAGCTACTGCAAATAAAACTTTAACAGGCTACTCCAACCAACACTGCATCTTTTACGCCAGTCCTATCATTAGATTTATAATTCCTGGAAAGTTCTTATCTACGGAAACCAAAGAGGCTCTTTGCCGCTCCTATACATTGAATGTCATACAGACATGTCATACAGACATTCAATGAAGAGTTAATGACCTTAGGGAGGCAAGGAAAGCACTAGAGAGATTATTAGTTAAAATACGACGACAAATGCTCTTTTTATACTCAGAAGTGAGGCCAAGTGACTCACAGGCTCGCGGAAGCAACTCCGAGTTGATACGAAAAAAATGTTTGGGAAGTGAAACAGGGCGGAACCTGAAGATTCCAAAAGCCCACGACTTCAGCTCGTCCCAGCCCTCTGGCCTCAGCTCGCGGGAGCAATGGGGACCGCAGCACGGCCCGGGAGCGGAGGCAGTGCCCAGCGGGCGGCGGCGCAGCCCCCTGCGGGCGCCCCCTAAGCCGTAAAGCTCCGCAGCGCCTTTCGAGGGGCCGGGCCCCGTGTCGGCCCCGCTGACTGTGAGCTACCAATTACCTGCTGGTCTCGAGCGAAGAGTAGCGCTCAGGCAAAACCTGGAGGCAGCGCTGGAAGAACCGCACGTGCCGGTCTCGCAGGAAATCCAACCGCTCTCCTTCTCCGCTCCCCGCCTGCCGCTCATCCTCCGTGGCCGCCATAGTGCTACGGAAACGACGTCCGCGGCGACCCGGAAGCAGTTGGCGCGCGGTTCGAAAGAAACCCGAGGGGCGACACCCGGCCGGCGCGCGCGCGCCCGCCCCAGTTGGCGATCGAAACTACACGCTCTCAGCCGAAGGCCTTAAGCGGCAATTTCTCCCTCAGATTTCCCTGTTGGTGGGGCACGATCTTGCCCTTTTGTACTCTAAGCCCAAAGCTTTGGAAACACCTCTCAAACCCTGTAAAATTCAGCCCACAAATCCTTCCAGAATTTTTATCTTCGTTCGATATTTAGGAAGAAGTGCAAGGTCAACAGCTTCAAGGTCGTTTTGAAAAAATTAGGGCCCTAAACAACATGAAGATGGTATTACGAAAACCGAAATCAATTCATTTCAGTCGCTCAGTCGTGTCCGACTCTTTGCGACCCCATGAATCATAGCACGCCAGGCCTCCCTGTCCATCACCAACTCCCGGAGTTCACTCAAGCTCATGTCTATTGAGTCGGTGATGCCATCCAGCCGTCTCATTCTCTGTCGTCCCCTTCTCCTCCTGCCCCTAACCCCTCCCAGCATCAGTCTTTTCCAGTGAGTCAACTTTTCGCATGAGGTGGCCGAAGTATTGGAGCTTCAGCTTCAGCATCAGACCTTCCAATGAACACCCAGGACTGATCTCCTTTAGAATGGACTGGTTGGATCTCCTTGCAGGACACTCAAGAGTCTTCTCCAGCACCACAGTTCAAAAGGTCAGTATAAAGTTGCCAACAGATTCATCTTTGGAGGGCCACAGTTTTAAGCTGAATGGAGAAAATCTGCAAAACTAATACGGAGATAACTAAATGCTCATTAAATCATTATCGACGCTACACAAGAGATGTTTCTAGTCCTCTAGTCCAGGAATTGCATGTGCGTGCATCCGCGCGCACACACACACACACACGCACGACAGTCGATTCCCACACAAGGGTTTGTATCACACACCCCACTGCTGATCTGCATACGAGGGTTTGTATCATTTTCTTTTGGAGACCAGAGATTTTGCTCTTTAAGTCAGTGTGCCATCCAGCATCAGTAATGTATCAGTTTGCAACAGCAAATAAATGCTAGGTGTTCTCCAAATATGCATATGCTAGAAAATGAAATAGCATAAGCTTCTTTTTAATTTTCTTCAAAAAGAGGGATTTCAGTTGCTTCAGCCATACATTCTTCCCTTTAAAAGTTTATGAGGTAATCTTAGGGGAAAATATCCACGCAAGGATCTGGTCTGAACTCAGTTTTTACAGTCAGCTAATTCGTTTGGGCATAATTTTGTTAGCCTTCTTAGAAAATGTATTTCTTAAAAAGCACCATGTGGGCTGGAGTTTTCACCAATCCCAGGCACCCTGCATAATGTTAGGTACTGCTGCTGCTGCTAAGTTGCCTCAGTCGTGTCCGACTCTGTGCGACCCCACAGAGGCAGCCCAGCAGGCTCCCCCATCTCTGGGACTCTCCAGGCAAGAACACTGGAGTGGGTTGCCATTTCCTTCTCCAGTGCATGAAAGTGAAAAGTGAAAGTGAAGTCGCTCAGTCATGTCCAACCTTTAGTGACCCCATGGACTGCAGCCCACCAGGCTCCTCTGTCCATGGGAGTCCCCAGGCAAGAGTACTGGAGTGGGTTGCCATTTCCCTGTCCGAATGTTAGGTACTGCTGCTGCTGCTGCTGCTGCTAAGTCACTTCAGTCGTGTCCGACTCTGTGTGACCCCATAGACGGAAGCCCATCAGGCTCCCCTGTCCCTGGGATTCTCCAGGCAAGAACACTGGAGTGGGTTGCCATTTCCTTCTCCAATGTGTGAAAGTGAAAAGTGAAAGTGAAGTCGCTCAGTCGTATCCGACCCTTAGCGACCCCAGGGACTGCAGCCTACCAGGCTCCTCCATCCATGGGATTTTCTAGGCAAGAGTAGTAACTAATTATTCCAGGTATTCCTACATGTCTTTAACAAATACTGCATTAACAAACTGCCAGGTATGGGCAGAGGGCTGGCCTTGGTGCCTCTGTACAAATATGGAGGCCAAGAGTCATTGTCCATAGGTATGCCCAGTCTAGAGGAGTTTTCATTCCATTATTACAATGAAGATTTTTCTCACTTGCACATATACAGCACCAAATGGCTGAAGCTATTCAAAGCTCAGACAGAAAGACAATCTATTCAAGCTGGCTCTTCGAGGGAAGCCAAATATTTCATCTGATTCTCAGCTCAAGAACCACTAATATGATCCAAATGGAGAAAATATTTCTATGGTGGACTCACTGAGAGAGAATATACTTCCTAGGTAAGTAATCACCCACCTTTTCATAGGTGATTCTGACAAGAATTCTGACATACACGTGACAGAATCTAACCCTTCACATAGAATGTCACTTTTATTAGCTAAAAAATGTATACTTCAAAGTATAGGAATAACAGAGTATCTATCAAACTGAATATTATTTAGCTATCAAATGATAATGTTTGAATTATATAGAAACACAGAAAAATGTACGTGATGTAATGCAAAGTGATGATAGTGTAGTATCTAAAATATATTCTAAGACTAGCTTAGAAGGCAATGGCACCCCACTCCAGTACTCTTGCCTGGAAAATCCCATGGACAGAGGAGCCTGGTGGGCTGCCGTCTATGGGGTCGCACAGAGTCGGACACGACTGAAGCGACTTAGCAGCAGCAGCAGCAGGTATATTTTCAGAAGAAGTTACCTTTAGAGTAGTAGAATTGTGGGTGCTTCATAACATTTTTCCTTTAGTCTTTTTTCCTCAGTTTCTTAATCCAGTATAAGAAATGTTTATGTGACATCTCCATGAGTCTGTAACTGAAGACTAATTATTATGTTGACTCTACATCCTTTATACAAAGGATCTGTATGATAGATTCCTTATTTATTTCAGATACAACTAGAAGGACAAGTTTCTTCAAAATACTGTGCTTTCTTTTATAAAAAAAAAAAACAAAAATAAACAAAAACTGTAAGAATCACCTCACCCATTACAATAGGCTTACCTTAAATGTGGGAAACAGAAAGCTGTATTTGTGTACAACAAAAAAGCAACATGTTAGAAAGCAATGCATAAGAAACCTTTATGTTGCTCTAGCTTGCTGTTATTCAATTCTGTTTTTAAATTCTCTTGTCCTATTCTTTGTATTTTATTTCTAAACCACCTCAAATCATTTTAAAAAGTTAAGGAGAACAAGTGCAACAGATAAAATGGGCATTCCTGAGTAACTGTTTTATATTAATTCTCTCTTTTTGCACCAAGAATTGTATAAATAGAATTCAGCTTCGAAAATCTGGAAGCCATTTACTTTGAATATTAACTACAGAATAAGAAAAGGTTTCAAACACTACTCCTAGTAAATTTGTATCTAAATCATTTGACCTAAATGATCAAATTATAATTAAAATACTCTGAGATAAAAGTTATAAGAGATGAAGTTTCTTATTTTATCATGTATGTGATGCCTTTTCTGTAAGATGGGCACTACTTAAAGTTAGGAACTAAGATTTAAAAAAATTTTTTTCATAAAATTGAGTTGAATGAAGTTAAATTGTGTTTTCATTTATAAAAGTTTGGAAATTTTAAAACTGACTCTTTTGACCAAACATATTAGTCTAGCAATTTAAAAACATTTTAAATACCATTAAGAAATATCACAGTACATTAAAGTCAGCTTACTTCAGATGCTGTTACAAAACAAAACTTTCATATCTTGAGGCAAACAAAGCACAAAGAAAACTGCATCAGCCGAGAATATGTAAAAGACACAGGTTTATAAACGTGTTGGTCCAGGAAGAAGATGTGAAGGACACAGGTTTATAAACGTGTTGGTCCAGGAAGAAGATGTGAAGGACACAGGTTTATAAACGTGTGGGGCCCAGGAAGGCTGAACGGAGACGTGGAATAGCTAAAGGAGACCAGTAAGATTATGTATCAATAATGCAAATAACAGAATATGTATGAGGTGAGAGGTATATTTTTAAAATAAATATTTTCCTTATAAAACAAAGCATGCTTCAAACAAATACAAAATATTTGTTACACAAAAATGTAGTAACTGACAAATTATCAATTTGTTAAACTTAGAAAAAGTTCTAACTTATTTCATAACTCAAAAGAAAAAACTTTAAATTTTTGTTACTCAAGTTAATTTAGTTCCAAGTTATAAATGGTACAAAATCTTGGTTTAAAAATGTCATTCTATGATTGTCTCAATTCATTTTGCCATGCCATGACAAAAAAAAAATCTTTCAAATGTTTTAAGTATTTAAATAATAAATACTGTTTCTAACATAAACTTATTCAAAGAACTGTTACATCAGTAGGCCAACATATATTAATTACCCTCTTAGTATAAACAGGAAATACTAATGACAATGCGTTGTAGAACTTAATACCTGCCAATTCACATGCAACACAATAATCAATCTGAAGAGGCTAATAAAATTTTAAGGACATGGTCATTCTCTCCTCCGATAACTCCATATGCTAGCATTCTCATCAACTGAATGCCAATTTCATGATCCCATATTTTCTAAACTCCTTGTCTCCAGGTTGGAATAGCCCTAAGGAGAAGAAGAAAAGAGCGTATAAATATATAGGGTAGTTTTTTAAAGTCTTGATTAAATGTTAACTTTTAAAAAGTATATAAATTTGTTTTATCTATACACTCTTTAAAAAGTTTATAATAAACTTTATTATAAAATATATATAAATTACATAAAATATATACAGCTCATTTACAGTTTATTAGATCATTATAGAGCACACGCCCATTCTAAGTCCTTCTTTACCTGTGTGGGATGTGTAGAAGTGGCCCAGAGCCTGTTGGTCCTATCTTTTTGGTCCGTTCTTCCCAACCTTTGGTAGGTTTATAAAGTCTAGAGGGATCTCTACTAACATTGTTTTCAACCTGTAATCAGAAGTAAAATGAGTGCCAGTTAATTTATATGAACGATTCAGTTTGTACTTCTAAGATCCTTAGTAACAGAAAGCAGGTTTAAGAAAAATATCTAATATTCCCCAGACAGAAATAAAACTGTTAATAACCTCTTCAGTAAACTTCTAATTGTGCTCATACAGCTAACATAAAATTTGGATTATATCAATCTACTAATAAAATGTTAACTTATTTTTTCTAGTTACTTTATTCTACCTCCGCTGTTGTATTTTTTTGTATTTCTCTCATGAGAGAAATCGGAGAAGGCAATGGCATCCCACTCCAGTACTCTTGCCTGGAAAATCCCATGGATGGAGGAGCCTGGTGGGCTGCAGTCCATGGGGTCGCTAAGAGCCGGACACAACTGAGTGACTTCACTTTCACTTTTCACTTTCATGCACTGGAGAAGGAAATGGCAACCCACTTGTGTTCTTGCCTGGAGAATCCCAGGGACGGGGAAGCCTGGTGGGCTGCCGTCTGTGGGGTCGCAGAGTCAGACACAACTGAAACGACTTAGCAGCAGCAGCATAAAGGAAATGTAATGCAGCAAACTATGACGGACAATAAATTTAAGATAAATAACCACCAGTAAGTAGTCCTTTGTTTCATCTGTGAGAGTCACTAGTATCTCTATCACCAATGAAATTAAACAATGCTTATAGCTGCTATAGATCTAAAATACAGGCTCATATAGGAAGAATGGGGGCTTCTCTGGTGGCTCAGACAATAAAGTATCCGCCTGCAATGCAGAAGACCCGGGTTCGATCTCTGGGCTGGGAGAAGGGAAAGGTGATCGACTCCAGTATTCTTGCTTGGAGAATTCCATGAACAGAGGAGCCTTGTGAGCTACAGCCCATGGGGATGCAAAGAGTTATACATAAATGAGCAATTAACACTTTCACTTTTTTTCACATTGGAAGAATGAAGAAAAGAACAAAGAGCAGGAAGAGAGAAGGAATTTAGGGTAAAAGAAAACAAGATGCTTATAATGTGAAATGGTAGAATTAAAACAGCTGCTTTGTAATTTGTAAATAAGTATGAAATAAAGGAGATGGAGATAAAAGAGAACTGGACTTTATGTTTGTATCCTTACAAATCAAAGAATTATGATAATGAACAATGAAAATAAATTAATCTCAGTGTACAGTACCTTTTCTTTTAATTTTGCCAGTTTTCTTTGTTTTTCTGCCTTCTCATCTTCCTTTAATTGTCTATTCAGAATTTTCAATTCAAGTTTATGTAAATCCTAAAAGACATATACCAACAAAAAAGATAACATTAAGAAGTAAAATTAACTAGAATTTGTTTCAAAGTTTAGTTGCTTGCATGTAAAATTAAATTACTTTAAATAGCAATACACCTTTAATATCAACTTTTTCCAAAAAAAGAAAACCTAAGAGCTTTATTTTCTCTGAATATCAATGTAACACATGCACTTCCTTTCTGAATCACTTTCTTTCAACTGTTTCTTGTTTTATTTTATGGGTCAGTCTAAAACTTCCTTTCTTTTAATGGGTAAAATTTTCAGTTATCAATACAGAGATGTCTGGTTTTAGATCTCTTGCATTATACTCCCTGTATAATACAAGGTTTTCTTTTTTTCTAAGTCTTTTATTATGTGACTTTCTTGCCTTTTGGGGAATGGATCTTTGGTCGTTTAGGGAGATTTTTATTTTTATGTATGAGCCAAAAGAAATACCATTAGTAATGTGTTTTTGCCTATTTTTTTTTATTATTTTTCTTTGTACTTCCCTTATTTTTTGCTTTATGAGTGTTGCCCATATTTGCATGTATATTTTGATGCAATTCATAAGTTTTCTCTCATTTGTACTTTTTCATTTTAAAGTACCCTTCCTTGTCTTTTTTTTAATGTATTTGAATTCCTCCCTATCTGATGAGACTGCAACTTCTTTCTTTGATTAGGATTTTTCTTGTATACATTTGTTTTAAAATCACTATAATCCTATCTCCCAGCAATAACCTTGATTCCTTTAAGTATACACTTGAGTATAATGTGCTAGACCCTAGGGTAAAGCATGAACAAAAAGGACAAAATCTCTGCCTTCATAGAGCTTACACTATGGTAGGAAGCTGGACAGTGACCAAATAAGCAAATCGCCTACGGGGCAAACCCAGCCAGTCTGGCAGAGCAGACAAGACCTTCATGGCCTGGACTGTGGCGCCTTTTCAGTCTGTCTTCTGCTGGCTTCCGTCTCCCCCGAAGAATACTGAAGTGTTTACAGTTTCCCCCATAAGCTAGTGTTACGCTCCTCCAAGCTGCCCATTCATGCTGTTCCCTCTGCTAGGAAGGATCTCCCCTTTGCTTCCCTCTCTTCTCTTTCAAGACTGAAGGATCACGTTCTGTCTCGCACAGCTGTGGTAAGCTTCCCTCCATGCAATCCACCTCCCAAAGTTGTCTGTCCGCACCTCAAGCACCAAACTATTTACCATATCACACTGAAGTCCCCTATTTGCACACCAGTCACCCCACTAGACAGACTATAGCCTACTGGAAAGCAGGGCGCACAGCCTTACTTTGGCATGCTAATGCTAGCTCCGGGCCAGACACATGAACAGCACTCAGTTAATTTTTGCTGAATTGAGCCTGGAAGTAATGCCTCCACGTGTATCACTGAGAAATTATTCAGGAAGTATATTACTCACTCTTTCTTGAAACCTGGAAATTTCAGCAGCAGCAGTTTTCCTCCTTTCTGCCTTTTCTGTCTTCTCCCGTACCTCCTTTTCAAGTCTCAAAAACTCTTCCTGCTCTCTCTTCTGTTGGGTGTGAGTCTCTAGCAGCAATTTTAGTTTACACTGGCGCTGGCGCTCGCTCTGCTGCTTTTTCTCTTTCTCTTCCTCCTCTTTTAACTGGGAAGCGTTTTTCATTGACATTTCTATACTTCTCTGCTTTTTCCAAGCTTCAATGGCCAATTTTTGCTTCTTTCTTTGTTCTTCTTTTTGTTTTTGATTATCTTCCTGTTTATTATGAGAAAGTACTTGTATGCTGTCTTTTTCCTTTAATTTGAAAATTTCCTCCTTTTTTTGCTGCTTTTTGGTTTTCCAATGCTGAATAGACTATGTGGTTAAAAAACAATGATAGCAAGAAAAAAAAATTTAATAACCAAAAGCATTTTATTTTTTATTTTTATTTGGCTGCACTGTGAAGCATGTGGCATCTTAGTTCCCCAACCTGGACCGAACCTGGGCCTCGACAGTGAAAGCACCAAGTCTTCACCACTGGATTGCCAGGAAATTCCCGCCAAAAGCATTTAAAAATACAACCTCAAATCCGTATCTCTTTCTACATAGTGACTGCAGTATGCTTGTTGCTTAGGTTTGAAAAGTGGTTTTTTAAACCAATGCAATTTTTTTCTACTTCTCTTTGTAAAAAATTTAATGTATCTTTTAAAGCACTAAATAACGGCCATTCCATTGGCCTTTCTCTCCCTCTTCGAATCACCAGGCACACAAGGACTGCGCCTCAGGAAGGCTCCTCCTCCCCTTTACCGCCTTCCTTCATGTTCGGGGGAAACAGTCCTTTCCTCCCATCATTTCACTTCTGCTTCCAATTCTCGTTCTAGGCTTAGAATCCTTTCTGAGTGACCCATCTCTGGTCAAATTCAGAAAAGGAGTTAAAAGTGAGGTAGGTGAGGATATGTGCCCCGAAGCCAGGTACCTGGGACCAAATCCTGGCTTTGCCATTTACTGGATGTAACCTTGGATGAGTTGTTACATGTTTCTGGCCTCATTTTGCTCATCTGTAAGTGGTAGGTAGCATTTCTCAAATATGGTTGTTCTGAAGTTTAAATGAGTCAGTGCCTGGCACATAGTGCTTCAAAATTGTAAAAAAAAAAAAGTAAAATAGCTTCATATGTTTATATGTGGGTATGTAAAGATTATTTAAAATTCTAGCAGCCTTTTCTATGCCGTAAAGGAAACTGAATTACTTTCCCCTGAAGTTCCTCATGGCATGTCATCAATTTTCAGGAAATACATTCTTATGCTGTGTGTACTACACGCGAGACAATGAGAGTAGGAGCCACAGGTGACTCAAACAATGCGAAATGCCATCTCGCCCAGCGCTACTCTTAAGTGCCAGTCCACAACAGTATCAGGGATTCATGCCAGAAGGTAAACCAATGTACTGCTTCTTCCAACCAGGAAGGTTTCTACAAAAAAACAGTCACTTGAACTAAATAGAATACTTACTGGGTAGCTGATTCTTGTATAATCACAATAACTCACTGAAGACCAGAAATAGTTTGCAAACTAACATCTAGTCCACGGACCAAGTTTGACCAGCACTGCTCTAGGTGACATAAGACATGTGCATAAATACTAGAACATATTTTAGAACATGCTGTTGCATAGCACACAAGACATATAAACAAGTGCTAGTGAAATTCTGAGGGGTGAGTAGGCAAAAGGAAGCGGCATATGATCTGGGCAGATGTAGGTAAGTTAGCAGTGGAGGGTGAAAGAAAGAAGGAGGTTCAGGAAAGTGAGAACAAGATAAGCAAGGGGACGTGGACCAGAAAGTTCCTGGAACGTCTGAAAAGAAGTATGTTCATTTAGGCAAAACATAGGATATATTAAAGGAAGTGGGAGATAAGAATGGTAAATTTTCTACTCAATCTTCTCAACTCAACAGATTTAAAATGCATTTCTGGACTTGCCTGGCCACCCAGTGGTTAAGACTCCATGCTTTCACCGCAGGGGGCATGGGTTTGATCCCTGCTCAGGGAACTTAATATCCTGCATGCCACAGAGTGCAACCAAAAAAACCCCAAAATACAAAACTGCATTCCTGATGCTATACGCCCAAACTTCCCACTTCTCCTCAAACATGTCCTGCTTCAGTGAATGGCACCTCCTCTTTCACACTCTTTCCTATATCACCCCGACATTCAGTCAATCTTCAGGGATCAGTAAACAGAGTGGCTGGGAACACAGAGAGAGTTTAGGTGGTTTACCTTTATTAGAAGAAGCACAGTCAAGGAGCACAGTCTGTTCCTTCACCCTAAACAGGTGGTTCTGAAACTCGAGCTTGTTAACAGAATAACCTAGAGGCTTTATTTAAACTCGGATTTTGGGGCCCCACCCCCTGAGTTCAGACTAGGTCTGGGGTTGGACCCTGCTAAATTCTAACAAGTTCCCAGGTGATGCTGACTTTGCTGGTCCCCAGACCACTTTGCTGGCCCCTGGAAAAAAATCCCAAATAATTCTTGTGTGTGAAGTCACTCAGTCGTGTCTGATTCTTTGTGACCCCATGGACTGTAGCCTACCAGGTTCCTCCATCCATGGGATTTTCCAGGCAAGAATACTGGACTGGGTAGCCACTTCCTTCTCCAGGAGATCTTCCCGACCCAGGGACTGAACCCGGGTCTCCTGCATTGTAGGCAGACACTTTACTGTCTGAGCCACCAGGGAAGTCCAAATAATTCTTACTAGATTGTTATTTTGAGTTTTTAAAAGTGACTTATGTTTCAAATTTTTTTCTTAATGTTTTAAGTGTCGACCTTATGAACATTCAACTTATTTTGGAGAGAAACAATAGCAACAACAAACCACCATCTATTTCCTCTAATACTTTACATGTAGAATCAAGTATTTCTTTAATGCTCCTTCTTGGGTATGTTGCCTGCTGAACCGTCATATCTTTCTTGTCAAACCAAATTGAATTAAAGTTTATTGCGCTCAAGTCTACAAAAAAAACAAACAAACAAACTTAGGACTATCTAAGCCTATGGTTCTTGACCAGGGGCAGTTTTTACCCTCCAGATGACATATGGTAACATCTGGAGATATTTGTGATCCTCACATTTCAGGTGGGGCTGCTAGCATCTACCAGGTGGAGGTCAAGCACGCTGCTCACCATCCTACAGTGTGCAGGACAGCCCTCACAGAAGAGAATCATCCAGTCCAAACAGCCAACAATGCCAGTGCTGAGAAATCCTAACCTAAACCAGAGCCAGAATAATAGTTTTGTGAAAATGGGACCTTTTAGGTATTTGCTACAATTAAGAGTTACTCTTTACTCTGGGGTTGCCAAAACTTTGAGTCTTTTAAAGTAAGTAATTATACTGCAAGGAGATCCAACCAGTCCATTCTAAAGGAGATCAATCCTGGATATTCATTGGAGGGACTGATGCTAAAGCTGAAACTCCAATACTCTGGCCACCTCATGCGACGAGTTGACTCACTGGAAAAGACTCTGATGCTGGGAAAGGTTGGGGGCGGGAGGAGAAGGGGACGACGGAGAATGAGATGGCTGGATGGCATCACCGACTCTGTGGACATGAGTTTGAGTGTACTCCGGGAGTTGGTGATGGACAGGGAGGCCTGGCATGCTGTGATTCATGGGGTCGTGGAGAGTCGGACACGACTGAGCGACTGAACTGAACTGAACTGAATACAACCAAAGTTCCAAAACTATTTAGAAACTTTTGAGTCAAAGAATTTTTTTTTCCTACTGCCCTCTTTATTTTCTGTTGAAAATAACGTGGACTTCACTAGTAAGATGACTTTTATCAAAAGCCTGGTTAAATCTGAATTTCCCATTTCCAGTGGACACAGGATGTTGACCATTCTCAGATGATTTCTGACTCACTGTATTCTTTCTTAGCGTAGATTACGCTGGATGTTGAGTATGTCAACTATAGTTCCACTAAAATAACTTCTCAATGCCTCAGTTTCAGCTACTATGAGACTGGGGAAAACTGTTAACATATCTCATAGGGTTGCACTAAAGTTAATAATATATGTTAAAGAGTGTAGCACAGTCCTAGAACACAGAAATATACAGTAAATATTAGCTATTACAATTCTTATTACCTCTTTTTTTCTTTCTTCTAGGGCCAGAAATTTTTGATACCATTTCTCATGCTGTTGAACATCATCCTGCGTTCTTCCAGGAAGGTGCTCCAAAACTTCTCCCATGAACGCTGGCCTCCCTTTATGCTTGCTTCTCGCCTTCACAAAGTTCTGGTGGTCGTAATCGTCCCAGCCCCCCTGGCGCCCTCCTGTTTGCTGAAGGAACGTTTCAAACTCTACCACTTCTTCTGGAAGAGCACTTGGTGTGACTCTGTCCACAGGAACTTTGCTCAATGCTGCTCTGAAAGCCTTCTCTGTTTCTGAATTACCCAAAGCCCATGTGTCAATTTTTCTTGATATGGCACTCAACTCATTATTAGTTGTTTTCTCTTCTTTAACAAGCTCTTCATATCTAAAATTTTAAAAATAAAAGTTTGAAAAGATACAAAAAAATCCATATAACCATTTGTTTTCCTTCAAATTTTATTATTCCAAACTCTTTTGATATCTTCTCCACTTCACATTATTAACATTTATAAATCTAAGCCTTCAAAGAGTTTCCTCAGAGGAAAAAACAATCTTTCAAACTCTTGAGAGTTTATAGACTCCAAATATAAATGAAAATTCATTTTAAACATGAAAAGCAGTCTAAAACCTAAAGCAGAAGAGAGGTATTATACTGCTTTTTCTTGAGAGTTTATAGACTCCAAATATAAATGAAAATTCACTTTAAACATGAAAAGCAGTCTAAAACCTAAAGCAGAAGAGAGGTATTATACTGCTTTTGTGTAAGACTAGTATTAAATTTGTAACAATAAAATATTTTACATACAACCACCTAGTAAAGAGTTATTAAAAAATAAAGGTAAATAATTTTAAATTAAAATGTGTTTAAAACATACATCAACCTCTGCTCTTCCTTAAAAGTATTAATTGCATTTTCAATTTCCTCCATCATTTCTCTGAGCTTTTCAACAACTGTAAAAACAAAAAAAAAGGAAAAATTATGTCATATTTTATTATGACTAAGAATTAAAAATTAGGAAGAAAATTAGAATGTTCTCTTAATTACAAAACATTTCTCAGCCTAAAGGATAAGAAAAAAATGTACTTTTAAAAAGTAAATTTTTATGATTCCAGTTTTTTGATCACAGATTTTTTTCCTAAGCATACATACCTTAAAAATTATTTTTTTCCAAAAAAACTTCTATATCACATATGTTTTCTGTGACTAGCACTTTTTCTTTAACAATATGTTGTAATTAACTTTCCATATCACATACATATGGTACTTCATTCTTTGTATGGCTACATGGCATTTCGTTGTCTAATGCTCAGGCATGCTGTGACTCACCGGGTCACAGAGTCGGACACGACTGAGCGACTGAACTGAACGCTACCCTAAATCATTAATTCTCCAACTGATGAACCTTTAAATAGATGCAATGCTGTAGTAACTATCTTTGCATATTTTTGGATGCTCAAATAAGTATTTTTATTTTTTAATTTTCATTTTATATTACAGTATCCTCAATTAACACTGTTGTGCTAGTTTCAGGTGTACAACAAAGTGATTCAGTTACAAATATACATGTATCTATTCTTTTTCAAATTCTTTTCATATTCAGATTATTATATAATATCAAGCAGAGTTCCCTGTGCTATACAGTAGGTCCCTGTTGCCTATTTATTTTTCAGTACATACATGTCAATGCCCAACTCCCAATCTATCCCTCCCCCCTCAAATAAGTATTTTTGGAGGGTAACTGATTGCTATAAAAAGTATTCCCACTTTACAGTATGTAAAATACTGTCACACTGTCCTTCAAAGAGGCTCGACCTATTTACAGCTCCTGAGAGTGCTCCTTCTCATGTAATTCCAGCCATTTCCAAAATAATAAAAAATGTATTATCATTGATTTAACTGACATTTTTATAATAATTAATAAGCCTGAGTACTTTCCCATATGTGTTTTGTGTTTGTTTGGCTATAATATGCAACTTATAATCTTTGCCCATTCTCTTAATTTGTTACCTTTGTTGCTTGAATTTGTAGTCACTCTTTACACATTATGGATATTAGCTTTTTAAGTTACATATATATTGCTGATATTATCCTAATTTGTATTTCAACTTTTCTGATAGGTTTGCGGTATTTTTGAATAGTCAATTATGTCCACTTTTTTCTTTATGATTTCGGACTTTTGTCGTTCTTATAAATTATAATATAATCATAAAAATATTAACCCATGTTCTTTTCTAACATTTTTAATGGTCTCGGATATTGACTAATTTTAGTGCTTATTATTGGAGAAGGAAATGGCAACCCACTCCAGTGTTCTTGCCTGGAGAATCCCAGGGATGGGACAGCCTGGTGGGCTGCCGTCTATGGGGTCACACAGAGTCGGACACGACTGAAGCGACTTAGCAGCAGCATGCTATAA
Source organism: Moschus berezovskii (assembly GCF_049115385.1). Taxonomy (NCBI): domain Eukaryota; kingdom Metazoa; phylum Chordata; class Mammalia; order Artiodactyla; family Moschidae; genus Moschus; species Moschus berezovskii. The sequence goes on from NC_142468.1 coordinate 79,104,199, forward strand.
GGAGTACAGAAGTGCTCTACATGCAGTCTGACTTCATTCCCATAGCTCTGAGTTAGGCTGCATGACTGTGTCTATCTCAGAGCTCAGGAAGTGAAAGTTCAAACAGATTGAGTAGCTTGCCTAAAGCCACTTACCCGACAATTCAAAGATTTGACTCAGCATGTCAGATTCTTAAGTCCATACATCTTGAGTGCTTTGTACCGCTTTAAGAGCCTCACTATACTGCTTTGATCTCTCAGGAATGAATGTTGGTATAAGGAAAGAGGTAAGGACACGATTTTGTCTTTCACAAATGACTAAAATTTGCCCTAATACTACTTAGGCATTCCCTCAAGTATTTGAAATGTCTCTGAAAGGCAGTAATTTCAAAAAGCAAATGATGGGAAAATAGTAGGCAAAGAATCAAGAATCTTTTCCTCTTTATCAGCTGAACCTGAATCTTTGCATACCACAGATTCTTTATCTGAAGCTGCTGCTGCTGTTAAGTCCCTCAGTCGTGTCTGACTCTGTGCAACCCCAGGGACTCTAGTCCACCAGGCTCCTCTGTCCATGGGATACTCCAGGCAAGAATACTGGAGTGGGTTGCCATACCCTCCCCCAAGGGATCTTCTCAACTCAGGGATCGAACCTGTATCTCTTATGTCTCCTGTATTGGCAGGCGGGTTCTTTACCACTAGTGCCACCTGGGAAGCCCTATTCATCCTATACATGACATTAATATCCGTTCTACTTCATAATTTATAAGAGTTTGATAGCATTTTAAAGATTAAAAAAATACATAAACAGCAGATATTACAGTTTTCCAAGGTTTCCTTATTAATCCCTAACAAAAAGTAGGGTTAAGCTCCTCCATTAATGCCAAATAGAAAAATTTATTTAAAAAGTATATATTTTTCTAATGAACAATAGAAAAAACTAATACATAAGAAAAAATAGAAAATGTAAATTTACTTACAATCAGGTGTAGGCTTTGCATCTTTTAACTGATGCTGAAGTTTCTTTACATTGTTGTATATTTTGGCCAATTGTTGCTGGATTTTTGCTCCTGTAAGGAAGAAGGATGTACTTTAAAATAACTCTATGACAAATGTGGTTACCAATTCAGGATTCTTCATACAAGACTGATCACCCTCACCTAGTAAATTACGTGAAGAACAATTAAAGAACAAAAGATGGTTTATGAGAATCCCAGGGACAGGGGAGCCTGGTGGGCTGCCGTCTATGGGGTCACACAGAGTTGGACACGACTGAAGTGACTTAGCAGCAGCATGAGTGGTAAAATGCTGAACCAACTCTTGCTCTAAACAAAGCATCTAATTTCCTCTAATATTTTAAGGCACAATAGGTTAAGTCTTATTATAACCTGTGCCAGGGAAATAGCCTTAGAAATATTTTTTTAACTCTGGAAACTGAGTTATTGGACACTCCAATACATGGATCAGTAGCATAATTTTAGTCATGTTTTATTCTTTAACAGTTTTTTCCTTTTTGCTGTAATTTATGGACATATTAAAAAGCAGAGACATTACTTTGCCAACCAAGGTCTGTCTAGTCAAGGCTATGGTTTTTCCAGTGGTCATGTATGGATGTGAGAGTTGGACTGTGAAGAAAGCTGATCGCCAAAGAATTGATGCTTTTGAACTGTGGTGCTGGAGAAGACTCTTGAGAGTCCCTTGGACTGCAAGGAGATCCAACCAGTCCATTCTAAAGGAGACCAGCCCTGGGTGTTCATTGGAAGGACTGATGCTAAAGCTGAAACTCCAATACTTTGGCCACCTCATGCGAAGAGTTGACTCACTGGAAAAGACTCAAATGCTGGGAGGGATTGGGGGCAGGAGGAGAAGGAGACGACAGAGAATGAGATGGCTGGATGGCATCACCGACTCAATGGACATGAGTTTGAGTGAACTCCAGGAGTTGGTGATGGACAGGGAGGCCTGGTGTGCTGTGATTCATGGGATCACAAAGAGTCAGACACGACTGAGCGACTGAACTGAACTGAATGGACATAGAGTTGATCTGAACTATTGTTAGAATATTAAAACTGTATAGCCAATATTAATGCTATGAATACTGACAAACTGCCCATTGAGAATTAACTTTATCTAACCACACCACCTAAGACAGCCTGGTGACACCCACTGGTGTCATAGTCATGGCCTTGAGGAGATGGCTCAGGCACCATTTACTGGTGTCTATGCTAGACGCTTCCCTGTAGCTCAGAGGGTAAAGAGTCTGCCTGCAGTGCAGGAGACCTGGACTCGATCCCTGGGTCAGGAAGATCCTCTGGAGAAGGAAATGGCAGCCCATTCCAGTATTCTTGCTTGGAGAATCCCACAGACGGAGAAGCCTGGTGGGCTACAGTCTGTGGGCGCGCAGAGATTCGGACACGGCTGAGACTGGCACTGCCATGCTGTGCTACAGGTTGCCAAGCGCAGCCACAGGGCCAGTCTAAAGTGAGGTGCTAGGCCCACAATAAAAGCCCAAGGAGCAAAGGGTCTCAATTCCATTTGCAGATGCTCTGGACCATCAGCAGGAAGACTGGATTCTTCTTTCATACTTCCCTTCTGAACTAGTAACCTTACTGTCATATTTACTTAAATTATGAGGATAAAGTCAAATATTCATATTTATAAATTTATATAATAACATTTGATCATCATCTTTGGGTATTTTACTTATGTACCTCCCCCTTATTTTTTTTTGCAACTCTTCCACAAATGAACATGAAACACCAAAAGGATCTGTTCAAAAGTCCTTAAAAACAATTATTTTTTAAAAAGTTTATCTTTAGGCTGGAAGCCAGTGCTAATATTCAAAACAAACCCAAATATGCATATATGACTTTGGCTTTTTCCATTTTTTATTAAAATCCCAGAGTTCTATAAAAGTAGAAACTTTACCCAATGTATTTTATAGGGTCTTACTCATTTTTGGAATTTTAGGTCAAGAAACTTTCCTAGTAATCAGGAAAGTGTTTTCTGTTGTTTCACATTTGCCATAGTTTGAACAGCTTCAATGATACCACTATAGGAAAAATGATCTTTTATTAATTCATTTGGAACTGACATTCTGCACTATAGGCAAAGTATTCAAGTACAACATTACATAAATGCATGCTAAAATGTGACACAATATTTGAGGTAAAGCATAGCTATTTAATGCTTCTGAGCTGAAACATGTGAAAGGGAAGTTTCTATATCCTATACTAATGCAATGCATTCCTTCTTCTCCAAGATAAGATAAACACAAAGTGTGAACAAAGAGAAGCAAAACTGTAGACAAAGGGAAATTAGAAAACAAAAATAAAGTGCCTTAAAAGGGAGAAAATCAAGTGACTTAAAATGCACAGAATGGAGATACTCTACTTAATGGCATGATGGAGAGACAGAAAGATCAGCCTTTTTGTCTGTAAAAGAACTGAGGGCTATTAAGAAACATCAATATTAAACAAGGGATGCTCAGATCCTTCTATGAATCAAAGAGGAGAACTGGAAATCTGGCATTTATGTTAGGTCTCACCAATCCAACAGAAGAGAGAGAATGATTCTTGCCACCGTCTGACAAAAGATGACTTTTTAAAATAGTGCAATCTTATATTCTGAAAGGAAAAACTTACTAAAAATTTCTTTTAATTAACTATAAAGGTGTCTCATGAGCAGTATAATCTCTGTGTAATAAATCTTAATATTTTATAAAGCTCAGTTGGTTGATAACCATTGCTGTGCTGTGCTAAGTCAATCCAGTTGTGTCTGACTCTTTGCGACCCTATGGACCATAACCTGCCAGGCTCCTCTGTCCGCGGGATTCTCCAGGCAAGAATACTGGTGTGGGTTGTCATACCCTGTTCCAGGGGAGTCTTTCTGACCCAGGGATCAAATCCACATCTCTTATGTCTCCTGTATTGACAGGTAGGTTCTTTACCACTAGCACCACCTGGGAAGCCCCTGAAAACCATTACTTTTCCTTTAATCAAAGTTAAGAAGTGTTTTTACTATAAAATAAGGACTTTGCAGTTTAAAAAATTTACTGTACAAGGAAACTAGATATTCTTGTAAAATTCTTTTTTAAGGCCAACATTTAGTACAGTTAATAATTATTAATATTCATAACAAGCAGTAGAACATATTCACTGTACAATCTCTAACATTTTCTTATATATTAGGTTGGCCAAAAGGTTCGTTTGGGTTTTTCCATAACATCTTACAGAAAGACCCGAACAAAGCTTTGAGCCTACCCAGTACTATTTCATCAGATGCACAGACAGCTCTCCTATGGTAGAAATGGCAGGTTTTATTAATATATCACAGACAAGTAAACTCAGGTTTAAGCAACTATATGACTTGAGCACTTTAACAGTCATACAGGTTCTGAATCTGTTGATCCCTACTGAGTCTGGGATTCAGTCAATAGGATCCTGGTGATGAGCTAGGATCAGACACCCAGTAATCAGTTTTCCTTTATTTTTTAAGTTTGTTGCCCATAATCAAAGCTTTATTTAAAAACTGACACCAAAATATGAGAGCACTGTTGCAAACCTTGCAAAATTAAACATAATCACATTATCTTGGTAGATTAACTGGAATCACTGAACTGAAAAGGCTTTCTGAGATAGGACACAGATTCAGGAAACTGTGTGGATCATTAGTATTGCTTTCTTCTAAATGAACATCCTTCTGAGTCTGGCCTTTTCTCCTACTGGCTGGCACAACAGTTGAACAACCTACACCAAACACTGTGTAAGCCTGGTTGTAAGTAATCTTGCAGCTACCTCGCCATTTTACATACATAAAGTAAGAATTTGGACTCTGAACCACCTGTGTCTTTTTATGTTTTTTCTGCTCCTCTTCCAAGGAAGGCTACAGTACATCTCCAGCTAAAGGCATGCTGATCCTTTTGCAAGCCCATCCTGTGCAGATCTTTAAAGCACCCTTTCTTTACTTTAAAATAATGTAGTATCATTAACTGATCTGACAACCAGAAAACAAAACCCTCTTTTCCCTATTAAGATGAAAGATACACAGGAAACAATCCAGTTATAAATATCCAGACTAAATAGTGACCCCCCAAAATAAATACATATCCTTAAAAGGTAAACTCATTACACCCACTAGAACGTATCTCGATAGAGACTGTAACAGTCAGCGTGCAAGGACAAAGCACAGGGCAAAACTATGACTTTACATCTCTCAGTGGGTTTTGTTCATCATGAACTCAACTTACTTTCTGTTTTCCTGCTGTTAATCAGTTTATTTTCCAATTCTTCCAGCATACTATGTTCAATTCTGAAGTCACTTTTTTGGTTGTAGAAATGACTGTGTTTGTCTTTTTCTAGATTAATAACCCTTCACGGAAAGAAACAAATAGTATAAATATGATTTAACTACATTTTTGTTTAAAATATGAATATACTTACAATCCGTACTTTGTATTAATTCACTGAAGGATTCAAAATAAAATAACTTGGATCAATAAGGCTATGGAATCAAAACAGTAGTTAGGAAAGTGTTGTGTGTGTGTATACTAGTCGTTCAGTCATGTCCGACTCTGTGACCCTACGGACTGTAGCCTGCCAGGCTCCCCTCTGTTCATGGAATTCTCCAGGCAAGAATAGTGGAGTGGGTTGCCATTCCCTTCTCCAGGGAATCTTCCCAACCAGGGATCGAACCTGGGTCTCTGGCATTACAGGCAGATTCTTTACCATCTGAGCCACCAGGGAAGCAAAATACACTATACAAATGCAAGTTATTAATACCAGTAAAATTAAAACTTCAAAAGGCAAACAATCTAAGAAGGCAGGGATTTTAGTGTTTTTATGGGATATGGTCTACATTTACTTCAGAGCTTCTTCATCTCATCCCTGCTCCTTGGCTTTAATCCATCTACCAGTAAGGACTTCTAATGTTAGCTTGAACCCCGGGGTAAAACAACACAATTTACCATCAAGAAACTTTTTCGGTTGGACAAAGAAATTTATTTTCTCAATATCTATTTTCTTTCTCTCACAAGGTGGAAATTAATACAAATACTTCTCCACTAATCCTGAATTTAATGAGTAGTGGAGTATCTCTGGTCACTGATTTCCTTTCCTCTACTCTGAGGGGCAACTATATAAGGCAGAGTTTCCCAATCTTTTTCGCTTGCCATACCAAGAAAAGAATTTAAAGCATAAGGCACATTGAGGTAAATAGATGAGAATGCCACAGGCCCCACCTGGCTGCCCCAAGCTTCAGGGAGTCGTAACTTCAACCTATGTTGGGAGGAAGGAAGGGGGAGAACAGAGACATCAAAAAGATTTTAGTCTGCAGCTCAATCTAACAGACTGAGGGCAGCTCCTGGAGTCCTGCACTGAGAGCTCCAGCCCATCTCGACTCTAGCTGGTGTGGGGAAAGGTACTAAAATCAAACAGAAATGCCCATCAGGATACAGGCTATGCTATGACAGTAAGTTATGCTTTGCTACTCCTGGATTAGAAATATTAACCCATAAAGATATTCAAAATGTAATAATGGAGGTAAACTGCCAAACAAAAAAAGACGCTCAAACTCTCTCATAACATGAGATATCAAAATTGAAACTATACCATGGTAACATGGTACATCTATCAGACTCGGGAAAGAGAAAACACAAGTTTAATATATTCTGATGATAAAATGGGTCCTCTCATATATTGTTGGTGAAATCATAAATGGCCTATCAAGGACAATTCAGAAATTATTCATTATTCATCACAATCATGAATAATCAGAAATTATTCATTACAATCGCAAATTCATATACCTTTGATCCAGCATTTCTACTTGTAGGAATTTTTCCTAAAGATACACTCATAGATGTGCAAAATGATATGAACCTCCATGGATGCTCCAATTAATTAAGCATTTATTTACTATAACTTAACGTTTTCTGTAATCTAGTGTTTATCACTAAGGGGCAGATTAAATAAGTGATGGTACATGCATACACTGGAATACAATGCAGTACCATGTTCTATGTACTGATAAGGAAAGATCGCCAAGATACACTCATTTTTAACAAAAGTTTTATATGAAAATGTTAAGACATACTAGAGAATGGTAAGCTGATTCCCCTCATATCGTTTCATATGATGTATACCTCGTATCACTCTAACTCAGTGGTTTTACCTGTCTTTTTCCTCTCTTTCATCTACCTTTTCTTCTCTTTCCTCTTCTGTTTTTGCTTAAGTACTCTAAAGGAAATCCAATACATTATGTACTTCCACCCCAACATACTTCAGTGTGCATTCTAGAGATTACGAGTATTTGATTTGTATAATTATAATACTATTATCATGCCTGAACAAAGTCAATAACTTCCTGGTATCTAGGATATACTCTTAAGTTAAAAATACAAAACAAGATGCACAACAATGTATACAGTATACTACCATTTATTAAAAAAAAAAGGAACCATCTGAATAAGCATTTTTATGTACTTAAAAAAGCATATAAAATACCTGTGGAAGGATACACAAGAAACTAAAAATAGTGGTTGTATGGGGAAAAGGGTGATACAGGTCACAGGTGAAACAAAGACCTTCCACTGTGGATCCTTTGATATGAATTAATTCTTGAATTATGTGAATATATAACCTATTCTGAAAATAAAAATATTACAAATGGTGTTCTTCCCTTTATAGTCAATAAAAATTGTTGGATTCAATTTCAATGGATTTTTCTAATACTCTTTCAATGAATTTTTCCAAAACCTTTTAACAGATGAAGAAAGCCTAATCAGACTTATAAAACCTATACATAGATGAGGTACCTATCTATACTGGCATAATCTAACTGGCTTGCTATATTTATGTACATTAATCATCTGGTAGATTATTTTATCTAGAAAGAAACATAAACCAGAAATCTTAACCTAGAGTCCACTTCTATCTAAGATAATGCATTTTATAAATTTTAAAAAAACTGTAGTTTATCAAATTCTGAGTATTAAAAATAAAAGAATTAAACCAATACAGTCAGAATTCAGTCTCACAAGGCTGCACTATGGTATAACTTGTTAAAATTCAAACAGTACACTATTTATTGGTAGAATTTCTAAACAGACAACTGCCACTAATTCTGGTCCAGAGATCATTTCTTACAAAAGCCTCCTTTTCTCTTGGTTCTTCAGCAAATTGATACTGCATAAATTCAGAGCAGTGTTTTATAAAGCCTCCAACTATAGGAGAGGGTTAGCTGCTCTGAGCTCTAGTTCTTTTACTCTTACTCACTATATTTATTAAATCATATGGTGCTACTAACAATGTTGAACATTCAGTAAATACCACTGGTTATTTAAAAAATACATAAACACTAAAACTTAAATGCCACCTCTCAACTTTTCCAGTCATAATGTACAGGGTGGATCTGAAAGAGGTAGAGATCAAGGAAGGGAGACCAATTAAAAGGCCAATAAAAAAAATACCTCAAGAATACAGTAGGACTCTTCATTAAAATTATTCACTCAAATATATTTACCAAGTGCTTACTTTGCTAAGTCAAGATGTATTCAATCTGTTACTTGATATATGTAATCTAAAGAAATCTTTTTCTCCTTGATATACACTGATTCAAAATAGTGAAATTAAAATTTAAAGAACTCTACTTAAAATTAACTTTATATTAAATAGTTTACTATCATTTGTATATTTCACATTTCTCACGGGTCCCTTGTTTTACATTTGAAAGACTAGTGACTAGTCTTTGGTACAGGATTAGATAGAGCGGAGGAGAATCAACTTTATATTGTTCATAATAAAATGATGAGTAATGTTCCTTGAAGATAATGTTCTTATACTTACTGATTTTTAAATTTTTCAGCTGTACGTATGAATTCTGCTTTCTTAGTTCGACTAACTTTCTGCTTCCAGTTTTGAAGCTGAAAAGGACGAATTCCACCTGAAGTACCAAGACAGCCATCATTCTGAAGAGAAAACAAAAACAAATTTATCCTCAATAATAAAAATGGTGGGAGAAGAACGTGGACTTTTTTTCAGAGTGTGTTCTGTCCTTAGTTGTTCAGTGGTGTCCAACTCTTTGCGACCGCATGGACTGGAGCTCGCCAGGCTCCTCTGTTCATGAGGATTCTCCAGGCAAGAATACTGCAGTGGGTTGCCATGCCTCCTCCACGGCATCTTCCCAACCGAGGTATCGAACCCAGGGCTCCTGTATTGCAGGTGGATTCTATTCTTTACTGTCTGAGCCACCAGGGAAGCCCTTTTTTCAGAGATAAAACATCAATAATGGAGTTTCTCAGGGGATAATTTTGGGGCCAATCTTATTTAATTTTTAAAAATACAGCTTGTGGAAGAAGGAATATGTGTTTTAAAATGCTAAATTAGTGAGAAATGTAAAGTCTTCAGGGAGTTTTAGAAAAATCTCTAATTCTTTCATTCATTCAGTCACTTAACCAATATGCATTGAACACTTATGCTGTGACAGGTGCTGGCCTAGACACCAGGGAAACAAAGATGGTCCATGATAGCATGTGCACTGCATGCTAAGTTGCTTCAGTTGTGTCCAACTCTTTGTGACCCTAGGGACCACAGCCTGCCAGGCTCCTCTGTGCATGGAATTCTCCAGGTAAGGATACTGGAGTGGGTTGCCATGCCCTCCTCCAGGGGATCTTCTGAACCCAGAAGATTGAGGAATCGAGCCCATGTTTCTTACGTCTCCTGCATTGGTAGGCGAGTTCTTTACCACTAGTGCCACTGTAGAAGCCCCCATGATAATAGGGCCTCTGCCTTAAAATCTAGAAAGGGAAACAGACTTAAGAAGAAAAGAGTAAATAAGCGATACATTTATAAGGGCTATTAAGGAAATAAACAGTGCTGAAATGAAGATAAGGGGGCCAAGGGTTTTTTTTTTTTTTCTTTTCAGTTAAAATGGCCACAGAGGTCTATTTGAGGGGATGATGTTTAAGGAAGAACGCAGCCAGCCAGGCCAAAAGCTGCAGGTAAAGGTGTGCCAGGCAGAGGGACCAGCATGTCCAAAAGCCCTCTAGCAGGAAAAAAGCTTGGCTGTTTCAAGTAGAGCAAAGGCAATTGTGACATAAGATGAGAGAAGTGCAGAGCTTTGTAGGAGATGAGGGTATAGAGCCAGGCAAGTGGCATATCACACCAGCATTTTAAGTCACTACAGGAGTCTGAATTTTACTGAAGGGTTTAGAGTAGAAGAATGCCATGATACATTTAATTTTTAAAGAAAATCTTTCTGTTTTTTAAAGAACAAATTCGGGGAGGTGGAGGAAGAGGTGAGGCCAGGCTGGAAGCAGGAGAATCAATGAGACAGGCGATGCAGCAACAAAGGCGAGGAATGACGGTATTCAGCTCTACCAGCATGATGGTGGAGACTAAAAGTAAGAAGCCTAAGTGTATCTTGAAGGTATAACCAAGAGGAAGTGCTGACAGCCTGAGACATTAAAAAAAAAAAATAAAGGAACCAAGCCTTCAAATTTCGAGGAACGAGCAAGCAAGAATAAAGTAATGATTTTCAGTTAACACTTCTAAAATTGAGATTTACTTCACATACCATAGAATGTGCACAAAAAGTTTACAATTCAGTGTTTTTTACTATATTCACAAAATTGTACAATCGTCAACACTATCTAGTACCCGAATATTTCCATTATACCCAAATGAAAGCTCGCACTCATTAAGCAGTCACTTCCCAAACCCTTTTCCCACCCAATTCCTGGTAATCACTAATCTATGTTCTGATTATATGGATTTGCTTTTTCTGGACAATTAACTTAAACAGGATCATACAATATACAACCTTCCATGTCTGGTTTCTTTCACTGAGTTTAATATTTTAAAGATTCATTCATGTTGTACCATGAATCTGTACTTCATTCCTTTTCATAGCTAAGTAATATTCCACAAGACTCTAACATACTTTTGTTTATCTACTCATCAGCTGACAGACAATTGGGCTACTTTCACTATTTGGTCACCATGAATAATGTTACTAAGAACATTTATATACAAATTTTAGTATGAATTCAATTTTCTTGGGTATTTCTAGCAGTGGAATTTCTGAATCACAGGTAATTCTTTACTTTCCCATTTGTGTTTTTTTTTATTGTTACCATGGAAGCATTCCTGTAAGTCCTTTATCAGATAAATGACCTGCAAGTATTTTCTCCAATTCTGAGTTCTTTTCACTTTCCTGATAATATCCTTTGAAGCACAGAAGTTTTGAACTTTTGAAGAACTATCCAACTGTTTTCCACAGTGGCTGCATCATTGTATAATTTTATATTGCCATCAGCATGATATGGGAGTTCCAGTTTCTTCACATCCTCACCAACATTTGTTATTGTCTGTCTCTTTTACTATAATCATCCTACTGGATGTGAAGTAGTATCTCACAGTGGCTTTGATTAGACCATAACGACTAATGATGCTGAGCATCTTTTCATATACTTATTGGCTATTTCTTTGAAGGAATACTTATATCTTTTCCAATTTTAAAAACTGGGTTGTCTTTTTGAGTTTTAAGAGTTTTATATTTTTAGATATATCCATATAAAAATATGATTTGCAAATGTTTTTCTCTCATTCCGTAGGTCATCTTTTCATTTTGCTGATATTCCCTTTACAGATGCTGCTGCTAAGTCGCTTCAGTCGTGTCTGATTCTGTGCGACCCCACAGACGGCAGCCCACCAGGGATTCTCCAGGCAAGAACACTGGAGTGGGTTGCCATTTCCTTCTCCAATGTGTGAAAGTGAAAAGCGAAAGTGAAGTCGCTCAGTCATGTCCGACTCATAGCGATCCCATGGACTGCAGCCTACCTAAGGAAGCTACATCAAACTGAAAAGATTCTCCCTTTACTGGGCAGAATTTTTTCAGTTTGATGTAGCCTACTTCATTTTTAGATAATTATTTTGCTAGACACAGAATTCTTGGTCAACAGTCCTTTTCTTTCAGCATTTTGACTATGTCTGTTATCCCATGGGGCTTCCCAGGAGATGCTGCTGCTGCTACTGCTAAGTCACTTCAGTCGTGTCCGACTCTGTGTGACCCCATAGACGGAAGGCCACCAGGCTCCCCTGTCCCTGGGATTCTCCAGGCAAGAACACTGGAGTGGGTTGCCATTTCCTTCGCCAATGTGTGAAAGTGAAAAGTGCAAGTGAAGTCGCTCAGTTGTGTCCAACCCTTAGCGACCCCACGGACTGCAGCCTACCAGGCTCCTCCGTCCATGGGATTCTCCAGGCGAGAGTACTGGAGTGGTTTGCCATTGCTAGTGGTAAAGAATCCACCTGCCAATGCAGGAGAAATAGACATGGGTTCGCTTCCTGGGTCCGGAAGATCCCCTGGAAGAGGGCACAGCAACCAACTACAGTATTCCTGCCTGGAGAATCCCATGGACAAAGGAGCCTGGTAGGCTACAGTCCATAGTGTTGCAAAAAGTCAGGCACAACTGAAACAATTTAGCATGCACGCGTATTATCCCATACTTTTGAAGTCCAAGGTTTCTTTCAGAAATCAGTTGTTAATCTTATTGAGAATGCCTAATATGTGTTGAATTGATTTCCCTGTTGGTGCTTTCAGAATTTTCTTTGTCTCTTTTTTACAGTTTGATTATGACATGTCTAGGTATGGATCTTGAAGTCCACTGAATTCTAATAATGTGTAGCTCAATACCACAGCCGTCATTTCTTCAAACCTTCTTTCCCCACTTTTCCCTCTCTCTCCTTCTGGGACTCTCATTAGCTGTGGCATCTGATGGTGTCTCACGGGTCTTTAACACTCTGTTCACTTTTCTTCCTTTTTTTCTTTAGATCCCTCATTCTGGACCATCTAAATTGACCGACCTTCTTTTGCCAGCCCATACGTAGTGCTGAGTCTCTCTAGCGAATTTTTCATTTGCATTTTTGTACTTCTTAACTCCAAAATTTCTATTCCATTCTTCTGCTATAACTTTTCTCTTTATCAGTTCGGTTCAGTTCAGTCGCTCAGTCGTATATGGCTCTTTGCCACCCCATACACTGCAGCACTCCAGGCTTCCCTGTCCATCACCAACTCCCAGAGTTTATTCAAACTCATGTCTATTGAGTCAGTGATGCCATCCAACCATCTAATCCTCTGTCGTCCCCTTCTCCTCCCACCTTCAATCTTTCCCAGCATCAGGGTCTTTTCAAATGAGTCAGTTCTTCGCATCAGGTGGCCAAAGTATTGGAGTTTCTGCTTCAGCATCAGTCCTTTCAATGAATATTCAGGCCTGATTTCCTTTGGGATGGGATGGTTGGATCTCCTTGCTGTCCAAGGGACTCTCAAGAGTCTTCTCCAACACCACAGTTCAAAAGCATCAATTCTTCGGCGCTCAGCTTTCTTTATAGTCCAACTTTCACATCCATACATGACTACTGGGAAAACCATAGCCTTGATTAGACGGACCTTTGTTGGCAAAGCAATGTCTCTGCTTTTGAATATGCTGTCTAGGTTGGTTATAGCTTTTCTTCCAAGGAGCAAGCGTCTTTTAATTTCACGGCTGTAGTCACCATCTGCAGTGATTTTGGAGCCCCCCCAAAATAAAAGTCTCTCACTGTTTCCCCATCTATTTGCCATGAAGTGATGGGACCAGATGCCATGATCTTTGTTTTCTGAATGTTGAGTTTTAAGCCAACTTTTCACTCTCCTCTTTCACTTTCTTCAAGAGGCTCTTTAGTTCTTCACTTTCTGCCATAAGGGTGGTTTCATCTGCATATCTGAGGTTATTGATATTTCTCCCGGCAATCTTGATTCCAGCATGTGCTTCATCCAGCCCAGCTTTCCTCATGATGTACTCAGCATATAAGTTAAATAAGCAGGGTGACAATATACAGCCTTGATGTACTCCTTTCCCGATTTGGAACCAGCCTGTTGTTCCATGTCCAGTTCTAACTGCTGCTTCTTGACCTGAATACAAATTTCTCAGAAGGCAGGTCAGGTAGTCTGGTATTCTCATCTCTTTAAGAATTTTCCACAGTGTGTTGTGATTCACACAGTCAAAGGCTTGGCATAGTCAATGAAGCAGATGTTTTTCTGGAACTTTCTTGCTTTTTCAATGATCCAGCAGATGTTGGCAATTTGATCTCTGGTTCCTCTGCTTTTTCTAAAACCAGCTTGAACATCTGGAAGTTCACGGTTCACATACTGTTGAAGCCTGGCTTGGCTTGGCTTGGCGAATTTTGAGCATTACTTTGCGAGAGTGTGAGATGAGTGCAATTGTACAGTAGTTTGAGCATTCTTTGGCATTGCCTTTCTTTGGGATTGGATTGAAAATTCACCTTTTCCAGTGTCTTTATAGATAGTTCCTATTTGGTGAGACACCATTCTCATACTTTTATTTCTTTAGAAATGGTTTTCTTTAGCTATTTGACAATGTTTAAATCAATAATTTAAAATCTTTGTCTATTATGTCCAACATTTCATCATCTTAAGTGACAGTTTCTTTTTACTATTTTTTTTAATTCTTCTGCGTGTGGACCATATTTTCTTATTTCTTTGCGTGTCTCATAATTTGTCAGCAACTTAACACTTTAAATAATATATAATGTGGCAACACTAAAAATGAGATGTTTTTCCCTCTTTCCATGGTCTGCTGTTATTGCTCGTTTTTTTTCAGTCATTTTTCTGAACTAATTAGGTAAAGTCTGGATTCTTTGTGTGGCACTGAAATCTCTGCTTTGTTAGCTTAGTTGTCAGTGAATGATTGGTTGGTCAAAGATTTTCTTTTTTTTTTCTTTTTTTTTTACAGGTCTTAAACCTGTAAGTCCCCACATTTTGCTGAGGAGGGGTCTGTGTGCAAGCTGGAACATGGCATCAGTACTGGGGCAAGCAGTTGACAACTCCACTTTAGCCTTCACTTCCTGTTGCACAGTTTCAAGGTCAGCCAAAGATGAGAAATCAGGCCTTCTTGGCTTTCTCTGGTTGCATTCATTTCCTATCACTACTATAACAAACTTACCAAAAAAATCAATTTACCACAAATTTAAGAGACTTGACTCACTGGAAAAGACTCTGATGCTGGGAAAGGTTGGGGGCAGGAGGAGAAGGGGACGACAGAGAATGAGATGGCTGGATGGCATCACCAACTCTGTGGACATGAGTTTGAGTGAACTCCGAGAGTTGGTGATGGACAAGGAGGCCTGGCGTGCTGTGATTCATGGGGTCGCAAAGTGTCGGACACAACTGAGCGATTGAACTGAACTGAAACAACACAAATCTATTCTTTTACTGTTGTGGATGTCAAGTCTAAAATTAAGGTGTTGAAAAGACTGCATTCTTTCTGGAGATGCAGAGAATTCACCCCCTTCCCTTTTTTCAGCTTTTAGTGGCCACCTTCATTCCTTGGCTCATGACCGCCTCCTCACATCGCATCACCCTCGTGCTTTCACTGTTACATCCCCTCTTGGTTCTAATCCTCCTGCTTCCCTCTTACAAGAACTCTTGTGAATACACTGGCCCACCCAGATAATCCCACATAAACTCCCCACCTCAAGAGCCTCAACTTAATCACATTTGCAAAGTTCCTTTTATCACATGAGGTCACACATTCACAGGTGCTGGGGGTTAGGATGTGACTATCCTTGAGGGAACATAGTGATATGAAGGATGCACACTAGCTTAGAATCTGCTGTGTCTGAGGCAGATGGAAATAAATGACTGACATGGGGTAGAAGATTGTTCAAGCAGCTGTCTGGGACAGGCTTGCTTGTAAAAACATATTAATAACAAAGGATTTCCCCCTCCCTTATTTGTGTTTATTGTGTATTATTTGTGTTTGTTGTATAACAACATTAAAGGAAATATCAAAAGAAGACCAAAAAAAGGTGTGTGTGGGGGGGAATTCTTCACTCTGCCACACCTGGATATATACACAGCCCTATTCAATTGTGTGATCTCCTAGAGGAAATCCATTTTGATCAATTATGTAAAGTCAGAAAAGTAATGTGGTTATTACTGAAGGACCACTCCAGTCAGCCGAATGCCATTAAATATAGGTCATCACAGAGAGGGCACTAGAGGCAAAGAGAGGACACAGCCCTACTCTGGAGCAAAACTGGGACATACACTCGTGTGATACAGCCAGAGATACTTCAAAAAAGTCGTAATTCAACGTGCTAAAAAGATCAAGAGGGATGGCATCTAAGAGGAGAATCAAGAAATTTGTAGTCTTTGGCCTTGAAAAGCAATGGCTGAGAGGAATTATGAACAAATAATATACAAACATTAAAATACATATATAGGGTACATTATTACTTTTCCTAATGATGAATGAGAAGATTTCACACTCTCTGGAGGCTATAAAATAAAATAAAATACAATATAAAATAGTTCTAAAACTTCAAAGATAATTGTTTCAAAATAATTTAAGGGAACTGTTATAGACTGAATTACCACTCCCCTAATTCACATGTGGAGGCCCTAGATTTGGAGGTGGTGCCTTTAAGGAAGGAATTAAGGTTAAATAAGCTCATAAGGATAGGGTCCTAATCCATCAGGACTGGTGTCCTTATAAGAAGAGAATACCAGAGAACTCTCTCTCTGCACGTGCACAGACGAAAGGCCACGTGAGGACACAGCAAGAAGGCAACTGTCTGCAAGCCAAAAACCAACCCCCGACGGCTCCCTCACCTTGGACAAGATCTCGGCTGGATCTTTTCAGCCTCCCAAAGTGTAAAAAAATATATATATTTCTGTAATCTAAATAACTCAGTCTGTGGTATTTTGTTATGGAAGCCCGGGCAGGCTAATCTAGGAACCTTAGCTATTTTGGCAGATACCTCCAATATAAGGAGGCCGTCATGAGAAAAATGACCTCTTCTCAGGAAAACGTTAGCTGTTTCACTGTCAGGGTCATAGATTCATGAAATCCTATGACAAGTATTCAAGTCCAGGGCTGGGCGACAGAATCTGAGTCTATAATGTGCATGTGTTTGTATATATGTGTGTGTGTGTATATATATTTATATATATGTGGTATTTGGGGGGGTACAAAGAGGGATAACACAAAACTCCTGAAAAGTCACAGTATGCTGCTGCTGCTGCTGCTGCTGCTGCTAAGTCACTTCAGTCGTGTCCGACTCTGTGTGACCCCATAGACGGAAGCCCACCAGGCTCCCCCGTCCCTGGGATTCTCCAGGCAAGAACACTGGAGTGGGTTGCCATTTCCTTCTCCAATGTGTGAAAGTAGAAAGTGAAAAGTGAAAGTGAAGTCGCTCAGTCATGTCCGACCCTTAGAGACCCCACGGACTGCAGCCTACCAGGCTCCTCCATCCATGGGATTTTCTAGGCAATAGTACTGGAGTGGCTTGCCATTGCCTTCTCCGCACAGTATGCTAGAGATTCTAATTCTTTTTAAAACCCAAACACCCTTTAGAACTTCTACCTCACTACTGCCAGGATAGTCAACCATGAGGCTCTGCCTTCTCTAAATTGGTGAGAGCATATAAAATCAGGTGTCTCAACCTCATCCCTACTGATATTTTGAACCAGGGAACTTTTTGTTGTGGGGGGCTGTCCCTCAGCCTGTACCGGCTAGATGCCAGTAGCACACACAGCCTTCTCCACAGTCCACCTGCAGCTGTGACAACCCAAACTGTCTCAAAACATTGCTAAATGTGAGGGGCTGATGGAACAGTTGAAACAGCTCCATAGGTGATTCTGATCCAACACTGAGGAAGGCAAACCTCTGAGAATCACTGTAGTGGGCAAGAGTGTGAGTCAGTAACAATATTAAGCAACTTGTGAGAAATGCAAACCAGGATGAAGTGGAATTTCTGGAAATATGTAAAGACGCTGTATCTCGTTAGAGGAAGAAAACGATGGAAGCTATCCTCAGCTCATAACAGCCATCCTTCAGGTTTGGACTAATCCACAAATATTTAGGGAGTGTCTACTACGTTTCTGGACTAAAGCAGCACAGTTTTTGGTGCTGGGGATGTAACAGTGAATAAAATTTTCAAAAGTTTCTTCCCTCATAGAGGGCAGGGTTTACATTCCCAGATGGAGTGGAGAAAGACAACACAATAAAATGAATATAAAATATGTAGTGTATTATAGGGTAATATGTGCTATAGAAAAAACCTAAAAAGAGAACGGTGTGCTAGGTAAAGGGAGTCAGTTTGGGGAGGTCAAGGAAAGGATCACTGAGCTGACTGCATTTGAACAGAGATATCTGAAGGTGAAGATGTAACTGGCCATGAGACCAGGAAGGAAGAGCATTCCAAGCAGAGGGAACAACAATCGCAAAGCTCCTGAGGTTAGAGTGTGCTCACCTGTCTGAAGGACCACAAGAAGCCAGTATGGCTGCAGCAGACCCCGAACAGGGGACTGGAGATGACATGACAGGGAGATCTTGGGGGCAGCTCAGAGGCCCTGTAGAGTCTAAGGTGTAGAACATGGTGAAAACGTTTGCTTTCACTCTGAGGGATCTGGGCAGACAAGTGTCATTCCTGAAGGGTCTGGTTGTTGTGAATATGTCAGGAAGTCAAGAGTGGGTGAAGAGAAACCAACTAGGAAAGTGTTTCTGCTAAGGGAGAAATGATGGTGTGGACACGGGTAATAGTGCTTGAAGTGAGATTCTTGACTTATTCTGAAGGCAGGGCAGACAGGAATTGCCTGTGCTTTGGGTGTGGGCTGTGAGAGAATGCGGAGGAGTCGCGATCTTTGACAAGAGCTGTTGGCTCCAACGCTTCTCCTCCGGGAATGCCCTACTCCTTACTGCAGAGAAAGGGGTCCCAAGGAGATCTTTGGAAACGCATCTGCCTCGGAGACCATCCCAGTTTGATTCCTCCTTGTGTCCCCAGCGCTGACACAATAATAGAGCAGCCATCAGTCACTGGGCACTGACTCTCTCTAAAAAAGCACTGTACCAGGGGCTTCCCAGACAAGGTGCACGGCTCAGGAAGGTGCGTATGATCAGATCCAACGCTTAGAGAAGAAACGGAATCACGGGAGGTTAAGTGTGTTCCTATCACAGACGCAGAGCCAGGGTTTCCACCCAGACCTTCTTCCACTCCCAAACCACCAGGGAGGGGGCTCCGTAACAGCAGCTGAAAATGCACGGGCGAACAAAGCACAAGGCTGGCAAGCGCCAGGCCCCGAGCGAAGGGAGGCTAACGGCCGCGGCTCCCGCCTCCCGGCCGCGCTGCAGAGGACACCTGTTCAGCCCGGGACCCGTCCCGCGCCTCCTGCGCCCGCAGCCCCCTCAGGCCCACCTCTGCCTCCTCCATTTATTTACCTGTTGCGGCACCGCGGCTCCCACGCCGGTTCCCGGGGCCGCGCCCGCCCCCGCCACAGCCCCGGCTACGGCGGTGGCCGCCGCCGCCACCACGACCGTCGTCAGGGCGGCCATCTTTTCACGCCGCGCCGCGCTCTCCAGCGGCGGCCACCCGGGTCTGGGGTGGAGGGCTTCGGGCGTGCGGAGACCCGGGCTCTGCCGGGGCGGCGGAGCTCTTCCACCAAGATGCAGAGCGCGACCGAGATGCGGGGCGGAGCCGGGCCGCGGGGCGAGGCGGGGCGGGGTCGGAACCAGGGCGGGGCGGGGCCGGAGCGCGGGACGTAGGCTGGGGCGGGGCGGGGCCGGGGCGGGGGCGGAACCAGGGCGGGGCGCGGGGCAGGGGCGGGGCTGGAGCGCGGGGCGGGGCCGGGGCGGGGCTGGGGGCGGGGCGCGGGCGCGGCGCGGGGCGTGCGGGAGCGGAACCTGGGGGCGGCGCGGGGCGGGGCCGGGGCGCGGGGCGGGGCCGGGGCGCGGGGCGGGGCCGGGGCGCGGGGCGGAACCTGGGCTGCGCGGGGCAGGGGCGGGGGCTGCGCGGGGCAGGGGCGGGGGCGGCGCGGGGCAGGGGCGGGGGCGGCACGGGGCAGGGGCGGGGGCGGCGGCGGAGGCGGGGCGGGGCGCGGGGGCGGTTGGGTGTGCCGTGCTGTGTGGCGGGGAGGTATTGATATCACCGTCCATGTATCTACTTTTACTTGGCGAAGATATTTCTCCCCGCCCCCGTTTCCCTAACTGCCAGGAAAATTCACTTTCATTGTCATACTTAAATTTATTCATGTCATATATATATATTATATATTATATATATATATATAGGTATCTTTATATTCATAGACACAGGTACTTCGGGCTTCCCTGGTGGCTCAGACAGTAAAGCGTCTGCCTGCAATGCGGGAGACTTGGGTTCGATCCCTGGGTCAGGAGGATTCCCCTGGAGAAGGAAATGGCAACCAACTCCAGTACTCTTGCCTGGAAAATTCCATGGACAGAGGAGCCTGGTAGGCTACAGTCCACGGGATCGCAAAGAGTCGGACACGACTGAGCAACATCACCAAAAAACAAAGATAGATACTTTTCATAATAGACCTTTTTTCTAGGTTTCTACTAAGTTATGGTGAAACGGAGTATGAAATGAAAAAACATGATTGATGAGTCTGAACAATAAATGATATTTCACATTTTCAAATAAAATAGAGCATGCCCCACACCGTCATATATCAGAAGCAGGAATGGCCCACTCCAAGGACTTGGCCAAAGAGAAGAGAAATTCCAAAGATACAGTTTTGGGAAGGTGGGGGAAAAGGCAGAGATGACTTCTCCAGTCAAGGCATGGACAACAAGTCGCAATTCAGCTAGTTTGCGAATACCTTGCATTTTCTTTCTTTAAAGGAATGGATTCATCCATTCATCAAATCATTCATGCAATCAATATCCTGCTGCCAGCCCTGGAAAATTAACTGTTGAATCAGGTGAACACACAAGGTTCCTTCTTTCCAAACTTCTAGCAGTGACTTCAAACAAGTAAACGGCGTATTTACTGAACATTTACCTTGTACCAGCACTGTTCTAAATAATCTAGAGAAGTAGGTACTATAATCATTTTCATCGCACGGATATAGTTAAGTAACACAAGATCATACAAGTGGGAACTAGAATACAAGCTTGGGTGGCCTGACTCCAGAGACCATCCGGGTAGAAATGTTAAACAGGCAGATGGATAAATGCTTCTGGAGCCCTGGACAAAGACTGGAGCTAAAGATATGAATTTGGTCTTCATCTCCATGTAGAAAATATCTTAAAAGACCTAACAAGACCGCTCAGGAAGAGTACAAACTGGAGTCTGGAAAGTGAGGCCTAGAACTCTCCAACATAGATGACATGGGAGAGGTCTGTAAGAAGGGGGGAGGTCCGCAATCCTGTGGGAGGCAGTGTTTCAAGAAGGAAAGGATGATCAACTGTGCTCTGCTGCCCAGAGGCTGAGTGACATGAAAACAGAACTGATGGTTAGATTTGACAATGGGGAGGCCACTGGATACTCTTAAGGGACTATGGTTCAGTTCAGTTCAGTTCAGTCGCTCAGTAGTGTCCGACTCTTTGCGACCCCATGAATCACAGCACGCCAGGCCTCCTTGTCCATCACTAACTCCCAGAGTTCACTCAAACTCATGTCCATCGAGTCGGTGATGCCATCCAGCCATCTCATTCTCTGTCGTCCCCGTAACAATAAGCAAAATACCTGCTTTAAGATTTTTCTTGTTTTGTTAGGATGCAAAATTCCCCAAAACAAGACAATTAAGAATCTCATAACCTTCATTATCTCCTCCACCATCTGAGCCAGGCTTTGATCCTGGTTCCTCAGTTCCTCCCTACTCAGAGTGGGTTAATCTGTTCCATGCCTCTCTCCTAGCATCTCTGGTCACCTGAAGTATTATTCCTTGGCTTGTGGAAACATTACTCCAGTCATCGCCTGTATGGCTGCATGGCCTTCTCTCCTGTGTGTCTGTGTCTCTGTGTCCAAATTTCCCTCTTCTTATAAGGGCACCAGTCATTGGATTATGGTTCTTTCTAATCCCATATGACCTAATGTTAACTTGATTACATCTGCAAAGACTTGGTTTCTAAATAAGGTCACATTCAGAGATACTGGGCATTAGGACTTCAGCATATCTCTTTAGAGGACACAATTCAATTCATAGCACACATATAATACTCTACACCTTACACTTTTTAACTTAATATATCCTGTAACTCTATAAAAAAGCTGAGCGCCAAAGAATTGATGCATTTGAACTGTGGTGCTGGAGAAGACTCTTGAGAGTCTCCTGGACTGGAAAAGACCCTGATTCTGGGAAAGACTGAAGGCAGGAGGAGAAAGGGATGACAGAGGATGAGATGGTTGGATGGCATCACCGACTCGATTGGACATGAGTTTGAGTAAGCTCTGGGACTTGGTGATTGACAGAGAAGCCTGGCGTGCTGCAGTCCATGGGGTCACAAAGAGTTGGACATGACTGAAAGACTAAACTGATTCTGTAACTCCTTGAAGTAAGTTCACAGAAATAGTCCTTATTTTTAAAAAATGAATGCATAATACTCTTATTCTAGAAAAGACTGAAGGCAAAAGGAGAAGGGGGTGGCAGAGGAAGAGATGGTTAGATAGCATCGCCAACTCAATGGACATGAATTTAAGCATGGGGTCACAAAGAGTCGGACACGACTTAGTGACGGAACAACCACCACAATGCTCGTATTTTACTCAGCTAGTCATCTATCTGGCTTCCTTGGTGGCTCAGACAGTAAAGAATCTGCCTTCAATGCAGGAGACCTGGGTTTGATCCCTGGGTTGGGAAGATCCCCTGGAGAAACAAATGGCAACTCACTTCAGTATTCTTGCCTGGAGAATCCCATGGACAGAGGAGCCTGATGGGGTACAGTCCATGGAATGGAAAGAGTTGAACACAACTGAGGAACTACACTTTCACTTTCAGTCATCTATTGACAAACTGAGGATAGGTTATTTCCAGTCTTTTGCAGTTACAGTGTTGGGGAAGAAATTTTTTTCCTCTGCCTTTTTAGGTTCTTCTTGTAGTCTAATAATTAAATTGACATGAAACAGATTAACAGAAAATGGTCGAATTTTAACTCCACACATTATGGGAGTTCACAGAAATATGAGACTCAAAGAAATGACTAAAGCAGGCAGCTTTTATATTGTTTAGACAAAGAAACAATAGATTTCTTTGTGAAGAACTGACAAGGACACTTAGGCTTGGGTATTAATGATGAAGAAACAAAGCAGAGTTGTCTCTGTCTTGGATTTTCTATCCCTGGACATAAAGATGTCCCATGCCCTGGTGCTCAGAGGCTGCCTTTTGGGTGGGAGATTTACATCCTGATTTCAGGGGGAAGAGGGCAGGGTCAGAATGTCCTTCTTGCACTGGCTGTTTCTCAACTTGAATTCAAAACAATCAATATGTCAAAGTAGCATACTTTGGGTTGGCCTGCCCTGAACTCCATCACAAGGAATGATCATTAGTTTTTCATATTTGGGGAAGTGTACCTTCAGTGGAATTGCTGAGTCAAATGATAAATGCAAAGGCAATGTAGTTAGATATTGCTAAATTCCCTTCCATAGAAAGTTGTACCATTTTGCACTCCCACTAGCATTGCCTAAGGGTGCCTGTTCCCTTATTATTTGCCATCACAGTTCTTCAAATTTTTGTATTTTAGACAGTCTCAATAGGTGAGAAATAGTATGTGTAAGTAATGTTAAAATGCCTTTCTCTTGGTATGAATGAAGCTCTTTTTTGCAAGTTGAAGGACATCGACTTTTTCTTTAAATTCTGTTCATATCTTTCCTCAATGGTATTTTATCGGGGACCAGCCCCAATAAGACCCAGGGTATCCTCGGGATGAACGGCGTCGGCGTCAGAGAGAGAGAGAGAAACAGAGAGAGACAGGGGCTGATGATTCCTTGGTTTACGCTGGAAACCAATAAAACCCCAGCACGGGGCTTGCTCTGTTTACGTAGGCCGCAGGCGCCCTCTCGAATCACTGGAGGCACCCCACCAGGGCACCCCCTCGAGTGAGTCTTAGAAGCCCAGGCAGATAAGTAAACTCAGAGGGCCCAGCGCTCCAAGGATCTCAACCAGAAAAAGGAGAATAGAGAAAAGGATGGAAAAAGAGAAAGAACGACACGGGGAGACCAAGCTTCAGTGAGCAAGGCCCAAAACTTTATTTTCCAGTGCTGCTTTTATACCCTAAGTTATGCGCATAAGAAACAGAGAAAGGGAGGTATAGGTTCACACCAAAATCATGTGGGGTCAGCAGTCTTGACCCTTATCAGGATCAGGGCTTATTTTTGTGTATCTCGTGATAAAAGTTTTAGGTGGTTTACATCCTCTTCTGGCCAGGGGGCCTGCTAACAGTTTTATGGCCCTCTCTCCTGACAATAGGTTAGTTAGCAAGTAAAAGACTTTTCTTTTAAGGTGACTTTCCTAAAGTTAGGTGGTAGACACATAACAAAGTTACATTCCTATAAGGCACCGGTGTAGTGAGCTGCAAGAAAGGAATTTATTAACTTAAGATCTGATGTGGTTAAATCAAAGGCTACTACTTATATTCTCTATATGTGATTAATATATTTCCAAGGATACAATAGATAGAGGAAACGGCAGCAAGCATTGATTCAACAATGAAATCTTTTCTAGTACTACTCTAATGATTTTAACTTCTTCAACAGATTCCTGTATTTTAGAATATTAGGCTTTCTGTCCTTCATGGCTGGGAGGCTATAAACAGTCACACTCATAGTTGTAAGAGCCCGGACAAACTTGTCATGTAAGTTAGAAAGCTATCAGAGGGGCTTGGATTGGAACACTCCTATTAAGCCGAGGAGAACTTTTAAACTACAGCTCTGAATTAATGTTTTCAGAGAAAGGTGGTTGGGGGGAAGCCCCCGTAAGTATTAGAGGACTTGGTAAGAGGCGTAAGACAGTAAAGCAGTCAGATTCCGGTTTTCTTTGGGGTAGATGCTCAGGTAAGTCCAGGGGGCTCCTCGAGTCCTGATTAGCCTTTGCCCGTCACGCCTCTTCCCCCGTTGACCTTTGCCACGGGTAGAATTTCCCTCGCTGGCTCCCGGCAGTATTTGGTCTTTCTCTTTCCATTTTTAAGAGCTCTTTATCACTTAAGTGACTGTGATTTAATTATTTGATATAAATTGCAAATATTTTCTTCTGGATTTTAATTTGATTAGTGACTTTTGCTTTTTCCCCCCTTTGCTTTGAAAAACTTTATTTTTATGGAGTCAAGTCTGTCGGTGTTTTAGTATTTTCTTTGGTGCTTCTGGATTGATAATCATAGTTGGAAAGGCTTTTCTCACTTCCAGTTTGTAAAGAAATG
The DNA here is from genome assembly GCF_049115385.1 of Moschus berezovskii. Taxonomy (NCBI): domain Eukaryota; kingdom Metazoa; phylum Chordata; class Mammalia; order Artiodactyla; family Moschidae; genus Moschus; species Moschus berezovskii. The sequence continues at coordinate 79,129,381 of NC_142468.1, forward strand.
AATCATTGTTTTCTCATGAAGTTTTATTTTTTACATTTAACTATCTGGATTATTTGGATTTCATTCCGGTATCCAGGGTGAAATATGGATTCAATTTTACTTTTCCCAAATGGCTAGTTATGCCAAAAACATTTATTAAAAACAGTATATTTTCTAATTATGCCAAAAACATTTATTAAAAACAGTATATTTTCACCAGTGACTTGAGGTATCACTTTTGCCATATAATTGTTCTACGTTAAATTTTTTATTCTAGTCTGTCATTCTGTATATCTAGTTATGTATCAATGAACATGCCTTTTTTAATTTATAGGGCAACAATAAAATGTTTTAGTATCATACAGGGCTAGTTCCTCTCATTGTTCTTCTTTATAGACTTTTTCTGCCTTATCCTGATCCCAAAAGAACTTTAGAATCAAGAGTCTACCTTAAGAGAAGAATCTCAATATTCTTAATGGAATTACATTAAATTTTTTCTTAACTTGGGAAGAATTTACATAAGTATGATGTAGAGCTGCCCTACCCGTGAACAAACGTATGCCTTTCATTTGTTCAAGTCCACTTTTGCACCTTTGAAGAATGAATATTTTAAGCTTATTCCTAGGTTTTAAGAATTTTCTATTGCAACTACAGGTGTGATTTACCCTCTAGTGTTATTCTTTAGATATATAAACACTATTGATTTTTCTTTGTTAGTTTTTATATTGCTACTTTAATCAATTCTGTTAATTTTGGTTGTACAATTAAGAATTACTTCCTAATTTTATATTTTTACATTAGGGTTTCTCTTTATACAATTACATTAGCTGAAAATAGAGATAATGTTATCCATTTCTTTCTACTTCTCACACTTACTCCAGACAGGAAGACAGAAGAAGGCTGTCAATTTGGGTACCCCTTCCCAGGTGGGGATAGTGGTAAGGAACCTACCTGCCAAAGAAATAGACAAAAGAGACCTGGGTTTGATCCCTGGGTCAGGAAGATCCCCTGGAGGAAGGCATGGTTACCCACTCCAGTATTGTTGCCTGGAGAATCCCATGGAGAGAGGAGCACGGTGGGCTACAGTCCATGGGGTCGCACAGAATCGGACACAACTGAAGCAACTAGCACGAAGTTAGATCATGAAACAAGGACTTCAGTTCAGTTCAGTTGCTCAGACGTGTCCGACTCTTTGCGACCCCATGAATCACAGCATGCCAGGCCTCTCGGTCCATCACCAACTCCCGGAGTTCACTCAAACTCATGTCCATCGAGTCGGTGATGCCATCCAGCCATCTCATTCTCTGTCGTTCCTTTCTCCTCCTGCTCCCAATCCCTCCCAGCATCAGAGTCTTTTCCAGTGAGTCAACTCTTCGCATGAGGCGGCCAAAATATTGGAGTTTCAGCTTTAGCATTAGTCCTTCCAACTAACACCCAGGACTGATCTCCTTTAGAGTGGACTGGTTGGATCTCCTTGCTGTCCAAGGGACTCTCAAGAGTCTTCTCCAACACCACAGTTCAAAAGCATCAATTCTTCGGTGCTCAGCTTTCTTCATAGTCCAACTCTCACATCCATACATGACCACTGGAAAAACCATAACCTTGACTAGTTGCTAGACGGACCTTTGTAGGCAAAGTAATGTCTTTGCTTTTCAATATGCTATCTAGGTTGGTCATAACTTTCCTTCCAAGGAACAAGCGTCTTTTAATTTCATGGCTGCAATCAGCATCCACAGTGATTTTGGAGCCCCCCAAAATAAAGTCTGACACTGTTTCCACTGTTTCCCCATCTACTTCCCATGAAGTGATGGGACCAGATGCCATGATCTTTGTTTTCTGAATGTTGAGCTTTAAGCCAACTTTTTCACTCTCCTCTTTCACTTTCATCAAGAGACTCTTTAGTTCCTCTTCACTTTCTGCCATAAGGGTGGTGTCATCTGCATATCTGAGGTTATTGATATTTCTCCCGGCAATCTTGATTTCAGCTTGTGCTTCTTCCAGCCCAGCATTCCTCATGATGTATTCTGCATATAAGTTAAATAAGCAGGGTGATAATATACAGCCTTGACGTACTCCTTTCCCTATTTGGAACCAGTCTGTTGTTCCATATCCAGTTCTAACTGTTGCTTCCTGACCTGCATATAGGTTTCTCAAGAGGCAGGTCAGGTGGTCTGGTATTCCCATCTCTTTCAGAATTTTCCAGTTTATTGTGATCCACACAGTCAAAGGCTTTGGCATAGTCAATGAAGCAGAAATAGATGTTTTTCTGGAACTCTCTTGCTTTCTCCATGATCCAGCAGATGTTGGCAATTTGATCTCTGGTGCCTCTGCCTTTTCTAAAACCTGCTTGAACATCTGGGAGTTCACGGTTCACATACTGCTGAAGCCTGGCTTGGAGAATTCTGAGCATGACTTTACTAGCGTGTGAGATGAGTGCAACTGTGCGGTAGTTTGAGCATTCTTTGGCACTGCCTTTCTTTGGGATTGGAATGAAAACTGACCTTTTCCAGTCCTGTGGCCACTGCTGAGTTTTACAAATTTGCTGGCATATTGAATGTAGCACTTTCACAGCATCATCTTTTAGGATTTGAAACAGCTCAACTGGAATTCCATCACCTCCACTAGCTTTGTTCGTAGTGATTCTTTCTAAGGCCCACTTGACTTCATATTCCAAGATGTCTGGCTCTAGGTCAGTGATCACACCATTGTGATTATCTTGGTCATGAAGAACTTTTTTGTACAGTTCTATGTATTCTTGCCACCTCTTCTTAATATCTTCTGCTTCTGTTAGGTCCATACCATTTCTGTCCTATATCGAGCCCATCTTTGCATGAAATGTTCCCTTGGTATCACTAATTTTCTTGAAGAGATCTCTAATCTTTCCTATTCTGATGTTTTCCTCTATTTCTTTGGATTGATTGCTGAGGAAGGCTTTCTTATCTCTCCTTGCTATTCTTTGGAACTCTGCATTCAGATGCTTATATGTTTCCTTTTCTCCTTTGTGAAAAGAATAGAAACGAAAAGCAAAGGAGAAAAGGAAAGACATAAGCATCTGAATGCAGAGTTCCAAAGAATAGCAAGAAGAGATAAGAAACAAGGACTTAGAAGAGGCAAGTGTTTTGTCTTAAAAATTATGTAGAGATCACTATTGCATGATGAAACAGTTATGATCCATTCCAAAGTCACAGAATAATATGCTGAAAATGTGTGGAACTGCTCCAGACAATTAAGCAAAATCACATATACTCTTATGCCTGGGCACCAGATTTATTCTTTTATATAAGACTTAATTAATAACAAAATATTTGTATTATCTTCTTAAACACTAACAAATGGATAATTGTATGGTGGGCTATAGAATTCATCAGTATAAACTGAAGGGCTAGAATAAGGTTGTCTCATATTGACTTCAGAAATTAGAATACAAGCTAACAGATATTACCCTTGTAGTGTTAGTCACTCAGTCGTGACCCAGTGGACTGTAGCCCACCAGGCTCCTCTGTCCATGGGATTTCCCAGGCAAGAATACTGGAGTGGGTTGCCATTTCCTTCTCCAGGGGATCTTCCCAACCCAGGGATTGAACCTGGGTCTTCTGCACTCCAGGCAGATTCTTTACTATTAAGCCACCAGGCAAGCCCTATTACCTATGTAAGAGATGATAACTTCTCCACAATTTTCATTTCATTCTCAAGTAAAAACAGCTGAACTCCTTCACTAACTTTTAAATGACTATCCCCATGCAAAATGTTCAATTGTTTCAGTTCAGTTCAGTTGCTCAGTCGTGTCCGACTCTCCGCGACCCCATGAATCACAGTACACCAGGCCTCCCTGTCCATCACCAACTCCTGGAGTTCACTCAAACTCATGTCCACAGAGTCGGTGATGCCATCCAGCCATCTCATTCTCCGTCGTCCCCTTCTCCTCCCGCCCCCAACCTTTCCCAGCATCAGAGTCTTTTCCAGTGAGTCAACTCGTCTCATGAGGTGGCCAAAGTATTGCAGTTTCAGCTTTAGCATCAGTCCTTCCAATGAACACCCAGGATTGATCTCCCTTAGAATGGACTGGTTGGATCTCCTTGCGGTACAAGGGACTCTCAAGAGTCTTCTCCAACACCACAGTTCAAAAGTATCAATTCTTCGGCGATCAGTTTTCTTCACAGTCCAACTCTCACATCTATACATGACCATGGGAAAAACCATAGCCTTGACTAGACGGACCTTGGTTGGCAAAGTAATGTCTCTGCTTTTTAATATATCATCAACGTTGGTCATAACTTTCCTTCCAAGGAGCAAGCGTCTTTTAATTTCATGGCTGCAATCAGCATCCGCAGTGATTTTAGAGCCCCAAAAAATAAAGTCTGACACTGTTTCCACTGTTTTTCCATCTATTTACCATGAAGTGATGGGACCAGATGCCATGATCTTTGTTTTCTGATTGTTTAAACAGTTATATTTCTAGAAACTGAAAAGAGAAAGTGATTTAGAGAGTTCCCAGTCTTTCAGCTTTTTTTTTTTTTTATAGTTCCTTGGTAATGTTAGAGTTCCTTAACCATATACTCTTCAACAGGCTGTCAGTTCCCTAGGGATGGGCCAAAACTATTTACTGTTGAAAAAAACAACAACAGCCAAAGCAACAACAGTGGATCTTTACATCAAATGAAACTGTTAAGACAATTTGAAAGTAGTTCTATATAAAAGGGAAAAACGTGAATATTTACTTTAAAAATAATAATCCTCACTTTTGATGGCCTATTGGTGCCAAACACTCTTATTAACACACATAACTGGAGAGCGGTCCTAAGATGGCGGAGGAACAGGACGGGGAGACCACTTTCTCCCCCACAAATTCATCAAGAGAACATTTGAACGCTGAGTAAATTCCACAAAACAACTTCTGAATGCCAGCAGAGGACATCAGACACCCATAAAAGTAGCCCATTGTCTTCAAAAGGAGGTAGGAAAAAATATAAAAGATAAAAAGAGAGACAAAAGAGGTAGGGATGGAGATCTGTCCCGGGAAGGGAATCTTAAAAAAGAGAGAAGTTTCCAAACACCAGGAAACACTCTCACTGGCGAGTCTGTGGCAAGCCTTGGAACCTCAGAGGAAAACATAACTGGGAGGAAAAATAAATAAAATAATTAAAACCCACAGACTACTCGCCCAATAGTAACTCCCAGCAGAGAAGCAGCGTGGAAGCCCGCATCCATCACTAGCAAGCAGGGACTGGGCAGGGAGGCACTGGCTGCATTACTTAGAGTAAGGACTGGGCCTGAATGCCCCAAGGGCAATCTGAGGGAGCTAACTTGAGATAGCAAAGCAGACTGTAGGGTAGCTACCCTATGAAAAGCCCTAGGAGAAGGGGACGACCGAGAATTAGATGGCTGTATGGCATCACCGACTCTGGACATGAGTTTGAGTGAACTCCGGGAGTTGGTGATGGACAGGGAGGCCTGGCGTGCTGTGATTCATGGGGTCACAGAGAGTCGGACACGACTGAGTGACTGAACTGAACTGAAGACACCACTAGGCCCACTCACAGAGCAAAGGACTGACTAGAGCTAGCCAGCTGCGGACAGCCCATCCCCAACCGAGACAGGCAGGGGAGGGCAGCCAGAGTCTGAAGGGGGCAATCGTGGCCCCAGAGAGGCATCCGATACCAAACTGCAAATAGGCTTCATTGCTAACCAAGACTTCTTGGGATTCTGGCCGGTCGAAATCCGCCTGAGAAGGTGCACTGGTTGTACACCCAGAAAACTGAGTGGCAGGGACAGGGGAAGTGATAAGTCGCAGCAACCGCGCTTGCCAAACACCTGGTCACCTGAGCGGCTCAGACTGGGGAAGGGCACAAAACGCAGGCCCAACCAAGTCTGAACCTTTGTGGAGTACCTGAGAATGTGAACCTGAGTGGCTTAGACCTAGGAAGTGCACACAACCCAGGGCCCACCTCAGACAGTTCCTGGCAGAGCAACCTAGAGCCTGAGCAGTATAGACAAGGAAAGTACACACGCCATGAGCGGGGGCAAACCCAGTGTGGCCGAGACACTGCAAGCACTCCCCACAGACGCCAGTGATATTTGTTTGCAGCATTCCTTCCTCCCCACAGCACGACTGAACAAGTGAGCCTAAAAAAGTGACCACCACCGCCCCCTTGTGTCAGGGCAGAAATTAGACACTGAAGAGACCAGCAAACAGAAGAAGCCAAAACAGAGGGAACCGCCTTGGAAGTGACAGATGGAGAAGACTTGAGCCTACTGCAAGAATAAGACTGAAAACCAGAGGCAGGAGGCTTAAGTCCAAATCCTGAGAACACCAGAGAACTCCTGACTCCAGGGAACATTAATCAATAGGAGTTCATCAAATGCCTCCATACCTACACTGAAAACAAGCACCACCCAAGGGCCAACAAGTTCCAGAGCAAGACATACCATGCAAATTCTCCAGCAATGCAGTAACACAGCCCTGAGCTTCAATATACAGGCTGCCCAAAGTCACTCCAAACCCACTGATATCTCATAACTCATTACTGGACACTTCATTGCACTCCAGAGAGAAGAAATCCAGCTCCACCCACCATAGCACTGACACAAGCTTCCCTAACCAGGAAACCTTGACAAGCCACCCGTCCAACTTCCACAGCGAGGAAACTCCACAATAAAGAGAACTTCACAAACTGCCAGAATACGGAAAGGCCACCCCAAACACAGCAATATAACCAAGATGAAGAGGCAGAGAAATACCCAGCAGGTAAAGGAACAGGATAAATGCCCAACAACCCAAACAAAAGACGAAGAGATAGGGAATCTACCTGATAAAGAATTCTGAATAATGATAGTAAAAATGATCCAAAATCTTGAAAACAAAATGGAATTACAGATAAATAGCCTGGAGACAAGGATTGAGAAGATGCAAGAAATGTTTAACAAGGACCTAGAAGAAATAAAAAAAGAGTCAATATATAATGAATAATGCAATGAATGAGATAAAAAACACTCCAGAGGGAACCAACAGAAGAATAATGGAGGCAGAAGATAGGATAAGTGAGATAGAAGTTAGAATGGTAGAAATAAATGAAACAGAGAGGAAAAAAGAAAAACGAATTAAAAGAAATGAGGACAATCTCAGAGACCTCTGGGACAACGTTAAATGCCCCAATATTCGAATCATAGGAGTCCCAGAAGAAGACAAAAAGAAACACCATGAGAAAATACTTGAAGAGATAATAGTTGAAAACTTCCCTAAAATGGGGAAGAAAATAATCACCCAACTCCAAGAAACCCAGAGAGTCCCAAACAGGATAAACCCAAGGTAAAATACTCCAAGACACATATTAATCAAATTAACAAAGATCAAACACAAAGAACAAATATTAAAAGCAGCAAGGGAAAAACAACAAATAACACACAAGTGGATTCCCATAGGATAACAGCTGATCTTTCAATAGAAACTCTTCAGGCCAGGAGGGAATGGCAGGACATACTTAAAGTGATGAAAGAAAATACCCTACAGCCCAGATTACTGTACCCAGCAAGGATCTCATTCAAATATGAAGGAGAAATCAAAAGCTTTACAGACAAGCAAAAGCTGAGGGAATTCAGCATCACCAAACCAGCTCTCCAACAAATGCTAAAGGACCTTCTCTAGACAGAAACACAGAAAGGGTGTATAAACTCGAACCCAAAACAATAAAGTAAATGGCAATGGGATCATGCTTATCAATAATTGCCTTAAATGTAAATTGACTGAATGCTCCAAACAAAAGACAAAGACTGGCTGAATGGATACAAAAGCAAGACCCCTATACATGTTGTCTACAAGAGACCCACCTCAAACAAGGGACACATACAGACTGAAAGTGAAGGGCTGGGAAAAGATATTCCACGCAAAGAGAGACCAAAAGAAAGCAGGAGTAGCAATACTCATATCAAATAAAATAGACTTTAAAACAAAGGCTGTGAAAAGAGACAAGGAAGGACACTACATAATGATCAAAGGATCAATCCAAGAATAAGATATAACAATTATAAATATATATGCACCCAACGTAGGAGCACCACAATATGTAAGACAATTGCTAATAAGTATGAAAGGGGAAATCAACAATAACACAATAATAGTGGGAGACTTTAATACCCCACTCACACCTATGGATAGATCAACTAAAGAGAAAATTAACAAGGAAACATAAACTTTAAATGATACAATAGAACATTTAGATCTAATTGATATCTATAGGACATTTCACCCCAAAACAATGAATTCCACCTTTTTCTCAAGCGCACACAGAACTTTATCCAGGATAGATCACATCCTGGGCCATAAATCTAGCCTTGGTAAATTAAAAAAAATTGAAATCATTCCAAGCATCTTTTCTGACCACAATGCAGTAAGACTAGATCTCAATTACAGGAGAAAAACTATTAAAAATGCTAACATATGGAGGCTGAACAACACGCTGCTGAATAACCAACAAATCATAGAAGAAATAAAATAAGAAATCAAAATATGCATAGAGACGAATGAAAATGTAAACACAACAACCCAAAACCTCTGGGACACTGTAAAGGCAGTGCTAAGGGGAAGGTTCATAGCAATACAGGCATACCTCAAGGAACAAGAAAAAAGTCAACTAAATAACCTAACTCTACACCTAAAGCAACTAGAAAAGAAAGAAATGAAGAACCCCAGGATTAGTAGAAGGAAAGAAATCTTAAAAATCATGGCAGCAATAAATGCAAAAGAAACAAAAGAGACCATAGCAAAAATCAACAAAGCCAAAAGCTGGTTCTTTGAGAGGATAAATAAAATTGACAAACCACTAGCCAGACTCATCAAGAAACAAAGGGAGAAAAAACAAATCAATAAAATTAGAAATGAAAATGGAGAGATCACAACAGACAACACAGAAATACAAAGGATCATAAGAGACTACCATCAGCAATTATATGCCAATAAAATGGACAACTTGGAAGAAATGGACAAATTCTTAGAAAAGTACAACTTTCCAAAACTGAACCAGGAAGAAATTAGAAAATCTTAACAGACCCATTACAAGCACAGAAATTGAAACTGTAATCAGAAATCTTCCAACAAACAAAAGCCCAGGTCCAGAAGGCTTCACAGCTGAATTCTACCAAAAATTTAGAGAAGAGCTAACACCTATCCTACTAAAACTCTTCCAGAAAATTGCTGAGGAAGGGAAACTTCCAAACTCATTCTATGAGGCCACCATCACCCTAATACCAAAACCTGACAAAGATGACACAAAAAAGAAAACTACAGGCCAATATCACTGATGAATATAGATGCAAAAACCCTTAACAAAATTCTAGCAATCAGAATCCAACAACACATGAAGAAGATCATACATCATGCCCAAGTGGGCTTTATCCCAGGAATGCAAGGATTCTTCAATATCCACAAATCAATCAATGTAATATACCACATTAACAAATTGAAAAATAAAAGCCATATAATTATCTCAATAGATGCAGAGAAAGCCTTTGAGAAAATTCAACATCCATTTATGATTAAAAAAACCCTCCAGAAAGCAGGAATTGAAGGAACATACCTCAACATAATAAAAGCTATATATGACAAACCCACAGCAAACATTATCCTCAATGGTAAAAAACTGAAAGCATTTCCCCTAAAGTCAGGAACAAGACAAAGGTGCCCACTCTCACTACTACTATTCAACATAGTTTTAGAAGTTTTGGCCACAGCAATCAGAGCAGAAAAAGAAATAAAAGGAATCCAAATTGGAAAAGAAGAAGTAAAACTCTCACTGTTTGTGGATGACATGATTCTCTACATAGAAAACCCTAAAGATTCCACCAGAAAATTACTAGAGCTAATCAATGAATATAGTAAAGTTGCAGGATATAAAATCAACACACAGAAATCCCTTGCATTCCTATACACTAATAACGAGAAAATAGAGAAATCAAGGAAACAATTCCATTCACCATTGCAACGAAAAGAATAAAGTACTTAGGAATATATCTACCTAACCCGGGTTCGATCCCTGGGTCGGGAAGATCCCCTGGAGAAGGAGATGGTAACCCACTCCAATATTCTTGCCTGGAGAATCCCATGGACGGAGAAGCCTGGTAGGCTACAGTTCATGGGGTCGCAAAGAGTCAGAGACGACTGAGCGACTGAACGGAACGAAACGGAAGGAAAAAAAAGACCTATATATAGACAACTATAAGACACTGATGAAAGAAATCAAAGAGGACACTAATAGATGGAGAAATATACTGTGTTCGTGGATTGGAAGAATCAATATAGTGAAAATGAGTATACTACCCAAAGTAATCTACAGATTCAATGCAATCCCTATCAAGCTACCAACGGTATTTTTCACAGAGCTAGAACAAATAATTTCACAATTTGTATGGAAATACAAAAAACCTCGAATAGCCAAAGCAATCTAGAGAAAGAAGAATGGAACTGGAGGAACTAACCTGCTGGACTTCAGGCTCTACTACAAAGTCACAGTCATCAAGACAGTATGGTACTGGCATAAAGACAGAAATATAGATCAATGGAACAAAATAGAAAGCCCAGAGATAAATCCACACACCTATAGACACCTTATCTTTGACAAAGGAGGCTCAGTGGAGAAAAAACGATTTCTTTAACAAGTGGTGCTGGGAAAATTGGTCAACCACTTGTAAAAGAATGAAACTAGAACACTTCCTAACACCATACACAAAAATAAACTCAAAATGGATTAAAGATCTAAATATAAGACCAGGAACTATAAAACTCCTAGAGGAGAACATAGCAAAACACTCTCCAACATAAATCACAGCAGAATCCTCCATGACCCACCTCCCAGAATATTGGAAATAAAAGCAAAAATAAACAAATGGGACCTAATTAAAGTTAAAAGCTTCTGCACAACAAAGGAAACTATAAGCAAGGTGAAAAGACAGCCTGCAGAATGGGAGAAAATAATAGCAAATGAAGCAATGGACAAAGAATTAATTTCAAAAATATACAAGCAACTCCTGCAGCTCAATCCCAGAAAAATAAACGACCCAGTCAAAAAATGGGCCAAAGAACTAAACAGATATTTCTCCAAAGAAGACATAAAGATGGCTAACAGACACGTGAAAAGATGCTCCACATCACTCATAATCAGAGAAATGCAAATCAAAACCACAATGAGGTATCATTTCACACCAGTCAGAATGGCTGCTATCCAAAAGTCTACAAGCAATAAATGCTGGAGAGGGTGTGGAGAAAAGGAAACCCTCTTACACTGTTGGTGGGAATGCAAACTATTACAGCCACTATGGAGAACAGTGTGGAGATTCCTTAAAAAACGAAATAGAACTGTCATATGACCCAGCAATCCCACTTCTGGGCATACACACCGAAGAAACCAGAATTGAAAGAGACATGTGTACCCCAATGTTCATCGCAGCACTGTTTATAATAGCCAGGACATGGAAGCAACCTAGATGTCCATCAGCAGACGAATGGATAAGAAAGCTTTGGTACATATACACAATGGAGTATTATCCAGCCATTAAAAAGAGTACATTTGAATCAGTTCTAATGAGGTGGATGAAACTGGAGCCTATTATACAGAGTGAAGTAAGCCAGAAAGAAAAACACCAATACAGTATACTAACGCATATATATAGAATTTAGAAAGATGGTAATGATAACCCTGTATGCGAGACAGCAAAAGAGACACAGATGTATAGAACAGTCTTTTGGACTCTGTGGGAGAGGGCGAGGGTGGGACAATTTGGGAGAATGGCATTGAAACATGTATATTATCATATTTGAAATGAATCGTCAGTCCAGGTTCGATGCATGATATAGGATGCTCGGGGCTGGTGCACTGGGATGACCCAGAGGGATGATATGGGGAGGGAGGTGGGAGCGGGGTTCTGGATGGGGAACACATGTATACCTGGGGCGGATTCATGTCAATGTATGACAAAACCAATACAATATTGTACAGTAATTAGCCTCCAATTAAAATTTCAAAAATAAAAAAAAAACACACATAACTACTCTTTGCTATAAATAAATGAAGTTTGAGAATCTCAGTCAATAAACTTTCTAAGATAATATAGATAGAATATAGCAGAGCCAAGCATCAAGCCTGGATCTGACTTGGATCTGACTTAATATTTAAAACTTATTTTCCTAAACCAAAAACAAAAACAAACAAAAAACTTCTAAGTCTCTTTTCTTCTTTTGAAAATTATTTTTTTCCTGGGAGACAAGTAAAAATAAAGATAATCACTTGTGTTTGAATGGATATTGATTATTCTTTTTCGGGTGGTCCTAGGTTTACATCTTTCAAATCAGCCTTAGGAAATGAAAAATCTTTAGTATGGTTGACAGTTTTATGACTTCACCCCTTAATCCCAATAGAGCACTTTTCCCTGAAAATTTAAACCCATCTGATGAACATGAACTTACCATTAAAAATTAATTTCAGAAGTTGTCACAGGATCATTCTTCTACAGTTGGATAGAAAATTAAACTCATGTATCATATATATATATATATATATATATATATTCCCTTGGATTTATACAAAAAAATGTCAGGAACTCCTAGCTCATAGGTACACAATAAATTTTCAATGACGTATTTACTCTTACTCAAGAATTTTAAATCAAAAACATTTCTTCATATAAATGTGGAAGTTAAGAAATTGTACATCATGAAAATGATACAGAAAATATTACTGAATGGTTGGGACTTCTGTAATGTTTGAGGTCTATTTACAATTACATATATTAATTTGAGCAGCTATATACTGGCTACCTCTGGGCTTCTTTTTCTGTGAGAAAAAGAACTATTTTTTAAACCAGTGTTTTTTGAATTTTTGTTACACATAGACTGAGATAATCTTAACATTTTAATACTAGCTGGTGCTTATGTCGCTTCAGTTATGTCTGACTCTGCAATTCCATGGACCATAGCCAACCAGGCTCCTCTGGCTATGGAATTTTCCTGGCAAGAATACTGGAGTGAGTTGCCATGCCCTCCTCCAGGGGATCTTCCTGACCCAGGGATTGAATCCGTGTCTTCTGTCTCCTGCACTGCAGGTGAATTCTTTACTGCTGAGCCACAGGGGAAGCCCCAGATGGTGCTTAAGCATTCATGCATGATCAGTGGTGTCGGACTCTTTGCGACCCCATGGACTGTCAGGCTCCTCTGTCCATGGGAGTCTTCAGGCAAGACTACTGGAGTGGGTTGACATTTCCTTCTCCAGTGCTTATAACATATAACAGAAAGGAAATGTCTATTGATAGACATAATTTGGAACACAAAGATACTATATGACTTGCTCACATTGGAAGGAAAAACAATAAGTGTTAGGGCCATTATCAGTGAAAGACTATAGATATCAAACTAGGTTTCCAAGGACAGGAAAATACAAGGAAGTGGACAGCCCACCCTGACTTGGGCAAGGAAGTAGGCAGCACTGAAAGATTGCTCAGAGGGTGATATAAATCTGTCTGCAGGAAGTGCTTGGTGGAAACCTTAGTGGAATCAAATGAGAAAGAAGAAAAAAAGGAAAGGTTTTCGTTTTGAACAAATATGAACAGCCAAGTGTGTGATTGACTTGGCTATTTGTCAGAGTAAATGAATAAGATTTGCTTCCTCTGTCTGTCAATATTTCTGCAAAGGCTAGTCCTTAGCTTGGGAGGCAGGGATGATCACTTACTTGGCAGAGCTTGGGATTGTAGCTATCAGACATCTATTGCAGAATTGTTTTCCTTCCTTAAGGCTGTCAGGCCATGGGGAGACTATATGAAGAAGGGCACAGACAGGAGCTTTCAATGTGGAGTAGATTAGATGATAGATTGATAAGATAATTCCAATTGACATATCCTGAAATGTATTCATTGAAAACATAGATTATAATTTTTTAAAAACACTCATGAAGTGGGTCACTTTTGTCACAAAAACGACCATATATTTTGGCCACCAAAACCTCAATAAGTGTCAAAAAGCAGAAACAATGCAGATATGATCCTCTGATCACACACCCTCATACACAAAACTGAAAAGACATAAAGACTCTATTACATAAATATTTAAGACTCCCAAGTCAAAGAAAATATGAAAACTAAAACTGCAATCCAATTAAAATACATTGGTAACACTACAAACCAACACCCATGGAATACAGCTAAATCCATCCTCAGAAGAAAATAAGCAATTTCAGTAGTTATATTAGTAAATAAGAAAGAATAAAAATAAATGAACTAACCACTCAACTCAAGAAGATGGGGAAAAAATCAATAATCAAAACAGGAAAAAAGGAGAAATGAATTAAGAAATATAAAAAAAATAAAATAAAAAACAGGGAAATGACAATTCTAATGAATAAATTTAACCAGTTAAGACAGATAAATCACTGGCTAACCTGATCAAGAATTAAAATCAAGAAAGCCCCACTAAACATACATAAGAAAAATGAAAAAAAAAAAAAAAGAATCACAGGAGGCAACTTTGCTCACAACTGTCTGCAAATAAATTTGAAAATCCAGATGAAATGGATCATTTCTCTAAGAAAATATAATTCACTACAGTTGGAAAATTAAAAATCTAAATTAAATATTAAAAACCTAAGACAAAGGAAAAAATAATAAAATGGTAGGCTCCCAAAGAACACCAGGCCCAGAGGACTTCATAGACTAATATCATGAAACTTAACAGAACAAACAGCCTCTGATGCATTTTAAATTATTCCAGAGCAGAGATAAAGAGTGGAAAACTTCCAAATTCTAATAGCAGCATATGTTTGTTACCAAAAACTGACAGCAATAGCACAAAAAAGAAATTAGTTACGAATATTGATGCAGAAAATGTTTACCAAGTTTCAGCAAACAGAATCCAGTAACATATTGGAAGAATTAAAAGAAAACTACTTTGCCCCTACCCAGTATCGTAAGAATGTTTCAGTATTATTTCCTATGTTACGAAGTGGTTGGGTACCATCCATTGGCTCACCCAGCATCTATTTCAGCTTCTTTTTGGTGTGTCATCTATACTGCAGAGACAGAAAAGCTCAGAATCCTCATTTCCCAGGCTCCCTTGTAGTTAGGGTTCGCAAAGTAAAATCTATTTTGCTAATCAGATGCATTTGTGTGAAATTCCATTTCAGAACTCAACTGAGCAGGGGAAGACACAGTGGTGAGGCACATTTTTCCAGAGCACGTCACGACAGACGTAGTAACACCCTGCAGCTGCCAATTCTAGCATTAGTTTCCTTATTCAGAGGTATGAGAGAGAAGAAGGTACGTTCCTGCAGGTAAGAATTCTGGTAGCAACTTCTTGTTCCCAGACCACATGAAGACAGTGTGCTCTTGGAGCTAAGCGTGCAGGCGTGACTTCCCACTGTGGCAGGGGGAGCAGGTCTCCTGGTGGGCCAGGTCTACAGTATGGATTTGGGCGATATTCCCGGAGAAGCTTGCACCTCTAGCCCTCCACTGATTCATAAGCAGTTTATTCCCTGTATTAAATCCCTTTCACTTTTCTACAAGTGAACTCAGGCTGATAAAATAGGTTGAAAGGGAGAAAAAGTACACAATTTTCTTCAAATATGCTGGAAAGGCATTTGATGAATTTCAACATCCATAATTAATTTTTTAAATCTTCACAACATAGGAAAGATCCATATTAAAAGCCAATATTTATGTTTAGTGAGGAAACACCAGAAGTATTCCCATTAAAATCAACAACAAGACAATTATGTCCACAGTCACCGCTATTATTTAGCATAACTCTAGAGGCTTAACCAATGCAATTAGACAAGAGAAATATATAAGAGGTAAAAACACTGGAAGAGTGGTACATTATTATTATTCATAGATAACTGTATACCTGCAAAACCCAATAAACTCAGTTAAAAATCTGTTGTAAACAATATGAGAACTTATGATATGGATGGATACCAGATTAGTGTGCAAGAATGAATTGCCTTCATTTATACAACCAGTCAGAAGACATCATGGATATGCCAATTTAAAAAAGAAAAGAAATAAACAGCAAAATTGCAATAGCAAAAAAGGAAAATATCTAAAGTTAAACTGAAACACAGGGCCTAACAAAGATGACATTGAAATTAGTAACTCTTTTAGAGAGAACTTATATGAAAGGATAACTTTCTTACCCATGTATGTCTGAAAGTGCTTTTATTTTGCATGTACCTGAAGGAGAGAGCCTGGCTCAGTAGAGTACTGGAGAGAAAGAAAGAAATTCTCCCTCAGAAACACTGAAGATCCTGTTCTCTTTTCTATTCTACTCAGTATTGCCCCTGAGAAGTCCAGGAACAATCTGATTCTCTTCCATCTATAGTTAATCTCGTCCTTTAACTTGGAAGCGCTTTAGAAAAGCAAAAACAAAAGCAAATCATCTTGCTATTTACTGTCAGAAATCTGAGCAGAACTCAAAGCCTACCAAATCCAGGAGAGCACGAGCATGTTCTCTCCATTACATCTGACCCCAGAATGCCTATTTAATGTAGAAAATCGAACACCAAAAGTGTAAGCAAAATTAATCTTCAACCAATTCAGTTCATATTCTTTAATGATTTCCAGTGAAATTTCAGAACCTCATCTTTCTCATTCCTAAACAGAAAACTGCATTTTAGTTTTTATCCACCAGATGGTACCCGAGAAACAAGAAACAACAGTAGAGAGACCGATTCTTAACAAAAGGAAAGAATTTTCATCTTTTATGCATGAAAATTAGAATGTTCTTCTTAGGCTATATCAGCATTTAGGGTATGAAGGCACATACCAGTTAAAATCCAGGCAGGAGAATAAAAACATTTACTCTCATCTTCAGATTCTCAACTGACATTCAGTCTCTCAAACAGATTTCACTTTTCCAAATTTTATACTAAATCTAAGTCATCTTTTTAGTGAAAATTATTAGAATAGTTTTTAATACTACTAATTTCTATATGAAATAAACAGTTAAAAACTCAACTACTTATTTCAGAATATAAACCAAAAGACTCGAGACTTATAACTTTGACATTCACAAGTTAATGTTTACCAATAATTTCATTCTTCTTTGATCATCTATTATTCCCCATTGTGTGTGACCAGACTCCTTAAATGACCTACAAACCCTGCATTTTGTGGCCCTGTCCATCTTCCTGTTTCCCTCTTCTTCTAAACAGAAAATCAGAACGTATTTGGACACATATACAAAATGAGGACTAACTTCAGACACAGTTACCAAATAGGAGAGCAATTAAATGTCTTTTTTTAAACAACTATTTTTGTCCACTGGCCAAGTGGTATGTGGATAACAAAACCACTGGTCATTTATGAAGCAACTCTTAGGTGAAATTACACTTATATTTTTTTCAGTAGGAATTTATCACCCTCATTCACTCACTCAGGAATCAAGTACAGATACGACACTAAATCCTTTCATAGGGTTTTCTTCTTTCCTGCAGAAATTACTGGGGTTTGTCAAGTAGGACACTGCAGTGCAATTACCACCTCTTAGCTGGGTGCAAGGGTAGAACAGCTCTTCCAGCCAGGAAAGAGCTTGGATGGGGGACTTTCCCAAGCACTGCCACAACGTGGCATAGGGATCATGGATGGAGTTATCCCATGAGTCATCCCATAAGTATTAATCACATATTCAGCAGCTGCTTCATTGAATAATCATTAAGTGCCAGTTACACTGATTTAAGCTGGGGCTGCAAAGCCAAATGAGACATGTCCTTGCCCCTAAAATGCTTATGATCCTTTAGGGAAGACAGATGTTCAAGGAAAACCAACAAGTGAAGTCCAGCATGGCCCACATAAATATGATGTACACTATATTATGCGAATACCCAACCCAGTGTAAATTATATTTGGGATCAGAGGTCCTCAAGACAGTTTTCTTAAAGAGGAGACACCCAAGCTTAGTTTTCAAGGACAAAGAAAGGGCAAACAACTTTTTAGAAGAGAAAATAATCGGAGAGAGGGCACAGAGAAATGAGACACAATGGCTTATTTAGGGAACTAGAAGACAGTTAACTAGAAGCTAGTTTATTCCTCCACTGCCACTCTCACAACCCAATCCCACCCAGTGAATAATTCCTTTTTTAAATTTTTTTTGCACATGAGAAAAAATAGAGATAATAGAAAAGTTTCAAAATGAGTGGCAGTTACAGGAAACACAGGTTTACAAATCAGCACAAGCTGCTATTACCAGTTTTCTAGAGAAAATAATTGACTCTAGTGAGAATATATTACATCTGCAAGAGATGCTCTTGTAGTCTGGGTTGCAAGAAGCCTACAGGAAAAGCTGATGAGCTGCCACTTTCTAAGGAGATGCCACGTCAGGAAAGCAACAGTGAAGGGACATGCAGTGAGGGAGGCTGGAGTGAGCCTGTGGTTGGTAACAAGCAGAGTTAAGCTCCATCTCATGGGATGTGTTCAGTAAGACCAGATAAGCTACTGCATCTCAAGGCAGCCAATCAGGGGAAGGGAAAGGGAAGGAATTTATCTGTTAGCTCTTTCCCACTCTTCATTTTCCCACTGGTTATGAGTCTGCCCTGTGGAGCATTAACTACCCTGGTAAGGCATGACTCAGTCTCCCCAGGCATGGAGGGGAAGCTGAGGTCATACTGCTTCACTGAAGTGGGTATTTGTCATGTTATTTGGCTACTCATTACCTTTGGGCTCATTTCGTATTTGGAGAATGTACTAATTTAAGAGTCTGCTCTCCAGAGAAGTCATAAACTCTTTTGGCACCTTATCAGACCCACCTGACTGAGAACTCCATGGGGAAGTGAGCACAGTACCTTACAGAATCCATCATGACAGGCAGACGGAGAAGCAGCACCTTCTAAGAGACCATGGCCAGAGGTCCTAGCAGGAGCCTTTAGTTTCTAGCACTGGGGGTGGGAGATGGGCTGTCTGGACCTAGGGAGAGAGGGACAGTGGCTTGTCCTCTAGAGCCATCCTCCTATGTAACTGGCACATAGCTCCTGGTCTCAGAGCATCCATGGTTGATTTGCTTGTTCTCACCAAGATTCTGAGAACTTCTTAAAACCTTTAATAAAATTTTTTTTTTGCTTAAACTAACTAGAGTATGTGTTTTTTTAACTCAGGAACCTTGAAAGATTCATGTAGCCTAAAAACAAATTTGGAGTTGTCTTTAAATCATGACATACTTCTAATCTTAGATCTGCTCATTTATGTGAAACATGCCTCATTAATTTCAATTCCATATCCTATAATTGAAGAGTCTTAGGCATAGAATGATCCTTTCAGAGACATTTTATCACTTACCTTTGACTTTGAGCAGATCTTCATATCATAACCACACTCATTTGAGGGAAATGAGTTTCTCCTGAAACAAACAAACAAAAGGTAATTTTTACTAGTTTAAATGTTTTTGTGTCAGCCATCCAATGAGCAGGGCTGAGAGGCCACTCTTGGGAAATTTTATTTATGTGAGAGACAGGTGAAGGGCCTACAGGCTGTAACCTAATTTAGTCAAACACTTCTGGTAGAAAAAAAAAAAACAGTGACCTATAAATCAGTAATTTTACTGTAATATCTAGAGAAACCAGGTCACTATTTTCAGCCCTAAGTTTGTCCCCTGGTCTCTTAGCATTTAACTATGTCATGAATTTCCTTTTGATAAGGTTTATTAACAAACTTAAGAATCAAAAATTTAAGGCAAAACCCACTGTGAAGATCCACAGGGAAAAACAGAAGCACTGGGACAAAATATCTTTGACCAGCATCATGAAAACAAGCCTGTCAAATGCCAGGAGTTTATCCAGGGGCCTTGAGCAGGTCACTTTAGGGAAATAGTCAAATGGCCCACAAGGCAGTCTCGATTCAAATTCTAGTTCACCAGATATTTCTCAACTGAGAGGTCCCAGTGAAGTAGTTGAGGGTTTATGGACTCTTGCCTACGTGCGTGCATGCTAAGTCACTTCTGTCATAACCAACTCTGTGGGACTCTATGGACTGTAGCCCACCAGGCTCCTCTATCCATGGGATTTTCCAGGCAAGAACACTGGAGTGGGTTGCCGTGCCCTCCTCCAGGATTGAGTCCTGAGTCAGACCTAAATTCAAACCTACATTCTCCCATTGACCCACTAGCTGTGACCTTGGGCAAACTTAACTGTTTCGGGTCATTTTCTTTGTGTGTCTGGGTGGGTTGTTTGTGAGGTTTAAATAAGGTGATGGTTTAAATAAGGTTGTAGAGCTGTCTGCACCCTGGCAGAGCCCAGCAAGAGCCCCAGGCCCTGTTTTCCTACACACACTTGCTTCCCTCTAAACCTCTCTCAGAGGAGCACTCTGTGGAGAAAGCAAAATGTGTGGTTCCAGGAAAGACTGGCCTTTCTAAGCCACCGAACAGATGAAAACCTTTTTTCATTTTATAAACTCTATTTAGAAAATGCATTTTGTTACATGATTAGAGCAAATGCCCAATATTTAATTTGCTTCAGTAAAATCAGGGGCCAATCCTCTTTCAGTTCATTAAAAATAAAATCCTACTAGAAGACACACTTCTCATCGGTCCCACTTTGAAATTCTCACTCAAACCTGTGTCTATGAGAAATTCAGAATTCTTTCTAGAGTTAATATTCCTTAAGTCCGTTCAGACCAACATTCAATAATTTACATGAAGAATATTAAAGCTTGGTCAAGACTATAACATTTTCAGATCATTTGCTTGACATTTAAAACTTCTGGATTTAAATATGGAATTGAATTTTTTTTTTTATAATTGTCTAGTATGTAAGTTCTGTGTTGTTTTTTTTTTTGGATAATTGTCTGTCTTTCTTCACTAGTATATAAGTTCTATTCTAAAATCTCACCTGGTACATAGTAGGAGCTTAATAAATCACTGCTGAGTGAATGAATGAATGTTGAATGAACCAGTAAGCTTTATGCCACACAACTGAATAAATCGTATCTGGGTTAGAAAATAAGATCTGTACTAGGCTAAGCTTCTTTCATATTCACAGAATATCACATGCAGTTTTTCTTTTCATTAAATTATTTTAAACTCTTCCTTGTTTTTCATTTCTAAAGTTTATCTAGAACTTTTCACATGTATGAACTGTGTATATTTTACCTAGTATGCAGATTTAAATACATTTTCAATGACAATATCCATGTACTACTGACAGATGAATTAGACATGTTTGGTCCTAAGAGACATTCCTGAAGAACAGATGCCTGCTTTCGTGGTAGTCTTAGTTTGGCAGTATAGATAATTTAAGGGGCTGTTTAGATCTCACATTCTGTGTGGAATATTTGTCTAATTTTGGTAATAATGGCAAAAGAACTTATGGTTGAGTTCTTTCCAAGAGTTAATGACATGATTTCTTCCATATGACAAACCCAGTTTCAGTTTTTGTGAAAATATGAGAGAACTACTCTCACATATGTAGGTTGCTTCCTAGCTGGCATAGTGGTAAAGAATCTGCCTGTCAATATAGATGTAAGAGATGTGGGTTTGATACCTGGGTTAGGATGATCCTCTGGAGTAGGAAATGACAACGCACTCCGGTATTCTTGTCAGGAAAATTCCATGGACGGAGGGGCCTACAGTCCATGGGGTCACAAAGAGTCAGACATGACTGAGCGAATGGGCATGCATTCTCACATACAACATGATTTTCCTTAATGGGCTTTTATATGTTAATAACACTTTACGGTTTTGTTTTTGTTTTTAAACTGGAAATGGAACCATTAACCAAAAGTTCAAAAGTGTTTATAAGTGATTTTTGTTCTTTTCTGAAAGAGGGACTTGACTGACCTTTTGACCACGCTGCTAGTGGAAAAACTACCTGGAAGGAAAAAATTACATACAGACATTTTGGTGAACTCAGCACTCAGAGAAATTTCATTTGTTTGCTGGCCTTAATGGCACTTTGATGAAGATTAACAAGGAGGAACGAAACTGCTAGTTTAAAACACACTTCCATACACTTTTCAAGTAGGAAAGTCCAGCCTAAGCGGCAGGAGACAGGATGAGCCTATCCGAAGATCATCTTTTGGAAGTACATCCGGGAGACCTCTGCCTGACACAGTCTCTGCCACCTTATACTAACAACACTCCAACTATACCTTGCTCTTTGACCCAAATTAATTTTCCCTAGAAAGTTCTTATTTTTTATTTATGTGGGTTTTTTTGTTTTGTTTTCTGTTTTACCGTTCACCTCAGACTTTTGCTAAATTGTGAGGTAAAAACCTTGCTGACTCATTCATTCTTCATCAAACAACTACTTATTAAAGACCAATCACGTACCAGGGAAATTCTAGGTTCTCACAGAGTTCATGTACTCATGGAGGAAGATGGCTATCAAATAAGCAAATAAGATAATTTCAGTTAGTAGTGAGGGCTCTGCACAGAATGGAATAGGAAGATGCAACGGAGAACCCGAGTGGGAGATCTAGAGAGAACACAGGTTGGAGGAGTGCCGTCTGACCTGAGATCCGACACAAGGGCAGGACGCGGCAGCCCATGGAGATGCGGGGACACGGTGTGCCAGACGGGCAGAAGGGCGAGAGGAGCAGGCACAGAGCTGGGCAGGAGAGCCTGACATGCCAGGAAGGAAAGGAGGCTTACGTGACGGATCCCAGTGAGCAGGCGGGAGGAGGGTGGCAACCTGAGGTCAGAGAAGTCGCAGAGCGGGGTCGCAGAATTCTGATTTTAGGTTAAAATGAGAAGCTGGTGGAAGATTTTAGTCAAAGGAGGGACATAATCTGGTCTGTGTCTTCACAGATGGAGCAGCATGCTGTGTGACAAATGGATCTATGTTAGCTTTGTGATTTGGACGGATACCAATTCATGTAGGAGTTCTCCTGGGGTCAGTGAAAGGGCTGTTCATTTTATTTTCTGTTTTTGGCAAATCCGGATTCGTTTCTCTTTCTCCTTATCTTTAGGCTTGACCTCCAGAAATAGCAGGGCCTTCTAGGTGATAACCTTTCCCATCCCCAGAGGACACGACCATCAGCATCTAACAGGAGAGAAGCAGTCCGCTGCCTCATGCTTTCCTAGCAAACACATCTGTTTTTCTGACCTGGGAAAGCCATGCTGCATCTCTGCCAAGACCCAGGGATTTTTGACAGGTCAGCTAATACTCAATTAATCAGAGTGACTGCAGTTTTCTCTGAAAGTAGGAACCAGTTCTATCAGGTTACTGCCTTCATGACACAGGCCTGTAACAGAGGCCTAAAACATGGCCAGCTGTACGGGTTTCGGTAGTGTTTGAGGCTTCAGAATGATGACTGAAGGATAAACTATTGAAGTCTGAACTGCACTAGGCCCTCAATGGATGGCGAGAGACTGTGCTCCAAGACTTCTGTGTCAAGTTTAGTAAGTGACAACAGTCACCACTTCTGGAACCCTGAGTTTTTGCCAAGCATTCATCCAACTCAGGTGTTGGCAAACTTTTGTAAAGGGCCAAACACAAAATGTTTTCAGTCTGTGGGCCAGATGGTCTTGTTGCAAGCAGAGCTCAATTCTGCTGTTGCAGTGAGAAGGCAGCCAGAGGTAAGAGGGAAGGAACGGGTACTGCTGTGTTCTAGCGACACTGAATTTTCCCAAACAGGGGTGGGGCTGGATGAGGTTCACAGGACACAGCTTGATGGCCCCCGATCTAAATGACTTACTTGTATTAACTTACTTGATCTTCAAAGCACTACGATCATACCCTTTAATTTACAGATAAACTGTGGCACAGAGAGGTCATATAGATGGCACAGCTCATACCCTAGAGCTGAAGTTCACACCCACACAGCATGACGTTAGGCACTGAGCATAGCGTCACCTCAAGTGTGGCATGGCCAGGACCTGCCCTGGGCTTAGCCATCTACAGACTCCATCAACAAGTTTTACAGGTTATCTGGATTCTTTATAAGATGCCTACCTCACAGGACTGTCAGAGAACAAAGTGTTGGGGAATGTGATGAAGCAAACAGCACTATGCTTGTATCAGCACAGTGCTTTGGAGGACCTGTCAAGTCACTACACACTGTGTCCTTTATGTGATATTTGAGGTGTACCTGTGGTCTCCAGGCTATTGGGGGCACTTGTGCCTGGGTATGTGTGAACATCTGGGCAGTTCATGGAAGAACTATAATATTAGCAGCCACATGGAACAATGGACTGGTTCAAAATTGGGAAAAGAGTACGTCAAGGCTGTATACTGTCACCCTGCTTATTTAACTTATATGCAGAGTACATCATGCGAAATGCTGGGCTGGATGAAGCACCAGCTAGAATCAAGATTGCCTGGAGAATTACCAATAACCTCAGATATGCAGATGACACCACCCTTATGGCAGAAAGCGGAGAGGAACTAATGAGCCTCTTGATGAAGGTGAAACAGGTGAGTGAAAAAGCTGGCTTAAAACTCAACATTCAAAAAACTAAGATCATGGCATCTGGTCCCAGCAGATAGATGGAGAAACAATGGAAATAGTGACAGACTTTATTTTCTTGGGCTCTAAAATCACTGTGGATGGTGACTGCAGCCATGAAATTAAAAGATGTTTGCTCCTTGGAAGGAAAACTATGACCAAACTAGACAGCATATTAAAAAGCAGAGACATGACTTTGCCCACAAAGGTCCATCTAGTCAAAGCTGTGGTTTTCCAGTAGCCATGTATGGATGTGAGAGTTGGACCATAAAGAAGGCTGAATGCCAATGAATTGATGCTTTTGAACTGTGGTGTTCGAGAAGACTCTTGAGAGTCCCTTGGACTGCAAGGAGATCCAACCAGTCCATTCTAAAGGAGACCAGTCCTGGGTGTTCATTGGAAGGACTGATGCTGAGGCTGAAACTCCAATACTTTGGCCACCTGATGTGAAGAGCTGACTCATTAGAGAAGACCCTCATGCTGGGAAAGACTGAAGGCGGGAGGAGAAGGGGACGACAGAGGGTGAGTTGTGTGGCATCACTGACTCCATGGACATGAGTCTGAGCAGGTTCTGAGAGATGGTGGAGGGCAGGGAAGCCTGGCGGGCTGCAGTCCATGGGGCTGTGAAGAGCTGGACTTGACTGCACGACTGAACAACAGCAAAGGGCTCTCTGGGCTTCCCAGGCGGCTCCGTGGTAAAGAGCCTGCCTTCCGATGCTGGAGACCCAAGTTTGATCCCTGGGTCGGCAAGATCCCCTGGAGGAGGAAGTGGCAACCCCGTCCAGTGTTCTTGCTGGAAGAATTCCATGAACAGAGGAGTCTGGTGGGCTACAGTCCATGGGTTCACAAAGAGTCAAACACAACTGAGCATACACACAAGATTTTTATACTTCTGTTTTTCCCCCTACATATTCCATGTGATTATTGTGAGGATCAAATAAATGGGAAAGAAATACAGAGAATAGTGGAGAATAAAGAATTTCTGGGATAACAGAAAGTCAATAGCATGAATACATAGAGTGAGACATTTTATGCTTTATTTCTCTATATATATGGATAAGTATGCTGGGGAACTTTCCTGGATTTTTAAGAGATTAATAAACATACCTGGGTTAAATACATGGGGAGGTTTCAAATACCCATTATCCAGCTTATTCTAACTGTATCATCTGCATAGCTAGTTCATTACCAACACTTGGAGTTTGACACTGGTAGCACACACAGAGCTTATTCAGTTGCACCAGCATTACATGCCCTTAGGTGTGTGTGTATGTCTGTGTTCAGTTCAGTTCAGTTCAGTCGCTCAGTCGTATCCGACTCTTTGTGACCCCATGAATCACAGCACGCCAGGCCTCCCTGTCCATCACCAACTCCCGGAGTTCACTCAAACTCATGTCCGTCGAGTCAGTGATGCCATCCAGCCATCTCATTCTCTGTCACCCCCTTCTCCTCCTGCTCTCAATCCTTCCCAGCATCAGAGTCTTTTCCAGTGAGTCAACTCTTTGCATGAGGTGGCCAAAGTATTGGAGTTTCAACTTTAGCATCAGACCTTCCAATGAACACCCAGGATTGATCTCCTTGAGAATGGCTCTTTAACTCAGCATAATTCCTGTTGTGTATATTGATAGTTCATCTTTTTATTGCTGAGAATGGATGGACTGCAGTTTGTTTAACCTCTTAGGCACTGAAGGACAGTTGGGTTGCTTCCAGTTTGGGGTTATAATGAATACAGCTGCAGTGAATATTTGTGTACAAGTTTTATGTAAACATATGCTATCATTTCTCTGGGATAAATCCCCCAAAGGGCAATTGCTGGGTCATATGATAAGCACATGTTTAGCAGTAAAGAAACTACCCAACTGTATTTTGGAGTAACTCTACCACTTTATTCCTATTTGTTTATAAAGCATACGTTAAGTAAGATAACTCCTTTGTTATCTAATATTAACTACAATATTTACTCTGTAATTCTTAAAATTACAGGGAAGCCTGGCATGCTGCAGTCCATGGGATCACAAAGAGTCTGATATGACTTAGCGACTGAACAACAACAAATTTTAAAAAACTTAATGAAGTCATTATTTTGCCACCACATAAATACAAACCTAACCTTATATCAGATCTGTTTTTAACTTAAAATCCACCCAACGATGAAAGAGAATGTAATCCTCTTCTCTTCATGTCCCTACTACTGAACACATTTTATGTAGTTGATCTTTCTTGATGTTTACCTCTCTAATCTTATAAAAACAAGACAGTCTCTGTAAGACTCAGGAACATATTTTTCTCTTCTTTTTATAAGATAAGAATATAAAGCAAATGAAAACAAAAGATTCTTCCGACATCCTATAGTTTAAGAGCAGAAAATATAAGCTGTTACTGAGTTGAATCAAAAGTACATTTTAAAAAAACACCAAGGAAGTTGATTTTTATCCCTTCTTTTCCTTTACATTTTTATGTAGGTAGACCAAAAGATCAAATAGGAGAAACTTTTCTTTCTGAAAAAAAATCAAAAAGTGCTTAGAAGGAAAGGTAGTGTTCCATATATAAAGAACAAACAGAAATGAGGTCAGCCGAGGTGACACAATTTCATTGATTTCAGAAGAAAAAGAGTTCATGATCTCAGCTGCAATATTTATGACTCAACTGACAAGTTCTGTTGAGAATCCATGATATGCCAGACACCATGCTAGGTTTAGTAGGGAAATAGGAGTTTAAAAACATAGGATATTTTCCAACCACTTCCTGTCCAGCTGAGAGACACATTGTCCCACAAAAAGAGATGGGAGAATGAACAGAACAGCATATACTTAATGATAATAGCTGCACTTACACTGATTGTGGGCCAAACAGTGGGCAGACTGCTTTGCATGTTCCTCGTTACTCAGTCCTCACAACAACCCTATGAGGTCACTGCCATCATTCCCATTTTACAGATGAGGAAACTGAGGCTTGGAGAGTCAGTTAAAATATCACGTCTCTTACAACAGTCTGCTTTTCCATGTTTACTAAAAACCAGACGGTTTTTGGTTATGTACTCATGTATATTATCTTTCCTGCCCCAAGGAGGAGTGAAGAAGTCCTCTCTCTACAGATGTGTGGCCTGAGCTGGGCAGCAGCTGTAGGGCAGAGGTATGGCACAGAGACTCATTCACATCAGTTCAGTTTAGTCGCTAAGTTATGTCTGCCTATTTGCAACCCCATGGACTGCAGCATGCCAGGATTCCCTGTCCATCAACAACTCCTGGAGCCTGCTAAAACTCATGTCCATCATGTTGGGGATGCCATCCAACCATCTCATCCTCTGATGTCCCTTTCTCTTCCTGCCTTCAATCTTTCCCAGCATGAGGGTCTTTTCAAATGAGTCAGCTCTTCCCATCAGGTGGCCAAAGTAATGGAGTTTCAGCTTCAGCATCAGTCCTTCCAATGAATATTCAGTACTGAGTTCCTTTAGGATGGACTGGTTGGATCTCCTTCCAATCCAAGAGACTCTCAAGAGTCTTCTCTAACACCACAGTTCAAAAGCATCAATTCTTTAGCAGTCAGCTTTCTTTATAGTCCAGCTCTCACATCCATACACGACTACTGGAAAAACCATAGCTTTGACTAGATGGACCATTGTTGGCAAAGTAATGTCTCTGCTTTTTAATATGCTGTCTAAGTCACTCCAGTACTCTTGCCTAGAAAGTCCCATGGATGGAGGAGCCTGGTAGGCTGCAGTCCATGGGGTCGCTACGAGTCGGACACGACTGAGCGACTTCACTTTCACTTTTCACTGTCACACATTGGAGAAGGAAATGGCAACCCACTCCAGTGTTCTTGCCTGGAGAATCCCAGGGACGGGGGAGCCTGGTGGGCTGCCATCTATGGGGTCACACAGAGTCAGACATGACTGAAGTGACTTACAGCAGCAAGATGGTCATAGATTTTCTTCCAAGGAGCAAGTATATTTTAATTTCATGGCTGCAGTCACCATCTGCAGTGATTTTGGAGCCCCCCAAAAATAAAGTCTCGCACTGTTTTCCCATCTATTTGTCATGAAGTGATGGGACCAGATGCCATGATCTTCATTTTCTGAATGTTGAGTTTTAAGCCAACTTTTTCACTCTCCTCTTTCACTTTCATCAAGAGGCTCTTTAGTTCTTCACTTTCTGCCATAAGGGTGGTGTCATCTGAATATCTGAGGTTATTGATATTTCTCCCAGCAATCTTGATCCCAGCTTGTGCTTCATCCAGCCTGGCATTTCACATGATATACTCTGCATATAAGTTAAATAAGCAGGGTGACAAGACACAGCTGTTATGTACTCCTTTCCTGATTTGGAACCAGTCTGTTGTTCCATGTCCACCTCTAACTGTTACTTCCTGACCTGCATACAGATTTCTCAGGAGACAGGAAAGGTGGCCTAGTATTCACATATCTTGAAAATTTTTCCACAGTTTGTTGTGATCCATACAGGCAAAGGCTTTGGCATAGTCAATAAAGCAAAAGTAGATGTTTTTCTGTAACTCTCTTGCTTTTTTGATGATACAGTGGATGTTGGCAATTTGATCTCTGGTGCCTCTGCCTTTTCTAAATCCAGCTTGAACATCTGGACGTTCATGATTCATGTACTGTTGAAGCCTGGCTTGGAGAATTTTGAGCATTACTTTGCTAGTGTGTGCTGCTGCTGCTAAGTCACTTTAGTCATGTCTGACTCTGTGCGACCCCATAGACGGCAGCCCACAAGGCTCCCCTGTCCCTGGGATTCTCCAGGGAAGAACACTGGAGTGGGTTGCCACTTCCAGAATAGTGCAAATGTGTGGCAGTATGAACATTCTTTGGCATTGCCTCTCTTTGGGATTGGAATGAAAACTGACCTTTTCCAGTCCTGTGGCCACTGCTGAGTTTTCCAAATTCACTGGCTTACTGAGTGCAGCACTTTCACAGCATCATCTTTGAGGATTTGAAATAGCTCAACTGGAATTCCATCACCTCCACTAGCTTTGTTCATAGTGATGCTTCCTAAGGCCCACTTGACTTCACATTCCAGGATGTCTGGCTCTAGGTGAGTGATGACACCATTGTGATTATCTGGGTCATGAAGATCTTTTTTGTATAGTTCTTCTGTGTATTATTGCCACCTCTTCTTAATATTTTCTGCTTCTGTTAGGTCCATACCATTTCTGTCCTTTATTGAGTCCATCTTTGCATGAAATGTTCCCTTGGTATCACTAATTTTCTTAAAGAGATCTCTAGTGTTTCCCATTCTATTGTTTTCCTCTATTTCTTTGCATTGATCACTGAGGAAGGCTTTCTTATCTCTCCTTACTATTCTTTGGAACTCTGCATTCAAACAGGTATATCTTTCCTTTTCTCCTTTGCCTTTCGCTTCTCTTCTCAGCTATTTGAAAGGCCTCCTCAGACAACCATTTTGACCTTTTGCATTTCTTTGTCTTGGGGATGGTCTTGTTCACTGCCTCCTGTACAATGTCATGAACCTCTGTCCATAGTTATTCAGGCACTCTGTCTATCGGATTTAATCCCTTCAATCTGTCACTTTCACTGTATAATCATAAGGGATTTGATTTAGGTCATGCCTGAATGGTCTAGTGATTTTCCCTACTTTCTTCAGTTTAATTCTGGATTTTGCAATAAGGAGTTCATGATCTGAGCCACAGCTAATTCCCGGTCTTGTTTCTGCTGACTCTATAGAGCTTCTCCATCTTTGACTGCAATCTGATTTTGGTATTGACCATCTGGGGGTGTCCATGTGTAGAGTCTTCTCTTGTGTTCTTGGAAGTGGGTGTTTGCTATGACCAGCGTGTTCTCTTGGGAAAGCTCTGTTAGCCTTTGCCCTGCTTCATTTTGCACTCCAAGACCAAATTTGCCTGTTACTCCAGGTATCTCTTGACTTCCTACTTTTGTATTCCATTCCCTATAATGAAAAGGACATCTTTTTGGGGTGCTGGTTCTAGAAGGTCTTATAGGTCTTCATAGAACCATTCAACTTCAGCTTCTTCAGCATTACTGCCTGGGGCATAGACTTGGTTTACTATGATATTGAATTGTTTGCCTTGGAAACGAACAGAGATCATTCTGTCATTTTTGAGATTGTACCCATGTACTGCATTTTGGACTCTTTTGTTGACTATGATGGCCACTCCATTTCTTCTAAGGGATTCTTGCCCACAGTAGCAGATATAATGGTCATCTGAGTTAAATTTGCCCATTCATACATGTATATTCTGACATGTAAATTCATCAATATACAATGTAGACTGAACTCACCTGAGCTCCAGGAAGCTGAGGTTACAGCCCAGATCTTTCCCTTTCCAGACAACTTTTTTTTCCTTTTTTTAATTTTTCCTTTGGCCACAGAACCCCCTTTTGAAACATTTTACACTGAATAAAAGGAAAAAATAAGAATTGCTTTGGTTGAAGTACAGGTTTAGGGAGGGCCTGGAGTCCCACCTGCCCTCTCCAACTTCTTCCCCTGGAGGCCTCTGGGGGCTCACACTGAAGCAGTGACCTACAAAGCCCTGCTGACTCGAGACTCTGAACAGAAGAGGCGCGGAAATTGGTTGGCCGCAAGGTGAGAGTCCTGAGGAGAAGAGAAGCAGAGGAGGCACTGGTGCCCACAGAGACCCGTGTCACCAGCCCCTCACCTGCATGCTGACAGCAGGGTGTCACAGTTACAGCGTTGATGATCAGAGGCAGGTCCTTTTAAAGGGGTAAAAGTTTAAGCTACTGACAGTTATCTGCCCCTAAACCTAACAAAAAACCAAAGGTTTCTAATAGCCAGGAGACAGAAGAAAAAGGCTGTTCAGACTAGCAAGCCAGGAGTTAAAAAGAAAATCTCTTGACTGCACAGCGTTGCAGAGATCCATTCCTGAGTGTGGAGTTTGTGGCTGGAAGCCTTCCTGCCACTAGAAGCAGGTGAAATCCTGTAAAAGAGCAGAGACGGCTCAAGGCACAATGCAGCTGGAGAAAGCAGCACTTAGACACTGGAACAGGACTTTTACACGAGAACAGAATATGATCGTCCAGACCTCAGAAACATGAGGCCACTGAGCTGCTCTTCAAAATGAGCAAAGCTTTTAAAGCAGAGTTTATTGCTTCCAAAATTAGTTTGTGTTCTTTGGAGGCTTGCTTTCTTACTTTGGTCCCATGTGGTTTTCTTTTGATTTCTTAGATGAAAAGAAAATGATAAATATATTCAACATTTACAACAAGTCCCAAATTATACATTTTCGAGAGACGGAACTTTCACCCTTGTGTTTCTGATGTAAGTCTTTGATATTCTGCCAGATTATGATTTCGAGCCATTAATCCATTGGGATGATATAAAAATCTAATGTCCTCTGCCCCCATGACCCACAGTGAGAGACATTCAACAAAGACAAAAAAACTGGCACGACAGATGATGTTTCAGAGAGCCCACTGGCAGATTTCAAGGTCAGAGAGTTCCAAAAGAGGAAAATTCCCTAGAGAGCTTCTATGTAAAGGTTCTTAGTAAGTCTTTTTCCTGTGACAATTCTGAATCACTCATCCTCCCTTTGTGCAGAGCTAAAAGATCAGAACGAGATGTCAGAGCCCACATACCTACCTCTCGAAATCCTTTCAATTAACAAGATCCATATTTTAAAAATAAATAATAAAGGAATGCTAGAAAACAAGGACTGCCACTAACAGACGTTTTGAAAATTCCCTGAAAGACAGAAAGAAGAAGTGGGCTGAGAGAGGTCTCTGTTGGAGAGCTGCTGCAGGCGGGTATCTGTTCTGGCAAGTACCCCCAGGTCAGAGACGCTGGGTTCCGGATACAGAGGCGTGAGGCTCCCTCACTGTTGGGAGGAGATACTGGTACACACTTTACTGCTGACAATGTGGTGGGATGGATCAACATTTTAAACGTGCCACGATTTTCAAACCAGAGATTTCATTTCTTGAGAGTTTCCTTAGAAAAATACATATACATGTGCCCAAAGAATACAAAGATATTCATTACAGTAATGATGGCATTTAGATATATGCATGTAATAGATACACAGCAGTGGAGAAAAAACTGTGCAGTGTCATATAAATATCATGTACTAGTATGTACTATCATGTAAAGGGTTCCATGATATTGTGCTAAGTTTTTTTTAATTTATAAGTTTTTAAAAAGTAAAACAACACATAAGCCTAATTCCACTTACATTAAAATTTTCAATGACTATTTTTCTGTCCATAGATCTATAAATATATATGTGTTTATTTATATAAATGGATATAAAATTTTCTGGAAGGGTATACATCAGACTGCTAGCCATGACTGTCTTCTTCTATATACTTCTATAGACTTTAGACTTTTAAAACAAATTAGAAAATATTCCTATATTATATAAATTTTTTAAACATTAAAGTTTTGAGAAGAGAGAGGAAACCAGGTATTTCAAACATCCAAGGCACATATTTAATGAATTGCTAATTAGTAGTTCATTGGTCAAGTAAAGATACAACTCTGCTTATTCTGAGTCTCACAGGTTTTAAAAATTGGTGATAGATGTTACAGTGGGGCCGAGGGGCTGTGGTGGTACCCACGAGGCCTCTGTGGGTACCTCCCTGGCTGGGAGGAGCTGGAAGTCCCTTGTTACTGCCCCAAGGACAATGCCTGGGGAGGGAGGGTGTCTCCTTGCCATTGGATGGTGGTGACTGCCCTGATGGTACCTGGTGGGAAGCAGGGGGAGCCTGTTACTGACCCTGCAGGGTGGAAGGCCAGGTCCCGTACGCTCCCACCTGACACCACAAAGGTGCGGGGCTCTTACTGTCGGGCAAGCACAGTGACTTTTGACCTGGTGTTTTCTGACACCCTCTTCTGACAGTCTGCTGGGGGTAGACGTCTAGGCTCCCCACTCAACCTTTGCTGGGTGTCTGGCTGGAGGAGAGTGGTTCTTACCTAAATGCTTTCTGTCTTACTAGACTGCCCTTCCCTGGGTCCTTAGTTACAGATAGCGGGCTTTTGCTGGGCTTTTTTTGTGTCTGTATCCACTGGCTTTTCTGAAGGGCTAGCTTCTTTAGCTCAAAGTCAGGAATAAAGAAGGCAGAAGGAAAACCCCAGAGAATTAAATACCAAGTTGTTCCATGGAGTCCTCTGGCCGGTGATGATCTGCCTTCTCTCTCTACCTTTCAGAGTATTTTTATTTTTGTTTTATATAAAATGTCTAGGGTTATTAGTTACACTTGGTGGAAGGAATAGAGAAAAGTGTGTCTACTCCTTTTAGAAGTGGAAGTCTACATTTTCCTTTGAAAATGTTCTCTTAGTCTACAAAAAAAATGCTTATTCTGACAAGTGAAACAATAAAAAACACATAAAAAAAACCCGTAATAATATAAACTGCCTCCATTACCCCCCTATTACCCCCCTTTCCAAGATAACCAATATTCCTGACCCAGGGTGTATTCTTTTCATCTTTTTCCCATGTTAGTGCAAACACACATAAGCAGAAGTATGCACTTTTGTTTCTGTAAACATGGTTTTCTACTTGTCAAAGACAAGCAAGCTTCGCATTGCATTGAAGTTTAGAAATTACTGCACTACTATTAAAACAGTGAAGGGGACATTAGTAAAAAGAACTGCTGTTCAAAACTACAGACGATACTCTGTGCTTTAATCATGTGGGAGAAAAAGAAGAAAAGAAAAAGAGAAAGGAAGACAACATCTAGAGATTTTTCTGAGTTTGTATACACACACACACTCACACACATACATATCTGAAGTGGTTAAAACAGGTGTAACTTACATACTCTTTTGCACTTGGAACCTGATGCTGGGCCACATGAAAGGGGCTGCCCCGTGAGTGGACTTCAGGAAAGATGCCCATGAGAGTCGCTGCGTGAGTGCCCAGGGCCATGCTTCTAACAGGAAGTGGGTCTTCCTTCTCTCAGGCGTGCACCTCCCATTGCCACACCTGGGGCCGTGAGGGTCCTGTTTGCTCACAGAGAAAACCCCTCTATCTGCACCACATCCTTGCAGCTCAGGACTCTGCTCAACCAGAGGGGCAGAAGGGGGAGCTCTGGCACCCCTGTGTTAGGGAATGAAGCTGAGAAGGCTCAGAAGAGCAGAGCCATGAGACTTCCCTGGTGGTCCAGTGGCTAAGACTCCAACACAGGGGGCCCAGGCTCTATCGGTAGCTGGGAAACTGGATCCTATAGGCAGCAACCAAGAGTTCACACACCCAAATTAAGAGTTTGCAGGCCACAGGATCTTGAATGCAACCAAGACCTGGTGCAACCAAATAAAGAAATAAAAATTAATAATGATAAAAGAAGAGTCAGAACAAGAGACAGTGGTCTCCCTCCCCACCAGCACATGTGATGGACATCTTGACACCTAAAGGGGACATGAAACATCTCCCTTTCCTTAGGGACCATCTGCTCAGCAAAACGTCAACTGATCTTTAGAGTCCTGCAGCTTCAGGAAGTGACGTGAAAGTCACTCAGTCTTGTCCGACTCTTTGCGACCCCGTGGAAAATACAATCCATGGAATTTTCCCGGCCAGAATACTAGAGTAACCTTTCCCTTCTCCGGGGGTCTTCCCAACACAGGGATCAAACGCAGGTCTCCTACATTGCAGGCGGATTCTTTACCAACTGAGCTAGCGGCTTCAGGAAAGGAGGCCTACTTGCCAGAGCCCAGGTCTGAGGGGCTCACGTAACACTGCCAGCAGCCTCCTCCGAAGGTTCTCAGCTGCGGACAGGCTGCTCCTCTCCACTCCGAGTGACAGCAGGAGAACCGGCTCTTCCCCCTTTTTTCCCTAAGTCACACGGTCCACTTAGCATCTGGCCAGGAGAACAGGGCTTGAGCGCACACTGTTGGTTAACCTTCCTGTTTACATAGTGGCTAAAGGCATGGATTCTACAGCCCGTGTTCCGATCCTGGCTCCAAGCCTTGTGGACTGTGACCCTGAGCAAGTCACAGACCCTGCCTCCTCCTTGATTCACTTCTTTGTAAAATGGATATAATAAATGCATGGCCTGATGTGGGGATTAAGTAAATTAGAACAAGGCCAAAGGCACATAATAAGCACCCCTAAAGTATCAGCGTGCTGTGATTCATAGGGTCGCAAAGAGTCGGACACGACTGAGCGACTGAACTGAACTGAATGGAATATGTTATGACCAACCTAGATAGTATATTAAAGAGCAGAGACATTACTTTACCAACAAAGGTCCGTCTAGTCAAGGATATGGTTTTTCCAGTGGTCATGTATGGATGTGAGAGTTGGACTGTGAAGAAAGCTGATTGCCGAAGAATCGATGCTTTTGAACTGTGGTGCTTGAGAAGACTCTTGAGAGTCCCTTGGACTGCAAGGAGATCCAACCAGTCCATTCTAAAGGAGATCAATCCTGGGTGTTCATTGGAAGGACTGATGCTAAAGCTGAAACTGCAATACTTTGGCCACCTCATGTGAAGGGTTAACTCACTGGAAAAGACTCTGATGCTGGGAGGGATTGGGGGCGGGAGGAGAAGGGGACGACAGAGAATGAGATGGCTGGATGGCATCACCGACTCGATGGACGTGAGTTTGAGTGAACTCCAGGAGTTGGTGATGGACAGGGAGGCCTGGCATGCTGTGATTCATGGGGTCGCAAAGAGTCGGACACGACTGAGCGACTGAACTGAACTGAAAGTATCAGCTGGTTATTTTTGTCTGGTTTTCCCAAACCCAGTGCTTTTCCCAAATGCACACAGAAACTGTGGTACATCATGAAGATGCAGTAATTCACAGCCTTCTGAGTTTCATCACTCTCCTTCGATAATTTTTAAACAGAGGGAATAAGAAGTTAGATAAGTCAGTGACCACAGTGGAAAGTGTTGGGGAAATGATCTTCTCTGAACAATGAATCCGAGAGTGGGAGGGAAGAGATGGATGGATGGCTGGACAGCTTGATCTAAGTAAGGGCCAGGAAAAAGAGGTATGCACAGCAAATCACGGCTGTCTTTCTGATTAAATATGATCAGCAAACAGTGTTGTTTCACTTTACTATATGAAAGTTTCTGAATCAGTATCTTTCATAGCATCCGTCATATCCTCTGTGACAGAATTCGGAAGGGTGGTAGAAGACTTTCTCTCTTAGGAATTTATGGAGGTGTGATATTGTCTGTGTTAGAGATGGAGAAGAAAGGTTCTTCTCCCCTCACTGGGCTGTGGATCAGCGTACTCCTCCCGGTGAAGGAAGTCAATCATTCCATTTCACTGTGTCCATGTTCACTTCCAAATATAGGATGGCCTGGAGAATTCATGCCTCCAGGTCATTTAGTTCTTCAGTTCAGTCACTCAGTTGTTGCCTGGCTCTCTGTAACCCCATGAACTATAGCCTGCCAGGCTTCCCTGTCCATCACCAACTCCCAGAGCTTGTTCAAACCCATGTCCATCGAGTTGGTGATGCCATCCAACCATCTCATCCTCTGTCATCCCCTTCTCCTGCCTTCAGTATTTCCCAACATCAGGTTCTTCTCCAGTGAGTCAGTTCTTCACATCAGGTGGCCAAAGTACGGGAGTTTCAGCTTCAGCATCAGTCCTTCTAATGAATATTCAGGGTTGATTTCTTTTAGGATAGACTGGTTTGTTCTTCTTGCTGTCCAAGGGACTATCAAGGGTCTTCTCCAAAACCCAGTTCAAAAACATCAATTCTTCTGTGCTCAACTTTCTTTTTGGTCCAACTCTCACATCCATACATGACTACTGGAAAAATCATAGCATTGACTAGACGTACTTTGTTGGTAAAGTAATGTCTCTGTCTTTTAATATATTGTCTAAGTTTGTCATAACTTTTTCCCAGGGAGCACGTGTTTTTTAATTTCATGGCTGCAGTCACCATCTTCAGTGATTTTGAAGCCCAAGAAAATAAAGTCTCTGTTTCCGTTGTCTCCCCATCTATTTGCCATAGGGTGATGGGACTGGATGCCATGATCTTAGTTTTTTGAATATTGAGTTTTAAGCCAACGTTTTCACTCTCTTCTTTCACCTTCTTCAAGAGTCTCTTTAGTTCCTCTTCGCTGTCCGCCATAAGAGTGGTGTCATCTGCATATCTGAGGTTATTGACATTTCTCCCAGGAATCTTGATTCCAGTTTGTGCTTCATCCAGCCCAGTGTTTCTCATGATGTACTCTGCATATAAGTTAAATAAGCACAGTGACAATGTACAGCCATGACATATTCCTTTCCCAATTTGGAGTCAGCCCATTCTTCCACATCCAGTTCTAACTGTTGCTTCTTGACCTGCATACAGATTTCTCAGGAGGCAGGTAAGGTGGTCCAGTATTCCCATCCCTTTAAGAATTTTCCAGTTTGTTGTGATCCACACAGCCAAAGGTTTTAGCATAGCCAATGAAGCAGAAGTAGATGTTTCTCTGGAATTCTCTTGCTTTTTCTATGATCCAGTGGAGGTTGGCAATTTGATCTCTGGTTCCTCTGCCTTTTCTAAACCCAGCTTGAACATCTGCAAGTTCTCAGTTCATGTACTGTTGAAATCTAGCTTGAAAAATTTTGAGTATTACTTTGCTAGCATGTAAGAGGTCACTCAACTCCTCTCAAAAAATGACTCAATAAAGAGTAACACTGTTTTCAGTTTTGTATCTCTGGGTGTTGCATTTTTATTTGATTTGATGATATTTCCTCCTCCTTTAAAAATAGCCAGGTTAATTGGGTGTACTGTTTGAAGCCAGGCTCAAAATAGGAGCAATTAAATTCATTAGACCTTTGAGGGATAAATTAAAGAAGTACACTTCTTTTTTTTCCCCAAGAAATGGTACAACAGCTTGAAACCTGATTCACAGCTATACGCCAATGTTGTCAACATTATAAGATGATCTAGGCACTCAGTCTTACAAAACTATTTACACCTCGCCATTTTGCTGCTGAAGCACGTATTTGTATGAATTTGAATAATGAACAGGAAAGCACCTGTAGAAACACAGTCTCTGTAACAGAAATACTTCATTCCCTAGAAACAACCAGCTGGGAACAGACCATAATAACCAAGCTGCCCCCAGTCCTGCGCTGTGGGGAAGAACTGACAGCCACTCTCTATCTTGTATTTTCCACCTGCAACATGGAAGAGGACACAGTGTTTATCATCACTTTTATCCTCAGATGATTTTTCTCAAGTACAGGAGATACTAATTAACATAATTATAACCTGCGGGTCCATTTTTGTCACTGAAAACATATAAACATCACTTCTGAATTTATCTGTATAATAACCTGAATCCTCACTGACCAACCACATTAACAGATGGTGTCCCTTTTATTTAATAAAAACCGTTTGCTTTATTCTTTGATAACCTTTTCTTTCATGTATTTCTGTGTCCTTAAAGTCAGAAATTCCTCCATTTCTCTTCTCTCAAACCAAGACACAGTCTCTCAATCACTGGAAAATTCACTTTTCATTTGCAGTGTCAAGTCTAGTCCCTGATACCCACATAAGGATTCTGGGGTGGAAACAGAAGAGCTGCCTGCCTCACCCTGGTTGATCTTCTCCACCATGTTCTACATCTCATGCGGAAAAGCAGATTTTTATGATGCAATATGGTAAAAGAGAAACAGAAATAAGTAATATCAGATAGATATATGAGCCCCAACCAGCTCGGTACATTTAAGGCAATGTTTCTCAAACACAGCACCAACACCAGAAGAATCCCTAAGGAGTTTACTAAAAATGCATATTACTGGGCACCACCTTATTTATTCATTCAATAATGTTGTGGGTAAAGCCTGGGAATTTTGTACTTTTGACATGCTCCCTGAGCAATTCTGATGCTCACTAAAATTAAGGACTTTCAGATTTGCTGCAAGAGCTGCAAATGAATACATTATAGACCCCAGATGATTGGCAAATAGTATTCTGTTTCATTTAAAAATATTATATATACACACGCATATACACACACAATGGAATGTTACTCAGATATAGAAAAATAATTAAAATTCACATGGGTGAACTTGGAGGGTATTATGTTTAGTGAAATAAGTCAGATAAAGACAAATACTGTGTGATATCACTTATATGTGAAATTTAAAAAATAAAACAAACTAGAGAATATAAGAAAAGAGAAAAAGATGAATACAAAGAAGAGACTAGTAGAGAGGGGGTGGGGGGAGGAGGGGAAAGATAGGGGTAGGTGATTAAGAGGTACAGACTACTATGCATAAAATAAATAAGCTACAAGGATATATTTGTGCAGCACAAGAAATATAGCCAATATTCTATAATAGCTATGCTGTTAAGTGCTGCTAAGTCACTTCAGTCGTGTCTGACTCTGTGCGACCCCAGAGACAGCAGCCCACCAGGCTCCCCCGTCCCTGGGATTCTATTCTATAGTTAATAGCTATAACTTTTGAAAATTATGAGTCACTATTTTGTACACCTGAAATTTACAGAATATTGCGTATCAACTATGTGTAAGTGTGAAACTGTTACTTGTTCAATCACGTCCAACTCTCTGTGACCCCATGGACTGTAGCCTGCCAGCCTCCTCTGTCCATGGGGTTCTCCAGGCAAGAATACTGGAGTGGGTTGCCATGACCTTCTCCAGGGGATCTTCCCGACCCAGGGATTGAACCTGAGTCTCCTGCATTGCAGGCAGATTCTTTACCATCCGAGCCACCAGCGATAACTCAATATGAAAAAGAAGTGAACTCAAAATAAAAAAGAAGTGGAACCAGAATACATATTGAACATTCTGTAAATATAACTACCACACCCTGTACCCCACTCCTGGATCTGGGAGCTCTGTGGCTGCACAGAGTCCAGGAAATGGACAGATGATCATTAGCCAGAGAAACCTCACTGTGGCCTGGAGGTGCACTGAGTGTCAGAGAGGCCTCATCATTATGATGGCAAGTCTACACTCACCATGTGTTGGCGATTTACAGAATGGCTTTTGTCTCATGTATGCGAGGAATATGGATAGAGGACAAGACATGGTTTTTTTTCCCCATATATCATTGAGACCATCATCACTGATGTCTTTTCAACAACTATATGAGCTACCATTCACTGACAATGTATACTAGACTCTAGACAAGTACTTTTCAGAATTTACTCTTCATAATGGCCTTATGAGGTAAGTGCTATTATTATATCTACTTCCCAGTTAAGGAGCAAAAAAGTGAAACTTGTGTGCAACTCTCAAAGCTAGTCAGCTGCAGAGGCTGGAATATCTGACTCCAAAGTCTGCTGGCTTCCTTCACACTGGAACTGGATGAAGTGAAGTCCAACTTATGTCATGATACCTGAGGGGAGGTCAGCGCTGCTGTGCATTCAGGGAAAAGTTTCTCTCTCTTTGTGTATGGTTAAATAATGGAATCAGGTAGCTCTTCCTGTTGTACATTCTTAGCCCTTCTCTCTTTTCCCAGACAACCCCCAAACCCCTTTTCTATATTCTTACAAGACATTAACTGTCCATTTAATTTAAGACGAGACATTATCTTGTTGTAGATGAGATTCATGCTGGGTTTTACATGGATATGGCAGAATTTACACTAACCGGTATTTTTTTTTTAGTTTTTTTTTTTAAATTTATTTATTTATTTTTATTGGAGGCTAATTATTTTACAATATTATATTGGCTGGTTTTGCCATACATTGACATGAATTCGCCCTGGGTGTACATGAGTTCCCCCTCCTGAACCCCCCTCCCACCTACCTCCTCCCTTTATCCTCCCTCTGGGTCATCCCCGCACACCAGCCCCGAGTATCCTGTAACATGCATTGACCCTGAACTGGTGATTCGTTTCACATATGACAACATACATGTTTCAATGCCATTCTCCCAAATCATCCCACCCTCACCCTCTCCCACAGAGTCCCAAAGACTATTCTATACATCTGCATCTCTTTTACTGTCTCATATACAGGGTTATCATTTCCATCTTTCTAAATTCCATATATATGCGTTAGTATACTGTATTGGTGTTTTTCTTTCTGGCTTACTTCACTCTGTATAATAGGCTCTAGTTTCACCCACCTCATTAGACCTGATTCAAATGCATTTTTTTAATAGCTGAGTAATACTCCATTGTGTATATGTACCACAGCTTTCTTATCCATTTGTCTGCAGATGGACATCTAGGTTGCTTCCATGTCCTGGCTATTATAAATAGTGCTGCAATGAACATTGGAGTACATGTGTCTCTTTCAATTCTGGTTTCCTCGGTGTGTATGCCCAGGAGTGCAATTCCTGGATCATATGGTAGTTCTATTTACAGTTTTTTGAGGAATCTCCACACTGTTCTCCATAATGGCTGTACTAGTTTGCATTCCCCACTTACATCTATGGATAGATCAACTAAACAGAAAATTAACAAGGAAACACAATCTTTAAATGATACAATAGACCATTTAGACCTAATAGATATCTATAGGACATTTCACCCCAAAACAATGAATTTCACCTTTTCCTCAAGCACACACAGAACCTTTTCCAGGATAGATCACATCCTGGGCCATAAATCTAGCCTTGGTAAATTCAAAAAAATTGAAATCATTCCAAGCATCTTTTCTGACCACAATGCAGTAAGATTAGATCTCAATTACGGGAGAAAAACTATTAAAAATGCCAACATATGGAGGCTGAACAACACGCTGCTGAATAATGAACTAACCAGTGTTATTTTTAAGGCATTCCAGTCAGAGCTGCCCAAGTTATCACTGAACACTTAACTGAGAGTGGACATGGATAATGACATAGAATAAGTTTCATCTCATCTATTAAGACTTCTCAGGGGCACAGTTCTTGAGGCACTGGCCTACCGTGTTCCCCCTTTGCCTGGCAAAGTAATAAAGCCATTCTTTCTCCTCCAAAAAAGAAAAAGGGCCCAGGAACATTTGGTCCCTTATATTTGGAATATTTGGGCCCTTATATTTCTCATATAAGGGCCCAGGAACATCTGGTCCTCCACCAATATATTATACATATTGCAAATCTCATATTAAAAAAATATTAGTCAAATGCTTTAAGCAAGAAAAATTAAACTTGCCTGCTAAGGAAAAATATTTAAACTTTTTTTACCCATATACCACCAAACAACTGTTGGGAGATAATTTTCCACAGGGTCTCTTGAATTTCTGCAAGTTTTGTGTATAGAGGCACAGGCTGCTTCTGTTCTGAGACACCTCTTCAAGGATGTTTATACAAAGAACAGCTTTGGAATATAGAGATCTTGTTCTTTTTTCTATCAATTACTATGAGATATTAAATTTCTATGCTGATACATTAATTCACTTCTCTTTTAGTTATGTCCATTTTTGTTTTGTGTAATTTGAAGTTGTATTATTAGCTGAATTCAAATTTAGAATTTGCTCTGTTTCTTTGGTGAAATGGCCCTTTATCATTTTGACGTAATCTTTTGTATTAATCTGAGTCCAATCAGTGGCTTATTAGTAGAAGCTTAATAATGTTAATAGACAATAAAGAATTACTACACCCTGATAAGGGTGACTATAAAGTATAAGGAAATTCTAGATAGCATCCTTATTTGAGAATTTGAGAGATTTGGAGAGATTATTTGAGAATTTGAGAGAATTCTCAATAAAGGACAAACACAGGAGTTCAGACCTTGTGGGAGGTATAACTCGGACCACTGGATGGTAGAGAGGTTCACTGGTTTTCCCAGCCTGGAGCTGGTGTGTAGTCGCCGGGTAAGCAGGAAGCCACGCTGTGGAGTACAGCGGAGAGCAGCCAACCAGCAACTGGGGACGAGAGTGTGTAGAGGGTGCAGGGCCTGGATGGGAGCCCCGAGGCGAGCTCTGGGTGGCCTGCAGAGGAAGTGAGCATGCCAGTGTTGGTAGGAGGCCTTGGAAGAACCAGCTTCCACATTGAGAAAATCACAGGGAGGTTATCACTTACATTTCTGTGGATCTGAAAAGGTAACATAATTTTACCTTTTGGTAATTATTTTCTTTTACTGGAGAAGGAAATGGCAACCCACTCCAGTATCCTTGCCTGGAGAATCCCATGGACAGAGGAGCCCGGTGGGCCATGGTCCACAGGGTCACAGAGAGTCGGACGCGACTGACGTGACTGAGCACAATAATTTTCTTTTAGCACTTTAAAGATGCCATTACACTGCCTTCTGACCGCCACTGTCTCTCTTCTGCCACATCTTCCAACGTGACCTAATTTCAGTCTTATTGTTATTCTTTTGAAGGAAGTGCCTTGTTTTTCTAACTTCCTTTTCCTCTTCTCCTTCCTCTCCTGTTTCCCTTTCTTCCCTTTCCCCTCCTCCTCCTTCTTTAAGGTATTCTCTTTGTCACCTTTAGCAGTGTTACAATGATGTGCCTCATTGTGTTTTGCTTTGGATTTATCCCTTTAGGGTGGTGGTTCAGACAGTAAAGAACCAGCCTGCAATGCAGCAGACAGGGTTTGATCTGTGGGTCAGGAAGATCCCCTGGAGAAG
This sequence comes from Moschus berezovskii, assembly GCF_049115385.1. Classification (NCBI taxonomy): domain Eukaryota; kingdom Metazoa; phylum Chordata; class Mammalia; order Artiodactyla; family Moschidae; genus Moschus; species Moschus berezovskii. Next base: position 79,173,184 of record NC_142468.1, read on the forward strand.
GGCATGGAAACCCACTCCAGTACTTTTGCTGGAGAAGCCCATGGATAGAGAAGCCTGGCGGGCTACACTCCATGGGGTTGCAAAGAGCTGGACATGACTGAGTGACTGACACTATCCCTTTAGGGTCTTGGAGAGCCAACTGAATTCGTGACAAGGTTTTTTTCTGAATGACTTTTGAAAGATTCTTGGCCATTATTTTTTCAAATATTATTTTTAGCCTATTTCTTCTTTTCTTCCCTAGAAACCCCACTATACTCATGTTAGATCTTTTTAGCATATTGCATCTGTATCTTCATCATGTCTCATATGTTTAATCTGGCTTTTTAAAAAGGTATTAATTAATACAGAGTTTGTGCCTGATAATTTCAGTAAGCGGGTCATCTAAAGGTATCGTTCTACTTTCTATTTCTTTTCTTTTGGTCCTCCTTCTTGGTATGCCTGGAATTTTTTTTTTAAAGGAAATGCTGGGTTTGAAAAATTGTGGAGGCTTTGAAGAATCCCATCCATCTCCAGAGAAGGATTTACACTGTTCTCTGTGGCAGGTACTTTGTTAGGCTTTGGGAAAACAGAAGTGAGTAAAACAGATAAAATGTCTGCCTTCACAGAGTTTACATGCAGTGGGGACAATAGACAGTAACATGAAAAATCAATAATGAAGTAAGCAGTGATAACGACTACCAAGTAAAAGTAAAGGGATGGGGGTTAAAGAGCAGTTCATTTAGACAGGGTGATCAGAAGGCGACATTCGAGCTAAGGTTACATGAAATGATGGGGAGAGATGTGAAAATACTTACGGAAAGGGAGAAACCAGTACAAAGGCCCTAAGGCAGTGGAGTGGTTGACTTGTTAAAGGAATTGCCAGGAAGCCAGTGTAGTTGCAGGAGTGATCAGTGGGGAGAGTGGCAGATGTTGCCTGAGAAGGAAGTAGAGGCTACACACCAGAGCCTCGAAACCCAGAGGAAGGGCTCTGGATTTCATATGGCAGATAGCCACTGAGGGATCTTCTGGGTTTCATTCTTTGTACGGCAGATAGTCACCGAGGGATATTCAGGAAAGAGAAGATGTGATCCTACTTAGACTTTAGAAGGAACGTTCTGCCTGATGTGTCTGGAATAGACTGCAGCAGGGCAAGACAGTCAGCAGGGGGGCCAGTTAGGAGGGCAGAATTGTAGGCTTCTATGGCCACCTGACAATTGCACTCATCTCACACACTAGTAAAGTCATGCTCAAAATTCTCCAAGCCAGGCTTCAGCAATACGTGAACTGTGAACTTCCAGATGTTCAAGCTGGTTTTAGAAAAGGCAGAGGCACCAGAGATCAAATTGCCAACATCCGCTGGATCATGGAGAAAGCAAGAGAGTTCCAGAAAAACATCTATTTCTGCTTTATTGACTATGCCAAAGTCTTTGACTGTGTGGATCACAATAAACTGTGGAACATTCTGAAAGAGATGGGAATAACAGACCACCTGACCTGCCTCTTGAGAAACCTGTATGCAGGTCAGGAGACAGTAGAACTGGACATGGAACAACAGACTGGTTCCAAATAGGAAAAGGAGTACGTCAAGGTTGTATATTGTCACCCTGCTTATTTAACTTATATGCAGAGTACATCATGAGGAACGCTGGGCTGGAAGAAGCATAAGCTGGAATCAAGAATGCCGGGAGAAATATCAATAACCTGAGATACGCAGATGACACTACCCTTATGGCAGAAAGTGAAGAAGAACTCAAAAGCCTCTTGATGAAAGTGAAAGAGGAGAGTGAAAAACTTGGTTTAAAACTCAACATTCAGAAAACTAAGATTATGGCATCTGGTCCCATCACTTCATGGGAAATAGTTGGGGAAAAAGTGTCAGACTTTATATTTTTGGCCTCCAAAATCACTGCGGATGCTGATTGCAGCCATGAAATTAAAAGACGCTTACTCCTTGGAAGGAAAGTTATGACCAACCTAGATAGCATATTAAAAATCAGAGACATTACCTTGCCAACAAAGGTCCGTCTAGTCAAGGCTATGGTTTTTCCTGTGGTCATGTATGGATGTGAGAGTTGGACTGTGAAGAAAGCTGATCACTGAAGAATTGATGCTTTTGAACTGTGGTGCTGGAGAAGACTCTTGAGAGTCCCTTGGACTGCAAGGAGATCCAACCAGTCCATTCTAAAGGAGATCAGTCCTGGGTGTTTATTGGAAGGACTGATGCTGAGGCTGAAACTCCAATACTTTGGCTACCTCATGCGAAGAGTTGACTCACTGGAAAAGACTCTGATGCTGGGAGGGATTGGGGGCAGGAGGAGAAGGGGACGACAGAGAATGAGATGGCTGGATGGCATCACCGACTCGATGGACATGAGTTTGAGTGAACTCCGGGAGTTGGTGATGGACAGGAAGGCCTGGTGTGCTGTGATTCATGGGGTCACAAAGAGTCAGACATGACTGAGCGGCTGAACTGAACGGAACTGATGGCCACGTGATGCACAGAGCTGACTCATTGGAGAAGACCCTGATGCTGGGAAACATTGAGGGCAGGAGGCGAAGGGGACGACAGAGGATGAGATGGTTGGATGGCATCACCGACCCATTGGACATGAGTTTGAGCAAGCTCTGGGAGATGGTGAAGGACAGGGAATCCTGGGGGCCTCAAAGAGTCAGACAGCACTGAGTGACTCAGCAATGAATACCAGAGCTGACAACTGCTTGGTCTGGAGAAGCAGCGGTGGATATCAGGAGAAGCAGTTGGGTTTGGAAATGTATTTTTCAAGTAGTTCCAATGATGGTTTTGATATAAAATTCTGCAGAAGTGGGTTTCCTGCCACTTGCACAGACCATCCGAAATACTCATATTTACACCTGGCTATACTGCCTTTCTCTTGAAGAGAACCCATCACCAATTTATGAGATTCATTTCCACAAAACATGACTCTGGTCCCTGGGGTCTGAGAGAAAAAGAAAGTGAAAAATGGTAGCTCTTAGGTCTGGGCCAGAGTGACAGGTGGAATAGTAGCCACATTTCTGAGCCATGGTACCTGGGAAAAGGAAATACTTGGAGCAGATCTAAAAATTCTATTCTATGCACAATAAATAAAGTTCAAACTCCTCACACAGGCATTCACAACCTCATCCTACCCACAAAGGCTCTTCTCCCCTGCCAGTTAGGCTTGTGCTTGTGAGATGTCTCAGGTTAGAATGCCCTTTCCTGCTCTTTCTTTTTTCTTTTTTTTGGGGGTGGGGGGTTTACTCATTCTGCAAGTGAAAATTGCTCAGTCATGTTCAACTCTTTGCTACCCTATGGACTACTGTAGCCTGCCAGGCTCCTCTGTCCACGGAACTCTCCAGGCAAGAATGCTGGAGTGGGTAGCCATTCCCTTCCCAAGGGGATCTTCCCAACCCAGAGACTGAACCCAGGTCTCTCACACTGCATGTGGATTCTTAACCTTCTGAGCCTCCAGGGAAACCTGCAAGGTTCAATATAAATAGAAGTAAATAAAAGATTTTCTGTAAGAGTTGACTTTCTCTTCCATGATCCAGGAATGGAAAGTTGAAAGTCCACAGCAGGTCCTGAGTAATCTTTATATTCAAGATGAATGTTTTCAACTGAATAAGCATTCTCTGTTTGCCTGGTCATCCCTACTGCTTTGGTCACAATCACTCATCTATATTTCTTGGCCATTTGAGTTTGTGAAGCGTGACCTTCTATAATCACTTGCTTGCATCACTTCAATAGCTGTTACACACTGGGTACTTTATAAATATTTAACAAATTAGTGAAGACATAAGTGCAGTATTTCCATACATATACACTTGTCACCAGCAGCAATTTGGTCATAGAAAGTTCTACACAATTTCATAGTCATCTGTTTTTATTATTTTCATTTTTTGCCCTTTTTCTCTGTTGCTACATTTTTTTTTCTCTTATGAAAAATTTAACCCTGCAGGAATAGAATGCAAGGATAGAGGAAAAGACTATTATCCAAACTGACTTTCGATTTCATTTGACCTGATTTCAAATTGCTCTTTCAGTTTGTTTTGTGATGAAGCAAATATTTCACACTAATGCCGCCAGAATAAAAGGTAAACCTTACTTTTTCCTAGGCTAAGGCTATGTGAAATAAGGCAGTTGAATTTTAGTTAAAAAATGAAGGATTAAATAAATACTTAAATCATGAAATATTTGAACAGTTTTTATTATTAAAATCCACTCCTAAGTCCACTCCTTAGGTCAGCCCTTAGGGAACAAGAATAAAGTGAATCCACCCTTTATCAGAGTAATGTTTTAAAACCTATTTGCAGTTTACAAATACAAAAAGGCAGCACAGTCTGCAGGCAGGGCGCCTTCCACAGAGAAAAGCTGAGGCAAAACCAGATGACTCATTGTTTGTTTGACTTAACAGCTGTAATACAGATCCTTGCCAGTTTGTTTTGTTCCCACTTAATCCCCAACTTCCCATCTTCTTTCTAATGAAAAATCAGCTTTGAAAAGTTGCTCACCAAATTGCCTTCAGGGAGTCAAAATTTCATAATGCAGCCCTGATTGATGAAATCCTCTGCTGCATCTTGTTAAATTACCCCTGAGAAGCACTCAGTGGAGAGAGCAGGAAAAAAAACACCAGAATATTAAGTGACATGACAGACCGTTCCTGCTCAGTATGTTATAAAATCAGAGTTAGGCTATGACAATCAAGCTTCGATTTTCTTCTCGTTTCTCTGTTTAGAAATTCTCTCCAAAGAAGTGTTTTGAAGTAGCAAGATGAAAAGCATTATGCAAACTCAAGGTATTCAACTCCTATGTGGTCTGTGCATACTGCAAAAGGATCTTTACTTTACATGCTTCATAGAAAAGACAGGAGGATCCTTCTAGCCCTAGACACCCCATCTGGATCTCTGACCTGGGTCATCGCTGCTCCTTTACATAGTCTCTGGGCTTGCTGCTGCTCGGAGCAAGCCAAGAGCACAGAAGGCCCCATCTGTCTCTGCCCCACAGTTCTGACACCGCCTGTAACTCTGTCAGAAGACTCACGGTCCTATACCCGTCTTTGGAGCTCTCACTCCAGGCACTGAAATTGAAGACAGATACGTCAAAAGCATCTTTTCATTTACTTCACGGAAAACGGCAAGGCAGTGACGAAGCTTAGTCTTCTGCAGAAGGGAGGGGCCTCTTCCCACCAGAAGGGCTGCCATGTTGGGCAGAAAGGAGGCAACAGTAAAGGTGCTTCTCCATGATTCACCTGGCTTTCCTCCCCAAGCAGAGACGCGACCATCCTGACCAAAGCCCAGGGTACCCACACAGTGCTGTCAAGGGGTAAGACACCCGCCCTTCACAGAGCAGACCTAGAGAGTCCAGGGACGGGGGCTGGGTGGAGTTGACCACAATGTCATTTTCTGCTAACACTGGGCCACTGGGATGCTCCTCAACAGCAATTTCTGCATCTCTGAAGGGGAGCACTGGGTACTGAGAGGGTTTTTCTCTCCTTCACACTCAGGACGCCATACTGCTCCTGCCTTCCCAAGGTGAAAAAAGAACTTTGTGTGTGTGTACATGTATGTATACACATATACATATATACACACATATATTTTGAAATGCATCACTTCATGGGAAATTGATGGGAAAACAGTGGAAACAGTGTCAGACTTTATATTTTTGGGCTCCAAAATCACTGCGGATGCTGATTGCAGCCATGAAATTAAAAGACGCTTACTCCTTGGAAGGAAAGTTATGACCAACCTAGATAGCATATTAAAAAGCAGAGACATTATTTTGCCAACCAAGGTCCGTCCAGTCAAGGCTATGGTTTTTCCCGTGGTCATGTATGGATGTGAGAGTTGGACTGTGAAGAAAGCTGATCACTGAAGAATGGATGCTTTTGAACTGTGGTGTTGGAGAAGACTCTTGAGAGTCCCTTGGACTGCAAGGAGATCCAACCAGTCCATTCTAGAGGAGATCAATCCTGGATGTTCATTGGAGGGACTGATGCTAAAGCTGAAACTGCAATACTTTGGCCACCTCATGAGACGAGTTGACTCACTGGAAAAGACTCTGATGCTGGGAGCGATTGGGGGTGGGAGGAGATGGGGACGACAGAGAATGAGATGGCTGGATGGCATCACCGACTCTGTGGACATAAGTTTGAGTGAACTCCAGGAGTTGGTGATGGACAGGGAGGCCTGGTGTGCTGTGATTCATGGGGTCGCAAAGAGTCGGACACGACTGAGCGACTGAACTGAACTGAATGTATAGTGGGCATTGGATATATATTATACATATATCAAACACGATATGTCTTGCACCAGTATTATAGGCGCGCACACACATACATGTGTCTATATGTGTATACTTAGCAGTTCCCAGTTTGCATTCCTGTTCATGGCCAGAGAAATAATGAACCTTCTTTTCTTTAACAGACAATGGGGGCTCAAATAAAACAAAGATGATGATTTACCAAGATCTAACTCAGCCTTTCTCAAGCAGAGTTCTATGAGAGAATTATTCTCCACTGCTCTAAAACATGCATTATATATAATGAAAGAATTCTGCTCTATGCATATGCAATGGTGCTAGTAATGAATTATCTCCTCTATGCATACAGAATGGTACCAGCTATATGTCATTTTCAGTACCACTCGTGGGAGAATTTAGAAATTGTTACATAATCTTCTGTGTCCTGTCCTCCACCAAAAGTCTTGGTCCTGCCTTTCTGTGCTTAGAGGGTAGAAAAAGTAAGCAGCAGGAGTGGGAAGATGCAAAAGAAAGAACCATCCCTCGGCACTGCTGAAGCTGACTTGGCAGTTTCCTCCTTTCTCTTCTGCCTCCGCCCTCCCCCGTCCAAGGGGTGGGAAGGTGTTTGCTCAGACAGAGAGGCAATAGAATGGAGGTGCCTTTGCAACATCTGCAAGCACGTTTTGGATGCATTCCAACCTGGCTGAAAGTGAAGTGTGTCAGACTCACTCACTTAGGGAGAGACTTAAAACCATCCATTTACATAGCAATATAAAGTGTACTTCACTTATAACATGTGCAAATGCTGCCTATGTAATCAAAACAATCTAATAACAAAGATCTGAAGAACTACTTTAAAGTCTGATATACTATTGATGCTTCAAGGGAAGAATGTTCTCTTCACTTATGCCCCTGACTCTCAGCAGCCCTGTCATGTCTGACTGGTGGCTGAGGGGACTGACCTCAGGTTTGTCACTAGTAAAGAACTCATTCCTTCAACGTGGATTTTGCAGCTACTGTGCCAGGTACTAGGGACTAAACGGACTGTATAAATAATCGTAGCTTAAAAAGAATTATGCTAATAATAGAACACACACAGCTGTGGATTACCTCCCTAGAATTCATTTTGCCTCCTCCAACAATAGCTCCTGACTCCCACTGCAGATCTGCCCCTTCCCCAGGGAGCTCCCTTCCCTTGGTTCTAAGGACAGAATGCATGATGAAGCATAAGCCACTGAAAATACTGCATATTCTTCTGTCCACAATGATTCCTCTGTCACAATGAGCACGTGACCTAAACTGGTCCAACTGGAATACATTTCAAGACTCATTCAGAAACTACTGTAAAAGATCTCTTTGGAGCTGGACTTGAACCTGAGAAAATGTAAGCTAGAACTGCCCTAGCAATCTTGTCCCTATTTAGCCTGGAGCTAAATAGAGTCTGAGGATAAAGTCAGAATATTAGGTAGCAAAGGAAAGAAACAGACAGAAACTGAGTCCGAATGGCTGAAGCATTAAATCCAGCCTTGTCTGAAATCAGCACAGCCCCTGGGCCTTTGACCTTCCTGCGCCAATAAATGTACTTTATTAGTACTAAATGTACTTAGTCACTCACTCATGTCTGACTCTGCGACCCCATGGGCTGTGGCCCATCAGGCTCCTCTGTCCATGGGGATTCTCCAGGCAATAATACTGGAGTGGGTTGCCATGCCCTCCTCCAGAGGATCTTCCCAACCCAGGATTGAACCCAGGTCTTCCACATTACAGGCATAATCTTTACTGTCGAGCTACCAGGGAAGTCCAAGAATACTGGAGTGGGTAGCCTAGTCCTTCTCCAGGGGATCTTCCTGATCTGGGAATTGAACCAGGGTCTCCTGCATTACAGGCAGATTCTTTACCAGCTGAGCTACCAGGGAAGCCCTAAGCCAAACTAAGTTTGGTCCTATGTCACTTGAAACTAAGAAACAACTAACTCATACAAAGGATAGTGCTGATAATAATGAAAAGGCAAAGATATTGTGGAGAACAACAGACTGGTTCAAAATTGGGAAAGGAGTACATCAGGGCTGTATATTGTCACCGTTCTTATTTAACTCATATGCAGAGTACATCATGTGAAATCCTGGGCTGGATGAAGCACAAGCTGGAATCAAGATTGCTGGGAGAAATATCAATAACCTCAGATATGCAGAAGAATCCATCCTACGGCATAAAGTGAAGAGGAACTAAAGAGCCTCTTGATAAAGGTGAAAGAGGACAGTGAAAAAGCTGGCTTAAAACTCAGTATTTGAAAAACTAAGATTATAGCATCTGCTCCCATCACTTCATGGCAAACACATAGGGAAACAATGGAAACAGTGACAGACTTTATTTTCTTGGGCTCCAAAATCACTACAGATGGTGACTGCAGCCATGAAATTAATAGACGTTTGCTCCTTGGAAGGAAAGCTATGGCCAACCTAGACAGTGCACTAAAAAGCAGAGACATTATTTGCTGACAAAGTTTCGTATAGTCAAAGCTATGGTTTTTCCAATAGTCATGTATGAATGTAAGAGTTGAACCATAAACCAGGCTGAGCACTGAAGAACTGGTGTTTTCAAACTGTGCTGCTAGAGAAGACTCTTGAGAGTCCCTTGGACTGCAAGGAGATCAAACCAGTCCAACCTAAAGGAAATCAACCCTGAATATTCATTGGAAGGACTGATGCTGAAGCTGAAGCTCCAATACTTTGGCCACCTGATGCAAAGATCTGACTCATTGGAAAAGGTCCTGATGCTGGGAAAGACTGAAGGCAGGAGAAAAGGATGACAGAGGACGAGATGGCTGGATGGCATCACTGACTTGATGGACATGAGTTTGAGCAAGCTCCAGGAGTTGGTGATGGACAGGGAAGCCTGGCGTGCTGCAGTCCATGAGGTCACAAAGAGTTGGACATGGCTGAGCGACTGAACACCAACAATGGGAAGAAGCCCATGAAAACTGTACATGAAGGGGAACATAATATTAGACCTTAAGACTCTAAGGGTCTTATAGAAGCCTTGCTACATATAACCTTGACAGAAGCAAAGCAGAAATTAGTGAACCAAGATCCAGAGAGACATCACTGAGTACTTTTGGCTCATTCTGTTAATCAAATGAAAAGAACCTTAGTCCCAATGAGATACATGAAACAGAAACTGTACATCAGACCTTAAACCCCTAATGCTCCAGAACAGCAGGACACTTTCCTAGTCAAGCTTGGGAAAGCCCCAGGATGAACAAACTATTCTTTTTTTTAAAGCTAGATTCAGAAGCTTTGTGCAACCAATAGAGGTATTTCTGTTGTTCTTAAGTCGCTAAGTCATGTCTGACTCTTTGCAATCCCATGGACTGCAATACATCAGGCTTCCCTGTCCTTCACTGTCTCCCAGAGTTTGCTCAAACTCATGGCCATTGAGTCGGTGATGCCATCCAACTATCTCATCCTCTTTCACCCCCTTCTCCTCCTGCCTTCAATCTTTCTTAGCATCAGGGTCTTTTCCAATGAGTTGGCTCTTCATATTAGGTGGCCAAAGTATTGGAACTTCAGCTTTAGCATCAGTCCTTCCAATGAATATTCAGGACTGATTTCCTTTAGGATGACAGGTTTGATCTCCTTGCTGTCCAAGGGACTCTCAAGAGTCTTTTCCAACACCACAATTCGAAAACATCAATTCTTTGGTACTCAGTTTTCTTTATGATCCAACTCTCACATCCACACATGACTACTAGAAGAACCATAGCTTTGACTGTATGAACCTTTATTTCTGTTAGGTACTTGCTAAGAGTGTATGTATTCCAGTCCCCTATAATGAAAAGGACATCTTTTTTGGGTGTTCGTTCTAAAAGGTCTTGTAGGTCTTCATAGAACCATTCAACTTCGGCTTCTTCAGCATTACTGGTTGGGGCTAGACTTGAATTACTGTAATATTGAATGGTTTGCCTTGGAAATAAACAGAAATCATTCTGTCATTTTTAAGATTGCATCCAAGTACTGCATTGCGGACTCTTTTGCTGACCATGATGGCTACTCCATTTCTTCTAAGGGATTCCTGCCCACAGTAGTAGATATAATGGTCATCTGAGTTAAATTCACCCATTCCAGTCCATTTTAGTTCACTGATTCCTAGAATGTCGACGTTCACTCTTGTCATCTCCTGTTTGACCACTTCCAATTTGCCTTGATTCATGGACCTAACATTCCAGGTTCCTATGCAATATTGCTCTCTACAGCATCGGACCTTGCTTCTATCACCAGTCACATCCACTACTGGGTATTTGTTTCACTTTGGCTCCATCCCTTCATTCTTTCTGGAGTTATTTCTCCACTGATCTCCAGTAGCATACTGGGCACCTACTGACCTGGGGAATTCCTCATTCAGTATCCTATCATTTTGCCTTTGATACTGTTCATGGGTTTCTCAAGGCAAGTATACTGAAGTGGTTTGCCATTTCCTTCTTCTGAAAGAGATGGGAATACCAGACCACCTGACCTGCCTCTTGAGAAACCTGTATGCAGGTCAGGAAGCAACAGTTAGAACTGGACATGGAACAACAGACTGGTTCCAAATAGGAAAAGGAGTACGTCAAGGTTGTATATTGTCCCCCTGCTTATTTAACTTATATGCAGAGTACATCATGAGGAACGCTGGGCTGGAAGAAGCACAAGCTGGAATCAAGATTGCTGGGAGAAATATCAATAACTTCAGATATGCAGATGACACCACCCTTATGGCAGAAAGTGAAGAGGAACTAAAAAGCCTCTTGATAAAAGCAAAAGAGGAGAGTGAAAAGTTTGGCTTGAAGCTCAACATTCAGAAAACAAAGATCATGGCATCTGGTCCCATCACTTCATGGGAAATAGACGGAAAAACAGTGGAAACAGTGTCAGACTTCATTTTTTTGGGCTCCAAAATCACTGCAGATGCTGATTGCAGCCATGAACTTAAAAGACGCTTACTCCTTAGAAGGAAAGTTATGACCAACATAGATAGCATATTAAAAAGCAGAGACATTACTTTGCCAACAAAGGTCCATCTAGTCAAGGCTATGGTTTTTCCTGTGGTCATGTATGGATGTGAGAGTTGGACTGTGAAGAAAGCTGATTGCCGAAGAATTGATGCTTTTGAACTGTGGTGCTGGAGAAGACTCTTGAGAGTCCCTTGAACTGCAAGGAGATCCAACCAGTCCATTCTAAAGGAGATCAATCCTGAGTGTTCATTGCAAGGACTGATGCTAAAGCTGAAACTCCAATACTTTGGCCACCTCTTGAGTGTAGTTGACTCACTGGAAAAGAGTCTGATGCTAGGAGGGATTGGGGGCGGGAGGAGACGGGGACGACAGAGAATGAGATGACTGGATGGCATCACTGACTCGATGGACATGAGTTTGAGTGAACTCCGGGAGTTGGTGATGGACAGGGAGGCCTGGCGTGCTGTGATTCATGAGGTTGCAAAGAGTAGGACACGACTGAGCGACTGAACTGAACTGAACTGAACTGAAGAGTGTATGTTGCCCTAAGCAATGATGTCAAAATAGTAAATAAGAAAAGCTATCTTTAAAAGTCAGATGTACTAGAGATCAGAGACAATGCATGCTTTATTATATATCCCTGAAGCATAGCCGTAAGGAGAGATTGCTTAGTGTGAAGGTAAACAGACTATTATTTGGGCAGCATTATGGTAAATCAAGCTGTGTTTAGACATATTCTCAGTTGCTGACCACCAGAATGAAATTCAGAAGTGCCGTCCCTCTTCCTTCCTTCCTACATGATACACGCATCAGGTACCTCAGGAAAATGCTTGCCACTCAGCAGTTTATTTACTATCTTTTTCATTTACTTTTTTCTTTTAGCACTCAATTCCAAAGCTTTACTAGCTAGAAGACTACTGACCAATTTCTTCACCTGATAGATTTTCCCAAGTAATGAAAAAAGTCAATAACTGGAAGATAATTTTTCTCTTAAATTCTGAAACTCTAAATGGTCTCAAAATTACACCGTATTATTTGCCATAAAATAAAGAGCAGTACCTTGTGTGAAGTGGATGGGGGGCTCTCTCCACTGAGAAGTTAATACTTTTCTTTAAAGATGATACTACTGTACATTTTCTGTATTACTCACAGCTAATATTACCCCCTTGGGCTTCCCTGGTGGCTCAGACGGTAAAGAATCCATTTGCAATGCAGGAGACCTAGGTTTGACCCCTGGGTTGGAAAGATTCCCTGGAGGAGGGCATGGCAACCCACTCCAGTGTTCTTGTCTGGACAATCCTCATGGACAGAGGAGCCTGGCGGGCTATAGTTCACGGAGTCACAAAGAGTTGTACACGACTGAGGGACTAAGCACCGCATAGTACTACCCTAAAGAACAGGTGCTTTACCTTCTAAAAATCACACTGCTGATACAAACAGCTCATGCACCTCAATATCAAAGAAAAATAATCCAATTATAAATGGGCAGAAGACCTAAATAGGTATTTTTGCAAAGAAGACACACAGACGGCCAACAAGATGCTCAACATCATTAATTATTGGTTGCGTGCATGCGTAGTCATTCAGTCATGTCCGACTCTTATGCAACCCCATGAACTGTACTCTGCCAGGCTTCTCTGTCCGTGGGATTTCCCAGGCAAGGTCCCATGGACAGAGGAGCCTGGCAGACTACAGTCCATGGGGTTGCAAAAGAGTTAGACATGATTTGTGACTAAAAACAGCAGCAGATGTATAACAGAGTCACTTTCCTGTAGATTTGAGACATCATAGATCAACTATACATCAGCGAAAAAAATTAAAGCATATTGCTGACTGTTTTCCACATTATTCTCTGGACAGTACATGTAGCGTGACAGACTGCATTTTCCAAAGATGACCACAGAAATATCCCTGATACTGCCAGTCTCACTCTAAGACCTAAGTTCATTTCTCCATTTCTCCACCCCCTTGGACCTCGGCAGGCCCTGTGACTACTTCAACAGAATACAAAGTGACACCATGTCAATTCCAAGTGTTACCTTTAAAGTGCTAACTTCCTGCTTCTTGGAATCCAGCTACCAAGCAAAACTGCTCTGAGATTAGCATGCTGTGAAAAGCCCCAGGCCACCAGGAGAGGCCCCAGATGATGAGACATCATGTAAATAGAGGACAAGGAACCAGACATGCAAGTGAAGAAACCATCCTGGGCAACTACCTCAGTCCATTGTTCAGATAATAACCCCAGTGCCAGCCATTTCCTCACTACAGCTACACAAGCGGCTTCAAGATGGAATCCCCTGCCTGGGCCCAGTCAACCCGTAGAAACATATAAGATAAAGGTAAATTATTGTTTTAAGTGATTAAGATTTCAGGGTGGTGTGTCAAATGCAGCAATTGATACCTGGAACAGACAGGTAATTTGATGATTTGGGTATCACTTAAAGCATAGTGAATGTGGGAAATGTTTAAAAAAATCATATTCTTATAATAATAACTACTACGTCAGCTACAATTTTTCATAGCAATAAACAGAAGCTAATTCTGACTGAGTTAAGCAGACAAGTGTTTTGAAAGCACAGTGGGTAACTCGTGTCTTATACCCCTGAAGACCTAGCTCCAGACTAAGCAGGAATTAAGAAGACAAAAGCTATTGCCCAAGACCCTTCCGAGGAGGAAATCACTGACATCATTGCCACAAAAAATGACCGACAACACCTGGCCTCTGGGTTTTAGTGCGACGACCTCTCACATCAGAGCCCTGGCATAGCTGGGCTCTGAAGGGCCTCTGCCTGGGCTGCAAGGGGGCCGAGCAAATTCTGTAAAATTAATACTAAAATTAGCATTCATATTAAAACTAACACAACTTATAGGAAAAATAGTATTAGGAGCCTCTCTCTTAAAATCTGTACAAATTTGTAACTGGGGTTATCAACAAAAATAATAACAATCTTAATAAAAGTACAGCAAAATAGTTAAAGTCCTCATAAAGAAATACTGCAATAAATCTAAAAATTTTACCTAAAAATAATTTAAAAGTGAATTTACCTTGACGGAAGGGGTACAAGGGAATGTCAGGCTGCTGAGTTATGGCAGCAAGGGCAACATGTCCAAAGACTGGGGAAAACCATGCTATGAACACTTTCTGGACAGAGCAGTGGATTGAACTGAGCCCCCCAAATAAGGGGTGACTAGACATCGTGTACAATACTGTGTTCTTCACACTTGCCATGTTCAGCTATATACAGACACCCTGTGATGAGCTGCTGGTATCCATGGAGGAAAACCGTACTGTGCTGGTGAAGTCCGTCAGGATTTCCATGTTAGGCCACCACTGCTCCACTCTGTACCAGCCACGGATGAGCTCATTCGTGTCTGCAGAAGCCTGGCTGCAGAAAAACAGATTGTTCTCTGTGTATGTGTGAGACAGAGAGAGAGAAGGTGAGAGCGAGAGAATTCACGCTCCCTTTGCAAGCCAGGTGTTATTTCATAAATGAGAAAATGGAGGCTCAGAAGAACACATCTGACCTAGTTCAAATAGATATGTGTCAATTTGAGACACAGAGCTTGTACTTTGAGGTTTTGAGATCTACTCTCTTTCTACCCTGTCTTGTAGTTTACTAGGAAACCAGCTTCCATGTTTAGAAATTCAGACCTACGTCTCCAAGTTGGTAGGCAGTCATGAGCCTAGTGAGACTGGACTTGCATAGTCAGCATTGTCTTTGAAAGGAAAAAATTGATCTACTTGACTTTTTTCCAAGGTAGACACTGGTTCCTTGAACCCTCCATCAACTTTGCCTCAACCTGTTCAAGTGACTTTCCATTTTCCTGCTTTCACTGAGTTAACATTCAGATGATCATTTCAGAAGTACAACAACATTTCCAAGAAGAGCTCTAATCTCTTTAAACAATATATTTTTCTTGCAGAAAAAAAAGTTCTCACTTCTCACAGAGATCAAGTCAGAAAAAATGTTTCTGGCTTATGCACAGATTTCTGCTAATATCTCTACCTCTGCTTCTAACTTCTGTATGAACCCACTAGCTGAAGAAATATAAATGCCTGAGTGGGGACCTGTCAAGGAGTGGATATACTCAGTCCTCTGAGGCTGAAGGACCTACCAAATAGTCTAGTCTAAAGCTGATAATACTTCAAGGATGAGGTTCACCAAAACAGAGGCTGAGGTATGGACAAGGAATGACATGTTATATGAACGCAAGCTGCCGACCAGATTCAAAATCCTTTAGAAACGATAATCTCCTGGTCAGGTCTAGATTTTAAGAGAATTGTTAATCCACACTTCCTGATAACAGCTCGACAGCTGAGTTATGTTTGTAAGAGAGGATGTGGGATATTATGACTGGATAAACCCCCATCATTTAGCAAATAAGAGTCATGAATCATTTAGTGCATTAGAGCTGCATTGCAGTAAACAGCCTCTCAGGGGTTCCCAGAACTGATATATCCTCTTAACACTTAACTTGCTGCTCCTAGAGCAGTGGTTCTCATCTTCAGTGTCCATGGAATCACTGAGGGGGTTTGTTCAAAGAAGATTTCAGCCTCATCTCCAAATATTTCAGATTCTGTAGGTCTGGGGCAAACCTAGAGACTGCATTTCTAAAAGTCCAGGTGATGTTGTGAAGACTACTCTCCTAAAGAAAGCCTGGGCACTAGAGAAAGATCCAGTCCTGTTTTGTTCCAAGTGGCAAATCTGAGGTTAACATTCCTTAAGCTTCTTTGAAATTAGAGGATTTTCAAAGAAATTGTATTTTTCAAAAGTCAACAATATTTCTTTGCATGTGAGCTGTCTATCTCTGTCCTAAAGAAGCTTTTTTAATTTTGATTATTTTGAAAGATAAAGAATACATCTATTTCCAGTGACTAAGACAAGCACTTTTTCTGCTTAAGTGAGAGTTAACAGGCCTAACATGGTTTTCATTGTGTGCATGTCTCACAGAGCAAATGCATTTTACTGGCGCACATTGTATATTCATGTATCATTAATAAAAGCATCTCATAAGAATTCTAAAATACAGTATTCTTGCCTTACCTATCCTTTTTTTCTTAAGTATTTTAAAGCAAGTATCACACATTTTATCATTTCCCTTCTAAAACTTCAGCATACATCTTTTAAAATTACAGACATTTTGTCACATAACTGCAATGCTAATATCATAATAAAATTAACGATAACTCCATGCTATTTAATGGCAGTTCATAGTCAAGTTTCCCTGACTGCCTCAAATTTTCTCCCCACAGCTTGTTATAATCAGGATCTATTAAGATCTATATGTCACATTTGGTTAATATGTGCCTTAAGTATCTTTGAATATAGAGCCAATCTCTCTTCTTTGGCATCTTTTTCTTGTGCTTTTCCTTCTTTCTCTTACTTTTTAATCTCAATGATGCTTTGAAAAATACATAGCCAACTGTTGTACAACATTCCACTATCTGCCTTTGACTGGTTCCTGATGCAATCATTTAATTTTGTTCCACTACCTGCGCAGAAGTTAGATTTATAGGATTATTTCAATTTAGATTAAACTTTCTTGGCAAGAATACGTGATAGGTGATACTGTGTATTTCCTAGCTCATAGTATCAGGAGATAGGTGTATGGCTCTGCTACTCTTACAGATGCCAAGTTTCATCAACTTGGGCCTGAGGGGTTTTGGTGGGTTCATCTTGATCACTCCTATGTAAAATTTCCCATCAACCTTTTGTCTAATGGTTTCATCCACTGATGATCACCCAGGCAGGGCTTCTGCATCCTGGGATAGACATCAAAGGATGAAATCAGTGTTTCTTTCCTCGCTGTGGTGCCCCCTCCCCCATCCTCCCCTTCCCTCTGCGGGGTGTGCTATACAGGCACTGATGTCACTCAGCTCAGGGCAGTGGGCGTGCTCTGGGGCTGGAGGGCTCCTATGTTGGCAGGGAGTTTTCCAATTCATTCTAAATTTCCCACAGTCACTGCTTTAAATGTTCCAATGTGGTGGGCAGTGTCACTGAAGTGAGAATGTTTAAGCTCCACCTGTTATCTCAGAGTATTTACTAGAACAATGGCAAGTGGGAGAAGTCTCCATGGCTGTCTGTTTACTTCATATGCTTGGGATGCCAAGAAAACACGTCTGTGCGGAGAATCTTACAGCCACATTCTCATATGCTCAGGCAGAGCATCTCATGGTTCTCAGCATGTACTTGGAGACTCCATCAGCTCAGTTCAGATGCTCAATTGTGTCTGACTCTGCCACCCCATAGACTGCAGCATGCCAGGCTTCCCTGTCCATCACAAATTCCTGGAGCTTGCTCAAACTCATGTCCATTCAGTCGGCGCTGCCATCCAACCATCTCATCCTCTGTCATCCCCTTCTCCTCCTGCCTTCAATCTTTCCCGGCATCAGGGTCTTTTCTAATAAGTCAGTTCTCTGCATCAGGTGGCCAAAGTATTGGAGCTTCAGCTTCAGCATCAGTCCTTCTAATGAATATTCAGGTCTGAGTTCCTAAAGGATGGGCTGGTTGGATCTCCTTGCAGTCCAAGGGACTCTCAAGAGTCTTCTCCAGCACCACAGTTCAAAAGTATCAATTCTTCAGCGCTCAGCTTTTTTTATGGTTCAACTCTCACATCCATACATGACTTTTGGAAAAACCATAGCTTTGACGAGACGGACCTTTGTGGGCAAAGTAATGTCTCTGCTTTTTGATATGCTATCTAGGTTGGTCATAGTTTTTCTTCCAAGGAGGAAGCATCTTTTAATTTCATGGCTGCAGTCACCATCTGCAGTGATTTTGGCACCCCCCCAAAAAAATAAAGTCTGCCACTGTTTCCATTGTTTCCCCATCTATTTGCCATGAAGTGATGGGACCAGATGCCATGATCTTTGTTTTCTGAATGTTGAGTTTTAACTCAGCTTTTTCATTCTCCTCTTTAATTTTCATCAAGAATCTCTTCAGTTCCTCTTCACTTTCTGCCATAATGGTGGTATCAGCCACATATCTGAGGTTGCTGATATTTTCCCCGTCAATCTTGATTCCAGCTTGTGCTTCATTCAGCCTGACATTTTGCATGATGTACTCTGCATATAAATCAAATAAGCAGGGTGACAATATACAGCCTTGACATACTCCTTTCCCAATTTGAAACCAGTCTGTTGTTCCATGTCCAGTTCTAACTGTTGCTTCTTGACTTGCATAGAGACTCCTCAGGAGGCAGGGAAGGTGGTCCAGTATTCCCATCTCTAAGAATTTTCCACAGTTTGTTATGATCCACACAGTCAAAGGCTCTGGTGTAGTCAATAAAGTAGATGTTTTTCTGGAATTGTCTTGCTTTTTCTGTGATCCAACAGATGTTGGCAATTTGACCTCTGGTTCCTCTGCCTTTTCTAAATCCAGCTTGAACAACTGGAAGTTCACAGTTCATGTATTGCTGAAGCCTGGCTTGGAGAATTTTGAGCATTACCTTACTAGCGTGTGAGATGAGTGCAATTGTGCAGTAGTTTGAACATTCTTTGGAATTGCCTTTCTTTGGGATTAGAATGAAGACTGACCTTTTCCATACTTCCCTCCTTAAGGGATAGAGGCCTCTCCCTTTCCATTTCATTCATTTCCTTTACAACTAAAAGAGCTAATGTTTCTGCTATCATTTTTCATTTCACAAAATTCCAGGCTACTTGATGTTAATTTGTCAATTTTTATGTCATGGTGTCATTCTCATCATTAAAAAAAAAAAAAGAAAATGTTTCTCTATAGATTGCTTTGACTGTAACTGACCTGCAAAGACAACTTTCAACTCATCAAAGGGTTAAAGAGGCATCCCATTTGCTTTAGTGTTTTTATTTGGGGTCACCCCACCTATTTCTGGAGGACAGAAATAGGTATAAAGAAAGATGGTCAGACCTAGACCAAACACTGTTAGAGGGAGCACATCTTGGCCATGACCTTGGGCCCCCTACCCTTCCCTGCTCACCTCTCCCCTCACCACTAAATGCCTGTTAGCTGCAGGTACTACTGCTTTGATTCTCCACTCTCACCACCAAGGCAGAGAACTGGATTTTTTGGTTTTTCTTTCCATCTGCACTGCTCGCAGTGAAGCAAGTAGTTTCCAACAAGCAAATTGTGCACAAAAATAACCTCCTCCAAATGAGTGGGTTGGTTGCCTGGAAGGGAGTGATGCGTAGGAGGCTTGTCACAAGAAGGAAAATACTATCGTACAGGGCAAAAGTCAATCTACAAACAAAGAGAATGAAGGCGAGCTTCTGTCATGTTAGATGGAATGAAGGAGAATGCCTCTGGGGCCCAGGGCCTTATCTCCTCAATTCTTTTTCTGCTCAGTGTCTCCTTGCTCCCCTTGCAAAGACTGGTAACTTTCCAACTCACCCAGGCATAACCTCAGGTGAGGATGATGGTGGGAAAGATAGTGGTCAAGTGGAAGAGAAGGCCTTCCTCTCAGAATAAGAGAGTATCCTTCTTCCTAACCTCTCTCTGGGGCTCTTCTTGAAGGTCTGACCTCCAACTTGAACTGGAGAGTGACTCTCCAGGCCTTGGCAGGATCAGGCTGGGCCCGAGGAAAGCTGACGGCCTACAGCTTCTTCATGCCTGGATAGAAGGCCACCCCTTCTTCTTCCTTGAGTCCTTGAAGATTTCTGGTTGCTCTTTCCCCTCAGTAAGGTAGCCATCTCACTATCTAAGACCCGAGGGCCCGCCTTCCCTTCGAGGGAGGTTAGAGAGCCCCAGAGAAGGGGACTAGGAGGCAGGGGTCAGGCTGGGGGCAATGAGAGCGGTTGCCTTGCCCTCAGCCCATTCTGCAGGGTGCTGAGGAATGGGTCATGCTCTGGAGGAGCAGAGAGAACAGCTCCCATGCAAGGCCCGAGGTGCTCTGATCATCTCTGACTCACTCTGGACTCCTCTCTTTCCTGCTTTTGATTATTTTTACCTTTGGTTGCTCCATGACAAGACACAAATCTCCTCCAAGAGCACTGATGAATCCAGGCTGTTGCCGCCTCCCCATTCATCCCCCAAACCAAGCATCACCCTTGAGGGGGAGGAGAAGAACCACGACCTAATCTGTGACTTCCTTGGGGTAGGACTAGGCCTGGGGACCATCTGACCAGCCTGGAATCTAAATGACACTTGGGGAGCTCGTGGGCCTGAATCTGGAGTTGCATAGGGCACTGCACATGGAGCCTGCAGCTTGGAGGCCAAGTGCATGCTGAGTTGTGAGGGCAGCTGATAACTTTGCAGGGGCCTACCTCACTAGAGGAAATAGATTTGTTGCTATGGCAAACTGAACTGTCTTTTTGACTATGAATTTTTATGTGTGTGTCAAGAAATGCCAAGCTGTTTCCAGTCAGTCAGGTTTTCCTTTGTCTACCCTCAGACCTCCAGGAGATAAAAGACCTCAGCATTCTTCACAGCTTGCTTGACGGAGATCATCACACACAATCTGCTTTTAAGCAGCTGTGGCGGCTGCATGATGCTCTGCAGGCACAGGACCAGATAGCAGGATTTAAACAAGAGGAGAAGGGGCTTCCCCGCGGGCTCAGAGACAAAGAATCTGTCTGCCAGCGCAGGAGACACGGGATCAATCCCTGATCCGGGAAGATCCAACATGCCGCGAAGCAACAAAGCCCATGCTCCACAACTACTGAGCCTGTGCCCTAGAGCCTGTGCTCCACAAGAGAAGCCACTGCGATCAGAAGCTCATACAGCACAACGAGAGAGTAGACCCTGTTCACCACAACTGGAGAAAAGCCTGTGCAGCAATGAAGATCCAGCACGGCCAAAATAGATAAACACACTGTTTTAAAAGAGAGACAGAAGGAAAGCTCTGGGCAAGGGGCAGAGATGTTGTCCCACGTCTGAAATGGGTGGACTACTACTGGACTACACCTGGACTACTGGACTACGTCAAAGCCTTTGACTGTGTGGATCAAACTGTGATCCAACAAATTTTCCAACAAACTGTGGAAAATTCTTCAAGAGACGGGAATACCAGACCACCTGACCTGCCTCCTGAGAAATCTGTGTGCAGGTCAAGAAGCAACAGTTAGAACCGGACATGGAGCAACAGACTGGTTCCAAATAGGAAAAGGAGTACGTCAAGGGTGTATATTGTCACCCTGCTAATTTAACTTATATGCAGAGTACATCATGAAAAATTCTGGGCTGGATGAAGCACAAGCTGGAATCAAGACTTCAGGGAGAAATATCAATAACCTCATATATGCAGATGACACCACCCTTATTGCGAAAGTGAAGAGCAACTAAAGAGCTTCTTGATGAAAGTGAAAGAGAGGAGTGAAAACATTTGCTTAAAATTCAACATTCAGAAAACTAAGATCATGGCATCTGGTCTCATCACTTCATGGTAAACAGATGGGGAAACAATGGAAACAGTGAGAGACTTTATTCTGGGGGGGCTCCAAAATCACTAGCCAATTAAATTAAAAATTTTAAATTTAATTGTGTCCAACTCTTGGCGACCCCATGAATCACAGCACGCCAGGCCTCCCTGTCCATCACCAACTCCCAGAGTTCACTCAAACTTATGTCCACCGAGTCGGTGATGCCATCCAGCCATCTCATCCTCTGTCGTCCCCTTCTCTTCCTGCCTCCAATCCCTCCCAGCATCAGGTCTTTTCCAGTGAGTCAACTCTTTGCATGAGGTGGACAAAGTATTGGAGTTTCAGCTTCAGCATCAGTCCTTCCAATGAACACCCAGGAATGATCACCTTCAGGATGGAATGGTTGGATCTCCTTGCAGTCCAAGGGTCCTTGAAGTCAAGAGTCTTCTCCAATACCACAGTTCAAAAGCATCAATTCTTCAGCACTCAGCTTTCTTCACAGTCCAACCCTCACATACATACATAAATAACCACTGGAAAAACCATGGCCTTGACTAGACGGACCTTTGTTGGCAAAGTAATGTCTCTGCTTTTTAATATGCTATCTAGGTTGGTCATAGCTTTCCTTCCAAGGAGTAAGCGTCTTAATTTCATGGCTGCGATCACCATCCGCAGTGATTTTGGAGCCGAAAAAATAGTCTGATACTGTTTCCACTGTTTCCCCATCTATTTCCCATGAAGTGATGGGACCAGATGCAAATGAATGTCTACTTTACTCTAAAATGATAAGTCAAGTATTGAAGTATTTTAAAAAGAAACCATGAAAACACTAGAAGAAAATATGGAATATTTTAAAATTCAATATTGGAATAATGAAGGTCTTCCCAGACACAGAAGGCCAATAGGCACATGAATAGATACTCAACATCACTAATTATTAGAGAAAAGCAAATCAAAACTACAATGAGGAACCACCTCACTCCACTCAGAGTGACCATCATCAAACAATCTACCAATAGCAAATGTTGGAGAGGGTATGGAGAAAAGGGAAAACTGCTTTGCTTTTGGTGGGAATATAAGCTGGTGCAGCCTCTGAGGAAAATGGTATGCAGGTTCCTCAGAAAACCAAAAACAGAATTACCATATGATCCAGCAATCCCACCACTGGGTGTATATCCAGACAACACTACGATTCAGAAAGAAACAAGCATCTCTAGGTTCACAGCACTATTCACAACAGCCAAGACATGGAAACAACCTAAATGTCCATTGATGACTGAATGGATAAACATGATGTGGTATGTACACACAATGGAACACTGCTCAGCTATAAAAGAGAACCAAGTAATACCATTTGCAGCAATGTGGATGCAACTAGGGATTATCACTCTAAGTAAGTCAGAAAGAGAGACACAAATACCATATGATATCACTTATAAGTGGAATCTAAAATATGACACAAATGAACTTATTTACAAAACAGAAATAAATTCACCGACAGAGAGAACAGACTGATGGTGGCCAAAGAGGAGGGCCTGGGAGAGAGATGGGGCGGGCGGCTGGGGTTAGAAGATGTAAGCTTTTATACAGAGAGTGGATAAGCAACGAGGTCCTACCGTACAGCACAGGGAACTATAGTCAACATCCTGTGACAAGCCATAATGGAAAAGAATATCAAAAAGAATGCATATATGGATAACTGCATCACTTAGTTGTACAGCAGTAATTAGTATAACACTGTAAATCAACTATACCTCAATAAAAATATAAATTAGTAAAAGGTCTTTCTAAGGAAGACACAATACCTAGAAACATAAACTATAAATTTGTCTACATAAAAATAAAAAATTTTCCTTGTGGTCAAGAAGAGTTCAAAGAAGGACAGACTACAAAGGGTAACTAATATTAACAAAAAGATGACTATAATTCAATACATAAATAAGCTGACAAATCAAAAAGAAATAGCAGTTACCAAAAACCCAATAGAAAAATGGGCAAAGGACATAAAAAGAGACTTCACAGAAAAGACACACACAAAGGAACACACAAATGACTGTCAGACATCCTAAAAAGTTTGTCAACTGTTACCTATAAGACAAGTGGACATTAAAATTAAAACTTATACACCATGTTTCACTTTCTAGATGGGCAGTGTTCCTAAAAGCTAACACTGCACTCTTCTGCAGAAGCTGTGGGTAAACAGGCAGCTTCATGCACTGTTGAGGGTGGGGCTGGGGGTGAGACTGCAAATGGTGTCCTCTCTTGAGAGGCCATTTCAGCAATATGTGATCAAAATAATAAAGGCACAGACCTTTCTACCCGGAAATCTCACTTCTTGGAATCTAGTCAACAGGAACGTTCACATGTTCACACGTGTTCAAAGATGCAGATAAAAAGTTTTAACTGTAGTATTTTTTTGGAGGAAAAGTCTGGAACAACCTAAAAGACCATTAATAGAACCTTAAATAAATACTGTAACAACTATATATTGGTCATCTATATATTGGAATATCTATATATTGCAACAGCTCTTAACATTTAGTTGGATATATGCTGATATGAAACTTTCTGTAAGATTAAAGGAAAGAAAAGCAAGACGGAGAACAGTTTGCATTGACTGTGCCCTGTCCTTTCCTGTTAAAAAAAAGACATTGTGTGTATGTGTGAGGTGTGTACATTTTATACTTCTATATCAGCAAAATGTTGTGGAAAATATACAAGAAATTATTAATAATCATTATCTCTAGGTATTGAAGTGAGATACTCTTCTCAATCCTTCAAATAATTAAGAAAAATTTAAGTGTTACTATTCAAGGTTGGTTGGTTAACATTCAAGGTTGGAAGACAGGGAAGCCTGGCATGTTGCAGTCAGTGGGGTCATGAAGAGTCGGACATGATTTAGGGACCAAACATCAACAACAAATTCAAGGCATAAAGATATTCTCAAAGAACTGGTGATTTCATAACATGATCCAGGTATTTAGAGGCCAATTGGACAATGCTTACAAAAATTTTAAATACTTGTCCCCTGTTTTCCAAGAATTTCAAGTTCTTGGAATCCATCCCACAGAAATACTTAAACAAAAGTCACAAAATAATAGGAACCCAGTGATAATATGGGGGCCAATTAAGAAATTAATCACTCTGAGTAATGGAAAGCCCATGATAGAAGATCTGGTGGTCCATTTGGATGTAGGATTAAAACTAGGCAACTGTGGGAATTATGATACCTAGTATATTGTAAATACTATACATCTTGACGGAGAAGGCAATGGCAAGCCACTCCAGTACTCTTGCCTAGAAAATCCCATGGATGGAGGAGCCTGGTCGGCTGCAGTCCGTGGGGTCGCTAAAGGTCGGACACGACTGAGCGACTTCACTTTCACACGTTGGAGAAGGAAATGGCAACCCACTCCAGTGTTCTTGCCTGGAGAATCCCAGGGACGGGGGAGCCTGGTGGGCTTCCATCTATGGGGTCACACAGAGTCGGACACGACTGAAGTGACTTAGCAGCAGCAGCAGCAGCATACATCTTGATCATGTAAAAATAATGACGTGATAAACACAATCCGGAAGATAGAAGGAAGAGGTGTGGGAGAATAAATTTAATTTCCAAGTTTCTCACAGCAAAGCAAATTCATTCAGTCTGTCAAACTGGAAGCATATAGTTAAAAAATAAATTTGCCCATCTCTTCATGGTTTGCATCATTTCTTCCCCTCTTCTGCTTTTCTTGTTCTATAATCAACTTTCCTAACTTTAGAGGAAGGTTTAGGAGCTACTATCACTCAGTGTAAAGACATCGCTACGCAAAGTTCACCAATCTTTCAGGGCCTCGGGGTCATGGCACACGGCTGTGTATGCTGAGGGCTACACAGGGCCAAGGGGTCCCCTCACAGGGGCTGTAACACGATGGCCCCTGCAGCTGGGCTGCGCACCTGCACAAGTGTATCCAGCCACCCAAGTTTACTACAGTGTTCGTCTCCCACTCAGACATAGTTAAGGTTAATACTTTCCCATTAAACACGGTATATAACAAGGTCCCACTAAACACAGCATTTTTCTTTCAGCTGGTACTAGGGAGGCAGGTTTGAGAGTCATACTACCTAGGTTTGACCACTGACTCACTTTGTGATTTGGGGCAAATGACTTAGCCCCTATGTGTCCCAGCTTCTTCATCCATAAAACAGAATAATTAGAGCCCAACTGGCAGTTGTAAAGATTGAATAACCCACATAAATGACCTAACATATGACACTAAGATGATGAGCTGGCAGCTGAACATGTTCAACCTGACTGTAAAGAAAGAAGCAAAACGAAGGACTCTGGTCCTGCTTTGTGTACCAGAAGGGGTGGCTCACCTGGTTCTAGCTCAGTAGAAAATTCTGCCCACCTCCGGGATTTGCCTTTGTTCCAAAGTCCCACAGTTGAGAGTTGCAGTAAGACAATTTGGGATCAAACATGACCCAATGAATAAATCTTGTGCGTGCTCTGCTTTTCTTAAAAAAGAAAAATCCTATGTTTAAAAAACTGTGCACAGAAGCTAATCCAGTGCAGCATTCAGTATGCTTAATAAGTAAATTCTAATTTTCAACATTTGTGTTAATCCTCTGAAGAGTTGTAGTGCTGGTGGCCCACTGGTCGATCTGCAAACTCGACAACCAAGCTGTGTGCTTGGTGAACTGAGATTTCCCCTCTGTGGGCTCTGTTGTAGCTTCTTCACTGTATTAGGCTCATTTGTCACCAAGAAAAAGAGACGGGAATGCAAACAGCAGATTGTAGATACCGCCTTAACCAATACTGTAAAGCACTTCCTGTGTATATTATTTACTGTTTACACCACGGAACACAAATTTATTCTGTTTTGAGGAGAACAGACATTCATTAAGGAAGATACTGTGACAGGGTATCACCAAACCCACTATCTTCCTGCCTAAAATTCACTCGGGCCTCACAAAAATAAACACTTTGTGAGTTCTCAAATCCCTAATTGGTGCTGGACCCGCACAGAAACCCACACTTGCATTTAGGTAGCAGGAATGCAGCTGGCAGTCTCAGATTCACTACAGCACGAAGCTCCCCACTAGCATCTTGCTGTGGCTTGTCATCCACCTGCCCACTCCCTGCCCAGCCATGGGCCAGAGACCCAGAAGCTGCACCCTCATGAGAGGTGGACACTATATTTTCAGGAAGCAACAACAATAGCTGCCACACTCAGTCCTCTAGTGCTGAGTTCCACTTCTTTCTTCCATGATTTCCTACGGATTCACTTTCTGCATCTGCACTTGTGTACCATTCTCATCAGTTCGCTCAAGATTCCAGGTGATAGCATCTCAGCCCCCACCTCCTTTTCAAGGACTGAACATTTAAAAAGAGATTTTACTTGTTTTTTTTTTAATATTCACAGAATTTAAAATTCAAAAGTTACAAAAGTACAAACGGTGAAAAATTTCCCTTCTTCCCCCGACTCCCAAGCTGCCCGAATCCCTTCCTCAGAGGAATCCTACATTATCATTTTCTTGCTCATTCTTCCAGAGCTTCTGCATATTTAGTTTCTCCTTTGCTTTTTCAATGGACATAAATACACTGTACAGCAAACTCTACTTCCGGTGCTTGCACTTGACAATGTGTAGGCACTGTATGAAGCAGTGATCCATCTGGGAATGATGCCTCTCTTCTGACAGCTTCAGGAAATGCTCATGTGGACTTGGTGGGAAAATGTCTATCTCAACCATGGAGATAAAGTGTAGTCAACTCACCTGTGTGTGGGGAGACATATCTCACAGTCAGATCACCCTTACATCTACTTCAAGACTGAAGGTAACCAGTAACTTCTGAATGTGAAGCCTAGCACTTCTACTGAGTAGGTCTTAATAGATGTCAGTCAATGAATCAATAACCAAAAATGCTGAACTTGTACAATGAAGGAGTATTGCAGAACTGGTCAGATCTACTGAAAACCCATTAAAAGGTGTTTGTGGTAAAACAACTCTGTTAGTACCTTTCTCTTGAGGCAAGTGTACACCCACATACACACAGGCACTAGCCTTGGGGTGAGGGCACAGGGTCCAGCAGGACTGGAGGTGTGACCCAGAGTGACCCAAGTGTGAGGGCAAAGCAGATTGCAGGGGCGGCCACGGGGGCAGCTCACCAGGCACCAGGGCTGGTGACGGGCGAGAGGGAGGCAAGAAGCCGCAGCAAGAGCTGAGACGTCCCGGTCAAGAGCTAGAGAGGAGCAGCAGGCAGGGTAAGAGGGTGCTCGGGAGATGGGCTGGGGACTGAAGGAAGGGCCCTGAGGAGTCCGTTCCCACGGCTGTGTATCTGGGCAGAGCCTGGCCAGCCTGCCTAAGGGTGACGGGCCAAGTGGTTGGTGGCGTAGCCCGTGTCCGGGCCGGCCAAGTATTTTAACAGAAACAGCTGCACACTTGCTGTGTTATTCACAGCCCTCCCAGGACTCCCATTTGAAGTTAATCCATTTAACATTTATCCAAGAAAACCAGTCTCCTTGTTTCAAACTGTCAATACAATAGGATCAAGAATACAATGAGAACCTTTCTCTCCTTTTAAAGATGATTAAAACAACTAGAACAGAAACAACAAAAAGACTTTGATATAAGGCCCTTGGGGGCTTCCCAGGTGGCACCAGTGGCAAAGAACCTGCCTGCCAATGCAGGAGACATGAGAGACATGGGTTTGATCCCTGGGTCAGGAAGATCCTGCGGAGGAGGAAATGGCAAGCCACTCCAGTTGTCTTGCCTGGAGAATCCCATAGTCAGAGGAGCCTGGCGGGCTGCAGTCCACAGGCTCACACGGAGTCAGACATGACTGACCGACTTAGAGCGTAAGGCCCTTAGAGGTTACAGATCGTGTCCAACCGTGGCCAGGAATGAATTACTTGAACAGTGATTTACATTTTCTTTGATGACTTAAGAAGCCCGTCGGGCCACTTTCCTTCCTGGACGACCAGAAGCAGACTGAGACATAAGCAGCCCACCTCCGGCCCGTCACCAGGCCTGCAAAGAGCAAAGGGCCCTGAACTCCCAGGCAGAGTATCTCCGTCAATACTTCCCTCCAGAATATTTCTATCCACAACTCCACTTTAGCGTCGCTCAGGAATGGCAGACGTCTGAGGGCTTCTGCAGCAGGACAAGCCCATGGACCCAGAACCCAGACCAAAGAAGACTCAAATGACCACAAGTAGTTTCTGAAGCAGTTCCTGAGGCATGGCTTTTTAGAAAAAAAAAAAAAAAAGCAGCAGCAGTTCAGAATCAGATGCTGAGGACACGGTCACAAGGCAGCCTCAGGGCTCTGTTAGGCCTGACAGTTTGTATCTAGCCTGTAGGACTGCACAGTGGTAACGGCAGCAGTGAGGTCCTCGAAGATGCTAAAGCTCTTCTAAACTGCCCGAGAGAGTAAATTCATTTTACTCGCTTCAGCGTTCATGTGTTTCACTGTATTATAGTTCTCTGAAGGTTGGCAACCTGAGGGTAACCATGATAAACAGCTCAGCAAGGCAGGGGATTAATCACAACACACCAGAACTCCATCAGGCCAATTAAATAAGAGTTTACCAGATCTAGAAGTATCCCAATAAATCAACACTGCCAGAGATAGAGGTCTTCCTTCCCACTGTAGAACATGAAGATCATAGCTAATCCGCACTTTAAAAAATAAGTGTCTCTGTGTTTCTGGTTTGTTAATTCAGCAATGTCCCTCTCTGCAGCACACAGCTGTGACTCGAGGCCAAAGAGTAAACCACCATCTGGTGAAGTCTTGCTCCGGTGGACCAAGGTTAAACCTTATTATAGAACAGCTGAGGTTTTGCTGACTACGTCGAAAGTCCTTATATTTAGAAACCTTACTCAGTTTGCCTTGGCTGCTGTCCCTCTCATCAGTCACTGCTGGCTAGACACCGCTGGGTACAACGGGGAGAGGCCTGCAGCTCTGTGTGCTTCCCACGTGGGCACACAACACGCACCGGGGCTCCCCCTGATGAGCCCCACCCCCCACCCCTGAACCCACGTGATTCACTCCCAGGGGACCACGGCCCCATGGACACACACCTCTCTCCACTGCCTCGAGTACCCGCCCTCGGGCATCACTGAAGCAGCCACAGTGATTTAGTTTGATGTAATTCTCCTAGATACATTTCATGTGATGTTATTTTGATATGTGAATCTGTAGTATTTTTCAAACACATTTCTTTCCTCTGCATTCTTTCACATCTACCCACTATCTATTGCTTCAGGTGTCCCGCAGCAGAAAAATTAAACACTGGCAGGTTAAGTAGACCACAGGAGCAGTGAGGGTTTACGGGAATGTGACAGAGGGCAGATCCTGGTCATCCCAGCACCTCCACCACCATTATCATTACTTTCCTCCTCCCAAAGAGAAGCTAACACTTACGTGCCAGGGCCCATGCCAAGCTCTTCATGGGCGTCACCTTGCAGGATCCTTGTCATTGTTCCTGGAGGGAACAGCTTTTAAAATCTCCATCGTGTAGATGAGGAAACAGAGGCTTTGAGGGATAGACTCGTCCAAGAACACACATCTAGAAAACATCAGAGTTGGAACAGTCAGATTCCAGATCCCAGGTTCTTAACTTCTAGGCAGTGCTGCCTCCCAGTGTGGCTGGTCAAACTCTTACAAAGACCACACTAAGGCCCTTAAAAGGGTGGTCCCATATTCAGATGGGAAGCACTAGAGCTCTCCTCATCCAGCTGTAGGGCAGCAGATGACTGAAAGGCCATACACATATCAAATAATTCTAAAGTCACTAGGGAAGGTAGCTTTATGTCTTCACAAAGAGAAGAAAAATGTAACTGTAATACAATTAATTCCAGGAGAACTATTTAGTAAGCTTTAATTTTTATGGATATGACTACCTTACAGGTGGATTCAACTGCTGGCCCCTGACTCCCACTTAGTCCCAACTCACTTCCCAGTGACTATGTGGGTAACTCAGGATCCAGACAAAAGAGAGAGAAAATCTTCATCGCCAAGTGCCAGGAGGCAGGGTGGCAGGAATCAGTGCTCCTTTGGAGGAGGAGGAGAGGGCAACATGAAGCACACGTGAAAGCAGTTGGCACGATGGCTAATTAATTCCTTGGTTAACCCACTATTTATTGCTCAGCTTCAGCAGCAATGAATTCAGCAGTGCTGTGAGTCAGACACCCTTTATGCAGCTATTTGAAATCCTCTGAGGAAATCAGCCCTGAATGTTCATTGGAAGGACTGATGCTGAAGCTAAAACTCCAATACTTTGGCCACTTGATGTAAAAAACTGACTCCTTGGAAAAGACCCTGATGCTGGGAAAGATCAAAGGCAGGAGGAGAAGTGGGTGACAGAGGATGAGATGGCTGGATGGCATCACCGACGTGATGGACATGGGTTTGAGCAGGCTCCGGGAGTTGGTGATGGACAGGGAAGCCTGGCGTGCTGCAGTCCACAGCGTCGCAAAGAGTCAGACACAACTGAGCAAACTGAGGTAAACAAGAGTCAATAAACAGCATCATGTTATGCGTGCGTGCTGCTTCTCCTGGGGATTAAACCAGTGCTGTGTAGCCTGAGTCTCCCCATCATCCCGCCAGCACTGGGCGGCACCTGGAAGGCAGGACCCTCAGCCCCAGAAGAGCTGTGCACAGACACTCCGCACCCATGGGCACCGTAAGATATGCCTCAACTGCAGAAGCCACTTTGCCCGAGGTCAGGCCCTTCCCAGAGGAGGCTTGCATCCCATCCCTGGTGAAGGGACACTTGTTTAGAAAAGGCCCAGCCTCCCTGGCCCTACCTGGGATGACTGACTAGCTGTTTCAGACCCAGAGCTCTCTGAAGGGCTGACTGAGGCTCTCCACGTGCTCCATCTTCCTTCTCCCACCAGTGTGGGTCCCAGTGATGCGATCCAATAAGCACCCTTCAAACCCCACTCCACCTCAGAGTCCAACCTCCCAAAGAACCCAGCTTGCAACAACATCTACACAAACTGACAAAACAAAAGCTATGGTATTAAATTTGTTTACAGGGCAGCAAGGGAGAAGCAGACACAGAGAACAGACTGATGGACATGGGGAGAGGGGAGGAGAGGGTGAGACGTATGGAGAGAGTAACATGGAAACTCACATTACCATGTGTAAAATAGACAGCCAACGGGAATTTGCTGCCTGGCTCAGGAAGCTCAAACAGGGGCTCTGGATCCACCTAGAGGGGTGGGGTGGGGAGGGAGATGGGAGGGATTTTCTAAAGGGAGGGGACATATGTATACCTATAGCTGATTCATGTTGAGGTTTGACAGAAAACAACAAAATTCTGTAAAGCAATTACCCTTCAATAAAAAAAAATTAAAAAGAAAAAAAAGGAGCTATGGTACTAAAATGGAAGGGCCTTCGATTTATGGTATATGAAATTTTGGAAGAGAGACGAGAATTAACTGAGAATCTGAGTTTCCTCTTTTGATAGTTTCAATATTAGCAAGAGTAATTACTATTTGAAGTAAGGTACAAACTCATACAACGTATTTGTCAGCCCACTTTTCATCTATGGAAGGTTCGCCTGTGGATAAAATGATTTGGATCTGGGCTTCCCTGGTGGATCAGTGGTAAAGAATACACCTACTAATGCAGGAGACACAGGTTCAATCCCTGGTCTGGGAAGAGTCCCACATGGTGTGGAGCAATTAAACCCATGCCCCACGATTGAGCCTGTGCGCTAGGGCCTGGGAGCGGCAGCAGATGAAGCCCACACGCCCTTCTCTACAACAAGAGAAGCCACACAATGAGACGCCTGCACGCCACAACTAGCGTGGCACTCCCGCTCTCAACAACTAGAGAAAAGCCCGCACACCAACTAAGACCCAGCAGAGCCAAAAGTAAGTAAATAGATAAAATTATTTGAATCGACTTTATTTTTACTTGGTAGGTATAAAAGATCGTAAAAATGACTACAATTCTTCCCCTCCCTGTACCTGAGCTTTTAGAATGTGACTACGACCTTCCCCATCAAGAGGCAGGCTAGCCCTTGAATCCCAGGTATCCTTGTGACTTGCTTTGGCTAATAGCTGCTGCTGCTGCTAAGTCGCTTCAGTCACGTCCGACTCTGTGCGACCCCATAGACGGAAGCGCGCACTCCCCCGTCCCTGGGATTCTCCAGGCAAGAACACTGGAGTGGGTTGCCGTTTCCCTCTGCAATAGCATGCGGTGCAATTGATGTCGTGCAGTTCCAAGGGGGGCTTTGAGGAAGCATTGAGCACCTCTGCTCTCTCTCAGATCCCTACCCAGATACCATGTGCAAAAGTCTCAGTCAGCCAGCTAGAACGTAGGAGACTGTAAAGCAACAATAAGCCGACCAACCTGGGCCCACCCTGCAGTTGCCAGCCAACTCTGCAGACTCATAACTGAGCCTTCCCAGACCAGAAAAACTGCCCAGCAAAGCTCAGCCCAAACTGCTGATCCACAAAATTGTTAGCCACACAAGTGGCTATTGTTTTCAACCTACAACTTTGGAGGCAGCTTATTATGTGGCAAAAGGTACCTCCAATATTGATTCTGGAAAATGAATTTTTAGCATATGGGTCCATTTCCAAAAAACATGACAATCAGTAACACTGCTTTTCTTTCCCATCTCCCTTTGTCCTTCTTCCAAGGTAGGGGTCTGAGTCAATGCTATTGAGTAGATGGGAGGAAATGCGGAAGAAATGCTGTATGCTGCTGCTGTTGCTAAGTCGCCTCAGTCGTGTCCGACTCTGTGCGACCCCATAGACGGCAGCCTACCAGGCTCCCCCGTCCCTGGGATTCTCCAGGCAAGAACAATGGAGTGGGTTGCCATTTCCTCCTCCAAAGTATGAAAGTGAAAAGTGAAAGTGAAGTCGCTCAGTCATGTCTGACTCTTCGCAATCCCACGGACTGCAACCTACCAGGCTCCTCCGTCTATGGGATTTTCCAGGCAAGAGTACTTGAATGGGGTGCCATTGCCTTCCCCGAAATGCTGTATGCTGCTGCTGCTGCTGCTAAGTCACTTCAGTCGTGTCCAACTCTGTGTGACCCCATAGATGGCAGCCCACCAGGCTCCCCCATCCCTGGGATTCTCCAGGCAAGAACACTGGAGTGGGTTGCCATTTCCTTCTCCAATGTGTGAAAGTGAAGTCGCTCAGTCGTGTCCGACCCTTAGCGACCCCACGGACTGCAGCCTACCAGGCTCCTCCATCCATGGGATTTTCTAGGCAAGAGTACTGGAGTGGCTTGCCATTGCCTTCTCCGAAATGTTGTATAGGTGCAGCTAAAATTTCACTTTACGAATCACTCAAGAAAAAACCGCAGAACTTCCCTGGTGGTCCAGTTGTTAAGAATCTGCCTGCCAGTGCAGGGGACACGGGTTTGACCCCTGGTCTGGGAAGATTCCACCTGCCTCAAGACAACTGAGCATGTGTGCCACAACTCCTGAGCCTGCTCGCTGTGAGTCTGTGCTCTGCAACGAGAAGCCACCGCAATGAGAAGCTGGAGTACCGCAACTCCAGGAACCAAAGCAACGAAGGCCCAGAGTAACCAACAATAAAAAAAAAAAAAAAAAAAGACTGCACAGCTAAGAAATGAACTTTCAACCAATTATATAGAAAGAGATTTTTGGTCAGGTTGGACATTTTAGAATCAAGATTATGAAAGTCTCCATGTAGTCTGTTGTCTTGACATTTCTCCTATGAACACAAAAGTGGGGACTGTAACAGACTCCCTTAGAGAACTTTAGGAAGCCAGCAGCCTCCCTTGCCTGCTAGGGATTACAGCAAGTACAGGAAGAAAGGATATTCAGAGCTTGACATTGTGTTCATTGTTTCTACGTCTAGTACAAAAAGTTTGCGGGCACTGCAGCCATTTCCTAGAAAAATGCCTGGCTGGTCTCTGACCCAGGTCCTCACATAAACCTGGTTCTTTCTGCGGCTGTGATCGTCCAGACAAATTCGCTCTCCAACCACGGCTCTGACACGGAGCGAGGGTGCATCCCTCTGGGATCTAGTGCCCCTGGTGGTTTGCTAAGTCATAATTAGACTTCAGAAACCAGACTCGTTTTACCTCAATCTCTGAAGCAACGTTTCCTACAAATTTAACCTCAGGTCATATCATCAGGAACTTTAAATCTCTGAAAAACCTTTCACTTCTTGATGCTTTTTATTTCTCCAACCTGGACACTTAGGATGCACCTCCATTCATGAGGCTACTTCCTGCTCCCACCAGCCAGAAGAAGCTGAAAGAGACAGAGAGCTTACCCGCCTGGGAGGTGGAGCCACCCACTGACTCACTGCGTGGACACTTGGAACTTTCAACATGGGCAGCAGGCCCTGAAGAGATGTACG
Organism: Moschus berezovskii; assembly: GCF_049115385.1. Classification (NCBI taxonomy): domain Eukaryota; kingdom Metazoa; phylum Chordata; class Mammalia; order Artiodactyla; family Moschidae; genus Moschus; species Moschus berezovskii. The sequence continues at coordinate 79,208,062 of NC_142468.1, forward strand.
AAATTAGTGTGTACTCACTAGCAAAGTAACCAGAAGGTCCTGTGAGCAGGTCCCATTAAATCTTCCTAAATTAGGGCCCTGACCTCTCAATAACCTCCTTATATTTGCATGAGTTCATCAGCACGGTCAAGATGCTATTTTAATGACAGGGTTTGGCTTAAGAGAAAGAAAAAGACAAGAATGACAGAGGCCTCATGTGTATCAGCGTCTAGAATACAAGGAAGGATGGAACATGCTGTTTTTCTTCCTGACAAACTTCCTTTAGGTATTTTCTACCTCAATCGGTCAGTATAAAGCATGCTGACTCACAAATGCAGGGCTGTCGGGCTGGGTGGGGGGTGGCTAGGGATATGCGAGTGGGTACATTCGTGTACTCCTGAGACACACCTCCTGTGTGGGGGAGATAAAGGCTGATCAAGATGAATATCTTCATCTATAGTCTTCAAGGAGGAAGTTTTGGGACAGTCCAGGCAAGTGGGCTTGCATCTGTGGGCAAGGCAGAAGGGAAACCCAATCAGCTTTACCTGTGGGCTGAGGTGATATGAAACACCTCACTCATCTGAAACAGCGCTTCATATGAGACTGCTGCAGTTAATGAATGTGCAAGCATACAGGGAGCACGAGAAGACCATGCCTGTTAATTAAAGAATGGCTCACAATGTCAGGGGACACTTCATAATAATGCCATGCATTGCCGAGCTTTGCTTGTTACATGTTTTCACATAAAACAAAGAGTTTCTACAATTATAACTTCTAAACAGATGTTCAGTATTTTGAGGCTAATAAAGTATAGCTGCTGCTGTGCTATGCTCAGTCGTGTCTCTTTGCATGGACTGTATGGTCTGTAGGCTGCCAGGCTCCTCCATCCATGGGATTTTCCAGGCAGGAGTACTGGAGTGGGTTACCATTTCCTACTCTGGGGATCTTCCTGACCCAGAGATCGAACTCAAGTCTCCATGTCTCCTGCACTGGTAGGTGGATTCTTTACACTGTGCTACCTGGAAGCCCAGAAAGTATGGACAAATGATCATAAAAATTCTAAGCATGTCTGAATGTTTTATAGCACGAAAATAATTCAGTGCAATCCTAATATTTAGGTAACTTAAGCAAAGGTTTTAAGTTTTAAGAAGTAGAAAAAAAAACAAAAAGAAAAATAAATATTGTATAACATCACTTACGTGTGGAATCTAGAAAAATGGTACAGATGAACTTATCTGCAAAGCAGAAATTGAGACAGAGACGTAGAGAACAAACTTACGGATGCCAAGGGGGTAAGTGGGGGGAGAGATGAATTGGGAGATTGGGACTGACATATACACAGTTCTATGTATAAAATAGATAACTAATGAGAACCTACTGAATAGCACAAGAAATTCTACTCAATGCTCCGTAGTGACCTAAATGGGAAGGAAATCCATAAAAGAGGAAATATATGTATACATATAACCGATTCACTGTGCCATACAGCAGAAACTAACACAACATTGAAAAGCACTTATACTCCAGTAAAAATGAACTTCTAAAAAGTATTAAAAAAAACCCTGATGACCTATATGTAAGAACTGCTAATGCAAGATTCGAGAAAAGGTCATAGTATGGAACTAATAAAACTGCAAAAAAGGAGTGAGAAGAGGAAGAACAATTCAGGAAGAAGGAGGAGGGTTAAAGATACAGAGACTGAATACAAGATTAAACGAAACCACCTCAGGGTGAAATGGAAAAGAGAAACACGAAAACTGCACGGCATAAATGGGAGCACTTCAAAGTAAGACTTTGGAGACAAGGGTTAAATACAATAAACATTATGTTAGTAGACACTAACACTCTTTACGAGAGTGGATGTAATTCTGGGAAGACTTGCACTGAATGCACAGACCTCTCAAGGTATGCAGGCACCTGTGTAAACGTAAGCATGGCAGCAGTAGCTGCTGGGGTCACCGTCTTTTACCAGCTTAGTCACCGCTCACTCAGGAACCTCACAAACTGCCCATTCAGCTGTGTATAAACACTCAGTTCTCATGTCGTTATAATCATAAGGACAAAAATAATAGCAATGATTTAAATATATTGTTCATACCTAAGCTTTATTAAGATTTTGCTATCCCCTCGGCCCTGTACCAACCTTTGCACATGGAATATGGCGTTGATCCCACTAGAACTACTATTACCCTCATTCTACAAACACGGGATCTGAGTTACTAGTCTCCAACCTAGTCAGTGATCAATGCAAAGAAATAGAGGAAAACAACAGAATGGGAAAGACTAGAGATCTCTTCAAGAAAATTAGTGATACCAAGGGAACATTTCATGCAAAGATGGGCTCGATATAGGACAGAAATGGTATGGACCTAACAGAAGCAGAAAATATTAAGAAGAGGTGGCAAGAATACATAGAAGAACTGTACAAAAAAGATCTTCACGACCCAGATAATCACAATGGCGTGATCACCAACCTAGAGCCAGACATCCTGGAATGCAAAGTCAAGTGAGCCTTAGGAAGTATCACTATGAACAAAGTTAGCTGAGGTGATAGAATTCCAGTTAAGCTATTTCAAATCCTAAAAGATAATGCTATGAAAGTGCTGTACTCAATATGCCAGCAAATTTGGAAAACTCAGCAATGGCCACAGGACTGGAAAAGGTCAGTTTTCATTCTAATCCCAAAGAAAGGCAATGCCAAAGAATGTTCAAACTACCGCACAATTGCACTCATCTCACACGCTAGTAAAGTCATGCTCAAAATTCTCCAAGCTAGGCCTCAACTGTACGTGAACCGTGAACTTCAGATGTTCAAGCTGGATTTAGAAAAGACAGAGGAACCAGAGATCAAATTGCCAAATCTGTTGGCTCATCGAAAAAGCAAGAGAGTTCCAGAAAAATATCTACTTCTGCTTTATTGACTATGCCAAAGCCTTTGACTGTGTGGACCACAACAAACTGTGGAAAATTCTGAAAGAGATGGGAATACCAGACCACCTGACCTGCCTCTTGAGAAACCTGTATGCAGGTCAGGAAGCAACAGTTAGAACTGGACATGGAACAACAGACTGGTTCCAAATCAGGAAAGGAGTACGTCAAGGTTGTATACTGTCACCCTGCTTATTTAACTTATATGCAGAGTACACCATGAGAAACGCTAGGTTGGATGAAGCACAAGCTGGAATCAAGATTGCCGGGAGAAATATCAATAAGCTCAGATATGCAGACAACACCACCCTTATGGCAGAAAGTGAAGAACTAAAAAGCCTCTTGATGAAAGTGAAAGAGGAGAGTGAGAAAGTTGGCTTAAAACTCAACATTCAGAAAACTAAGATCATGGCATCTGGGCCCATCATTTCATGGCAAATAGATGGGGAAACAGTGGAAACAGTGACAGAGTTTATTTTTTGGGGCTCCCAAAACACTGCAGATGGTGATTGCAGCCAGGAAATGAAAAGATGCTTGCTCCTTGGAAGAAAAACTATGACCAACCTAGACAGCATATTAAAAAGCAGAGACATTACTTTGCCAACAAAGGTCCATCTAGTCAAAGCTAGTAGTCATGTATGGATGTGAGAGCTGGAATATAAAGAAAGCTGAGCGCCAAAGAATTGATGCTTTTCAACTGTGGTGTTAGAGAAGACTCTTGAGAGTCCCTTGGACTGCAAGGAGATCCAACCAGTCCATCCTAAAGGAAATCAGTCCTGAATATTCATTGGAAGGACTGATGCTAAAGCTGAAATTCCAATACTTTGGCCACCTGATGTGTAGAACTGACTTATTAGAAAAGACCTGATGCTGGGAAAGATTGAAGGCAGGAGGAGAAGGGGATGACAGAGGATGAGATGGTTGGTTGGCATCATGGACTCAAAGGACGTGAGTTTGATTAAACTTCAGGAGCTGGAGATGAAGAGGGAGGCCTGGTGTGCTGCAGTCCATGGGGTCACAAAGAGTCGGATACGACTGAGTGACTGAACTGAACAGAACATAAGATTAGCCTTTATCACTTTTCAAATATCAGCACTAAACTTACAAGGTAATATGAAGTGTAAAGAGCTTCCCAGGTGGCACTAGTGGTAAAGAATCCACCTACCAGTGCAGGAGATATAAGAGATGCGTGTTTGATCCCTGGGTCAGCAGGTTCCCCTGGAGAAAGGGCACGGCAACCCACTCTGGTATTCTTGCCTGGAGAATCCCATGGACAAAGGAGCCTGGAGGGCTACAGTCTGTAGGGTCTCACAGAGTCAGATACGACTGAATCGACTGAGCACGCATGCACGGATGAAGTCTGAAATTGCACGAAAGCCCTGGGATACTCAAAGCTAGAGCTCTGTGGTTTGGTCCTGAAGCACACTGGGCCATGTGGCATTGCAGTCTTTTTTTCCAGTATTTCCAGAGGGAGCCTGTGAGCTGCCTCACATTGACCTGAGCCCTGCACACAGAGAGGGAGTCACATGGGTTTATGGTCAGTAGTGGGTGCTATCTTGAATCGGAGTTAACAAGAAACTGAATGATCTTGTCTACTGAACAGTCTCACTAACTGGGCAAGGCAGTGCTATGGCTAAGAACAAAAGAGGGGGTGTTGCAGAGTTAGAGAGACCCAGGTGCAAATCTAAGCCTACCACTTACTAGCTAAGATTATGTACAAGGAATGTACCATCTTTAGGCTTCTGTTTCCTCCTACATTGCAAAAAGAGAAATGGAGTTAGGTTTTACCTGTAGCCTGAAGAATTTAAGTGAGAAATCAATAGACTCATGTGGCTCAGACGGTAAAGCATCTGTCTACAATGCGGGAGACCCGGGTTCGAGCCCTGGGTTGGGAAGATCCCCTGGAGAAGGAAATGGCAATCCACTCCAGTACTATTGTCTGGAAAATCCCATGGATGGAGGAGCTTGGTAGGGTAGGCTACAGTCTATGGGGTCCCAAAGAGTTGGACACGACTGAGCGACTTTACTTTCACTTTTTCCTAGAATCAGCATTAACTAACACCTAGAAGGGTTTGCCAGCAAGGTTACAGAATTCTCTTTGCCATGAACCTTCAAAACTACGATACCGCCGCATGAGTCACAAGAGTCTCGATGAGACCTTCCCCATTTCAGAGGGCAGTACTGGTGGTCTGTGAAGAAGTCCCAGGTGGTCCCTCTGGTCCCTTCATATCAATATTAATGAGATCCTTTTGCTGTTAACTTATTTGCTTAACAAAAGATAACTTTCACTTAATGGAACCACTGTTTCATTTGCCCACACTCCAAGTTTTGTTAAAATAGATTAGAAAATGAAGCTATTGCTGCTTGAAAATTATCTGCCACGCCTCTATTTCATGATAGCAGAGATCCGCCAAACATGTCTGATACTTTTTGTCAGTGTGCCGAAACACATCAAAATCAATTACTTCCCAGCACCGGTGAGACAAATAAGCAGAAAAATGTAAATGAAGAGTGGCTGCGTTAAATAAAGAACTGAATCCTCTTTTGTGCCTGAGCATTAAATGTGATTAATTTAGGGCTAGCCTATTTTGTGTGGTGGGCAGAAAATAGAGAGAATGGTGGGTAAACAAACACAGAGATGAGCAGGTGTGGGTTTCAGGCACTGGTGATAAGAGTCTGCGGAATAAGTGGACGAATTAGGCAGGTGCCAGTTCCACCCAGCAGCCATGCTAGGGAAAGCCAGCCCAGTATCGTTGCTTCAGGGCAGACCCAACCCAAGAAAAGACTGCCTAATGGTACAGAGGGAGATACAGATTCAGTCCACCTATGGTAAAGGTCCACCCCACGACCTGCAGAATGGACCACACAACCTGAAACTGCCCGTCGTGCTTGTTCCATACGAGCGAGTGAACAACTCTGAAAATCTGTTCCATTACTTCACAAACCATGACTGTGTCCTACACGTGCAAGTCCTAATCCATGTTCTCAGGACACCTGTGGTTTGGTAAGAAAAAACACAATTACAGAAGTTACAATCGAGTATACTGAGAATCAGGATAAGGCAGGTAGAAGAGGAGTAGGGCAGGAGTCCTAACCGAGCCTAGTGGTCAGGGACTTGCACAAAAGACAGCAGGCCAGACACCAGCTACAGGCAGGAAAGGCAGATATTACACAGGAACTGCTACAGCAGGGAAAGAGACCTCAGCATAAAACTGAGCCCGAGTCCAAATACAGTAGAGGCAGGTAGGGATTCACACAACAAGCAGAGTGAGAGGGCCAGTGCATGGAAAATTACTAAGCGGACACCTCAAGGACTCGGGCTAAATTGCCTAAGAGGATTTTTGCTAAAGGCAGGCCAGGGACTGAGACATCAAGGGTGGGGATGAGGAACCTGAAGAAGTAAAGTGAATGTCACTCAGTCAAGTCATGCCTGACTCTTTGCAATCCTATGGACTGTAGCCTGCCAGGCTCCTCTGTCCAGGCAGGAATACTGGAGTGGGTAGCCATTCTCTTCTCCAGGGATCATCCCAACCCAGGGACTGAACCCAGGTCTCCTGCATTACAGGCAGATTCTTTACCATCTGAGCCACCAGAGGAAACTGATCAGATATCAAAAGTGGTGGGACACCAAGGAAGTAAGGAATCCTCACTAAACTCACTTAACAGGATTCCTGTGAAAACTGCCTTCAGCAGGCCAAGAATAGGGCCCGAGGAAAAGGTCTAATCCAAAAAATGGCTCAAAGGAGACTGTCTAAAGTTTGGTCAAGAAGAAAGTCTCTGCCAGAGTTCTTGTTGCACAGAAAGGAGTATTTCAACTACAAGTTGAAGCCTGACTGAAGCTGGATTCAGAGAGAGACTGAGAAGGCAGAAGAGCACGTGTGAAGGCCTCTGAACTCAGGGAGCACAGTGTATTTGGGAAAGCAAAAGAAACTGGTTATGATTGGTCCATAAAGGTGGAGGCAAAGAGGGGAGGAAGTGAGACTAGAGACACTAGCAAAAGAGAGCTGTGGGGGTTAGTGAATTTTGTTAGAAGCTGAGGTTTTGTCCTAAGACCAGAGGGAAAGGTTGAACTGGGGAAGTAATATGACTCAATTTCTCTCACCTGCAGAGCGGAAGAAAGGGAGACTGGGGGCTTGGAGTCCAGCTAAGCACATGTGACAGTAACTTGGATGTGAGTTAATACAACTTGGGTGTGAGTGGTGGCATGGAGCTAGGGAGAAATAGAAGAATTAAGTTATTTAGGAAAAAAGAATAACAGGACTTGGGACATGATTTAGTGGCAGGAGAGACAAAGGTAGGAGTCAAGACAGCTCCCAGGTTTCTGACTTTGGCTACTGGATGGCTTCTGAAGTTAGGAACATTAATGGAAGAACAGCTTGGCAGAAGGTTAGTTTGAAACATGACAAGTTTGAGTTGTAAGACATTTGAGTTTGGAACTCGGGTGTTGAAACCCTATTACCCTCAGTCCTACAGGGCTTTGCACTGTCTCTAGAGGGCTGGTGTGGCCACCCCTGACATTCTCACTGATTATTAGGTACTTGGTCTGAAGACTCACCTACACCTGGGAAGGTGGGAAGTCAAGGGACAGGTGCTGGAAGAAAGGGTAGCCAGATAGAAAGAATAACCAGAGGGACAGCCAGTAGAAAGAGAACACAGGAAACATCAAAAAGGATAGTTAGCTCCTCCTTTACCTCTCTGTTTGTTAGAATCCCCCCTACCCCTGATAGGGTGTAACAAGAAGGGCACTTTACATCTTTGGCATCTTTTCCAAAACACAATCGTGTGAAAAACAAAAGACAAACCCATTCCACAGGATAACGTGCCAATTTCTCAAGATTGTCAAAGTCACGAGAAAACAAGGAAAGACTGAGAGACTGTCAGACCAGAGGAGCCTACAGAGACAGGACAACAGAACGAAATGTGGGTGCCTGGAATGGAGTCTGGAACAGAAAGAGGACGTTAATCCAAAAGACGGTGAAATTCAAAGTCTGGGATTCAGTTAATATAATGTCCCAATGCTGACTTCTTAGTTCTTACAAATGTATTGTGGTTGTGTAAGGTATTAAAAACGAGGCAAACTGGATGATGGGATATAGGAAAACTCCGTACTATGGATACAAAGTGCAAGTGAAAGAATCACTCACTAAGTCAGGCCTGGCTCTCTGTGGCCCCATGGACTGCAGTGGACCAGGTTCCTCTGTCCATGAAATTCCAGGCAAGACAACTAGAGCGTGTTGCCATTCCCTTTTCCAGGGGATCTTCCCAACCTAGGTATCAAATCCAGGCCTTCTTCATTGCAGGCAGATTGTTCACCATCTGAGCCACCAAGGAAGCTCCCCTTTCTATAATTCTAACGTTATTCTATTCAAAAAAGGTTGTTTTTTAAAGAGTGACTGTATGTCATCAAGAACTCCCCAATGCAAATGAAAGCCAAAGAAAGATCTTCTGTGCCTTTGGGAGTTATAGCACATTATGACAGTACAGTGGTACTTATTTCCCAGCCCAGATGGAGAAGGAAGTGTACCATGGAGGTCAATTTTTCAGAAAATTGAAACTAACCCTTCAGTCACACACACACAAAAACACACACACTATTTTCAGCATTTTTTTCCCCACAGCAAGCCTTCAAAAGCAAATGATAAAGTTCCCTCCCTCTAAGCAGAGGACACTAAATGCAACTGAATCCTTTCTGGGTTAATCAGGGTCATTGGGATGAACATCTGCTATTATGTCACATCATACCAAGCATGGTTCTGTCTTTAGCTCTCTTTACTGACTCATAGAGTTGGACATGCAGGGACCATCTCTCCACAGCCATGAAATGACTAGGGAAAGCCCCAAGGATGTGGATTAAGGATATGACACGTGTGTGTGGAACCACAGGTGAGCCCCCATGGAGCAGAGAGCATCTTCGACCCTCTTAAACATTAGCATTCGGCTGGAGAGCAGACGGCAGCTGAATTTCCCTTTCTGTGCCTTTTCTGTTAGTAATGCAACTTCTGTAGTTTGCTGAATGCAAAACAAATCCTCTGAACAACAGAAGACCCCAGTCATCCCTATTGACGTCATTCCAGACCCAAGAAGCAGGTAGAGATGAGGGGTAAACTCACTGATATTTTCAGGAGGAAGTTTAAGTTGGGATACTTCCCAGCTCGAGCTGGGAAATATTTTGTTTGTGATGTATATTGGGGGGAATTATTTGGCTTCTGTTACACGAAGGGGTCTTCCCTGGTGGGATTCAGAGTTTAAACAATCTACCTGCAATGCAGGAGATGCAGGAGACACATGTTCAATCCCTGGGTCGGAAAGATCCCCTGGAGGAGGGTGTGGCAACCCACTCCTGGAGAATCCCAGGGACTGAGGAGCCTGGCGGGCTACAGTCCATAGGGTCGCACAGAGTCAGACACAACTGAAGCCACTGAGCATGCACGCACATGAAGGAGTGTCTCATAAAACCACAGAAAGCAGTATGACGTGAAACTCGGTGATAGGTCATTAGAAAAGTACAGGAGAGGGATTAAAACCTTGACTTCCTACCAAGTCTTTCCCATTATCCTCTTTCAGGGCTGTATGCCTGCCTGAGTTTTCTCCATGGAAAGACCATGTCTTTCTGGAGTCCAACCATGGCCCACCCACACAGCCTGGACAAGAGAATGGACTGGAAAGTGGACTTCACCCAGCTCTGTCCCAGCTTGTCATTCAGTCAACCATGGAGACAAGATTCCCATTGCCTTCCCAGAGTCTCTTTCCCTTGAACATAAGCCCCTCGGACACTGCAGGCTCTATTTCTTGCTTCTTTCTTGCTGCCCAAATCACCTTGTTTGACCCCAGGTTAGCTGAGTGCTTACACAATAAATCTCTCCAAGTAACTAGATGAGGCACGAGGTGATTAAGCACCAAATTATCAGTTCAAGGAGACAGTTAAAGAGCAATGGGGGACTTCCCTGGTGGTTGAGTAGCTAAGACTTCATGCGCTGACCCGGATTTGATCTGTGGCCTGGGAACCAGATCCCATGTGTCACGACTAAGGCCCCACGTGCTGCAACTAAAAAAAAAAAAAAAATCCCATATGATACAATTAAAAAATCCACACACCACAACAAAGACCGAAGATCCTGCAGGCTGCAAGTAAGACCCAGCACAGCCAAATAAAGAAATATTTTCTTTAAAAAGAACAACGGGAATATTCAAGAAGCTTCCCATGCAAGGCCCACACTGCTCAAGCTTCTGTCAGCATCGTGCATATAAAAAAGCTAGGCTGAGGTGGAAGGTTTTGACCTGAAGTTGTCAGCTGACTAATCTCAGACAAAAGTCTGACAATGGAAAAGATATTTTAATGTCCATACTATGTCAGAGCAAGTCTGGGAAAGCATGTATGGATCTGTATGCATTTAGGGCAGTTTCTCCCCTTCAGGACTATTCACATTTTTGGCCTGATAATCCTGTTGCGGAGGGCCATCCTGTGCACTGTAGGAAGCACTGCTATGAGAGTTCACAAGTTTGAACATCGGGTTCCCAAACGTGAATTTCAGCCAGCAGCAAATCGCTTCAGTATATGTACATTGACACAATATAAACAGCATCCCTGGCCTCCATCCTTCGGGTACCAGCAGCATCGCCACTGTCCAACCCCAAGTTGTGACAACCAAAAATGTCACCAGACATTGTCAAATGTCCCCTGGGGCACAAAACTGCCCCTGCTTAAGAACCACCAATTCAAGGTGACACATCAGAAAGCTACAAATCTTAACCTCTTTACCTTAGCTCCCAGAAAATTGTTGCGTCTGATAAAATAGTAGCAAAAGAATTGGTCACATGAGACATTCCTCAGCACATCTTACTTAGGTAACCATTTTGAAAACATTACTTAGTCTGCTTTTTAATGTCCCCTGGGATCAACTCCCTTTGGGTTTTCATAACAGTTAGATTCTTGGCGGCTGTCTTTCAGAATTAGCAGGCTCACTTTGATCAGATAATGCAAATTAGGGAATCTACCATATTTCCCTTTTCCTTAACTGCTAGAAAGCTTAGAGGCAAATGTAATGTTTAGTTGCAGAAAGCATCAAAGCTCATGTGGCTAAGTATTTTCTTCCTTTAAACAAATATCCACATAGTGGCTTTATATGCCACATATATTTTAAATGCTCTATAAATACTAGCTTCCTGAAATCATTCTGTCATTGCAACAATTCTATGGGTAAGTACTATTATTATCCTCCCTTTTCAGGTAATAAGGCTTCCCCGGTGGCTCAGATGGTAAAGCGTCTGCCTGGAATGAGGGAGACCGGGGTTCAGTCCCTGGGTCAGGAAGATCCCCTGGAGAAGGCAATGGCAACCCACTCCAGTACTCTTGCTTGGAAAATCCCATAGACAGAGGAGCCTGGTAGGCTACAGTCCATGGGGCCGGTAATAAACTGAGGTGATTTCTTTTTAAATTTCTATGAATTATTTCCTTCTCATCATCCTTGTTTTATAAGTAAGGACCTTCAGACTCTGTTTATAAGTCACGGGGCAAGAGTTCCTGTATCACACACCTACACCACTAGGTCCTCTCAGCCTCCCATCTGCTGTTTCACCTGCCACTACAGCAACCAGTGCCCACAGCTTACAGGTGCACTGCTCAGAGCCCAGCCCATGTCCAGGCCACACATCTCCCATCGCCCACCCCTGACCTCCCTGTCCACACAGAGGTCCAGGGCACGGGGATCTTGCTCCAGAGCCCACAAGTGCACAGCCCATATCTGCAGAGGAACTGACATCTGTGGTCAAAGCACCGCCAAACAGGAGATGGAAACTGTTGGTAAATTCATCCTCTCTTCTTCACTCCAAAGAGACTGTCCCGAGATGCGGCTGGTTCTTTAAGACAGAGCAACCAGGAACACTAGGTGGAAACCAGCTCAGTTACACCTGCTCCAGTTTCTCCTTCTCCTTCCCTGCCTCCTGTGTCTCTCGGGTCGCCCACTTCTGCTCCTTGGCACTGTACCTCCCAACCAAGCAGCAGCAACGTACTGTTAGGGGAAGCACACTGATTGAAACCGCCCACCCTAGCCAGGCACCATAGTAACCATTTGCATCAGTTGTTTTATGACAGGAGATCCTGATAAGGAATACGGAACTAATAAGCCACCGCCAACCAAAAGAGTTCGGGAAAAGTCGAAAGGAGACACCACGTGTCCGTCCACTTCCCAGAATCCCCCTCGCTAGCATTCATCTTGGCTGAGCGAAGCGTGCGCCTCCAGGAAAGACTCTGAATTAGAATGATTGGCCAAAAACCACCGGAAACTAATCCCATCACCATAAAACCCGAGACTGTGAGCCACGCGGCAGAGCAGTTCTCCTGGGTTCCCTTACCCTACTGCTCTCCACCCGGGTGCCCTTCCCAATAAAATCTCTTGCTTTGTCAGCACATGTTTCCTTGGACAATTCTTTCCTGAGTGTTAGACAAGAGCCCAGTTTCAGGCCCTGGAAGGGGTCCCCTTTCCTGCAACAGTACCACTGTCTGGCTCTGCTTTCTATGGAAACTCTCTCCCACTCTCTACAACCCTATGGACCACGGCCTGCCAGGCTCCTCTGTCCATGGGATTCTCCAGGCAAGGATACTGGAGTGGGTTGCCATTTCCATCTCCTCTAAGGAATCAGACCTAGATAAATATAAATAATTATAAATAAAATCACACACAATGGAAGTTTACCAAATTATTTCCATTAACTTCAGTCAGTAAATATTTTGTGTGATCCAACTGGAATACAACCGAGGAAAAACTATCCCCGTTGTTGCTGTTCAGACGCTCGGTCATGTCCACCTCTTTGTGACCCCATGGACTGTAGCCCACCTCTGTCCATGGGATTCTCCAGTCAAGAAGACTGGAGTGGGTTGCCATTCCCCCCTCGAGGGGATCTTCCCGACCCAGGGATCGAACCCGAGTCTCCTGAACAGGCAGGCGAACTCTTTACCACTGAGCCAACAAGGAAGCCCACAACTAACCCTAGCAGCACTTTAAGGGCCAATGACATTTTTAAAGCTGAAGAAACCAAGAGGGAGGAGACTGCTCAAGATCACATGCCCTGGTAGTGGCATGTGAATATAATACCAGCATTTATTTAGTGCCTACAACATTAAGTTTCCATATAAATGACTTCTGTCTGTGCTCAAAAATTGCATAATTAATCTTACTGTTCCCATTGTATGCACAAGAAACCGGGGGTCAGAAAAAGTGAAGTGAAACATTTAAAGTCACAATGGCAGCAAACAGAAGAATGAGGTGTGAGCTCCTCAGGCCTAGTTCTTTCCCCAACTGCTTCCTAGAGTCTGGCTGTGGGCTCTGGCTGTCCTGGGGGCCTGGCAGAAAACCATGCTGGACTCTGGAGGAAGACAGGCTTTCAACTGAAGTCCTAGCCCTACTGCTTAATAACTCTGTGACCTTAAGTTACTTGTTTTTCTGAGCCTTGATTTTAAATTCAGAAAATAGAGATCACAACATCCACTCAGAGTAAAGCTGTGAGAAGGAAATGAAATGACATATGTTAATATCCCACCGCAGTGCCTATACACACTAAGTGCTTAATAAATGTGAGCCAGGATCAGTTCTCTGGAATCAAAGATGCTTCCCAAACACAACATTAGCTTCTCTCTTGTAGGTGCTTCTTAGGTGACACCCATGGTGCTAAGCATCCCCTACAGAAGAAGAAATCACTTCTAATCATCCCAGCAGCACTAAGGGAAGGAAGATGAAGGGGAATGTTTATTAGTCAGTCATGTTCACCCTTGTTGAACTTTGCTCTCTCTATGTAGCAGTTTTAAAACTAATCTATGGATTAGTTTCGTCCTAAGCAAGAATACTGTGAAGTATGAGGTTGGATGTGCTAGCTACAGTTTTTTATGCACATTAAAACATAGATACCCTTCATTAAAATTTAAATTTATTGTTATTTAAAATACCAAGAAAAAAATATGAGATAGAACAAGACTGGCAAAAGATTGATCACTGTTGAAACTAGATTACGAGGACATGAGACTATACCATTCTCTCTGTAATTTTAGGCAGCTTTGAAATTTTCAAAATAAAGCAGCTTTGAAAATAAGATAAAACATAGCTATCAAACCTGGGGTGGAGGAGAGGAATGTTCTTTCAGTTCAGTCACTCAGTTGAGACCAACTCTTTGCGAGCCCATGGACTGCAGCACACCAGGCCTCCCTGTCCATCACCAACTCCTGGAGGTTACTGAAACTCACGTCCATTGAGTCGGTGATGCTATCCAACCATCTCATTCTTTGTCGTCCCCTTCTCCTCCTGCCTTCAATCTTTCCCAGCATCAGGGTCTTTTCCAATGAGTCTGTTCTTCGCATCAGGTGGCCAAAGTATTGGAGTTTCAGCTTCAGCGTCAGTCCTTCCAATGAACACCTAGGACTGATCTCCTTTAGGATGGACTGGTTGGATCTCCTTGCAGTCCAAGGGACTCTCAAGCATCTTCTCCAACACCACAGTTCAAAAGCATCAATTCTTTGGCACTCAGCTTTCTTGATAGTCCAACTCTCACATCCATACATGACTACTGGAAAAACCATAGCTTTGACTAGATGGACCTTTGTTGGCAAAGAAATGTCTCTGCTTTTTAATATGCTGTCTAGTTTGGTCATAACTTTTCTTTCACTGAGACCTAAAATCATGTCCCATTCCCCAGAGGAGCAATTGTCACACCTTGGGAAACAGTGGCCCGAGAGACCCATGAGAAGGTCACATCACAGGGACATTCGGGATTCATTCTATTTCATGAGCTGCATCCTCTGTGCTTAGAACAACTAGTCACACAGATAAAGGCTTAAATTAAAGTTTGCTGAATCAGTGAATGAATGATTATCTCACCGCTTAGCCTCTCTGTGACTTTCAGCTCTGTCTCCTTGGATACCCTAAATTGGTAACTCTTCCTAGAAATTTTCTTTGAAGTTTACACTTCAAAATGATTAGTACTGTAAAAACAGGCATAATCTGAGGAGTCCCTGCTGTTTTTCTTTTACTGCCCTACCATTTGGCTTCCATTACTGTGAAAAAATACCTAGAAAGCTTCCACAAACTTCCACAATCACATCAGTTTGGCCCCAGATGCTTTTTGTTAAATGTATTATCTATATTACTTTGCTCATACTAGTTTATATGTATTTCATCAAAGAATTTCTTCAGTTAAGTTCAGTTCAGTTCAGTCACTCAGTCGTGTCCGACTCTTTGCGACCCCATGAATCACAGCACGCCAGGCCTCCCTGTCATCACCAACTCTCAGAGTTCACTCAAACTCATGTCCATCGAGTCGGTGATGCCATCCAGCCATCTCATTCTCTGTCGTCCCCTTCTCCTCCCGCCCCCAACCTTTCCCAGCATCAGAGTCTTTTCCAGTGAGTCAACTCGTCGCATGAGGTGGCCAAAGTATTGGAGTTTCAGCTTTAGCATCAGTCCTTCCAATGAACACCCAGGATTGATCTCCTTTAGAATGGACTGGTTGGATCTACTTGCAGTCCAAGGGACTCTCAAGAGTCTTCTCAAGCACTACAGTTCAAAAGCATCAATTCTTCGGCGATCAGCTTTCTTCACAGTCCAACTCTCACATCCATACATGACCACTGGAAAAACCACAGCCTTGACTTACCCTCTGCTATTAAGAATAAGCTTGATAACCCTTTGTCCCAAGTGGCTTGTTTGGTATTAGTAAGGAGGAAGGTGTGAGGTAATTCCAGGAGGCCAAAGTACTGAATGTGCTTCCAGAGTGGGACTCTTACCAGCAGGCCAACATTCAGTGTGTCTGCTCTAAGCTACACCCTACTCACACTGCTCTAAGCTACACCCTACTCACACCTATAGCCAAGTGAACCCTACCCACACTCCACAGATACACCTCTGAAATATTCTGGGATCAGAGGCTGGTACCAAATTAGATATCTCAATTAAAGGTTAAATATACCAGAAGTCTAAATCTATCTGGTAGGATAGAAAGGCCTTGGCAGTATTACTTTTTGTGTATATAATTAGTAATCCTAAAAGACAGTCATTGTGTGCAACTTTATTATGCAAAGCAATTAGTATTATGCAAAATACTGATTCAAATCATAGCATGATTTTTTTTGTCTTTTTGCTGGAAGATATGAGCTAAATTTCTGTTAAATATTCATCTACCTTTTGAATCACCAGATGTATTCAGTTTAACTCTTTTGGATATAGCAACAATAAAAGAGATTATATGACTAACTTAAAAATCCAAAATAGCAGAAACAAGTTTTTTCAAGTCTGGGAAATTAGAGCAGTCATTCTACTTTGCTGCCATAAAATACAAATACAGAAATTAGGTTTCTACTCTCAAAGTCTTTTTTCTGGAAATAGCTTTCTTTCTTGCTTATAGAATGAGAACCAGCCACACATCATTTTTATGGTCTTTTTTCAGAAATGAAGTGGCTCAAGAATGCTTAGAGAAGGAAGTGGATGCAGGGCTGGTGGCTCAGCAACCTCTAATTAGAGAAGCCCCACGTGATGCATAGTCTGTACTTGGACCACCCAAGACAAAGCTGTCCACCTGTTTCACATCTTGTTGCATAAACCAAACCCGAAGTATTTTTCCAAGGAAGTGATCAGCAGGTAACTGTCAGTTTAAAAATTCTCCTTGGAGAAGTAGTATAAATGGCCCATAAAACAGATGAAAAAATGCTCTATCTCACTTACATTGAAGAAATTAAAATTAGTGTACTTTCTCACCTCTTTGTTGGTCTACTGAAATAGCCTTCTAACTGCTTGCCATCTTGCAAAGGAAGCTAGAAACCCAGCTTCCCAGTTCACTTATTAAATATATTTAACAATAAATTATACCGTTCTTCAACCTAAACTGTATCAATCTGAAACTTTTTACATTTACAATATCAGAAATCTTTTCATGTTAGCACATAGATCTGTCTTTTTAGCTGCTGGGTAGTATTCCACAGGTTCCTTTAGCTATTCTCTAATTAATACACAGTTAAATTGTGAACAACTTTTCTGCTGTTACAAATAAGGCTGAAATGAACATCGTGTATGTGCCTTCTTGCCACATGACAGTGTTTGCCTAAGGAAGACACCAAGAAGTAATTTCTTAAAAAATAGCCACTACCAAGTTGCCTTCCAAAAAAAGCTGTGAGGACACCCCACCAGTGGAGTGTGAGAGGCTTACAAAACAACTTTGCTGACATCTGCTTCTAGATGCTCTGATCTGTTCCACTTTCTATTTTCTGTGACTTGTATCATCTTTAATTCTGAGAAATTCTTGACTTTAATTATCTTTTTTTTTTGGCCATGCAGGCATGTGGGATCTTAGTTCCCAGACCAGGGATTGAACCTAGGCCCTCCGCAGTAAGAGGGAGAAGTCTTAACCACTGAGCCGCTAGAGAAGTCCCTTTAATTTTCTCTTTAAATAGTATCCCTCCCTCCTCTCCTTTTTCTCCTGTGAATAGTGGAACTTCTGAATCTGCACTTCGTTTCTTCATTTTCCTTTCAGATTTCCCATCTCCTCCAACTTTACACCCTCCTGGGGGCAATCTCTTGACCCAATCGTTCAATTCACACATGCCCGCTTTCACACAGTGCATCAGCCGTGGGTGGCACCCTCTGAAGCGGCGCATCTTCCGTGCGCCACCCCGGATGCCGGGCAGCGGAGGCTGGGGATAGCGCACACGCGCAGCTGGTGTCCGCCCAGGAGCCCAGCCGTCTCCGCGGTCCCGGCCTCGCTTGGCAGCCATGGGGCCAGCGAGGCAGCTCCTGCACTCCGGGCTCCAGCAAGGGCACCCTAGCACTGCACATTACCAGCTGAAGACCTTCTCCAGTGGGGGCCTGATCTGAGACAACATGTGAAGGGACACCGAAATCGGGGTGCTGGTCAAGACCTTCATGGACCAGGGGAAGCTCATCCCGGACCACCTCATGATTCGACTGTTGCTCCAGGAGCTAAAATATGTCACCCAGTATAACTGGCTGATGTGTGGTTTCCCCAGGACACTTGCGCAGGCTGAATGAAGCCTTGGACAGAGTCCATCAGATACACCTGGTGATGAACCTGAATGTGCCATTTGATGTCATTCGGCAACGCCTCGAGGCTCGCTGGATTCATCCAGCCAGTGGCCGCGTCTATAACCTCGGATTTAACCCTCCCAAAGTGGTCTGTGTGGGCGATGTGACTGGAGAGCCTGTCATTCAGTGTGTAGATGATAAACCTGAGACACTTAGCAAAAGAATGAAGGTTTACCAAGACCAAACGAAACCGGTCCTGTAATATTATCAGAAAAAGGGAGTGTTGGAAACATTTTCTGGAACAGAAACCAATAAGATCTAGCCCTGTATGGAGGCTTTCCTGCAAACCAAAGTCCCACTGAGACACCCAAAAACTCAGTTACTCCAGGAGGAAAAATTCTTGTGATCAGCAAGATGAACAGAACTTCTTTCACAAGAAGTTCCTCGTTCTAAGACTCCACCATGTACAAATTCTTTGAAAATTATATTAGTTTTTTTTTTTTTTCAAGCAATTCAGGAGCTGTTTTATTTATTTTTTTTTTTGAACAGAGGAAAATTTATGCGTCAAACCTGGACTGGTCACTTATGATAATATACATGCTACAATTCCATTCTCCCCAATCATTCCACCTTCACCCTCTCCCACAGAGTCCCAAAGACTGTTCTAAATGCCTATGTCTCTTTTGCAGTCTCTTATAAACATTATCCTCAATGGTGAAAAACTGAAAGCATTTCCCCTAAAGTCAGGAACAAGACAAGGGTGCCCACTCTCACCACTACTATTCAACATAGTTCTGGAAGTTTTGGCCACAGCAATCAGAGCAGAAAAAGACATAAAAGGAATACAAATTGGAAAAGAAGAAGTAAAGCTAATTATATTAGTTTTATTTCTGTGGATTTTATGCTGGACATAAAGGATATGCCAAATGAGTCTGATAATAAGAATTGTCTTTCAAAATTGTCTAGTGTGTTTTATCCAGCTGTCTTCTATGGGTGTGCAATTCAAAAACATCAGAGATGTCTAAACTTTAAAAAATTCTTTTAGACCAAAAGTAAAAAAAAAAAGTAAAAGAGTATGGATGTGAGAGTTGGACTGTGAAGAAAGCTGATCGCTGAAGAATTGATGCTTTTGAACTGTGGTGCTGGGGAAGACTCTTGAGAGTCCCTTGGACTGCAAGGAGATCCAGCCAGTCCATTCGAAAGGAGATTGATCCTGGGTGTTCATTGGAAGGACTGATGCCGAAGCTGAAACTCCAATACTTTGGCCACCTCATGTGACGAGTTGACTTACTGGAAAAGACTCTGATGCTGGGAGGGATTGGGGGTGGGAGGAGAAGGGGACGACAGAGAATGAGATGGTTGGATCGCATCACCGACTTGATGGGCATGAGTGTGAGTGAACTCCGGGAGTTGGTGATGGACAGGGAGGCCTGGCGTGCTGTGATTCATGGGGTCGCAAAGAGTTGGATACGACTGAGCAACTGAACTGAACTGAACTGAAAAGAGCAATTGGTAGTAATCTAACTTTTGTTTAGTAATAATAAGTGACTGGTAAGGTTTTATATTTTCCTAAAAAAGTAAAAAATTAAAATACTAATTTGGAGAAAATATTTCATCAGAAGCTTTTGCATAGCCAGATGCCAAAAAAAGGGGGGAAAAAAGACATTTCTAACATGGAGGATGTGGATTTATGAGATGCGATCTCTGTAAAATTCCAGATAAAAATAACTGAATGCAGAATGAGAATTTACTGCTGACTTTAAGAAATCTATAAGGTGGCCACATGAGCTTCATTAATTTTGTTGATAAACATACCTTCCATTTCCTCAGAACTATTTTTTATTTTAAAAAAATCAACATTTAGGTAAATATTACTTTGATAGAATTTGTTTTCCTCTGAAAATACATGTTTATTGAGGGATATAACATGTTAGAGATTGACATTAGAAGTTCTTGTATAAGCACCAAAATTGAATGAATCTTCTTTAATGGAAAATGTAATTGACATGTTTTCAGATGTTAAGAAATGTGTGTTTTAGGGGACTTCCCTGGCGGTCCAGTGGTTAAGACTCCACACTTCCTGTGCAGGGGGTACAGGTTTGATCCCTGGTTGAAGATCTAAGATCCCATATCCCACATGCTGTGTGGCCAGGAAAAAAAAAAAGTGTTTTAGGATCTTCTTGCCCGTTCTCCTTTTTATCGATATGCCTTGGTAACACATTAAAGTATTAAAAAAGCAAAGAATGAATTTAAAAAAAAATTCATGCCATTATGTAAAATACAAATACTGTATAATTAAGAAACAAAAATAGATCAAGCAAGGCTGGTGGGAAATTTCCTTGACAGAAATAGTTGTCATAATTAGTAAATGGAAATTTACTTGCTAGAAAAAGCCATCATAATTAGTAAATGTGGCACTAGAAAGGCTTTATATGATAGGTTAGAAAAGACTAGGAAAGTAACTGAATTTGCTGAAGGTGGAGTTCTTTATTCCTGATCAAAGAAGTTGATACCTGGTGGCGTTCACTGACATCCCATCTTAAGGGAAGAAAATCTTGTCACATTTTTCTGAGCAGCCATTTTAAAATAACCATTTTGGGTTCCTTCAGTGGGGTCAGGAGAATGTGTGCTTATGTTTTATGGCCTGGTGTAGTGGAGCAGTATTAGAAATGGAGGAGAAACTAGGCTATTTCTTAAATATTTTTACTCTATTTTAGTTAGTGCTAAATCAAATGATACAAGTCCTTGTACAAACTATTACTGCCTTTGAAAAATTCATCCCATTTTATTCCAGGCACTTAAAACACAAATACCATCAAATGTTTTTTATGTATTTGCAGGGTTGGGGGTGTGCTTATTTTTCTTTTGATTTTTTTCATTCACTGTCAGTTTTCAAAACAGACCAAGCCTTTTTAAAAGATCTACAGAAAACATTTCATACTTTAAAATACTTTCTATAATGTCTTATACTGTTAGATACTTTCCAAGAAGTAAAATACTGAACTTATGAACTATTACTAGTCACTAGGTTATAAGGCATCATTAGTCTTTATTATAGTAAAACTGGACTTCAGAAAAAAATGTCTACCTATTCAGTATTTTATTAAACAGGCCAAGTTTTCATCTTCATGACCTCCAGTTGATTTGTGATGCCTCTATCCTCACACATCTATCAGAAAAATCTACATATGCTTATTCTTAATTTCTGCTTTGCTTGCTCTGTTATTTATCTTGCTTGAGTGTTGGTTCATCCATCATGTTGCATCTGTCATCTTTTGTAGTGTCGGTCTTGCTCGTATGTGTGGCGATCTTATCTCTGTAATCTCTATGGTTGAGATTCTCTGCTGGATTGCATGAATTACATCCTCTGTCAGTGTGTCATATTCGTGGGAAGACTGCTGGTCTAAATCGTCCTCTGGCCTTTTCTCAGGGACCAGGAAGAAGGAAAAGCCACTGGGTGAGATTTCTCTGGGGTGTTCAGGTCTGTTACCCGATTTCCCTCCTTATGGCACAGGGCCATATCTGTCTAGACTGTTCTCCCTGGCCATGAGTCCAACTTGGAGGCTGACGATTTGTCACTGCTGTTTGGCTCAAGAGCAGATGGAAGAGCATCAGTAGAGGACGAGTTGCTAGCCCTCCTGCAGCAGGGTCCCGAGGACCGATGTGTCACTTGTCCTTGATGCCCTTCTGCTCCGGGGTCTGCCACCCGTGGGGATGGAGTCCTGGTGCTCCCCCCATTTTGGGCACTAGTCCTCTGTAAGCATTTTAGATTGGGCTCTGTGTTTTTGCATCAATGCGGTCTACATCCCATATTTTAGGACTTATCGTGGTTTCTGGTTCACTGAAAGTTTCACTTCTTACGTAGGATCATTAGTTAAGGCCCTTGCTATAGGAACGAAGACTCTGGTCCACCATCCTGAAACAGAACCAAATTTCCTTGTCCACCCTCAAAATAACATAAGCCATCAAGCTTAGAGCTGTGACTTTCAACTCTGGCCACACATTAGAATCAGCTGGGAGCTTTAAGACACTACACTGACTCCTGGATATTTTGATTAATTATCATGGGTGGAAGCCACGGTTATTATGATGTTGGACTTACAAAGTCCCCTGGCTTTTGTAAACCACCACCTACCTTAAAGTAGGGGCTTCCCAGGTGGCTCAGTGGGTAAACAATTCACCTGTCATGCAGGAGACACAAGTTCAATCCCTGGGTCAGGAAGATGCCCTGGAAGACGGCATGGCAACCCACTCCAGTATTCTTGCCTAGAGAATCCCAGGGACAGAGGAGCCTGGCAGGCTACAGCCCATGGGGTTGCACAGAGTCAGACACAAATGCAGCGAGTGAGCGTGCACACATGCACCTTTAGCAGCAGAGCTGACTTCCTCTGAGACAGCCCACCTTCCAAAAAGTTTTCAGCAGAGACTCAAAGACCACCTGGCAGGGTCAACAGCTGGAACATTCGTCACAAAAGGCTCTGTCCTCCTTGTCATTTTTTCTGCCCACACACAGAAATATTTAAGCAATGGATGTTTTATCATTATTTTATCATTAGTCATCACCATGGATAACTAACCCTTTTCATTTTATCTGTGTTGTTTATCAAATGCCACATCAAATATGTCATCTACTTACTGATTTTTGGAAGCTTGCTTGAATAAACACCTTTTCCTGTGTGCTTAGTGGGTCAAGCTCTCTGATAGTTCTATTGTATTTAAACTCAGCTAATGATGCTCATTTTCAAGTATGAAAATGAAAGTGAAGTCAGTCGTGTCCACTCTATGTGACCCATGGACTGTAGGCAGCCAGGCTCCTCCATCTGTGGGATTTTCCAGGCAAGAATACTGGAGTGGGTTGCTATTTCTTTCTCCAAGGACTCTTCTTGACCCAGGGATCGAACCCACGTCTCCCTCATTACAGGCAGACTCTTTACTGTCTGAGCCACCAGGGAATTCCTGTATTTTTAAGTTTGCACCTTGTGAAACCAACTTGCAATGAAATCATGATAGATTTTCTAGTCTACAATAGCTTTTGTTTCAGTTCAGTTCACTTGCTCAGTCGTGTCCAACTCTTTGCGACCCCATGGACTGCAGCACACCAGGCCTCCCTGTCCATCACCAACTCCCGGAGTTCACTCAAACTCATGCCCATCGAGTCAATGATGCCATCCAGCCATCTCATTCTCTGTCATCCCCTTCTCCTCCTGCCCCCAATCCCTCCCAGCATCAGTCTTTTCAAATGAGTCAGCTCTCTGCATCAGGTAGCCAAAGTACTGGAGTTTCAGCTTTAGCATCAGTCCTTCCAATGAACACCCAGGACTGATCTCCTTTAGGATGGACTGGTTGGATCTCCTTGCAGTCCAAGGGACTCTCAAGAGTCTTCTCCAACACCACAGTTCAAAAGCATCCATTCTTCAGCACTCAGCTTTCTTCACAGTCCAACTCTCACATCCATACATGACCACGCGAAAAACCATAGCCTTGACCTTTGTTGGCAAAGTAATGTCTCTGCTTTTTAATATGCTATCTAGGTTGGTCATAACTTTCCTTCCAAGGAGTAAGCATCTTTTAATTTCATGGCTGCAGTCAGCATCTGCAGTGATTTTGGAGCCCAGAAAAATAAAGTCTGACACTGTTTCCACTGTTTCTCCATCTATTTGCCATGAAGTGATGGGACCAGATGCCATGATCTTAGTTTTCTGAATGTTGAGTTTTAAAACAACTTTTTCACTCTCCTCTTTCACTTTCATCAAGAGGCTTTTTAGTTCCTCTTCACTTTCTGCCATAAGGGTGGTGTCATCTGCATATCTGAGGTTATTGATATTTCTCCTGGCAATCTTGATTCCAGCTTGTGTTTCTTCCAGCCCAGCATTCCTCCTGATGTACTCTGCATATAAGTTAAATAAGTAGGGTGACAATATACAGCCTTGGCGTACTCCTTTTCCTATTTGGAACCAGTCTGTTGTTCCATGCACAGTTCTAACTGTTGCTTCCTGACCTGCATATAGGTTTCTCAAGAGGCAGGTCAGGTGGTCTGGGATTCCCATCTCTTTCAGAATGTTCCACAGTTTATTGTGATCCACACAGTCAAAGGCTTTGGCATAGTCAATGAAGCAGAAATAGATGTTTTTCTGGAACTCTCTTGCTTTCTCCATGATCCAGCGGATGGTGGCAATTTGATCTCTGGTGCCTCTGCCTTTTCTAAAACCTGCTTGGACATCTGGAAGTTCACGGTTCACATACTGCTGAAGCCTGGCTTGAAGAATTTTGAGCATGACTTTACCAGCGTGTGAGATGGGTGCAATTGTGCGGTAGTTTGAGCATTCTTTGGCATTGCCTTTCTTTGGGATGGGAATGAAAACTGACCTTTTCCAGTCCTGTGGCCACTGCTGAGTTTTCCAAATCTGGGAAAAAGTCATTTAAATGAATTCTGAAGATGAAGTAACCCAAAACACAATGCAATTCTCTAAAAATTTGCAAAACTTTCTACCAGTGACTGACATACACACACACACACACACACACCCCCATGCTCAGCCGTGTCTGACTCTTTGTGACCCCATGGTCCATACAGTCCATGGAATTCTCCAGGCCAGAATACTGGAGTGGGTAGCCATTCCCTTCTTCAGGTCTTCCCAACCCAGTGATCGAATCCAGGTCTCCCACGTTGCAGGTGGATTCTTTACCAGCTGAGCCACAAGGGAAGCCCAGTAACTGACACAAACTTATGTAAATGAAGGTGGGAATGTGTTTATGTGCAGTTTCAGGATGTCCTTATTCTCCAGTTAGGCCTAGGATCGTGGTCTTGTGAAACCCTTGTGTGCTTCTGGTGGCTGACCATCTAGGTAGCTTTACTGTGGTGCCTTCTCCGGCAAGAGGCAGGGAAACACCAGGCACGTAGAATGAAAACGAGCCATGACAGAGCACAGGTGGGGAAAAGGAAGGAGAACAGATTGGAGATGTGAGAGAACTTTGAATATTATGACCCAGCAGCACCTCTTTCAGTGAGCTGAGGAAATTTCCATAATGTCAAGGGATTGGGAAAAAACATTCAAAAGTAAAGAGGATGTCAGGCCACCTGGATACAGAATTTGGTTACTTAAAACTGTAAGGATTGGGGGATGTATCAGATCTCCCACTGAGTCACTGTTCCATGGATGGCAAAAGCCCACCCAGGTATGATTATGGGAAAGTGTAGAAGTCATGGGATGAAAGAAATGAGGAGGAAGCAAAGTTAGATGTTGACTGGAAAGACTCTGGGAGGAGAATGGGACATTATTACTTGGCGGGACATGGAACTTGAGGGTGGAATAAATTAGGAGAAAATCTTTGGAACTAAGAAAGAAATCAGAAAATATTGGCAAGAGAATTGATAGAATTGTGATAGGGAAAAAATAGGAACAGACTCAGAACAGACTCTGGTTATGCTTTCTCAATATATTTTCTCCTTATAAAAAAAAGAAAAAAGAAAAACAATGCCTACTATATATCCTGTGAACATGAGGACACTGGTAAGCACTGTTAACTTAGGTAAATAAAGAGGTCGAGGTCAATTACTTTGAAGCAAATGAAGTTTTAAGGGGTTTGCATCTAGCAAGAACAGGACTCACTTCCTGGCACCATTAATTACTATTTGGAATGGCCATTTCATGGGACTCTGAGAGGTAGAAAAGTTGCATGTAATATGTCTCCAAATGTGATCATTTCAGAAATCACTTGAGAACTGGTGAAAACCTTTAGCAAGTTTAACAATCCTAGAATCTTCCTTTTCTGAGTCTCCATGATATTACTCTCAAAAGTTAACAAACTGAAGTAACAAGGCAATCGGATGACATATCTGTATGTATTTGGGGCTGGGGCTCAGAGGCAGGCTTCACAAGTGAAGACAAGCTGAGATTCAGGCTGTCTGTGTATATAACAACTACCATCTGACAGCAAAGTAGTTTGTCAGTAGCTCTCTTGTTACTTAAAATGTCTTCCCAAAATGCAGGAAGCAGGGACCCTCAGGACCTAAAATCTTACCTGGAAGCTGTAGTGACTCTTGAGTCCCGAAGAGATGCCATGTACCAGCCAATGCTGCTTCCATAGTTGTGGGCACCAGAGGGAGGGAAAATGTCAAGTTCTTGGGGAAAAAAAGAACTAAGACAAAATAAAATTTTAAAATGCAAATTAAAACAAACAAAAAACTAATAAAAACAGCAACACATAAGAATCATTTGAGTCCCTTTCGGGGACACTGCCCCTCTATTTGGATGACTTCATGGTTCTGGTCTCTTGTTGGATATGCTGGGTTTTTTGCCTTTAGCTGAGCATGCCTTAAACCATGATTCGTGGTGTCAAGTAAGTACAAAAGTCCTCTTATTTTCCACAGGCCCTTTCCCTTCTGATGATAGTCACTGAAAGGGAAACACATTCTTCTATTCCACAGTTAACAGCAAAGCTTAGAATCATCTCAGCAGACTTAGCGTTAGTCGCTCAGTCATATCCGACTCTTTGCGACCCCATGGACTGTAGCCCGCCAAGCTCCTCTGCCCATGGAGTTCTCTAGGCAAGAATACTGGAGTGGGTTGCCATTTCCTTCTCCATCAGAAGACTTAACACAGTGACTAGTACTTATTCTAGAAAAAAAAAAGAGGAATATAAGAGGGCAGCGAGAGTGACGGTTGTCTACAGCACAGATGGTGCTGGGGTGGGATGTGAAAACCAGGAGCAAGGTCAAGAAAATGGGACAGAAAGGGAAGCTAAAGGACAACCTTCTGCCACATACCTGCCTGTCGGTAAGTATTGTGTTAGTCCAGGGACCTTCCTCCTCACCTCCTTCAGAGTGAGCTCTAAAAGTTTTCTCTGACACAACAGGCAACGGGCACATGTAATCCCTGGAAATCCCTAGCTTTTCCTGCACCAGGATTTTGCAGTGTTTCTACACAACTACTTCCCCTCCTCCTTGCACTAGAGAAAAGGGGTCCATTCCCTGCTCTGATTCAATACAGATGCCAGTTGCCTGGAGTCCACTCATCACCACATGGTCTTTTCAAGTCAGAAGGGTCCCCTCCCCGGGTCTCACGTGAGATTGCTGCGAGTCATGGGATGACACTGTCAGTGATCTAAAATGGAGCCAGCTGAGCACGAGGGACTACAGGCAGATGGAGAACTCAGCTAATTTCTCCTATGCCAGCATGAACTACTGGTCAAGCACTCACATCACATGAACATCGTGAGAACGTGTTCATACAAGTGTGTGGGGCAAGGGAGGTTTCCTCATCTCCAAACACATGTTCTAAAAGTGTAAAACCCACTAATGTGCCTCAGTCTGGAGCTACATTAGGGAGCGTGTGGTCCTTAGGGAACCACATGCTCTATATGGTTTATTAGGAAAGTCCAGACACAGGCATGTGCGTGCCTTTGGTCCAGATGTTTGATCTTGCTCCCACTTGTTCCGCCTGTTCCCATCTCCCAGAGGACAGAGCCAGGGGCTGTATGCGTGGATCACCAGGGCTGAGTTGAACTAGTCAATTCAGTGGGTTTACACGCTCAATCCGACCCTTACAAGAACCAAAAGGAGCTTCACTGTGGCTTGACGTGAGGGGTCATACTCTCCCTGGGAATAAACTTGATGAGTTGTGTTTGTGTTTGGACTGCCCTTCCCACACTCACCACCTATTTTAGACAGCACATGACTCTGACTCACAGGAGAGAGCAAAGTACAGCACGATGGCTTTAAAACAGGCTGCACACCCACTCCCTTGGGCCAGAGCCCAAAAACACCCAAGTCCCCGAGTGCCAGCATCGAGGCCCCTCTCCTCTCCTGGCATCTCTAAACAGTGAGTGAGGTCACCCACATCCAGCAAAACAAAAGCAAACATTTAAAAATACCTTCCAAGCACACAAGCTGACAACTTGAACAAGAATGTGGGGGCAAAAAAAAAAAAGGCAAGTCATTTATAACTTGATGTCTGCTATGCTATAGTTAGCTGTGCCCAGATGCTGCGGGTGGGATGAAGCCGGAAAGAGGCCACAGTAACAGAGGCTCTGAGGCCATCAAGGAGGTGCTGGAGGACATTTTCAGGAGAGCCAGTGGCTCCAGGTGACAGCATGGAAATGAAGTGCCACACACTCCAGCTCCCTTCCCCATGGCAGCATGCCTTTGCTAGGTTAATTCTCAGAAGCTGTCTGCAGCCAGGTCTTGAAACCCACTCAAATTTGCTCAGATAAGTGGTGAATTGTGTGGGGGTAGAAGGGAGAAAGGAGCATGCCCACTCTAGGTATGGAAAAGTCTTGGGAACTCAGGATGATGACTAATAAATTAGACCTCAGACGGGGCAGGAACTGGGATCCCTGAGAAGCCCTCCCAAGTCAAAGCCGAGGCAGGGGTCTCAGGTTCCAAAGCCTATGGGGGTTCACACACATGAAACAGGGGCCTTAAATGGAAAAGTTCTTGTCACTGAGGCTCAGGGTCCCACAGCAGCAAGTCACCTACAAAACTCTAGAGGAAGCCTTGCCTTCAGATCAAGGCAAAGGTTTATTCTTTTTCCTCTGAAACTTGCTAGTCTTCAGACATGAGTTTTCTGGATCATCTTACATAATTCTTTCTGGTTCACAGGGTTGCCACAGTTCTGATTTTATCATTAAAGTATGTGGTCAGGAACCAAGGTTATTTCCCATAGAAATAACTGTCCTAAAATGGAAAAGCCCAACTGAGCTGCTCCTGTGGGCTTGGCAGGCCGTGAGATCCCTCGAAAACCAATGTCACCTCTTCCACCATCTGCCTCGTGGCACCGGTGGTCTTGCTGCCATCTTCCTGCTGTGTCCTCATCCTGTTCTCATGAGCAGGGTTCTGATGCAGCAGGAAAGAGTCACAATAAACCTTTGCCTGCATTTGAAGCCTTGAGTAAATAAACTCCTGGACACATGCCAACTCCTGTCGGTGCACATGTGTCCTCATTCATCAGCAAGAAGCAAACAACCATCAAACCCACGCGGAGATCACTGCACATTCCCAGGAGGGGCAGAGTGTCAGTTTCCACCCGGGTGCTGGCGGACAGAATCCCCGACCAGCCCAGCGGGTCCCAGGGAGACGCTTTTCTGTGTTCTGTCGCCCCTGATTCCCTGCATGGGCCCTGGGAGGGCCAGGTCCTTGGAGAGTCAATTAATAGTCCACATTTATGGAAGGAGGAGAGCCCGGGAAGGAGAGGAAGATAAGTGGAAGTAAAAGCGAGGGAAAGAAAAGAGAGAAGGAGAGTGACAGGGAGACGGGGTGTGGGAAATAATACCTTTATTGCAGCCATTTAAATTAATACAGACTGAAGTCAGTCTGTACTTTAAATATTCAGACGATGATACTGAAGGAAATTTAATGAATGCAAACTCTTTGTGCTATTAATTTAGAAAATCAGGCTTGGACAGGATTGTGCTATTGGAAATAACTCTATTACTAATGAAAAGAAATTGTAGAGAGAAAATTGTAGAGAGATTGTGGAGAAAAAATTCAATCTGTACAAAAATATATACAGTGACAAATAAAAGACTCTCTCCACACCAACTTCCTGGGCCACTTTTCCTTCAGTTAGCAGATTTAATTTCCTTCTGAGGAGAAAGAATAAACATATACCCATACATACACTCCACATATAAAAATTATATATACACATATATGGTACAGTAAATTATACATGTATATATAATTTTGTATATGGTATGTCATTTATTTTTTAATTCAAATTATAGATACATAATTAATATATGGCACAATAAAACAATAAATATATAATATGTATTTAATTATATATAATTGATATATGGTATATGTTTATATATTATACAATAAATAAATATATATAATAAAATATATGGCATAATTATATATGCCATACATTTGAACATCAACTAAAATGGACAGGAATGGGTGAATTTAATTCAGGTGACAATTATATCTACTACTGCAGGCAAGAATCCCTTAGAAGAAATGGAATAGCCCTCACAGTCAACAAAAGAGGCTGAAATGAATTACTTGGGTGCAATCTCAAAAACGACAGAATGATCTTTGTTCGTTTCCAAGGTAAAACATTCAATATCACAGTAATCCAAGTCTATGCCCCAGCTACTGACACCAAAGAAGCTGAAGCTGAATGGTTTCAGGGAGATCTATAAGACTTTCTAGAACTAACATCAAAAAAGGACATCCTTTTCATCACAGGAGACTGTGAAGAAAAAGTAGGAAGTCAAGAGAAACCTGGAGTAATAGGCAAGTTTGGCCTTGCAGTAAAATATGAAGCTGGGCAAAAGGTAACAGAGTTTTGGCAAGAGGACCCACTGGTCATAGCTAACACCGTTTTTCAACAACACAAGAGACAACTCTACACATGGACATCACCAACTGGTCAAACGGAAATAAAATTGATTATCCTGTTTGCAGCTGAAGATGGAGAAGCTCTGTATAGTCAGCAAAAACAAGACTGGGAGTTGACTGTGGCTGAGATCATCAGCTCCTTCCTGCAAGATTCAGGCTCAAATTGAAGAAAGTAGGTAAAACCACTAGACCATTCTGATATGACCTAAACCAAATCCCTTATGATTACACAGTGGAGGTGATGAATAGATTCAAGGGATTAGATCTGGTAGACAGAGTGCCTGAAGAACTGTGGATGGTGGTTGGCAACATTGTACAGGAGGCAGTGACCAAAACCATCCCAAAGAAAAAGAAATGCAGTAAGGCAAGGCAGTTGTCTGAGGAGGCTTTACAAATAGCTGAGGAAAGAAGAGAATCGAAAAGCAAGGGGGAAAGGGAAAGATACACCCAACTGAGTGGAAAGCTCCAGAGAACAGCAAGGAGAGATACGAAGGTCTTCTTCAATTGACAGTGCAAAGAAATAGAGGGAAACAATAGAATGGCAAAGACTAGAGATTTATTTAAGAAAATTGGAGATATCAAGGGAACATTTCATGCAAGAAAATGGGCACAATAAAGGACAGAAACGATAAAGACCTAACAGGCAGAAGAGATTAAAAAGAGGTGGCAAGAATACACAGAAGATCTGTACAAAAAAGGTCTTAATGACCCGGATGACCACAATGGTGTAGTCACTCACCTACGTTCAGACATCCTGCAGTGAGATATGAAGTCAAGTGGGCCTTAGGGCATCACTACCAACAAAGCTAGTGGAGGTGGTGGAATTTCAGCTGAGCTATTTCAAATCCTAAAAGACGATGCTGTTACAGTGCTGCACTCAGTATGTCAGCAGATTTGGAAAACTCAGCAATGACCACAGGACTGGAAGAGGTCAGTCTTCATTCCAATCCCAAAAAAGGGTAGTGCCAAAGAATGTTCAAACTACCATACAATTGTACTTATTTCACATGCTAGCAAGGTAATGGTAAAAATCCTTCAAGTTAGGCTTCAGCAGTTCATGTACCAAGATGTTCCAGATATACAAGCTGTGTTTAGAAAAGGCAGAGGAACCAGAGATCAAATTGCCAACATTCACTGGATCATAGAGAAAGTAAGGGCATCCGAGAAAAATATCTACTTTTGCTTCATTGTCTACGAGAAAGCTTTTGACTGTGTGGATCACAACAAACTGTGGGAAATTCTTAAAGAGATGGGAATACCAGACCACCATACCTGCCTCCTGAGAAATCTGTATGTAGGTCAAGAAGCAACAGTTAGAACCTTACATGGAACAAATGACTGGTTCCAAACTGGGAAAGGAGTACAACCAGGCTGTATATTGTCACTCTATTTATTCAACTTACAGGCATAGTTCAGCATGTGAAATGCTGGGCTGGATGAGTCACAAGCTGGAATCAAAACTGCCAGGAAAAATATCAACAACCTCAGATATGCAGATGATACCACTCTAATGGCAGCAAGCAAAAGGAACAAAAGAACCTCTTGAATAAGTTAAAAGAGGAAAAGTAAAAAAGCTGGCTTAAAACTCAACATTCAAAAACTGAAGATTATGGCATCTGGTCCCATTGCTTTGTGGCAAATAGATGAGGAAAAAGTGAAAACAGTGACAGGCTTTATTTTCCTGGGCTCCAAAATCACTGCCAATGGTGACTGCAGCCATGAAATTAAAAGATGCTTGCTCCTTGGAAGAAAGCTATGACAAACCTAGACAGCATATTAAAAAGCAGAGACATCATTTGCCAACAAAGGTCCATCGAGTCAAAACTATTGTTTTTCCAGGAGTCATGTATGAATGTGAGAGTTGGACCATAAGAAAGGCTGAGCGCTAAAGAATTGATGCTTTTGAATTGCTGTGCTAGAGAAGACTCTTGAGAGTCCCTTGGACAGCAAGAAGATCAAACCAGTCAATCCTAAAGGAAAGCAACCCTGAATACTCATTGGAAGGACTGAAGCTCCAATACTTTGGCCACCTGATGCAAAGAGTCGACTCACTGAAAAAGACCCTGATACTGGAAAAGATTGAAGGCAAAAGGAGAAAGGGGTGACAGAGGATCAGATGGTTAGTTAGCATCACTGACTCAATGAACATGAACTTGAGCAAACTCCGGGAGATAGTAGAGGATAGGGAAAGGCGGTGTGCTGCAGTCCATGGGGTCGCAAAGAGTCAGACATGACTGACCGACTGAACAACTATATACACAATTTATATTTATATCATACAATTTACACAAAAGAGATCAAACCACACATACTTTTTTGTAACTTACTCATCCTCAATGAATGATAAGACCCAAGGCTCTTTCATGCCAACCCAGGTCTCACTGTTTGCCTGGCTGCCTGATACCCCAGTGAAGGCTTATTACTGTAACCAGCCCCCATGCATGGACACATAGGCTGCTTATACTGTTGACTCTTCCAAACAAAACTGGTTCTTGGTGAATATCTACCAGCTGAAATCCTGACTGGAACTTCTGAGTCAACAACTCTTTACACCTTTGTTTTTTATTACTGCTGTATTTATTGACAATAAACAATCTGTTACCTGAATTAATTAGTTTTTAGGCTTTCTGTATCTAATTAAAAACCTAGAGTAGTTTTCGCTTAACTACATGATATTTTCTCTTTGTAAGATAAGATCAGAGACTGGCACTCCAGAAAGTCATGAGACCGAGGTTCCTTCTTTTTCTCTGCTCTTTTACACCAGGTATGTGACTTCCACCCTCAGTGGTCCAGCGTAGTTACTGGAGCTCCATACCTCACAACTGCATTCCAGGCAGCAGCAGAAAGAGAGGATAGAAAAGAGAGACACACCTCCTAGATGAGTTAGCTCCCTTTAAAGAGGCTTCCAGAAAGTCCTACATAACATTTCTGCTTACATCTCATTGACCAGAACTAAATCAAACGACCACGCCTTATAATAAGGGGGCTGGGAATGTTTGGGCAGCCATTCAGCCTGCCAAACAATTAGGTTCAGCTTCTAAGGAAGTACAAGAAAAAGGGGGCAACTAGCTTTCCCCACACATCATTACTCATCTTGATAAACTCCAAAATGCTGCTTCTTTTCAATTTTTAGCAGAAAGAGCTAGATACAGACATTTATAACAAACAAAAAGGCTCCTCTACAACTCCCACTTTCTCATGGCTCTGTTTCATCTATTAAAGCGGGCATTTGGATGGCTTCATCTGAGAGAAATAGCAATGTTCATCAATACACGCAGAGCAGACATCTAGCTCTGAGAAGTTTCTGGCACATGGCACTGGCAGCTGTCATCACAAGGAAAGCCTTGGCTCCATGTATTCCTCACAAATCCATCCTCCAGCTCTAACAAAATTCAACTCAGAGACAATCTTGTTTCAGCTAACTCCTTCCCACTCCCCCATATTTTTTGGAGAAAACTCCAGTCCTATGATTTCCTCTATAAATATCTCAGCATATATCTCTAAAAAACAGACTCACAAAAACACCACAATGCCATCATCACATGTAAAAATAAAAACTTAATACAAAAAGCTGGTGTTCGGCTTTCCAAGTCTCCAACTTTTTAACAATTTGCTTAAACAAAGAACCCAAACATGGTTCCTGCATTGCACCCATCTCTCTCTCACCCAGCCAAACTAGGTCTTGCACCCTTCTGCTTAAATATAGGAAGAGTAACATAATAAAATCATTGACAAAGAACTTATGTTTCATGTTCTGCATGGTTCAAAATCTTGTCTCTGAAAGCAATTTCCAGAATGTGTCCTCCAAAAAGGTTCACCTGAATATATAGTATCAGGTATCAGGCAGTGTGTTCAAGTATCTGGGAGACAGAATCAATTCCCTGCCTATAGCTCAGACAGAATTGGTGTGTGCACCCTCTTGGCCAACCTCTGGGCTTCAGGAATGTCCAGGGCTCCTCAAAGCTCAGTTTCCTGGTTCACATTCTCTATCCTTTCCTGCTGGAAGACTGCCCTTCCCTGACCTGGTTTCTGCCTTCTGGATTTTTCCCTGACCACATGCCTGTGTCCCAGCTTTCAACCTGCTTTGGTGGCTAGTTTTTAACCCCTTTTCCTAGATCCCAGCTTGGCTCTCCTCATCCCAGTTTTGGACCCACCCCCTTTCCCAAATTGTCATTTCCGTCATTTCCCACACACATGCACACGCACATGACCATCATCACCACTAAACACACGAGGCCAAATCATTTCTCTTTAACTGGCCATGTTATCACCGTACCTCCTATTTCCTTCTGTCTTGGAGAAATCAATCATGTTGTGAGGCAGTAACACGGCTAAACACATGCATGATAGCAATGCCCCTCCCCACAGTCTGAACATAATAACAAATGTCCAGCGTGACATGGGGACCTGGTATTGACTTGGCGCACAGAGATTCCCCAGGATGTTGAAAGATCAGAATTTACTGTATGATGTACTGACGTATACTGTGTGTCCAAACACAGATTTAGTTTGGTGGCAAAGGTGAAATCATTAGAGTCTTGTTTCAGCAGCCTTACTGGATAAACTATACTTCTAAAATCCTGGGGCTGAATTAGTGCAGTAGCCAAAGAAAGGATCACAACAGGAGAAACGCCGCTACTCTTCAAGTGTGCTCACCCTCTGCTTTCTTCCCCTGCTCTGATCCTAAATGCTCTTGGCTTATCTGCACAACACGGTCTCCTAAAATAATCCCCTCTGGGAATCTCCATCTCTGCTCCCTTCAATGGCAGAAACAAGTATCTTCTCAGTGGCCACCCTTTCAGTGAACTTTCTGCCTTCCAGAAAGAGAGCTTGGCTGGAGCAGGCTAATCTTGGGTCCTGTAAACTGTCCCAGCAGGGAAGGGGCAGGCTGCTGTGACCGAGACTTATATAAAGCCCTCCAGGGAGGCTCAGAGCCCAGCAGATGGACCGCACCAGGCAGGGCCTCCCAGCTGGCCTGGTGCCCCCTCCCAGCTGGTCCAGCCCTCCCTGCTCCCACCATGCAAGCTATTGGCTAACTCAGGGTGGCTAATTTCATCTCCTGTTATTTCCACTACAGCCCTGGCTGCTACCTTACTAGGGAATCTGAGGGAAGGTAGGTCAGGAAGCAACAGTCAGAACTATACATGGAACAACAGACTGGTTCCAAATAGGAAAAGGAGTACGTCAAGGCTGTATATTGTCACCTTGCTTATTTAACTTATATGCAGAGTACATCATGAGGAACGCTGGGCTGCAAGAAGCACAAGCTGGAATCAAGATTGCTGGGAGAAATATCAATAACCTCAGATATGCAGATGACACCACCCTTATGGCAGAAAGTGAAGAGGAACTCAAAAGCCTCTTGATGAAAGTGAAAGAGGAGAGTGAAAAGGTTGGCTTGAAGCTCAACATTCAGAAAACAAAGATCATGGCATCTGGTCCCATCACTTCATGGGAAATAGACGGAAAAACAGTGGAAACAGTGTCAGACTTTATTATTTTGGGCTCCAAAATCACTGCAGATGCTGACTGCAGCCATGAAATTAAAAGACGCTTACTCCTTGGAAGGAAAGTTATGACCAACCTAGATAATATATTAAAAAGCAGAGACATTACTTTGCCAACCAAGATCCGTCTAGTCAAGGCTATGGTTTTCACTGTGGTCATGTATGGATGTGAGAGTTGGACTGTGAAGCTGATCACCAAAGAATTGATGCTTTTGAACTGTGGTGCTGGAGAAGACTCTTGAGAGTCCCTTGGACTGCAAGGAGATCCAACTAGTCCATTCTAAAGGAGATCAGTTCTGGGTGTTCATTGGAAGGACTGATGCTAAAGCTAAAACTCCAATACTTTGGCCACCTCATGCGATGAGTTGACTCACTGGAAAAGACTCTGATGCTGGGAAAGGTTGGGGGCGGGAGGAGACGGGGATGACAAAGAATGAGATGGCTGGATGGCATCACCGACTCTACGGACATGAGTTTGAGTGAACTCCGGGAGTTGGTGATGGACAGGGAGGCCTGGCGTGCTGTGATTCATGGGGTCGCAGAGAGTTGGACACGACTGAGCGACTGAACTGAACTGAACTGATCCTTCCATCTGCTAAGTCCAGATCAAGAAAGCAAGAACTCTTTGAAAGGACAACGTTCTTGACCCGGCCAGAGAACTAGGACTGAAACCCAGGCCCATCCCTACCCCAAGGGGCTGTAGCAGCACATTTATTTCAAGGGATGGGCTGAGCTGCAAGCCCCATGGATGACAGCTATTTAGGCACAGAATCTTTGAACTAGAAGGGACTTGAGGAAGAGAGATGGTGTTGGACAACTCTCATGACTGTCGTTAAAGGATATCAGGGTAACTGTCCAATAGACATTGCCACCTCCCTAAGAGCCCTTGCATGCAGGGAGGAATAAAGGAAGGATCTGGAAAGCCAGCTGAAATGCATGGTTCGCCTCCAGTTCAGACAAAAAGCTTAATAGGAGAGACTCTGGAAGCAATAGGAAAGCTAAGATGCGGATCACTAGCAGATCTCGGAGAAGGAAATGGCAACCCACTCCAGTATTCTTGCCTAGAGAATTCCGTGGACAGAGGAGCCTGGTGGGCTGCTGTCCATGGGGTCGCAAGAGTCAGACATGACTGAAGCAACTTGGCATTCATGCATGCATTGGAGAAGGAAATGGCAACCCACTCCAGTATTCTTGTCTGGAAAATCCCAGGGATGGAGAAGCCTGGTGGGCTGCCTGCCGTCTATGGGATCGCACAGAGTCGGACACAACTGAAGCGACTTAGCAGCAGCAGCAGCAGATCTACCTCTTCCTTCTATTCCTCACTCCCAGTTCTATGGAAAATCAGGAGAGGTGATTCTACAGATAACATTTTAAATGCCATAACTGGTGAAGTACTGGTGAAGGTACTGGAAAAGTTAGGTGATCTGACAAAATATTTGTCTCAACTGAATCCTCTCAGTTCCATGCTTCAATTCATTTACCCGTACTATCTTCAGTAGGTTATTTTTAAATGCCAAAAAGGAAAAGGTCTTTCACACAGACACACACAGTCTCCTGGTCACAATCCGAGCCGCCAGGCCTTGCCAAAGGAAACTGACCACTGCAGGCGGTCAGCACCGCTGGGAAGGATGCTCTTCCGGAACCGGCAGCCAAGTCTCTCTTCTTCAGTTGTCCTGAGCTCGTTTAGTTATTGAGCAACTTTCAGCACCGTCTTGACTTGCCCATGTTAGAGTGGCTCCTTTAATCCACGTAAACTATCTACACACGTAGAAGGAACATTTCCTTTCAGGCACCACATTCCAGAAGCAACTCTTAGTAGGAAAGCATAATTTATTGGAAAAGACAACAGACAAGGCTAAAATCATGCAGGGACACGTGTAACAACTGGCTCTACAGGGAAATGAAACTCCAATTTGTTGTGTTTGCCATTCTCCAGTGTCAATACTCCCTCCTAGGCCAAGACCAAGCTACTCAGCTAACTTGCTTGAATATGGAGTTGGGAGGAGATGCAAACAGTTGGCTCTTGAAGTCAGATGTGAGCCAGTGCAAGGTCTCCTCAGCAGGCCATGAGCTGGAATGCTCAACCACAAATCATTTCTATCACTTCCAGGGCATCTCACTTGTCCTACACCAGTGCAGAACTATAGGATTTTCATTTACTTTATCTTTGTTCCCCCAAACGGATGAAATCAGGTCTTTTTTGGCTCACTATTGTGTCTTGGTCTCTTCACTGTACAGAACTGACTTAATCCTTACTTTGGGAGTCTGCTAAAATCTAGACAACTTTGGGATGACTTGATAAGCGTCTCTGGAACCAAGAGAAGCCGAAGAGTACAATGATTGAGAATAGGACTTGCCATCTAAGCAAAGAGGGTTCAAAGTCAATTCTATCATGAAGATAAGCTAGGAGAAACAACTCAATCAAAAAATCAGCAGAAGATACAAAAAGACATTTTTCTAAAGAAGACATACAGATGGCCAAGAGGCACTTGAACAGATGCTGAACATCACTAATTATGAGAGAACTGTAAATCAAAACTACAGTGAGGTATTGCCTCACACCAGTCAGAATGGCCAACGTCAAGAAATATAAGCAATAAATGCTGGAGAGAGTATGGAGAAAAGGGAATCCTCCTATACTGTTAGTGGGAATATAAATTGGTACAACTACTATGAAGAACAATACGGAGCTTCCTTAAAAACTAAAAACAGATGTACCATATGACCCAGCAGTCCCACTCCTGGTCATATACCTGGAGAAAGCCATAGTGCAAAATGATATGTGCACCCCAATGTCATAGCAGCACTATTTCCAACAGCCAAGATATGAAAGCAACCTAAGTGTCCATCGACAGATGAATAGATAAAGATGTGGAGTGTCTGACTCTATCACCCCCACTTCACACCTATGAAGAAACTGTCCCAGACAGGCGAATGACTTGGCCAAAGCCTGGACAGTCTTTGCGGCAGAACTGGGCCATCCTGAACTTCAGGTCTCCTTCCATGTCTATTTGTTACACTAGGATTCCAACCAAAGGTCATTTCTCCCTTATCAAGCTCCACGCTGGACAACAGCCCCATTCCAATGTCTGCCTCCAAAGGATGATGAATCCTCTTGACTCTCCCAGTCTGTGTCTGAACACACTGTTCCCATCCTACATTTGGCCAGGGGATCTTTCTGTGCTCAACTAGTTCTATGTGATGAAAGCAGAGCTGAGGCTCCTGGACTTCCCTAAATGGACTCTTACTTGTGAGTGATGTAAAGGCTTTGGAATTCTTAAAGGAAAAGCATGAAACAAACACTGGAGCTGGGAATGACTTGAGGG
This sequence comes from Moschus berezovskii, assembly GCF_049115385.1. Classification (NCBI taxonomy): domain Eukaryota; kingdom Metazoa; phylum Chordata; class Mammalia; order Artiodactyla; family Moschidae; genus Moschus; species Moschus berezovskii. The sequence continues at coordinate 79,247,165 of NC_142468.1, forward strand.
ATGATCTAGTCCAGCTTCTCATGGCACTGATAAGCAATCAAGGTAGGGAGCTTGAGGGACATGGATCAGATTCCCAGACTGGTTGGTCAGTGGCCAAAGGGAGCCTAGGTCCCAGGTCTCTGGCTCTTGTGTGCTGCTCTTTCACCTTCAGTTCAGTTCAGTTGCTCAGTCGTGTCCGACTCTTTGCGACCCCATGAATCACAGCACGCCAGGCCTCGCTGTCCATCACCAATTCCCGGAGTTCACTCAAACTCATGCCCATCGAGTTGGTGATGCCATCCAGCCATCTCATCCTCTGTCGCCCCCTTCTACTCCTGCCCCCAATCCCTCCCAGCATCAGAGTCTTTTCCAGTGAGTCAACTCTTCGCATGAGATGGCCAAAGTACTGGAGTTTCAGCTTTAGCATCAGTCCTTCCAGTGAACACCCAGGATTGATCTCCTTTAGGATGGACTGATTGGATCTCCTTGCAGTCCAAGGGACTCTCAAGAGTCTTCTCCAACACCACAGTTCAAAAGCATCCATTCTTCAGCGCTCAACTTTCTTCACAGTCCAACTCTCACATCCATACATGACCACTGGAAAAACCATAGCCTTGACTAGACGGACCTTGGTTGGCAAAGTAATGTCTCTGCTTTTTAATATGCTATCTTGTGGTCACAACTTACCTTCCAAGGAGTAAGCATCTTTTAATTTCAATCACCATCTGCAGTGATTTTGGAGCCCCAAAAAAATAAAGTCTGATACTGTTTCCACTGTTTCCCCATCTATTTCCCATGAAGTGATGGGACCAGATGCCATGATCTTAGTTTTCTGAATGTTGAGCTTTAAGCCAACTTTTTCACTCTCTTCTTTCACTTTCATCAAGAGGCTTTTGAGTTCCTCTTCACTTTCTGCCATAAGGGTGGTGTCATCTGCATATCTGAGGTTATTGATATTTCTCCCGGCAATCTTGATTCCAGCTTGTGCTTCTTCCAGCCCAGGCTAAGGCTATTTTGGGGGACTTTGAATCTTCTTCTATAGACTTGGGATTTTCCATTGCTTTTTATAGAAGGCATTGAAAAAGAAAACAGAGGCAAGATCATAAACCCAAATGTGGAAAACAAACGCAAATTCTTCCTTTTCTGTTGCATGATCAATCCTGCTATTTCTTTCCCTGGAGATGGACACGTCAATCCACTCCAGTGTTCTTGCCTGGAGAATCTCATGGACAGAGGAACCAGGCTATGGTCCATAGGGTCACAAAGAGTTGGACATGACTGAAGTGACAGCATGCTATTTCTTTACCCATTATACCCAGTGCAGGGAAGATTAGAAAATGTCAATTAAGCACCACACCTTTAAACATTCTGTGGTTTTTAAAATATAAGTGAAATCTGATTCCTAATGAGATTTCCTTGTTCAAATGAGATCAAACATCTGAATGAGTGGCATAAACACCAAGCTCAGAATGTCTTGGAATTCTTCTTTCTGAATAGTCTTAATAATTTCCTTTAGAGTACTTGCATGTCTTCAGTGAAATGACCCTATGCCTTGGTGAAACTGGGCTCTTACCATCTTCTCTAGCAAAGGCCACCCAAAAAAAGACTCCACTGTGTACCTTCATCTGTGCACTGTGATGATGCAGAGAATGTTGACCAGTTATGTAAACTGAGTATTCCTCCAGCTCTGAGGAAGCCAACCGTGTTAGGGAACCTGTCCTTCAGGAAAGAGACCTAGCTACACCTGCTTTCAGGATTGAGAGCAAATCAGTCTCCCTTCAAGACCCAGATAAACAATTCTAGTGAGGTTTGGTATACAGTCCCCTTCCTCCCTCCTTCCGATCTCCTGGGTTGCTTGCTGACATCAAAATTTGCTTTTAAAAATGGTTGCACATAGAAAGGTAGGGCTTCCGTCAGTGGCTCAGCAGTAAAGAATCCACCTGCCAATGCAAGAGACGTGGGTTCGATCCCTGGTCTAGGAAGACTCCACATGGATGAGGCAGCTAAGCCCATGAGCCAGAGCTCCTGAAGGCCACATACCCCAGAGCCTGTGCTCCACAACAGGAGAAGCCACGGCAGGGAGAAGCCTGGGTACCACAACATGGCCCCTTGCCCCCGCAACTTGATAAAGCATGCACAAAAGACCCAGCACAACAAAACATAATAAATAAATAAATAAAATAAACCAATGAGGCACAAGCTCAGATTTCCTCAATTGCACAAGGCTCCTTCAAAGGCTCTCTAGCTAATTTTATGTTTATAAGTTTGTTTGTTTTTCCTTAAAGAAGCCCCCTTCCCCAGATTACATGTTTAGCCCCTGAGTGTGCCAGGCCACGATTCTGTAGCAGAGTCACATGTACAGGTTAGGGTGATGTGGTCCTGGACTGAAACACTCAGAGTTGCCTCTTCCATTTAGGCTTCCTACAAGGACCACATCTCTCTATTTTCTGTGAAATCTACCTGATTTCCACCTGGAAGTCCCACTCTGCTGAGTTGCTGTGCACATGTACACACATACACATGTACACACACCCCTGAGGGTGGCTACCCTGTCCATGCTGGGCACAAATTGCTGCCAAGACCAAGAACTTCAGAGTCTGTGTCCCCATCCCCTCAGGCACAGCATACAACCATCCCCCTTGAGGATTAGCCCCTTCCTTGGGCTCCACTGATGGGAAAGAACAAATCTGACTCCATACTGGATCTGTTTTTTTTTGTTTTTTTTTTACTTTAACCTTTGTTTTCTATTGCTTTTGTTACTAATTAACCACTAAAGGGGTGTTGTCTATAGCTTAAAGTGTACATAATGGCCCATCTCCAGGAACCCTGCCTCCCATGCCTGGAGTGTTAAGCTAAAATATCTTTGTTTAGCTCAAAGGAAACATCCTGACTAGGCCCACCTATGAACAGCTGTAGAAAAGAAGAAATTAATAATACATTCCCTCCAGAGTCTGGCTGGAACCAGGAAATATTTGTAACAACTTACTGCCTTTTGGGGCTTCCCTGGTAGCTCAGTGGTAAAGAATCTGCCTCCTGATGTGCGATCAATCCCTGGATCAGGAAGATCCCCTAGAGAAGGAAACGGCAACCCACTCCAGTATTCTTGCCTGAGAAATCCCATGGACAGAGGAACCTGGTGGGCTACAGTCCATGGGGTCACAAAAGAGTAAGGCGCAACTCAACAACAACAACAAACTGCCTTTTTTAATTTATCTCCTCAACTCTCCTTCTCTGCTCTATTAAAACAACTAGCATTCAAATCCAAGCAAGATGGTTCTTTGGGACATTAGTCTACCATCTTCTTGGCCTGCTGACTTTACAAATAATGCTGCTATTCATTGTCCCAACACCTTGTCTCTTAACTGACTGGCCTGTTATGCAGTGAGTAGTATGAACTTGGACTCAGTAACAATTCTGAACCAGGTGGCAGGCACATTCCCTTCTCCAGAAACCCACTGACCTATTTCCTCTTCTGCTACAAGAGAAACTCCCTCCTCTTCACTAAGCAACTTCCTTTAAGACACTTGCCTCTTCTCTTTTCTATTCTTTTAAGATAATCATTTTGGTCTACTCTACCCCAAGTCTGAAGATAAAGCAAATGCATCGGGTAGAGGCCCTGATCAGCAAACACTCCCAAGAAGAGAGAAGACTTCACGTTAGCTCCATTCAACGTAGACAAAAAGGGCAGAGGGGAATGAAAACAGTACATTTCCATGTTAAAATAGAATGCTTGTTTCCATTAAGCCCACTTGTCAACACATGCAGCTGGTCTAGCCTCCTTATGTTTCTAATCACTGGGATAAAAGGCTGTAAGCCCTTCTTGAATTTAGATGGGTATAGAAGACAATATGGGTTGCATATAAAAGAATGCTCATTTCTAGGCTTGATCCCTGGGCCAGGAAAGACTCTCTAAGTGAGTAGCCAGCACTCTACATGGTTGGCCCAGCTCTAAACCAGGTTAGCTTTTCACTCTCCTATTTAGTGAGCCAATATTTGCAAAAGTGCTGCAAATATCACTTCAAGGAAATGTTATTAATATGTTCCGTGGCCCCGTTTTATTATATGCTTATTGTTTTTCTACTCCACATTCATTATAAGGTCCCTTATCAGGTGGTTTGCAGCTTGGGGTAGAAAGGTTCATTGCTGAGCAAGAAATAGCCACATAGTCCCTCTTGAAAGCCAGATTTGACTAAGGAAACCCCGACCTCTCCTTGGTTCCTTAATCAGCAGGACTGCCCAGTTCCAAAGGGCAGGAGAGCTGGCTGTTGATATTTACGCAGCTTGTGTGCAGGTGTGGTCCAGCCAGGCTGTAAACAGTTCAACATAAAGAAATGTACGCTCTCTTTGTGAACTGGGGTCAATTCTCTATTATTTTTGTTTGTTTTTGGTGCATGGTTTCCTGATTGCTTGAATCCATTTCACATTAATGGAATAACCAGGTGCATAAGGCTTTCCTATGCTCAAAGAGATGATGAATTCCATTCGGTGGTGAATCAGATCTTTGGGGAAGAGTGACCTCTCTCAGGGTTTTTCCCCAGGGCTTTGTAAACTCTGTGATACAATCTAGCTGAGTGTCTGCACTCCTGAGAATTACAGCTTCCAGTCCAGGTCTGTGTGCCTTCACTCACACTTCAGTTGCTCAGTCGTGTCCGACTCTTTGCGACCTCATGGACTGCAGCACACCAGGCCTCCCTGTCCCCACCAACATCCCGAGTTTACTCAAACTCTTGCCCATTGAGTCAGTGATGCCATCCAACCATCTCATCCTCTGTCATTCCCCTCTCCTCCTGCCTTCAATATTTCCCAGCATCAGGGTCTTGTCCATTGAGTCAGCTCTTTGCATCAGGTGGCCAAAGTATTGGAGTTTCAGCTTCAGCATCAGTCCTTCCAAAGAATATTCAGGACTGATTCCTTTAGGAATGACTGGTTGGATCTCCTTGCAGTCCAAGGGACTCTCAAGAGTCCTCTCCAACACCACAGTTCAAAAGCATCAATTCTTCAGCGCTCAGCTTTCTTTATAGCCCAACTCTCACATCCATACGTGACCACTGGAAAAACCATAGCCTTGACTAGACGGACCTTTGTTGGCCAAGTAATGTCTCTGCTTTTTAATATGCTATCTAGGTTGGTCATAACTTTCCTTCCAAGGAGTAAGTGTCTTTTTATTTCATGGCTGCAATCACCACCTGCAGTGATTTTGGAGCCCAAGAAAATAAAGTCTGCCACTGTTTCCGCTATTTGCCGCTCCATCTATTTGCCATGAAGTGATGGGACCGGATGCCATGATCTTTGTTTTCTGAATGCTGAGCTTTAAGCCAACTTTTTCACTCTCCTCTTTCACTTTCATCAAGAGGCTCTTTAGTTTGTAACTTTCTGCACTTCTTCACTTTCTCTTTAGTTCTTTCTTCACCCTTAGGTGGTGTCATCTGCATATCTGAGGTTATTGATATTTCTCCCAGCAATCTTGATTCCAGCTTGTGCTTCTTCCAACCCAGCGTTTCTCATGATGTACTCTGCATATAAGTTAAATAAACATGGTGACAATATACAGCCTTGACGGACTCCTTTTCCTATCTGGAACTCCTTTTCCTATCCAGCCTGTTGTTTCATGTCCAGTTCTAACTGTTGCTTTCTGACCTGCATACAGGTTTCTCAAGAGGCAGGTCAGGTGGTCTGGTATTCCCATCTCTTTCAGAATTTAAAGTTGCCAAAACAACACTCTTGCTAATGATGTTTTAAATTTCCCTGTTACCCAACTTAGTGCTAAGCACACATGAGGAACAGAATAAATAGTTCTCTGTTGGTTCCCCCTCTCTGTATTTAGCCTGTAACTAGAATGCCCAAGGAGGGAAACTCCTCCTGAATCAATCTGCTGATACTGGATGCCACTTTAAGCATACCTGAGCCTTCTATCACTATCGCTGTATTTTATCTCTAGAACCCACTGGTGCCTATCTCTATATTGAATTAATCTGACATTTTTAAGCCTTTAGCAAAGCACCACCAAATTTGCCCAGGATGTTTACTATCAATTACTCATCCTAACATGTCTGTTGGGCAGGGGAGTGTAAGCACTGGCATTTTATAAAACAGGAAACCTATTCCTGATGACACAGAAGGAATCTGAGACAGAACCATGATTGGAGTTCTAGATACACACTCAGGGCTTACATGACTTGAGACAATGGTGGGTATTTTCATCATTGACTCATTATTCAAAGCATGACCTTCTCCAAAAAGCCTTTCTCAACCACTCCAGTGCACAGGGACTCTTTTCTAGCGGACCCCTCCCTAACCACCTCTCAAACTCCTAACACACACTATATTTTTATGTTATGCTGGTCTTTAATCACATGCTCTTTACAATTATTTTCAATGAATAACAATATCTTCTCTCTGGAATATTACCTCCTTAAGGATACTCCTGTCTGTGTTCCTCTACCACCCCCAGCACCATGCTTATTCCAAGATGAAGCTGAGAACGCACTGCCTGTGACCACCACTAGCCTGGATGGCTGTAATTGAGGATGATAAATTGATATAAAAGTGAATCAGGATGTGGTTCTCAGATTGATCCAAAAAGGACAAACAGATAACCCCTCCCAGGTACTGCCTCCTTGGTGGTATTCTCTGACCCAAGCAGGTAACAGCTACTGTCTCCCTACAGTCCTTGCAAGAGTCTTGCTCAGCAGGTACCCATCCATGAATGCCTGCTTCACCTCTCAAGTTCATGTAGAAAAGTCTGATGAGCTAACCGTGAAATGAGTGACCACTGACTGTCAGAATGCCCTGGGTAACAGCCTGCCCCCTGTGCTCAACCAGCAAGCCTAAGGGAAAACTTGCCTGTCTACCCAGCAAGCTCCCCATTTAATCTGACCAAACAAAAACCCAAAACATAGTGACTCAAAAAGCCAATTAAAAAAAAAAAGGTTAAAAAGTTCAACATAGAAAGTTTGGGAAATGAAGAAAAGAAGCCTAAGTTAAAAAATGATCCATTATTTCACCACCCAAAGATACATACCAATAACATGCTGGTATATTTTTTTCTAGTCTTTTTATTTTTTGTGTAAAAATATTTTGCTAATGTAACAAAAACTGCAATTTTGTAACCTGACTTTTTTCACTTAGTGGTAACATCTCACTTAGCATTTTTCGTGTTATTAAAAATTCCAAAAGCATGATGTTAATGGCTTCATATTTCTTACCACAGAGGTACTTTGATAATTTAGTCATGCTTCTATTACTATTCTCTTCACACCTCATATTAATGTTACTGGAGGAGTCCCAGACTGGGAAGCCTGCCCCAAATCATTCCATTGAAGTTCTGGTTAGGAAACAGACAAATAGATTCTCTTCCCATTGGAGAAAATAACTACGATATCTCATGACAAACCGATGTTTTCCAACTATACAAAAATGGCCAGTGTGACTGACCCTGTTGATATTCTAGCCCATATTTCCCTTGATCTAGTCACCTACAAGATGGCAGACCCATTCCTTGCCCTCTGGCAGCTTCTCATCTAAAGCATCAAGCCTTTCTCCTTCTCTACTTGGAGATTTTCTTCAGGAGTCAAAGCCTCCAGAAAAACCCTCAACCAAGGAGGGCAGAGTTGATGGATAAATACTTTCAATTTCTTTGACCCTCCCTGGGAAAGTTGTGATGCTCCTTCTACTCATTTACTTGATGGTCCTGGTGGGACCGAGCCACAGTCGCCAGCAGGGGTAATCCACTTATTACCAGCTTTCCTCTCCTGCTTTACTTGTCCCATTCCTTCAGAGATGCTTCCTGGGATCTGCCCCCAAAGAGCTGACTAACCTCAGCCTTGTCTCCAGATCTGTTTGGGGAAGCTCAGACAAAAACAGTCACCCAAGAGCTTACCTAAAAAAGAATACAGACATGGAAAATCCTAGTATTTCACAGCTGGCCAATAAACTACTGCTAGTCTTCACTCTATGTGGAAAATACAAGAGTTTGCATCACTAACATAAGGACTGAAACTTTCTTCCTTTTGGAGCCATCTTGACTCCCTTCCATCCTCTGAAATTTCTCTCCATGATTTTGAGTGTAAATCGAATGCCATTTCCCTTTATTCAGTGGCCGTTCTTTAGAACACACACATTGTTTGTCCTTAGGGCTATTTAGAAATCAGCACTGTCACCTTCAGTAGTTATTCTGTGAAGAATCTGGGGACAAGTAATTTGAAATGTCAGTGGATTTAAATAGACCAAAGTGCCTGCTAAATCCAACCAACAGGTTAATAGTCTCTGTTTATACAGCTGTGACTTGATCTAAACCTGCAGCAGCAGTCAAGTACCATATAAATAATTCACCGAGGACTGCTTGAGGCCAATTCATGAAGCAATGACTGTTTGAAATAAGTCAGAAAGCCAAAAGTCTTTGAAACCTCAAATTATTTACAAAAGAATTGAGACACCTCTTTCTATGTAAAATAATGCAAACCTTTCACACATTTTTAAAATATTCTCTACTAAGAAGTATTGTGTAGCCCAATGATTTTCTCCCCTCTTTGGACCCCCATTTTCCATGCTGGTAAACTTTTTTCTTCTTCAGTTCTTGCTTTTATGCTATTTAGCATTTAGAGACAGATTAAAACCTCCAGAGACTAAATTATGATACATTTCCCATTCCTTACTGATATATAATTGAAAACTAACACAAAATGAGTAGTAGAATGACTACAAAGTTCTAATATTTCCTCTTGTGCATACTTTGATGCTTTCTTGAAATATCAAATATATTTCAAAAATATCTCTTTTCTGAAACCCTAATTATAGGCTGAGTTTGCCTATTCAGTAGCCCCATCAGTGGCACACCCAAGACTATGGACCATTTTGTAACACAGAATTATGCACTGAAAAGCTGGCTGAAGTCCCAAGTCACATATTCAACTACATCCCATACACACAATAGCCAAAGAATGAAAAGATGCTCCAAATGTGGCCCTCTGGTTGGTACTCAGACAGGAGATTAATTTATTTTTCAAAAAAGTGACAAATCTCACCAAGGATGGCTAACTGTGATGCCAGAGCTCCACCAAAGAAGGGTATTACCAGTAAAAATCAAATTAATCTACATATAACCAAACACATGTCTCCAGGTTTTTCTACCAGCAACCAAAAACAAATTGAATCTAAAATAGCCACTAGACAGGCCTGGCAGCACAGCTGATTTATCAGCACTCATGCTGGCCAAAATCCTCAGCTGGATTTGACATCCAGGAGATGAATGGGAGCAAACCGTTCAAACAATTCAAGTGGTCTGACGTAAAGCTCCACATCTTAGGGTTCTCTCAGTTGACAAGGAGAAAAGCCCAACTCAAACTAGCTCAAAATAAAAAAGGAGGTGGAGAGGTTTTGGTTTATGTACCTGGGGATCGCTGGGTCTTTAGGAAAGTCAGGGGACTTCAAGCCAGTCTGAATATAGGGGCTTGAACACTGCTCCTGTCTTTCCTTTCTCAGCGCTGGCTGCCTGGAACATGGGAGGCAACATTCTACAAACCAGAGCCTCTTCTTCATCACTTCAGTGAGTCTGGGGCTGTCCCTGTGTGGCTCAGCTTGTATCACTTGCCCCCTGCTTAGTTTCAGGCTATTTTGGCCAAGGCTTGGTTAATCCCAGCCATAAATCTAGAGGTGGGGCTGCCCACATACATGTAAACAGAGAATGAGAAGAGGTGATTCTGCAAGAGATGCTGGGGAGCAAGGAAAGATGTTTACCATGACACCTTATCCCTCATTTATCTTATGTTGGCTGAAAGCAGCATTCAACCATATCCTGTGTCTTCCTGCTAAAAGCAGCTGGAAGAGACCCTCAGCTTAACAGGAGCGCAACACCATTTGTTGCTCGATTGACTGACTTCATCAGAACAATAGAAAACCAAGGGGTTTGCTTTGAGCAAGGGCCATGTATGGCAGTCTGCAAAGACAAAGGACCTCACTAAAGGGCAGAACTTACCCACACAGGTTGTTAATAAGATTCATACAGCTTGAGTCTCTGTAGATACCTGCCTACCTTAGAAAGCATTTTAACTTCAAACAAGAAGCCCAAAAAGGCTAGGATATCTGAGTCCATCCAGACTAGATACCCAACACCCCTGAACAACATTTTTGAGTGGTGAACTTGTGGGAGGTCCTGTGTATAGGGGGACTGGTTAGCTCCTTACACAATATTTTGACAACTTCACAAGCATTTTGAAGTCCCTACTTTCTCACCAGTGAATCAACCAAAGCCTGTGTGATAGAGCATTACAGAAAAAACATTGGGGTGGGTTCTGGTCACCTTGTTGCTATTAATAAAGATGTGTGATTTTGAGCAAATCACTTAGTCTCTCTGAGCATCAGTCACCTAATCTATAAAACAAGGAATTTATTCTCTGTAAACTCTAACAGTCTACAATCCACAACTTCCTGAGCTCTGCAATAGGGCAGTGACTCTTAACCTTGGCTGAACATTAGAAATAGCTTGACAGCTTTAAAAACAACCCAGGGAGTACTTCCCTGGTGGTCCAGTGACTAAGACTCCAAGCTCCCAATGCAGGGGGCTCAGGTTTGATCCCTAGTCAGTAAAGTAGATTCCATATGCCATAGCTAAGAGTTCGCACGCTGCAACTAAGAAGAAAGATCCTGAAAGCCACAATGAAGATCTAAGATCCTGCAACTAACACCTGCTGCAGCTGGTCGAATGAATGAATAATATTAAATATACACCCCCCCCCCAATGCCTAGGTCACAACTCAGACCAATTGCATGCATATTTCTGATGATAAGAGCTAGAATGGCAACCACTCCAGTATTTTTGTCTGGAGAATTCCATGGACAGAGGAGCCTGGCAGGGCTCCAGTCCATGGGGTCACAAAGAGTTGCACATGACTGAAGCTACAGCACAGCACATACACTCTAGGTGATTTGAAGCCAAGGTTAAGAACTACTTTCCTATTTCATTCTGCAATCTTCTGGAAGAGCAAACTGAATGGGGTTAAAAATTGTACCTGAAAAATACATACTGGAGGTCCCATTGCAGCCACTGTGGCCCTACAGCTAGTGGCATCTGCCGTGAGCATTTCACTTACTGCCTTAGAAATTACTGTCTTTTACTGGTGACTGGTACCATCTGGCACTCAGCATATTCCAGAGCAGGTTTCAAGAATTAGGGTAGTATTATTTTGGGTGCTAAATTCTTAACAAAAAAAGGCTTACCTAAAACCATTTTCAGGATATTTTTCACTCTTAAGAGAATAGAAAACTTCAAGGTACTTCTCGTGGTGCATAATGAACTAGGAAATGAGAGACATCCAAGCAATAGTTTAATCATTTTCCTCTTATGTAATAACACATGTTTTTGTTCAATCACATGAATCATCAAATTTTTCTAACATAAGAATGCATTGAAAAGCAGGGGGAAATATATTTTTGGCAATTAGCTGCTTTTTAAAAGAAAAAATCATCATCAGTTGAGCTTTCTACAGTTCAATAATACCAACCAGCATTTATGTCACTTTCAATGATAGGCTGGTCTGTTTCACTGAACTTTTTTTCCTAGGAAAAAATTGCTATACAATTTTGTGATTCATATCCATACCTCCTGCCACATAATCGCATGTTCCATGCAAGCCTGCCTCCTACGTGCAAGGGCTTGCTTTTCACCTTTGTTGTTTGTTCCTTCTCCTCTCTGCTTTGTGAGCTCTGATGCCCTTTGAAAGTACCAAGCCAGAAATAACTTCGATTGAAGTTTCAGGAAGCTACCTTGCCTTCATGAAATGCCATTCATTTAAAGACTTCTTAAAATATATCTGACAGGATTTTTTTTTAATGACAGAAATGAAGTTGATGGAAAGGTGAGCCCTCTTCACCTCTTTTTTTTTTTTAAAGGAAACATTTGGTGATTAAATAAAAACACATGCCTCAGTTGACCAAAGTTAACTTTATTTTCTTCAAAGAGGCTCAAACTCATGGGACCTATTTTCCTCTTTGGTTAGGGAGGTCCTTGGGTATAAAGGGGGATTTGTGCTTATTTTATATGGCTTCAAAATCAGTATTTCCTACACTTCAGTGTAGACTGCACTTCTATGGGAATGCTCAAAACTACCTCTTCTACAAAACCCTTTCTATTGTAATTTCTCATAATAATTCAGATTTTTGGCTTCTCTTAATTAATCACATTGTCTAATAACACCAGACTCCATGCCCAAATGGCAACCTTTGCTGGGGTTGAGAAGACATCACTCCTTTTAGAAGGAGTCTGGGTCCCTAATTCACCATTGTCTCTGTCACTCCGACTTCACTCACTTCAGGTATCATTTGTTCTCTGGGGTCTTAGGAAAGTTTTCATTGCTCTCAGACTCCCTGAACTATCAGAGTTTTAAGAATTGTGTATTAGACTGCAAGGAGATCCAACCAGTACATCCTAAAGGAGATCAGTCCTGGGTGTTCATTGGAAGGACTGATGCTAAAGCTGAAACTCCAATACTTTGGCCACCTCATGTGAAGAGTTGACTCACTGGAAAAGACTCTGATGCTGGGAGGGATTGGGGTCAGGAGGAGAAGGGGATGACAGAGAATGAGATGGCTGGATGGCATCACCGACTCGATGGACATGAGTTTGAGTGAACTCCGGGAGTTGGTGATGAACAGGGAGGCCTGGCGTGCTGTGATTCATGGGGTCGCAAAGAATCAGACATGACTGAGCAACTGAACTGAACTGAACTGAAGGATTTTCTGGAGAAAATCATTAGGTAGATAAAGATATAGACAGATATTCTGTATCTATCTATCTAGCTATCTATCTACACACACACGTACATACAGATGGAGAAGAGCAAAGAGATATATTGAATGATTTTTAAGAGTTTGGATCATGTGATTGTGGGGACTGTCAAGTCCAAAATTTATAGGCAAGCTAGAAATTGAGGTAAGAATTGATCTTGCAGTCTAAAGTCCAAAATCTAGAAACTTAGGCAAGGTTTCTATGTTGCAATCTAAGAGGCAGAATTTCTTCTTTGGGAAACTCCAGTCTTCATTCTTAGGGCCTTCAACAGATTGGATGAGGCCAACCCACATCACAGAGAGTAATCTGCTTTATGTAAAGTCTATTAACCACAACTTTAAAAATGCCTTCACAGCAACATCCAGACTGCTGTTTGACAAATAATTTGGTACCATAGCCTAGCGAAGTTGACGTGTAAAATTAACCATCACAGAGATGCAGACAGCAGGGCCCCTTTCTCAGAAATATAATGTTTATATAACCCTTGTTTCCCCTCCACTCTCCTCCTTCCTTAACCAGGGGGTTTCTCTAGTCCTGAAACCAGGAAGCCTCACATTAACCGAAAATTATTGGTGCTATCCTAAGAAATCTTTAGTCTACTACAGCAGCCTTTCCCTGAGTCATACATACTCCAAGGCTGTAGCTGCCTAAGTCGGGGAATCGCCTGGGTACAACCACATATGGGAAACCACATCCTCAAGTAGTACTTCAGAACATCACCTGCCCCCATTACATTCCATCAGTATTCATCAGTGCTGTTTCAGTTATGCCCTCTTTTTTCCTCTTTCTGCCAAAATTATAAAAAGTTTCCTTTATGACTTATTGCTAATTCTTCATCACCCACTTACTGTTAAATATATTTTCACCCTGACTTCTACTTTCTACCTCCACCCAACTGGAGCCATGCACTGGGGAGTTCTTGATGACTCTTTATCTTTAAGATTCTCTTGGGTCCATGGTGTCTTTGACCCTTAGCTGCATTTGGGAATGTTACTATGTCTTTCTTTTTGACTTTTTCCCTCTGATTATCTATTTGCAGGAAAATCTCTAACTGACATCCTAGGCATGGTATTTCCCAAAGTTTTTCTTCAGCTGGGCTCTCTTCTCCACCACTACGTAACAATTTTATCTACTCTGAAACTTAATCACCATGATAAAGAAGACTCCAAAACATGTATCTCTAGCTCTAACTTATTTCATAAGCTCTAGACTGATAATTTTTCCCCATATTCAGGACCTCTCCACCTAGCCGTCCCTCTGGTACCTAAATTTCATTATGTCAAAAAGTTATCATTGGATAAAAAACGAAGAACCTACAAAATGCTGTCTATAAGAGACATACTTTAGGGCGAAAGACACACATAGATGGAAAGTGAGGGGATGAAAAAAGGTATTTAATGCAAATGGAAACTACAAGAAAGTGGAGGTAGCAATAATCACATCAGACAAAGCAGACTATAAAACAAAGTCCATAAAAAAGATACATACCATATGATGATAAAGGAGTCAATACAAGAAAAGGATATTACACTCACTAACACATATGCACCCAATATCAGAGCACCTAAATATGTAAAACAAATACTCAGACATAAATGGAGAAAGCGATAGGAACACAATCAGTGTAGGAGATTTTGACACCCCATTGATATCAATGCATAGACCTTCCAGACAGAAAATAAATAAGGTAACAGAACTTCTAAATGACAGAAGGAAACAGTTGGATTTAACTGATATCTACAGGACACTATATCTGAAAAAGCAGAGTACACATTATTTTAAAATGCACGTGGAACATTCTCTAGGATAAACCACATCCTAGGACACAAAACAAGTCTCAACAAATTTAAGAGAATGGAGTTTATTTCAAGCATCTTTACTGACCATAGTGGTATGAAACCAGAAACCAACTATAGAAAGAAAAATGGGTGGGGGGGGAAACAATCACGTGGAAACTAAACAAAATGCTATTTAAAAAATGAGTCAACAACAAAATCAAAGAGGAAATCAGAAAATATCTCAAGACAAATGACAATGAAAATATAGAATCCATGGAATGCAGCAAAAGCATTTCTAAGATGGAAGTTCACAGCAATACAGACCTTCCTTGAGAGATAAGAAAAAAACTCAAACAAAAACCTAAACTACCACCTAAAAGAATTAGCAAAAGAACAAAGAAAACTCAAAGTCAACAAAGGAAGGAACTAAGATCAGAGAAAAAAATAAGTAAAATAGAGATAAAAAGCCAACAGAAAGGATCAATAAAACCAAGAGCTGCTTTATTGAAAGAATAAACAAAATTGACAAATCTCTTCTTAGGTTCACCAAAAAGATAAGACAGAGGACCCAAATAAACAGAATAAAAAATTAAAGAGGAGAAATAATAAATGGTAGCACAGAAATGCAAAAGAATCATAAGAAAAGACTACGAACAGCTAACTGCCAACAAACTAGACAATTTAGAAGAAATGTACACATTTCTAGAAACATACAGCCAGCCAAAACTGAGTCTAGAACAAACAGATAATTTGAACAGATCAATCACTAGAAGTGACACAGAAGCTGTAATTTAAAAATTAGAAAAAAAAAAACAACTTCCTGCTAACAAAAGTCTAGGACCAGACAGCTTCACTGGGGAATTCAACCAAAATTACAAAGAAGAACTTATACCTATCCTTTTCAAATTATTCCAAAAGACTGAAGAGGAGGGAATACCCGCAAAGTTCATTCTATGATGCCACCATCACCCTGACCAAAACTGGACAAGTGAAAATGAAAGTAAAAGTTGCTCAGTCACATCTGACTGTGTGCAACCCCATGGACTATAGAGTCCATGGACTTCTCCAGGCCAGAATACTGGAGTGGTATCCTTTCCCTTCTCCAGGGGATCTTCCCAACCCAGGGATAGAACCCAGGTCTCCTGCATTGCAGGCAGATTCTTTCACCAGCTGAGCCACAGGGGAAGCCCCAGAACCAGACAAAGACATTACCAAAATAGAAAAGTAAAGGCCAATGTCTTTGATGAATATAGATGTAAAATTCCTGAACAAAATACTAGCAAACTTAATCCAACAATGCATAAAAAGGATCATACACCAAGTGCTGCTCATAGAAGGTACTTCATGGATCTTTGTAGAAAGAAGTATGTGTTAATCTCGTTTATCTAGTGGCCACATACAGATTGCAAATATACTTTGATGATCCTCATAAGGTTTTAAACATTTTAAAATTAGTTGCTTAACATTCAATAAATCAGAAATACACATGCAAAAGCTGGATTTCCAGCTTTCCTTTAAAACACTGTGACATTGAGAAACACAGGACCTACATTCTTTGAATTGACTGGAGCTAATTCAAGTGCCCACCCCTTGGGACAGGGCCTAGATGCTCCAATTAGCCATACTTCCTTCTCACTCTATTTAATGTACAAACCTGATCCCATTACAGGCTTTTTGAACCCCTAATCTAAGTCATTCAGGACTAAAACTTCATTTCACCCACCAGTCAGGCTCTTCCTATAAAAACATGCTAAAGAGTCTTGCAGATTTCACCCTGATCTTCATCTCTGGCCTGATCCATGAAGACTCATTTCAGAAGGGCCAGTGGAGACATTCCCTACACCAGTTACTGCCTGTGATCTCATCCTGATTACTTCGGCCTTTCTTCTCTTCTGTTTCAAGTGAAAGCAAGCCAAGGTTCTAAACAAAAACAAGCTTTCATCTTCACTCTCCTTAAGGAACAAATTAGAGCAATGACTGCCAACCCATCTCCAGTGCAAGTACCTCCACAGAACATGAACAGCAGTCTGACACGGCTCAGAGGCCCTGGAGCTTCACGGGGAAACGAAAGACTCAGCACTAGTGGTTCCAGAAATGTTTTTAGATAAAATGTGAATGCCCTAGAAGCCCTCTGGTTATTTTTTTCTAAAGCAGATATTCAGGGACTCCCAGGAATCCTCCAGATAATTAATGAAATTTATCCCTTTCCATCCAGTTACCTAGTTCACTGCAGACTCAGTCTCCATCACTGAACAAGCCAGTATGGTCTGTGAACAGACTCAACTCCGACTCTACAGCACAGTAGAAACCCCAATGATGAACACGAAATGCAAATTGCTGAGTGGGGTCCCAGTTAAGATGAGAAGGGAAATAGGGAAAATCTTCAACTGGAAGTATGTATCAAATTCCTCAAGTTTTACTGCAATCTGATTCACCCACAGCTACTTTTTTCTCAGGGAAAATTTATATATATATTGTACACACATTGGTTAATAATTGTACATACATTGGTTAACATTTGACTATGTTTCTCTTCTTCCAGAACTTTGGAAAATACAACTAGATGTATCAGGAACACGTGAGCCAGGTTGTTTTATTAACACAAACACAGTTTGTATGAAAAGTGACAGTGAGATGCTGTCATTTTTCCAGATGCCTCAACTTTAAAGAAGCAGGGGGTTTTAAAAACTCTCCTTAGCCTTATTTTTGACCATAAATGTACCTAATACAGATTCTTAGACATGTGTTATTATGAGAAATGATCTTCCATGCAGCTGGGCAGGCAGTGGAGGGACTAAAGGTCATTGATTTAATTCACCAACACCTCCTACATGTGCAGGGACAGCACATCCGCTGGGGCCTCTCCTGTGGGTGGGAGCTGGGACACTGGGCTGACTCAGACCAGCCTGACGAAGGGGTCAGCAATGGCCGTGGGCAGGTGCCAGCAGACGCAGACAAAGACCCTGCTCCCACGTGCAGTCACCTGGTGACAGCAGTGACAAATGATTAAAAAAAATAATAACAACACAGGCATGCCCAGTTCTGGTCTTCTGCAGGACTGAAAGTCAGCTGGGGCTCCTTGCTTCAGAGACATTGGCTAGGTGCTAACCTAGGTGGGGGCTTGCTCAGCACCCTGACCCCCTCCTCCACAAGCACCTACCCCTCCATATCTCTCTGTGCCACTGTCCTCTCTGGCTGAGAAATCTCGGCTCTGCCATCTCTCCTTCCCATCCCTGAATGTCTGCTCAGGTCCTGCCGGCCCAGAGCTCACAACCTGGCCGCTGGAGGGGCTGGGCCCTGCCTGCAGGAAGGTCTGTGCATCCACAAAAGGTCCTGCTGGCTCACTGTTTTGCGTTCAGCCATTCCACATGCCCGCAGGTGAGTGTCCCCACTGAAACTTCAACGCGCGGCTCCCCCTTCACTAACTCCTATTGTGAAGGTGAGGGCAGGTTCCCACCCCTACCCCTGAGACAGCTGGCTCTGAGGTCCTGTCTCTGCACCTTCCAGCCACTCCCAACTCTGCCCCAGGGGCTCCTCTGTCACTGTCCTACTACACAACTCTAATCTTGTTAAGGGTGTAGCATCTGTTTCTTCTCGGTCTTTTCTGTCAGTATGGGCTTTGCTTCCTTCCTGTTAGAAACAGGGAGAACCTTGAGGACATGGACTGCAGGGATTTTTTTTTAATATTTGTTTTTTAATTTTTGGCTGCGTTGCATCTCCATCGCCTTGTGCAGGCTTTTCCTAGTTGCAACAGGGCGGGGCTGTCCTCCAGCTGTGGTGTGCGGGCTTCTCCTTATGCGGGCTTCTCCTTCTCTGCTTGTGGAGCGTGGGCTCGAGGGCATAAAGGCTTCAGTTGTGGCTTGGGGACTCCAGATCAAAGGCTCAGTAGTTGAGGTACACTGGCTCAGTTATCTCACAGCATAAGGGATCTTCCCTGACCAGGGATTGAACCCATGTGCCTGGCATTACAAGGCAGATTTTTAACCACTGGGCCACCAGGGAAGCCCAGGCTGCACAGATTTTAACACTGGGCGTTCTGAAGGGGCCTTATGGAAGTACCAGGGAGAAAACATGATGGGCAGGGAGACAAGAAGAGAGGGACCACAGAGGTGGAAAACCAGCTCATCCCTTTTCACGTCCTTCATAACATTCAAAAGAGATTCATGCTACCCATTTCTCAGGTAGAACACTGAGGCCCACAGACTGTGATGAAAGCAACCACAGACTCATAAGCCTAGACTTGCAACTCAGCGTGCTCGCTATGAAGCTGTCTAGTCTTCTTTTGACCTATTTAGATATTTTAGCAAAAGCAGGAAGAAGCAAAAGAAGTATTTCTTCTATTGGGATAAAGGGAAAAAAATAAGAAACTAATGGAAACTTCCCTTTCTGTCATTCATGGTGGAGGTAAATAAAGGAGCAGATCTGCCAAATTAAGCCCCTTTGCTCAGCACACCCCACTTTCCTTGTGCATTTCTGTTACACCTGAAGGAGGAGGCCAGAGGCCCCAGCGTGCCTCAGCCTGTCCCCAAGCACTTACTGAGTGATCATGGGTGTGGAGCCTGTGCTAAGCGCATGGTTCAAAACGCCTAACAAATGAAGTCAACTCGGAGCCATTCTAAACAGTGAAGGGCAAGCCTATTTTGCCTGGCAGGAAAAATCTGCTACTTTTCTACCTTATTTTCACTGCTTCAGGGAAACTGTAAGAATGACAAAGTTACTCCCACATCCGTTCCCATGGCTCAGTGAGGTGGAGGTCGGGCAGGAGAAGTAGAGAGGACCATCAGGGCTTCCCGCCAGCACTCCTGGTGAAGGCGGGACTCATTCTGTCAAGTAAGATGAAGACACAGGAGGTTTCCTGAATCGAATCTGGACCAATAACAAGAGGAGAGGGCATGGTCTGTGTTAGGAGGGAGGGGGGTTAAGGGGCAGCTGAATGATTTAGCCGCCACTGGGCAGGGCGAGAGCAGTCAGGTACCTGGTGGTTGCTAAGTGGGAAAACTTGATGCCCTGGGGTGCTTTGAGGTCTCCAGCATCGCCCAATAATAGAACAGAACAGTTGGTGCCAAGACCTCCCTCTCAGAAGCCAGGTCAAGCCAGGCCTCTTTGCAGGTGGGGCCAGGGCTGGCAGCAGAGCTGGCATCCAAATGCCCACTAACTCTTCGAGTGGCATTATCTCGGTGCCACAGGACTTAGTCGACTAAGCCAGAGCACAGCAGAAAGACGACCTGGGAATTCCGAAGGGTAAGACCTTGCATTCCACGAAATCCCAAAGTCATCACAACAGCCTTGGGTAGCATCTCAATCCTGCAAGTGACCCTGCTCTTGCCCAACATGGGACATGCTTTACTTTTTATCACACCCACACTGGAGCAGGGGCTTCCCTGGTGGCTCAGAGGGTAAAGCGTCTGCCTGCAATGCAGGAGACCTGGGTTCGATCCCTGGGTTGGGAAGATCCCCTGGAGAAGGAAATGGCAACCCACTCCAGTGTTCTTGCCTGGAGAATCCCATGGACAGAGGAGCCTGGCGAGCTACAGTCCACGGGGTCGCAAAGAGTCGGACACGACTGAGCGACTTCACTTTTCACTTTCACTGGAGGGGACACATTCTCTCCTGACTGGCTCCTGTTAGGTATGACTTGACCAAGATACCTGGCTGATGGCTCAGGGGTTAAGGATTTGGATTCCGCTCAAGTGCACACATATCTAGGAAGCCTCGGCCTTGGCAGCTGGTAGGGGGAAAGTTTGCTGAATGTAATGACAACAATCCATTAATGTCTAAACAAATAATTAAAACTTTCCCCCTCCTGGTCAGCCAAGGTGGAGGCTTCCTAGACATGTGTGCACTTGAGCAGAATCCAAACTCAAAATGAGAATAAAATGTGCCCACTGAAAAATCTACCGTTCTCTTGCCTACTACCACCCCATCCATCCCACTCTCCACCCCTCAAAGTAAGCATTTCACTAGCTTCTCAGTATCTCTGCAGTGTTCCTTTATGCAAATACAAGTAAATATGAAAATGCTCATTCCCCATCCCTTACACAAAATGCAGGCAACTGTATACACTGTTGTGCATTTTTGCTAGCAGTCATTCTCACTTTACTAAGAACTTCCTCATTCATTTTTGTAACTATGTAGGGTTTATGTGGTTCCATCACAATTCATTTATCTGGTCCACTATAGATGGTCTCTTAGACTGTGTTTGATTTTTGCTATTACAAAAAAGGGCTACAATGGAAAATCTTATATTAATACATGCATCCTGTTAAATATATGAAAGCTACATGTAGAAAAATTGCCAGCAGTGAGACTGATGGACCCGCGGCCTAATGCATTTGTAATTTTGAGGGATAAAACCCACTGTCTCCCATCCAGCTAACCTGTGTGCCCTCATAAGCATCGTAGGGAAGCACCTGTCTGGCAGGGGAAACGTTTGAGGAGAGCCAGCTCCCCATGCAGGGGCAGCCCTGAAGACACCTGAGACAGAGCACTGAGCGGCAGCAGGCTGTTGGGGCTGTACTGAGTAGCATCCAGAAGAACACTGGAATGAGGCTCAGAGAGAATAAGCCCACTGGAGTCACCATGGGCTCAGAAAGTGCCCTGTGCATGGTCAGCCCTTGGGAGACCTATTTTAGAATAGAACATGACCAACTGCTTTAGACCCTTAGAAGAAGAACTCAAAAACAGTTTCATGTCCTCAAGACCAGTTCTTGGAGAATGAAATAATGCCATCTGCCATATGGATGGACCTAAAGAGATTAGGGTGTGGACTTCCTTTGTGGCTCAGCTGGTAAAGAATCCGCCTGCGATGCGGGAGACCTGGGTTGGGAAGATCCCCTGGAGAAGGGAAAGGCTACCGACTCAGGTATTCGGGCCTGGAGAATTCCATGGACTGCATAGTCCAGGGGTCACAAAGAGTTGGACATGACGGAGCAACTTTCACAGAGACTGTCATACTACATGAGGTCACTTATATGTGGGATCTAAAAACGATTCACATGAACTCATCTACAAAACAGAAATGGATACACACACATAGACTAGACAACAAACTTAAGGTTACCAAAGGGGAAAGGGGATGGGAAGGGACAAATTAGGAGTTTAGGATTAGCAGATACAAACTATTATATATAAACAAACAAGGTACCACTGTATAGTACAGGAAACTATATTCAATATCCTGTAATCAGCTATAATGGACAAGAACATGTGTGTTTGTGTGTAACTGAATCACTTTGCTATATGCCAGAAACTAACACAACATTGTAAATCAACTATATTTGTTAGAAAAAAAGAAAAAGACTATTCACAGCTTTTGAGCTCATGAGCCTTTCAGTGCCAGGGGCTGGAACCCTTGTGAAAGATGGGAGGGTGGTGGGCGGGGATCAGGATGGACAGTTCTCCTTTCACCTCAGCCTGGCGAGGACTACCCCACTCTCCGAGCTTCGGGTGTCTTCCTCAAGCAATAGGTTCTGTTATCCTTGCCCCGCATTCCCCTCAGGGTGATCTAGGGAATCAGATCACATGGATGAAAGCCACTCACGAACAATAATGTACCTGGTAAGTCTCTCAGTCGTGTCCAACTCTTTGCGACCCTTTGGACTGTAGCCCGCCAGGCTCCTCTGTCCAATGGATTTTCCAGGCAAGAATACTGGAGTGAGTTGCCATTTCCTCCTTCAGGGGATCTTCCTGACCCAGGGATGCAACCTGCGTCTCCTGCATTGCAGGCAGATTCTTTACCGGCTGAGTCAACAGGGAAGTGTTGTGGGAGTTATCCTAACTGAAAGGCAGTGTCCAACCAGCTCGCCGGGGATGGCAGATCAGGCAGAGGGCAAATGCATGAGAAGCAGGCTATGAGAAAACGGGTCATGAGCCGACCTGTTCTACACACTGCAGACATGGACGCTGCTAGGAAACCCTCTGACCCTTCCTCAGCACTGCCTGGCCTCTGACAAGTGGAGCACGGACGGGGGAGGACACGTGTCTCCAGTGTCAGAGGCTGACTCCCTTCCCTCTTCTCGGCTTTAAGCACAAAGGCCAAAGGCGGTCCCTGCACCCAGAGACAGCCGGCGGCTCTGAAGGCGGATCAGCCGGAGAAACCGTATCTATGAATATTCATCCGCTACTCAGTGCAGAGTGTGTAAAGACCCTTTGAAAGCTGATGAGAACTGGCATAAAAGGGTTTGATTAATTCCCGAGTCAGCTGGCCACTACCCCAGAACACATGCAGTGGTTGTCATAGAGAGCGGGTTAACTGAGGGACCGCTGCTGCAGATGTGCGGGCCTGGCGCGGCGGCAGCTGCCCACTTTCCTGCAAGAATCAAACGGGTGCTGGAACTGGGCTGGGACCTGAGGAACTAAGTAAGCCACGGATCTAAAAACCAAACCAGACCTCAGCTCCCTGAGGGTACGTCCTCGATGCTCGCAATTTCTAAGCTGTCAGGTCTGAGGAAGAGGGGGGGAACTCGACCTGAAAATGTCCCCTTTCCCTGTCTCCTTCCTCAGCTCCCACCATCCTGGACGGATCCTCTCAGAGCCTCTGGTGAAGGCGGCCACCTGCTCCATCCCGCAGGGATGCCTCACTGTGCTCTCGGCCCTGCACGGCCCTGCTCGTAGGCACCTCCCATGGGGAAACCAGCTACACACCCTGCCATCTAGTTAGGTCTCCCTGCATTGTTAGCCTGCTTTACAGTGAGTTTTATGACCATTATTTAACACTTATATATCCTTTCCCTGTTCATTCATTCCACACTCATCTTCATTCGATAAACAAATATTGAAAAAATAACATGTACCTCAACTTAAGTGCTGAAGATTCAAAGATAGTGACAAAGATAATAATGATAATAATAAATGATGATGATGTAACAACACAATAACAACCATATTAATAATATTTACTGGATGCCATACTCCAGCCTCTGGGTTATACTCTACCCCATTTAATTCTCACAACAACCCTTAGGAGGAAGGTTTTTTACCCCATTTAGGAACCATATTCTATATTCCCTGATAAGCCATAATGGAAAATAATATGAAAATGAATATATATACAAACACACACAGAGATATACATAACTGAATCATTCTGCTGTACAGCAGAAATTAACACAGCCTTGTAAATCAACTATATTTCAATAAAAGTTTTTTCAAAAACAAACGAAAAGAACTAAGAAATCAAGACTGAAAATATATAATTATTCCCATTTTATCTAAGAGGAAACTGAGGCTCAGAAAGGCTAATTAACTTGCCTGAGGCTACACAGTTAATATATGATAAAGCAGTCAAAGCTCCTGACTTTGGGAAGAGAGAAACCTCTTTTAAAATCTATCTGAGACAGACTGTGCCATACACACAAACTGTGGTCAGTTTGAGCGCCGTGCAGGTTTTCTGAAGCACCTCTGAATTCTTGCCAACTAACAGGCCCCTTCCCTTATGCATGGTTTTAGGCCCCTTTCACATTTACAGCACATGTTTCTTTCATGTGTTTCTTTTTTCACATTTTGTTTTTTTCCCAAAAAACAAAACAGGACAACTTTATATAGCAGACCGTGTTAAATCCTAACCAACATTTACCTGACTGTCCACTTTTCAACAGCACCCAAATTTTGTTCACTCTCCCCTAAGCATCTGTGCACTTCGGGGACTGATCTGAGCCTCCAGGAGTAGGGTTAGGATGAACATGTGAAACAAGGCAATGAGACAAAAGGAAGACAGCCAGGGAGGCTTCTGGGAACTTTTTTTTTTCCAACTCTTTGATAAAAGAGTTAAGAGACTAAGCAAGAAAGAGTGCCCCCCGCCTTTTTTTTTTTTTTGCCTCTGTGTGTGAAGCCTGGAAATATGGCAGCCACTTTGAGACCAGGGGAGCCAGACAAGCCAACACAGTCAAGTCGAAAAGAATCTGGGTCTTTGATGACACTGTTAAATAAATTAGCCAATCCTGGAGCAGTCTTTCTGCCAGATTTCTTGTTAATCAAGATCCCTTACCATCCCAGCCTTGTTGAATACCACTGTGATTGTTCATGAATGAAACGCAACTGTGCTCCCTGCTAGCAACAGCCAGCATAGCGACGTCCCCCAGAAGAGGACAGAGGGGTCCAAGCACACCTCGCTGCCCTACAGCTCTCCACCGTCTGCCAGTCTCCCCTGCCCTGCGCTGCCTGCCAGCTCCCTTGCTCTGGTTCCCAGTCCAGCCCGTCTGAGGATAAGGGCCACACCGGATCACCTGAGCCTCACTTCTCTCCAGCCTCAAGTCACAAGGCTTCCCTGAGGCATCAGGTGCCCTGCCTCTTGCTCTCTGGGTCTGTCAGAGGCTGTAGGAGTGGGATGGCACCTGGCGACAATGCTGAGAAAACTGCACAAATTCAAACCCAGGGCTGAGTAAAGCCCACAACAACACTGAGGCAATCTCAAGGAAAAGAGAAAGAAGAGACTTTCTATTAGCGTCTGTGCCAACAAACCCGGCTTGCAGAACTGCAGGGGCAGAATAAGGCATGTGAAGGGGGGAGGGGGGAGACATGAAATGCTAACACGCATTTGCTTTGTAAAAGAGACCACTTACTGAGCATTTACTGTGTGTCAGACTGTGCCAAGCGATTAAGAGAAATCATCTCCTTTCTGTGTTACTCTCTCCTTTTCTCTTTCCCAGTGAGGTAGAGATTTCACTGTCTTTGTTCCAGAGAGGAATGCTAAGAAGGTTATGTAACTTTGCCAACTTGAATGCTGCTAGCAAACAGAGAGCCAAGATTCAAACTGGCTTCAGCCTGACACACAGCCCACGTTCCACAAACGACCACCAGGTACCACCTCATTCATTCCTTGTTTTAATAAGAATTTGCTGAGCACCAACCCTGAGCCAGCCAGGACTGGTGTTCAATACTTCAGATGCAAAGACAGCTTACAGCCAGCAGTGACACAGGCTCATCTCCGTTTCATACCATGGAAAGACCCCCAGGCGTGATGGAGCACAAGGGGGGGCACATAATTCACCCCAGGGGCAAAGAGGCTGAGAGGAGGAGTCATGGAGGAGATGAGATGCAACGTAAATGCTCAGTCGTGTCTGACTCGTGCTACCCCATGACTATTGCCGGCTATGTTCCTCTGCCCATGGAATTTTCCAGGCAAGAACATTAGGAGGGGACTTCCATGGTGGTCCAGTGGCAAAGACTCCGCATTCCCAATGCAGGGGGCCTGGGTTTGATCTCTGGTCAGGGAATTAGAGCTTTCCTCGTAGCTCAGTCAGTAAAAAATCTGCCTGCAATGCAGGAGACCTGGGTTTGATTCCTGGGTCAGGAAGATCCCCTGGAGAAGGAGATAGCAACCCACTCCAGTATTCTTGCCTGGAAAATCCCACATGACACAACTGAAAAAGATCCCGTATGCCCCAAAAGACCTGGAACAGCCAAATAAATAAAATTTAAAAAAAAAAAAGAAAAGAAAAAAGAGTAGCCAAGGGGGCAGAGCTGCAGAGGGGAGGAAACCATGAAGGCATGGCTAGAAGGGACTGGAGACAGTTCTCAGCTGTGGGCAGCTCAGGGAGTGTCAAGAGACATCTCTGCCTGTCACAATGAGGAGCTGGACCCACTCACCAAAGGTGAGTGGAGGCCAGGGAGGCTGCTGAGCATCACAGCAAAGCCCACAGTGAAGAATTATCTGGCCTAATTATCCAGCCAAAAAGCAGGTCGAGAAACTCTGCTTTAGATTTTTAACCTAGTCCGTGCATGCGAAGTCCATTTCAGTCGTGTCCGACTCTTTCTGACCCTATGGATCACAGCCCTCCAGGCTCCTCTGTCCATAGCATTCTCCAAGCAAGAATACTGGAGTGGGTTGTCATGCCCTCCTCCAGGAGATCTTTCCGACCTAGGGATCAAATCTGCATCTCTTGCATTGGCAGGTGGGTTCTTTACCACTAGAGCCCCCCTGGGAAGCCCTTAACCTAGTTCAGCCCTAGTCATTTGGCAGAGAAGAAGAATAAGGCACTAAGCGCTAAGCCATCCTGACTTTAAGAAGCCCAGGGCAGGCAGAACTCTCTGCTGGCAGCTAACACCAGGAACGGGAAGAGCCTGGTGCGCCCCTAGAGGAAAGGTCCAGGCTCTGGCGCCAGACTGCCTGGGCTCGAATTCCACATTCGACTCTATGATTGCACTACTTCGAGCAAGTCCCTGGTTTCAGTTTCCTTGTCCGTAAAACAAGAACATAACAATACTTATGAGGTAGGGTGGCTGTTCTAATTATTTATTGCCGAATCCAAACTACCCAAAATGTAGTGACTTAAAATAGTCGTTTTAGCTTGTTCACGAGACTGTGGGACAAGAAATCAACTGTTCAGTTCAGTTCAGTCGCTCAGTCGTGTCCGACTCTTTGCGACCCCATGAACCACAGCATGCCAGGCCTCCCTGTCCATCACCAACTCCTGGAGTTCACTCAAACTCATGTCCATCGAGTCGGTGATGCCATCCAGCCATCTCATTCTCTGTTGTCCCCTTCTCCTCCCGCCCCCAACCTTTCCTAGCATCAGAGTCTTTTCCAGTGAGTCAACTCATCGCACGAGGTGGCCAAAGTATTGGAATTTCAGCTTTAGCATCAGACCTTCCAATGAACACCCAGAACTGATCTCCTTTAGAATGGACTGGTTGGATCTCCTTGCAGTCCAAGGGACTCTCAAGAGTCTTCTCCAACACCACAGTTCAAAAGCATCCATTCTTTAGCGCTCAGCTTTCTTCACAGTCCAACACTCACATCCATACATGACCACTGGAAAAACCATAGCCTTGACTAGATGGACCTTTGTTGGCAAAGTAATGTCTCTGCTTTTTAATATGCTATCTAGGTTGGTCATAACTTTTCTTCCAAGGAGTAAGCATCTTTTAATTTCATGGCTGCAATCACTTCACTTCAAAAAAAAGAAAAAGACTGTGGGTCAAGAATTTAAGCAGGCTCAGCTGCACAATACTCAGATCCGCATGGTGTCACTGGGATGACACCCAGGTTGGGTGGTGGGATCTGAGGTGGCTTGCTCTCTGCCAGGTCTGACACCCCACGAGGAACAGCTGGAGGTGGCCCCGTCCCTCTCTGTGTAGTCTCAGGGTCCTCCCCATGGTTGCTCTGGCAAAGCAGGCAAATCTCTTATGTGGTGTCTGGGTTCCCCAAGAGTGAGTGTCCAAGAGCCAGGGTTTCCAAAGTCAGCTCAGAGCTGGCCTGTCAGCACTTCTGCCATATTCTATGGATCAGAGGCAGCAGGGGGCCATCCAGATTCCAGGGGAGGGCACACAGACCCCAATTCGCAGTGGGAAGAGTGTCAAAGAATCTGTGGGCATCGTTCGTCTACCTCAGTGGCTGTGGGAATTAGAACTCTTGATACACAAGAAACACTGAGAACAGTCCCAGCATGAAGCAAATACACATTTGCTGTTAGTGCTAGCTTCTCTGGTAGCTCAACAGTAAAAGAATCCACCTGCCAGTACAGGAGACATGCTTCCTTGGTGGCTCAGATGGTAAAGAATTTGCTTGCAATGTGGGAGACCCGCGTTCCATCCCTGGGTCGGGAAAATCCCCTGGAGAAGGGAATGACTACCCACTCCAGTATTGTTGCTTGGAGAATTCTGTGGACAGAGAAGCCTGGTGGGCTACCCTCTGGGGGTCACAAAGTCAGACATGGCTGAGCGACTAACACTTTGCTGTCAGTGCTACCACTTAATTAGTAGCAGGACACTCGAAAGCCTTTCTGGAAAGGCTGGAGAAGCCGGGCCTTTCACAGGTGACTGCCTCTGTCCCTCCCCAAGCCTTCAGATAAATGGGTGGTTCCTGTCTGAAAGAGGAAGAGGTAACCCTGACCCAATACCTCCACCCAACAACCCTGGCCAAGAGACCAGTCCATGACCTGACGTGGCCCCGAGAGGGACCTGCAAGTAGGGTGAGCGCGGCACCCGGGCCTGGGCCAGCAGAGAATACCAGCCGGGTCAACTGTCTGCTGCCCTGACTCACCCCAGGCTTGTGGTGAGCACGGCCAGCTGCAGTCACCTCCTCTGCAGGTCACTCTGCGCCATGGCTCCCAGGTAAGAGCCTGTAAGAAAGGGGAGGACCGCCTTTTCCAGCTGTGTCTCTTGTCCTTTATGGCAAATATTTCCTATCTCTTCCTCCCCATCCAGGTGAAGCTATGGAACCGAGCATGCATGTATGCATTCAGTCATTTAACAAACAATTATTTAAGCAGCTACTGAATACCAGGCGGGCTTCCCAGGTGGCTCAGTGGGTAAAGAAGCCACCTGTGATGCAGGAAACGTAGGTTCAATCCCCGAGTTGGGACAATTCCTGGAGAAGGGCAAGGCAACCCACTCCAGTATTCTTGCCTGGAGAATCCCCATGGACAGAGAAGCCTGGCGGGCTACAGTCCATGGGGTCAGAAAGAATCAGACATGACTGAGCGACTAAGCACACATGCCAATACCAGGCACTGAGCTAGACCCTGGAGGTGCAGCCTGCACAAGACAGACAAATTTTTGCCAACATGAAGCTCATATTTTCAACAGAGGAGCCAGATAACAAACAAGTGAGATACTGATTCTGCCCAGTGCTCTAAATGAAACATGGCATTTGGGCAGAGAAAGGACTGCAGGTAGCAAGGTCTGGAAGGATTGAAGTCAGAGAGTGTTACAGAATGCCAGGCAAGGGAGGCTGGTGCCTTGAGCCCGAGTACCTGGGTGACAGCGGCGAGTCAGGGAGACACAGACGCCCCTCCTGTGGAAGAGACACCGCGTACCATGGACGGAGGGGAGGCGGCGGAGGGAGTGAGAGGGCTCAAGCGTGGTCCCAGGGTTTCGCCTTGATCACAGCGGGAAGCACAGCGCCATTCACCAAGGGGGCACAGACATGGAGGGGCGGGGGCAGGGGCCAGTCAGGAGGGGAACTCCAAGAGTTTCATTGTAGCCGTGTTCAGTTTGAGATTCCTGTGGGACTACTGGAGATGCTGAGTAGGGGAGTTGAATAAACAAGTCTAGAGTAGAGAAGGTCTGTACTGGAGCTACAAATCCAGGAATGAGCATGCGGACACTACTGAAATGTGAAAGACGGAATGCGTTCACCCAGGAGAATATGCAAGTAGGGAAAAGGAGGGGCCATTATATTATTCCCCAACAAGTATTATTAGGGAACATTACAAACATTATGTTATTTCCCCAACAAATCTTTCACTCTGCCCAAAATAGTCTACTTAGGTTCTAAGCAAATATGGGCTCTCCAACCCCTGGACTGTGTGTGTATGTGTGTGCAAGCACATGTTTGTGTACCACTCCCTCTGTCTGCAATGACTTCCTGTCACTCTCCTGTTTCCTGAAACACTCATTCTTGAACGATTAGCTCAGACCTACCCTCTTCAGGAAGCCTCGTCTCATAAGCTCCATTGCAAATGGCAGTCCCTCTGCTTTCTATAAGTTGCACTATTTCTTTATCATACATCTGGCATTTGTAAAACACTGCCTTGTGTTCTGTGTATATGTCATATTTTCCCCTAAACAAATGATAAGCTCTTAAAAGGCAGCCTGCAAGCCTTTGTACTCCCAACACCTGGCAAATGACCCAGAAAAAAAAGTTAAAGATCTGGGTTGATCAAGAACTTTCTTTTGGTAGTTTTTGTTCCAGTGACTGGGGATTCATCTCAAATTCCTCTGCTCGGCGAGACAGTGGCTCAGCAAGAGAGCCCCAATCAAAGCCCTAAGAATGAGGCAGTGATTGTCCAATGCTTTAAAATACTTATGGCAAATATATGCTTGTGTCAAATAAAAAAAATGTGACTCAATCCATATTGAAAAGGACCCAATGAAAGCAGTTACCCACAGAGGAAAACCAAAGAATTAAAATGAACACCTCTAGACTGTTCCAACTATTTCTGCATCTATTGTTGAATGACAGTCCCATTATTTGGAACACATTTCCATGTGTTCATGCCCATTTAATACTCACTCCTACTTCCCTGGTCCCAGTTTCATACCTTACAACTTACAGTCTTTCCACAAGTTTCTAGAAGGTCTAACTGGATTCTCATGCTCCTAAGAGTTTGGCAGCACCAAGGATTGAGCCCCACATTCTCACTCTTTTGGTTGTATTTGCAAGAGACCTCCCCATCACAGCTCTCCCCACGTGACCCCTCACTTCTCTAGCTGTATTTCTCTCAACCCATTATCCCAAGCTATGACCAACCCACACAGCACATTAAAAAGCAGAGACATTACTTTGCCAACCAAGGTCCGTCTAATCAAAGCTATGGTTTTTCCAGTGGTCACGT
Organism: Moschus berezovskii; assembly: GCF_049115385.1. Classification (NCBI taxonomy): domain Eukaryota; kingdom Metazoa; phylum Chordata; class Mammalia; order Artiodactyla; family Moschidae; genus Moschus; species Moschus berezovskii. The sequence continues at coordinate 79,277,980 of NC_142468.1, forward strand.
ATGGATGTGAGAGCTGGACTATAAACAAAGCTGAGGACCGAAGAACTGATGCTTTTGAACTGTGGTGTTGGAGAAGACTCTTGAGAGTCCCTTGGACTGCAAGGAGATCCAACCAGTCCATCCTAAAGGAAATCAGTCCTGAATATTCATTGGAAGGACTGATGTTGAAGCTGAAACTCCAATACTTTGGCCACCTGATGCAAAGAGCTGACTCACTGGAAAAAACCCTGATTCTGAGAAAGATGGAAGGCAAGAGGAGAAAGGGACAACAGAGGATGAGATGGTTGGATGGTATCACTGACTCAACGGACATGAGTTTGAGCAAGCTCTGGGAGCTGGTGATGGACAGGGAAGCCTGGAGTGCTGCAATCCACGGGGTCACAAAGAGTCGGACACAACTGAGCAACTGATAATCACCTGAAGTGATTATCCCAACAGCCTCCAGCTCTTCCAGGTACCCTTCATCCGGGCTCCCCCTGTCCAACGACCCACAGCAGAGCTCTCCAATGAGGCACAGCATTCTTCAACTCCCAATTTCTCTTTAAAGGTGCAGCCAGCACACCCCCAAGTGTGTAGACGCCAGTGGTTGTGACCATATTGAATTAAATCAAGCAGTTTTGACTCAGTTTTCCAAAGTGAACTTTTCCTGACAGTTGAGTCATATCTGTTATTCAGAGGTCACATTATTTCCCCTTTCTGACTCACGTTTCACTTCAAAACTAGTATAACTTGAACATCCCAGTTGACTGTGACCCTTCTTTTTTGCTTCCAGGAGCAGCAGCCACAGCTCAGCTCCCAAAGCTCAGTCTGCAGATGCTGGGCTGTGAAATAGGACCCAAGTTGGAACAGGATCCACTTAAAATTGCTATGTGATCTTCAGCTAGTTAGTCTGAACCTGTTTCCTAATATGAAACATGAAGGTTAAAAACACTAAAGGGGCTCCCCTGGTAGCTCACTGGATAAGAATCTGCCTACCAATGCAGGAGACACGGGTTTGATCCCTGGTCCAGGAAGATCCCACATGCTGTTAAGCCCACGTGCCACAACTCCTGAGCCCATGAACTGCAACTACCAAAGCCCACACACCCTAGCCCCCATGCTCCACAAAAGAAGCCACCGCAACGAGAGCCACACACTGCAACTAGAGAGGAGCCTGCTTGCAGCAAGTACTTAACCTCCTGACACCTGTTTCTCCAGTTGAAAAACAGAAAAACAGTGCCTTGGACTGCAAGGAGATCCAACCAGTCCATCCTAAAGGAAATCAGTCCTGAATATTCACTGGAAGGACTGATGCTGAAGCTGAAACTCCAGTACTTTGGCCACCTGATGTGAAGAGCTGATTCATTGGACAAGGCCCTGATGCTGGGAAAGATTGAAGGCGGAAGGAGAAGGGGACGACAGAGGATGAGATGGTTGGATGGCATCACCGAATCTACGGACATGTGTTTGAGCAAGCTCCGGGCGTTGGTGATGGAGACGGAGGCCTGGCGTGCTGCAGTCCATGGGGTCGCAGAGAGTCAGACATGACTGATTGACTGAAATGAACTGAAAAAGAAAGAAACACTCTGAAGTACTATAGTGAAGATTAAAACAGATAACAAATGGAGAACTCCTGGAAGCAAGTCTTGAATAGAGGTGGGAGCTCAGTAACATTAGGTTGAATCATATGCAACTGCCATTTGTATAGATCAAAAATGACCAAATACTGACAATTTAATACAGTTCAACATGCCATTAGCTTGCTACTCAGGTATCCAGGAGATCTAGTCGACTGTAGTTTTAGGTACAGAAGTGATGGAGCCTCAGAGTTAACTTGTATTTAAATCATCAAAGAATCAAGGAATGTCAGCACCCTGCTAGATGCTGTCAAGGCTGGGAGATTTTCTTGACTCTGAGCTAGTTAATCAAATCTAATTTCAGAGCTAGGATAACAATCTGGTTAGGAGCCTAGACTCAGGGGACACATTTTCTGGGATTAAACCCCAGCTCTGCTAGTCCATAGTTTTGTGACTTTTAATAAGTTTTTTAAATAGTCTGAGTTTCAGTTTTCTGTGACATGGATAATACAGGGCTGTTGTGAACCAAGTAAGTTAATAAATGTTAAGTTCTTAGAACAGGGCCAAGTTCATCTTTCTCTTCTTAAAGGCATTAAGCTCACGTTATACTGAGCAATTGAACACTAAGTGGACTGTGTCTCAAACATAGGTTCATGTCCTCAGGCTAGGTTCTCAGCCTAGTGGATCTGATGCTTATGCTTCACGGAGTCCCACATATGCAGTTGGGAAGTAATCAGGGGCATCTAAAGAAGGCAAAGGGAAAGGCTTTCCGGGACTTCGGTGGTGGTCCAGTGATGAAGAATCCACCTATCAAGGCAAGGGACGCAAGTTCGATCCCTGATTGGGGAACTTAGATCCCACATGCCATGCACCACCACTACTGAGCCTGTGCACTCTGGAGCCCATGAGCCACAGCTGCAGAGAAGCTTACAATGCAAGATCCCACGCACTGCAAATAAGCCCCAATATGGCCAAATAAAATTTTTTTTAAAAAAAAGGGAAAGCGTTTCAAAAGTTTCTGCTAGAACAGATTAGGTATCTCATAATCAGCATAAAAATTTGCCTTCTCCAAAACCCTCATGACAAGTGACACTGTCCACCTACACCTCTCAGGCTGTCATTTAGAACACATTTACATATATACATTACATTTGCATATAAATATATCACATCTATTGTTAGTGACATATCTGGAAGAGCACTTAAACCTCTCAAATGATTCTCTGAATTAACATCTTTTCTTCTTGGATCTTGGAAGGAAAGGTAGGGAAATATAAGATTGGGAACTGAGCAGCCTCGGGTCTTGCTCTGGGCTTTTCCTTCACGTAGAGCAGAGGTCCTCCGGGCTCTGATGCCTGATGATCTGAGGTGGAGCTGGTGAAATAACAGTAGACATAAAGTGCACAATAAATGTAATGTGCTTGAATCATCCTCAAACCAACCCCTCCACTCCCTGGTCTGTAAAGGTGGAAAAATTATCTTCCACGAAACCGGTTCCCAGTGTCAGAAAGCAAGTATCTTCCTTCACCATTCTGATGAGGGGTAGACTTCAACTCTAAGGGTTCAAGCCTCACTCTGTCCCAGAGAGATGTTGGAAGAATGAGGGGAAAAGGTGGTCCTCCAAGTGGAGCACATTTGATGAAAGACTGGGAGTATGAAGTCATTGCAGCTGCCTGACGACAGATGGGTCTGGCGCTATCTGCGGCTAACAGTGGTCTCTGCATGCGGACAGTGACAGGCAGAGGGCTGAGATGCTCACCTGCCTCCTGGTGCTGCTGACAGAGGATGCTTGCTCCCAAGACACAAATATTTGCAGCTTTTATTTGCCAGCTCTATCGTCAATGATTCTCATCTGCCTGTGATGAGTGGAGAAAGTCCTTGGGGTATAAATTAATGGAACTTATCTTCACTCTCTTGAACCCTTTCGACTTCCCTCATTATCCTTCTGAGATGCTGTTCACAGGGTGGAGTAGGGTGTCTGTGTGTGTGTGCCTCATCCTGCAACTTAAGGCATAGTCATTCTTTCATTTCTTCGATGGCGTCTTCCCTCTGTCCTCTTTGTTCTTTCCTGTGAAACTCTTATTAGAAGGCTGCGGGAATTGCGAGCTCAGTTTCCCAAGTCTTTTTAACTCCTCTCACTTTTTTTTTCCTTTTTGGCTTTTTGCATACACGATGTTCTGGGTCAGTTTTTTAGGTCAACATTCATACTCTTCCTTTGTGTCACTGTGCTGTGCTCTTCAGCAGAGGAATATTTCAGTAATAAAACTAGCAGGAAGAAAACTGCAAAAACTTGCAGAAGGTCAAAATGATCAAAATAAATGGAAAGATTTACCCTATTCTTGAATGAAAAGACACAGTAACATAGACTCGACAATTCTCAAATTAACTGATAAATCCAAAGCAATTTTAGTAAAAACCCCAAGAGAATTATTTTTAAGAGACAAGCCATCTAAAGTTAATTGGGATATGTCTTAAGAATAAAGATTTCTATCACCTTTTTTGCTTGGGACGCCACTGACTGATAATAAAGGAACTTCAACAACACAAAAGTAGAAACCTATAAAAGACAAAGAGAATAAATAAGACAAACAGACAAAAGAATTAAATGAAATTTTGGAAGACAGAACCAGATAGAGAAGTTTGGTGTTGTTCAATCACTACGTTGTGTCCAACTATTTGAGAGCTCATGGACTGCAGTACACCAGGCTTCCCTGTCCTTTACCATCTCCCAGAGCTTGTTCAAACTCATGTCCATTGAGTCAATGACGCCATTCAATCATTTCATCCTCTGTTGTCCCCTTCTCCTCCCGCCTTCAATCTTTCCCAGCATCAGGGTCTTTTCAAATGAGTCAGCTCTTCACATCAGGTGGCCAAAGTATTGGAGTTTCAGCTTCAGCATTAGTCCTTCCAATGAATATTCAGGATTGATTTCCTTTAGGATTGACTGGTTTAATCTTGTTGCAGTCCAAAGGACTCTCAAGAGTCTTCTCCAGCATCACAGCTCAAAAGCATCTATTCTTCGTTGATAAAGAAGCAACAAAGCGTTCTTTATGGTCCAACACTCATACCTATACATGACTACTGGAAAAACCATAGTTGAATATACAGACCTTTGTCAGTAAAGTGATATCTCTGCCTTTTAATATACTGTCTAGGTTTTTCATAGCTTTTCTTCCAAGGAGCAAGCATATTTAATTTCATGGTTGCAGTCACCACCTGCAGTGATTTTGTAGCCCAAGAAAACAAAACTTGTCACTGTTTACTTTTTTCCCCTCTATTTGCCATGAAGTGATGGGACTGGAAGCCATGGTCTTAGTTTTTCCAATGTCAAGCTTCAAGCCAGCTTTCTCAGTCTCCTCTTTCACCCTCATCAAGAGGCTCTTTAGTTCCTCTTCGCTCTCTGCCATTAGAGTGGTATCATCTGCTTATCTGAGGTTACTGATATTTCTCCTGGCAATCTTGATTCCAGCTTGTCATTTCACATATTGTACTCTACATATAAGTTAAACAAGCAGGGTGACAATATACAGTATTGATGTATTCCTTTCTCAATTTGGAACCAGTCTGTTTCGTTGTCCAGTTCTAACTGTTGCTTCTTATCCTGCATACAGGCTTTTCAGGAAGCAGGTGAGGTGGTCTGGTATTCCCATTTCTTGAAGAAATTTCCACAGTTTGTTGTGATCCACACAGTCAAAGGCTTTAGTGTAGCCAATGAAGCAGAAATAGATGTTCTTTTTAATGTTGTTTTCTTTTTTTTTTAATTCCATTGCTTTTTCTATGAACAAATGGATGTTGCCAATTTGATCTCTGGTTCCTTTACCTTTGCAAATCTGGCTTAAACATCTGGAAGTTTTCAATTCATGTACTATTGGAGGCTAGCTTGAAGGATCTGAGGCATTACCTTGTTAACATGTGAAATGAACACAATTCTACAGTACTATGAACATTCTTTGACATTGCCTTACTTTGGAACTGGAATGAAAACTGACCTTTTCCAGTTCTGTGGCCACTGCTGTTTTCCAAATTTGCTGGCATATTGAGCACAGCACTTTAACAGCATTGTCTTTTAGGGTTTGATACAGCTCAGCTGGAACTTCATCACCTCCACTAGCTTTGCTGGTAGTAATGCTTCCTAAGGCCCATTTGACTTTGTACTCCAGCATGTCTGGCTCTAGGTGAGTGACTACACCAAAGCGGTTATTTGAGTCTTTAAGACCTTTTTGGTATAATTCTTCTGTGTATTCTTGTCACCTCTTTTGCTTCTATTAGGTCCATACCATTTCTGTCCTTTATTGAGCCCATCTTTGCATGAAATGTTCCCTTGGTATCTCCAATTTTCTTGAAGAGATTTCCACTCTTTCCTGTTCTATTGTTTTCCGCTATTTCTTTGCATTGTTCACTTAAGAAGGCTTTCTTATCTCTCCTTGTTGTTCTCAGGAACTCTACTTTCAGTTGGGTTTATCTTTCCATTTCTCCTTTGTCTTTCACGTCTCTTCTTTTCTCAGCTATTTGTAAGGCCTCCTCAGACAACCACTTTGCCTTCTTGTATTTCTTTTTCTCGGGGTTGGTTTTGATTACCACCTGCTGTACATGTCACGAACCTCCATCCAAAGTTCTTCAGGCACTCGGTCTAACAGATCTAATCCCTTGAACCTATTCATCACCTGCACTGTATAATCATCAGTTCAGTTCAGTTTGGTCACTCAGTCGTGTCCGACTCTCCGCGACCCCATGAACTACAGCACGCCAGGCCTCCCTGTCCATCACCAACTCCCGGAGTTCACTTAAACTCATGTCCACAGAGTCGGTGATGACATCCAGCCATCTCATTCTCGGTCGTCCCCTTCTCCTCCCGCCCCCAACCTTTCCCAGCATCAGAGTCTTTTCCAGTGAGTCAACTCGTCGCATGAGGTGGCCAAAGTATTGCAGTTTCAGCTTCAGCATCAGTCCCTCCAATGAACATCCAGGATTGATCTCCTTTAGAATGGACTGGTTGGATCTCCTTGCAGTATAAGGGACTCTCAAGAGTCTTCTCCAACACCACAGTTCAAAAGCATCGATTCTTCGGCGATCAGCTTTCTTCACAGTTCAACTCTCACATCCATACATGACCACGGGAAAAACCATTGCCTTGACTAAACGGACCTTGGTTGGCAAAGTAATGTCTCTGCTTTTTAATATACTATCAAGGTTGGTCATAACTTTCCTTCCAAGGAGTAAGCGTCTTTTAATTTCCTGGCTGCAATCAGCATCTGCAGTGATTTTGGAGCCCAAAAAAATAAAGTCTGACACTGTTTCCACTGTTTTTCCATCTATTTCCCATGAAGTGATGGGACCAGATGCCATGATCTTTGTTTTCTGAATGTTGAGCTTCAAGCCAACCTTTTCACTCTCCTCTTTCACTTTCATCAAGAGGCTTTTGAGTTCCTCTTCACTTTCTGCCATAAGGGTAGTGTCATCTGCATATCTGAGGTTATTGATATTTCTCCCAGCAATCTTGATTCCAGCTTGTGCTTCTTGCAGCCCAGCGTTCCTCATGATGTACTCTGCATAGAAGTTAAATAAGCAAGGTGACAATATACAACCTTGACGTACACCTTTTCCTATTTGGAACCAGTCTGTTGTTCCATGTCCAGTTCTAACTGTTGCTTCCTGACCTGCATACAGGTTTCTCAAGAGGCAGGTCAGGTGGTCTGGGATTCCCATCTCTTTCAGAATGTTCCACAGTTTATTGTGATCGACACAGTCAAAGGCTTTGGCATAGTCAATGAAGCAGAAATAGATGTTTTTCTGGAACTCTCTTGCTTTCTCCATGATCCAGCGGATGTTGGCAATTTGATCTCTGGTGCCTCTGCCTTTTCTAAAACCTGCTTGAACATCTGGGAGTTCACAGTTTACATACTGCTGAATCCTGGCTTGGAGAATTTTGACCATGACTTTACTAGCGTGTGAGATGAGTGCAATTGTGCGGTAGTTTGAGCATTCTTTGGCATTGCCTTTCTTTGGGATTGGAATGAAGACTGACCTCTTCCAGTCCTGTGGCCACTGCTGAGTTTTCCAAATCTGCTGGCATATTGAGTGCAGCACTCTCACAGCATCATCTTTCAAGACTTGATATAGCTCAACTGGAATTCCATCACCTCCACTAGCTTTGTTAGTAGTGATGCTTTCTAAGGCCCACTTGACTTCACATTCCAAGATGTCTGACTCTAGGTCAGTGATCACATTATCGTGATTATCTTGGTCGTGAAGATCTTTTTTGTACAGTTCTTCTGTGTATTCCTGCCACCTCTTCTTAATATCTTCTGCTTCTGTTAGGTCCATACCATTTCTGTCCTTTATCGAGCCCATCTTTGCAAGAAATGTTCCCTTGCTATCTCTAATTTTCTTGAAGAGGTCTCTTGTTTTTCCTATTCTGTTGTTTTCCTCTATTTCTTTGCATTGATCGCTGAGGAAGTCTTTCTTATCTCTCCTTGCTATTCTTTGGAACTCTGCATTCAGATGCTTATATCTTTCCTTTTCTCCTTTGCTTTTCGCCTCTCTTCTTTTCACAGCTATTTGTAAGGCCTCCTCAGACAGCCACTTCACTCTTCTGCATTTCTTTTCCATGGGGATGATATTGGTCCCCGTCTCCTATACAATGTCACGAACCTCCGTCCAGAGTTCATCAGGCACTCTATCAATCAGATCTAGTCCCTTAAATCTATTTCTCACTGCCGCTGTATAATCATAAGGGATTTGATTGAGGTCATATCTGAATGGTCTAGTGGTTTTCCCTACTTTCTTCAATTTAAGTCTGAATTTGGCAATAAGGAGTTCATGATCTGAGTCACAGTCAGCTCCTGGTCTTGTTTTCGCTAACTGTATACAGCTTCTCCATCTTTGGTTGCAAAGAATATAATCAATCTGATTTTGGTGTTGACCATCTGGTGATGTCCATGTGTAGAGTCTTCTCTTGTGTTGTTGGAAGAGGGTGTTTGCTATGACCAGTGCACTCTCTTGACAAAACTCTATTAGCCTTTGCCCTGCTTCATTCCGTGCTCCAAGGCCAAATTTGCCTGTTACTCCAGGTGTTTCTTGACTTCCTACTTTTGCATTCCAGTCCCCTATAATGAAAAGGACATCTTTTTTGGGTGTTAGTTCTAAAAGGTCTTGTAGGTCTTCATAGAACCAATTAACTTCAGCTTTTTCAGTGTTACTGTTTGGGGCATAGGCTTGGGTTACTGCAGTATTGAATGGTTTGCCTTGGAAACTAACAGACATCATTCTTTCGTTTTTAAGACTGCATCCAAGTACTGCATTTTGGACTCTTCTGTTGACCATGATGGCTACTCCATTTCTTCTAAGGGATTCCTGCCCACAGTAGTAGATATAATGGTCATCTGAGTTAAATTCACCCATTCCAGTCCATTTTAGTTCACTGATTCCTAGAATGTTGACGTTCACTCTTGCCATCTCCTGTTTGACCACTTCCAATTTGCCTTGATTCATGGACCTAACGTTACAGGTTCCTATGCAATATTGCTCTTTACAGCATCGGACCTTGCTTCTATCATCAGTCACATCCATAACTGGGTATTTGTTTCGCTTTGGCTCCATCCCTTCATTCTTTTTGGAGTTATTTCTCCACTGATCTCCAGTAGCATACTGGGCAACTACTGACCTAGGGAATTCCTCATTCAGTATCCTATCATTTTGCATTTTGCTACTGTTCATGGGGTTCTCAAGGCAAGTATGCTGAAGTGGTTTGCCATTCCCTTCTCCAGTGGACCACATTCTGTCAGACCTTTCCACCATGACCCACCATCATATCATTTGATATGACCTAAATCAAATCCCATATGATTATACAGTGGAAGTGAGAAATAGATTTAAGGGACTAGATCTGATAGACAGAGTGCCTGATGAACTATGGACGGAGGTTTGTGACATTGTACAGGAGACAGGGATCAAGATCATCCCCATGGAAAAGAAATGCAAAAAAGCAAAATGGCTGTCTGAGGAGGCCTTACAAATAGCTATGAAAGGAAGAGAAACGAAAAGCAAAGGAGACAAGGAAAGATATAAGCATCTGAATGCAGAGTTCCAAAGAATATCAAGGAGAGATAAGAAACTTTCCTCAGCAATCAATGCAAAGAAATAGAGGAAAACAACAGAATGGGAAAAACAAGAGATCTCTTCAAGAAAATTAGAGATTCCTAGGGAACATTTCATGCAAAGATGGGCTCGATAAAGGACAGAAATGGTATGGACCTAACAGAAGCAGAAGATATTAAGAAGAGGTGGCAAGAATACACAGAAGAACTGTACAAAAAAGATCTTCATGGCCAAGATAATCACGATGGTGTGATCACTCACCTGGAGCCAGACATCTTGGAATGTGAAGTCAAGTGGGCCTTAGAAAGCATCACTACGAACAAAGCTAGTGGAGGTGATGGAATTCCAGTTGAGCTATTTCAAATCTTGAAAGATGATGCTGTGAAAGTGCTGCACTCAATATGCCAACAAATTTGGAAAACTCAGTAGTGGCCACAGGACTGGAAAAGGTTAGTCTTTATTCCAATCCCAAAGAAAGGCAATGCCAAAGAATGCTCAAACTACCGCACAATTGCACTCATCTCATACGCTAGTAAAGTCATGGTCAAAATTCTCCAAGCCAGGATTCAGCAATATGTGAACCGTGAACTCCCAGATGTTCAAGCAGGTTTTAGAAAAGGCAGAGGCACCAGAGATCAAATTGCCAACATCCGCTGGATCATGGAGAAAGCAAGAGAGTTCCAGAAAAACATCTATTTCTGCTTCATTGACTATGCCAAAGCCTTTGACTGTGTGGATCACAATAAACTGGGGAAAATTCTGAAAGAGACGGGAATCCCAGACCACCTGACCTGCCTCTTGAGAAACCTGTATGCAGGTCAGGAAGCAACAGTTAGAACTGTACATGGAACAACAGACTGGTTCCAAATAGGAAAAGGAGTACGTCAAGGTTGTATATTGTCACCCTGCTTATTTAACTTCTATGCAGAGTACATCATGAGGAACGCTGGGCTGGAAAAAGCACAAGCTGGAATTAAGATTGCCGGGAGAAATATCAATAACCTCAGATATGCAGATGACACCACTCATCTCTTTCAGAATTTTCCACAGTTTATTGTGATCCACACAGACAAAGGCTTTGGCAGCTGGTGGTTCCTGTGTGCCAATGAGTTTGGGAACCACCACTCAAGGAGAAAGAGTGAATTGGCTGTAACGGTTCCCACATGGATGGCTCGGGAGATCTCAAGTCGTTCAGCCTCAGGCCCAACCAAGTGGAGTCATGGTGTGACAGCAAGAAGCTGTGAAAGAGCAGGCCCAGGTACCGAGTCGGTACCATGATTTTTCCATTCACTGCTCGTGTCAATGTTTATATGACAAGTGCTGATTCTGCTTCTGTTTTCAGAGCCTCTGAGAGCGTGGATTGTCACACAAGGAACATCGATTATGTCTGGGCTGCTCAAGTGTCTCGCAGACTGTGAGAGGCTAAGCTTTCAACACAATCCGGCCCTCAGCTCACGGCAGATTTAATAACGGTAACACCGCCTCGAGTGGCACACAGCTACCCTGTGGGTGTGAAACACTCCAACTTTGCCCATATGTCTAAATCTATATGGAGTGTCTCATTTTCTAAATTGAGTCAGAAAATTTAGACCTGAATTCTAATTCCAGCTTCTCTTCTGAAAATCTCCATCCACTCCCGAGGCCTCGGGATCCTCAGTGGAAAAGGCAGTGGTTGGCCTGGGAAGCCACTGGCATCCCCTCCCCCTCTGTCACTCCGCGGACTGCACTTCCAGGCTCAGCTGTCATCTGGTTGCTGGACTCAGAAAACATCGTCTGGGCCTCAGTTTCTTCATTTGCTACAGTGGTGCCAAAACAGTAAGCACCTCACAAGGGGGCTGTGGGCTTTCAGTGGGACAGTGTGCACCGCACCAAGCAGCAAGTGAGTGCATACAGTAGGAACTCAATGAATGTTAGCTTGCACTCTCCCAGGTTCTCCATCCGAGAAAACGGAATGATACTTAACCAGTCCATCTTAGGAAAGTTTAGAAGGTGCTTGGTATTAGGAAAAGCATATACAAGAAAGAAAAAAAAAAAAAAGGAAAACATATGCAAATGAAGGAACTATTATTGTGCAAAAATGGACTGAGATCACAGTTTCAGACACAGCAGGAGCAGATTTAATATGCCTGACTAATTTATTAAGCAAACTAAAATCATAAATACCTGAAAACTAAAAACCATTTGCTCATAGATGAGACTGAAAGACAGCAGGCAAAGGAAGAAGCTCTGAAGATTCTAGGGCTTGCTGGGCCCCGAAGTCAGGTCTGGGGGGAGGCTGAGGTGGCAGTGATGGTGGCAGAGTGACTGTTGAAGGACAGGAGGCGCCTGGCCAAGAGAGCATCTGGTGATGCCAGCTGAGTCAGAGGGGAACGAACTGCTCACTGCGACTGACAGAGCAGCTTGGCTCTTTGTAACACGAGGGAATTACGCTTCTCTGGTTACGAGAAAAGGTGAGACACTTTTACCTAGGAGAGGCATCACCACAAAGAAATAGCACGCCTGCTCCAGCTTAGGGGCCGTATAGAGATTGAGCTCTTGGATCTGTGGACAGTGGGTCTTCTCCTGGGGGCCCAGAGGGAAGTAGCAGCCGTGGGCTGGTCAGACAGATAAAAAACCTCAGGGCTGGAATTTGAGCTTGGCTGTAGGGTATTTTTTTCCTATCATTTTATTATGAAAAAAATCTTAAATGTACAGCGCAGTTGAAAGCACTTTGCAGTGAATGCTGGCACAATCCTATCTGGATTCGATCATTATTCTTTTACTATACTTTCTTTTTTTAAAACTATTTATTTATTTAGCTACGCCGGTTCTTAGCTGTGGCACGCAAGATCTTTGATCTCCACAGTGGCATGTGGAATCATGCAAGTCTTTAGCTGTGGCATGTGGGATCTGGTTTCCTGACTGGGCATCAAACCCAGGCCCTGTGAATTGGCAGCTCTGAGTCCAATGGGACCACCAGGAAGTCCCTTGTTTTACAACACTTGCTTGATCACATCCATCCATCTATCCCTCTATCCATCCATTACTCCATGCTAACTTGGGGGCATTTAAAGTGAGATTCGGGCCTCAATACCCTTCCCCTAAATACTTCAGCAAGCATATTATTAATTAGAGCTCAGTATTTTTTTTACAGATCTTTACTTCTTATGCAAAATTTATACACTATGAAATGCACAAATACTAAGATAACAGGTGCTGTGTTTTGACAAATGAATGCACCTGATTGACCCAGACCCCTATCAGATGTAGAACATCCCATCACCTATAGACTTGTTCCACGACCTTGGGCAAGACCCTGTTTACCTCTGATTTCAGCATGTTCCAAACTTTTGTGATCATAGAACTCTTTTTCCAAGCCAAGTTCCAAAATCTGTCTTAAAAAATTAGGTTTAAATGAAATGTTAACCATTCAAGCCTCCATATTACAGTTGAAGAAATCTGAGAAATGGAGATGTTATTTATCTCAGATTTCTAAGCTGGCAGCACACTTTAGACAGGAAATAAATATTTACCAACCTCTCCAAACCAGGAAATATACTAGGTGTGGGGTTGCCAAAAAGATGAAATATGATTACATATGTGAAATGCCTGGCCTTGTGTCTGGCACAAGCAGAGATCAAATATCATGAGTGCTTTTCTCCTCTTTTCCACACAAATGTTTTTGTTTATATGGCTAAGATAGTATAGGCACACCCTTTATCTCATTCTAGCATAGTAATAACCCACGAGGTAGGCAGGGGAGGCGTTCTCATCACACTTTTCGGGAGATGATATGGTTTGTCCTGATCATTATTAGTAAATAAGGGTGGCACCAGGACTTAAACTGAGTCTCCTGACCCTAAATAATTTCAGACAATAGATTTAGGAGCTTTGTCCATGTTCCTTCCAAGTCAACTCAGACTAGAGAGGAAGGTGAATTTGAAAATGCTAAGAAGGATATATTTGGTTCCCAGTTACAGAAACCCAACCAGAACTCACTAAAGAAGAATTTATTGGCTTTTATAATAGTCTCTCCCTCCCCCCTGCAACCCAGCCTTCAATTTCCTCTTGTCTGGGCTCCATTCTCAGGCGCCACCACCCTCATGGAGGTGAGATGGCCATGGGAAAGTCTTTATTTACATTCATCCAGGTTAGCAATCTCAAAAGAAAAAAGGGAATTTTCTTTTGCAATGTTGAGCAAAAATCCAAGGATTAAGTTTACTAAACTAACTTGTTTCATGTGCCCATTTTTGAAATAATTATTATTATTATTTAAAAGGATGGACTCTGTTGACCGGCCACCATAGGTTGTGAACTACTCCTATTACTGGGGATAGGGAGGGTCAGCTCCTCCCATGGCCTGAAAGAGCAGGAGGATGTGTTCTCCAGGAAAATGAATATCCTGTTATCAGAGGAAAGGGGAAATGGATGAAGGATGCTAGGCAGCTAGTCAACAAAAATACGTTTAACAAAACTATTGGGTCACCTGGATCAACTTACAACACTGGAAGTGGGTCAGACAGCACTTTCCTGGAACTCTCCAAGCCCAGGCTTTACAGGTTTTCACGGAGGTCTCACTACATAGGCACAACAGATCAAACCATGGGCCGCTGGTGACTGAACTCAATTTCTAACTCCTCTCTCTCTGCCCTGAAGAATGTGGGGGCCAGGGGTTAAAGTTCCAACCCACAACTCATGTGTTCAGTCTTTCAGGTCACTGGCTCCATCCTGAAGCTACCCAGGACCCCATCAACACTCCAGAGTTGCTCTGTCAGCATAAACTGGGGTAAGGCAGAAAGGGGCTTGCTGTGAATAATAAGACCGTCCCCACACAAGGTTCAGCTGAAGATCTGTCCCTAAGAAAACATTCAACACCTTCCCATTCCATAACTTAAGGGTTTACAGTTAAAAGGTCAATTCATTCGAGTACTGTCCTTTCTAGGAAATTCACCAACTTTTCACAGGAGTCTTCAGGTTAAGCCCCGGACTCCAGCATGTATGAGGTCCACTCTAAACCCTTCCTGGGAAGGTTCCCAAGCACTTGCGGTCCATCCCTCCTTCCCCGACTGTGTCCTCACCCACTGCAGCACTTCCCCACTTTTCCCTCAGACATTTTCAGGCATCGGTGAAATTATTAAAAAGAAAACTTTTCCCCTGGGAGGGGGAGCGGTTGGAGGGTATCTCGTTTTCCCAAGGAATCACTACAGTTGTGGCCACTTTGGCTGCCGAGCCTCAAAGGCAGTACTCCTGCTCACACAGCCTTCTCAGCATTGTCCTGCCCACTATGAGGCGACAGGACAGGGAGGATGTGAAAAGCGACCTGCCTGCAGCAGTTCCGTTTCCAAGCACAAACAGCAGGAAAAGTAAACGTTGTGGCAAAAACCGGAAGAGGTCAGCAAAGCTCCTCTGGGCCCCAGCCTTCATTTGGCTCCCTCCATGGACAGAGGAGCCTGGTAGGCTACAGACCATGAGGTCGCAAAGAGTCGGACACGACTGAGCGACTTCACTTCACTACAGTCTTTCCTTTCTCCTTCACAGGTTCCCATCATCTTCCTTCTCCCTGCCCCACAGGCAGGGTACAGGGAGAGGACCAACGGAGCCCAGGGAAGATCCATGCCGTGCAGGCGAGGAGTGAGAACCAGGCGACTTCTGAGTGAGCTGACGCTGATACTGATCAAACATGAAAGTGGGGGAATTCCCTGGCGGTCCAATGGTGAGGACTTGGTGCTTTCACTGTGGTGGCCCAGGTTCAGTCCCTGGTGAGGGAACTAAGATCCCATAAGCCACACAGTGTGGCAAAAACAGAAAGACAAACACACCATGACAATAGGATCAGAGACAACTCCTGAAAAGCAAATTGCAGATTCTTCAAAACTCACTAAGTGGGAAGAGAAGAACCCAAAATGTAGTTGGGCCAGATACAATTAATACTAATTAGAAAGTCATTCCGTTCTCTAACCCCAACAGACTCAAGTTGGCCTTGACATCACTGTGCCATCACGACCACCATCACCTGGACACCTCACCCCTCTCTTCTTCCAACTCAATCAGTCCTTCTAATGACAGCCGGAAGGCACGTCTTAAAACACAAACTGAGTCACATCATTCCCTTGCTTAAATGTTTGAACTATTTCCAAGTCTACTTAGAATCAAATCCAAAATCCTTATCCTGACTCAAAAAGCCCCACATCTCTAGCCTCCATCAACTCTTGTGTCTTATTGCTCTCCCTCCTTGCCCTGAGCACAAACCACCAAACTCTGTTTCTCAAGATAACAGGAAGTTGCCCCAAGACCTGGACCCGCGGATTACTGCTTCCTAGAAAACTTCCTTGCTCTCCTCACACCACCTCCCATTCAATGAGACTTCAGATTTCTCTGTTAATTGCCCCCCTCTCAATCTCAATTAGGTTCCCCAAGTTGTAGTGGCTATCAAATAAAGTCACAGTGCAAGTGGAGAATAGCTTTGTAAGTATATTCTGAAAAGGCAAACCAGTTTGTAGGTGTGAAAGATTCAATGCGTAGATTCAACTGGTTGGTGGGAAAGACTAGTCCTAGGATAAGTAGTTTACCTTGGACAGCATTAACTTACTTAAATTCTCCAAGTTCCACCAGACTTTTTTCCATTTTCCTGTTCATTCACCTGGTCCCCTTGGGGGAGATACAGCATTAAAGAAGCGGAGAGTGGGAAGAATGGTATGTAACAAGAAGCACACTGAAGTGAATGTTGCTCAGTCGTGTCTGACTCTTGGTGACCCCAAGAACTGTAGCCCACCAGGCTCCTCTGTCCATGGGGTTTCCCACGCAAGAATACTGGAGTGGGTTGCCATATCCTTCTCCAGTGGATGTTCCCAACCCAGGGATTGATCCCAGGTCTCCTGCATTGCAGGTGGATTCCTTACCGTCTGAGCCACCAAGGAAGCCTGAAGTATACTGAGACAGTGATTAGAAATTTGGATAGCAATTAGTGTGAACTGGGGCAAGTCAAACCTGCACTTTGGGCCTTACTCTCCTAAACTTTGACAATAATCTCTAACATTCCTTCTAACTTTTACTTTTCAAGATACTAGACTATGGGTTAAATCCCTTCTAATTCATTAATTCTTCCTAAAGTGCTCTAATGTAAACTACTCCTCTTATCTTAGACACATGAGTGATACAGAACTCTGCTTCCCAAGGCATTCACTTCTCCCCAGTGGACTTGTGGTCTTAGGATCTGCCTCTCCATAATTTCCTCTCATTAATTTTTGTGCATTAAAGATTATTTATAAATTCTCATAAGAGAATGTATCTAGCCACATGCCAGCTATTTACTATTTAAAGACATTATCCTGACCTCCATTTTCTAAGTTAAACCTCTCCACTTCCCTTCACTCTGTATATAAATGCTTTCCAGACACCTCAGCAACCGTCTTGCCTACAATGGCCCTCTCCAGTTTATGAATGTCCATCTTAACATTTAGCTCCTGAAACTAAATTGTATATCCTTGCTGTGGTCTCAGCAGATCAAAAAGTATCTTCAGGGATCTAGGAAGAACGCTCCCCTATGTATTTTGGTTTGCTTAACAACAAAAGCAAGCACTGGCTATCGATATGGCTGCTGTCTTACCGTTTAAACCATCTACATTATATTGCTGCTTTTCATAGGAGTGGTTCCCGCTGAGTCTGAACTGGGAGGATTCAGAGTCTGAGATTATCTGATGAACTGGTACTAATGGTAACCCACAGTTTCTGCATGAGGTGATTTTCACAGAGGAAATAGCTTGTGAGGAGGACTTGATATGAGAGGGCCTAGATGAAAGTGGGAAGTAAGGATACAGGTCTAAAGCCTTCGAGAGGTCTTAGATCTCTGGAGAGTCAGGCTGGCAATACCATTAGGGTACATACAAGACAGTGTCAGAGATTGGGCGAGGGGGCACTCCCCATATCCGGTCATGACCTACGGGAATCTGATGTGGTGAATACTGAAGGAAACATGGTCTTTGCATGTGCCTGTCTCTGGGAGAGGACTTGGGGTTCCCATGGAACACCCCAGCAGGCAGTAAGCCACAGCCAACAGTGCGGGGTGGGGTGGGGGGAAATCTGCTCCTCGGGAAGCAGGTGGTGAACTCCTAAGGACTCCAAAGAAAGCTTAAGGACACTTTGAAAATGAACTGAAATCCTGTCTCAGGCACTGCCCGGGAAATGAGCTAGGACAGTTGAATTATCACTAGTAATTAGAGTTCACTGGGACCAACGAGCTGAAGCAAAGGAAATTTGGGTTCTCTACTATTAACAGCTGATGCAATATTTTTCATATTCATTTCAATCTAGAGCATCCAAATCTTTTCTGAAAAGTTTCCAAATGATGTCAAATCTGCTGGTTTACATACTGCACTTTAAGTAACAAAATAATTAGAATATATGACCAGAGATCCTCTAAAAAAAATAGTATCAGACAAAAAGTCTCCTGAAACTCTAATACTTTGGCCACGTGATGCAAAGAGCTGACTCATTTGAAAAGCCCCTGATGCTGGGAAAGATTAAAGGCAGAAGAAGAAGAGGACGACAGAGGATGAGATGGTTCGATAGCATCACTTACTCAATGGACATGGGTTTGGGTGGACTCCGGGAGTTGGTGATGGACAGGGAGACCTGGCGTGCTGCAGTTCATCGGGTCGCAAAGAGTCAGACACGACTGAGCAACTCAACTGAACTGAACTTGTAGTATAATAAGTTGGCTTTACTGCTCTTAGCTCCAAAATCACTGCAGATTCTGATTGCAGCCATGAAATTAAAAGACGCTTATTCCTTGGAAGGAAAGTTATGACCAACCTAGATAGCATATTAAAAAACAGAGACATTACTTTGCCAACCAAGGTCCGTCTAGTGAAGGCTATGGATTTTCCCGTGGTCATGTATGGATGTGAGAGTTGGACTGTGAAGAAAGCTGATCACCGAAGAATTGATGCTTTTGAACTGTGGTGCTGGAGAAAACTCTTGAGAGTCCCTTGGACTTCAAGGAGATCCAACCAGTCCATTCTAGAGGAGATCAATCCTGGGTGTTCATTGGAAGGACTGATGCTAAAGCTGAAACTCCAATACTTTGGCCACCTCATGCGAAGAGTTGACTCACTGGAAAAGACTCTGATGCTGGGAGGGATTGGGGGCGGGAGGAGAAGGGGACGACAGAGAATGAGATGGCTGGATGGCATCACCGACTCGATGGGCATGAGTGTGAGTGAACTCCAGGAGTTGGTGATGGACAGGGAGGCCTGGCGTGCTGTGATTCATGGGGTCGCAAAGAGTCGGACATGACTGAGTGACTGAACGGAACTGAACTGCTCTTAGCTAGCATCTTAGTGTCCATTTTTCTAAAACCTCTGACACTTTTTCCTAGTTGCTAAAAGTGAACTTCTACTCCCAACATTTTTGCTATCTTTGTGTGGTCCTTGAAAATAAAGAGAGAAAACATTTTGCAAAGGAAATGCCTGGGAAGTGAAGCTTTCTGCTTTGGAAAAGGAACAAAAATTAGTTATTTAAAAGGATATATTAAAATTAATCCTAGGAAATAGATTGTGAACTTTCATTATTTTTGAAGGGATACATGATGTTCCAGAAGGACAAGTAAATGAAAGGAGAAAAGTAATTTGATATGATTTCCTCACTTTTATAATCCTAACATAAACTGCTTAGAGTTCTGTAGAGACTTTATCCCTGTAAAATCAGTAAAATCAAAACATAAGCTTACAGGAGGCTCCCTGTGATCTTGAGATCATTTTGGCCTGAGGGTAGTGCGGAAACTAGAAGAGTAGGGGGGTGGGGGCTTGAGAGAACAGGAAGTGATGTCACCCTGAATGACAGGTCCTGGTCTCAGCCCTCATGTGGCTCATCTCTTCCTTTAAACAGGGTCAAAGGATCTTTGCTATTGTCCTCAAGCATTACACTGCAAATCCCACACAGAAAACCCTTTGGAGCAACCAACCTAAAACACAAGGCAGCCCCTCAGGGATGAGAACCTCTGCAGAAACTCGACATTCCGCTGGTGTATGGAGGGGTCTGCTGACACACCTGTTGCCACTGGAAGATGGCGTCTCAAAGCAGCACAGCCCAGTCCAGGGTCGACTTCCAGGGCCAGCTCCTTGGACGCTCTCCTTCTCCCTGCTACCGTCTGGAAAGTCCTGGGGCCTCAGCTCTCAGCAGCAGTAGTGGGTGACCCTGCCCACTTGGGCTCAAGGAACTTTTCTTTTGACAGTATGTGAGAAGCAGACGTACTTACACAGCACTTCTCCAACAGAGGCTCTCTGAGCATAAGAATAATAACTTCAGAAGCCAACGTGACGACCATCTGACTTCTTTCGATGGGTCAGGCCCAAGGAAGTCACTGATAAGGGAACAGACACCTTGCACATGGACAGCAGGAAGGCAGCTGCCTCAGGTAAAATGTAGGCAGGCAGGGGTCTAAACTTGGATGGGTGATAGATAAAGAAATTCACTCTGTCCTTTGATTTCAGCCTGTGAGTCAAATGGTGCTTTCACATCGCCTTCCATTTTATTGATCTTTTAGTCCTTACCTCGGAGAAGGCAATGGCAAGCCACTTCAGTACTCTTGCCTGGAAAATCCCATGGATGGAGGAGCCTGGTGGGCTGCAGTCCGTGGGGTCGCTAAGGGTCGGACATGATTGAGCGACTTCACTTTCACTTTTCACTTTCACACATTGGAGAAGGAAATGGCAACCCACTCCAGTGTTCTTGCCTGGAGAATCCCAGGGACGGGGGAGCCTGGTGGGCTTCCATCTATGGGGTCACACAGAGTTGGACACGACTGAAGTGACTTAGCAGCAGCAGCAGCAGTCCTTACCTACATTTTTTTAAATGAGAAAGCTTATGACAAAAGACAAAAGCCCAACAGACCCCTTAAAAAATAATAAAAGGGCCTGGATTGGAAAACCAGGAAAGCGCTGAATTATAAAGTCTAAGATCATGGCATCTGGTCCCATCACTTCATGGGAAATAGATGGGGAAACAGCAGAAGCAGTGTCAGACTTTATTTTTTTGGGCTCCAAAATCACTGCAGATACTGATTGCAGCCATGAAATTAAAAGACGCTTACTCCTTGGAAGGAAAGCTATGACCAACTTTCATAGTATATTAAAAAGCAGAGACATTACTTTGCCAACCAAGGTCCATCTAGTCAAGGCTATGGTTTTTCCAGTGTTCATGTATGGATGTGAGAGTTGGACTGTGAAGAAAGCTGATCACCGAAGAATTGATGCTTTTGAACTGTGGTGCTGGAGAAGACTCTTGAGAGTCCCTTGGACTACAAGGAGATCCAACCAGTCCATTCTGAAGGAGATCGATGCTGGGTGTTCATTGGAAGGACTGATGCTAAAGCTGAAACTCCAATACTTTGGCCACCTCATGTGATGAGTTTTCTCACTGGAAAAGACTCTGATGGTGGGAGGGATTGGGGGCAGGAGGAGACAGGGACGACAGAGAATGAGATGGCTGGATGGCATCACCGACTCAATGGACATGAGTTTGAGTGAACTCCGGGAGTTGGTGATGGATAGAGAGGCCTGGCGTGCTGTGATTCATGGGGTCGCAAAGAGTCGGTCATGACTGAGCGACTGAACTGAACTGAAGCTAATTTTTAAACTTTTGCTAGTAGAGGAAATATATTCATTAACAGAGACAAAAATTCTATCTCTAAGATGACCCTTCCACATCTTGGGTTTTCCCAATTTGATTAAATCACAATCAGGACTGACCTATGGCTCCTGGGAACTGGTTCTGCCAACACTGGAGAGTCAGACACCCACTGTCTTGTTTCTGGACTTTACGCACACCTCTATGCGGGGAATATGATGGTGTTATAATTTATAAATTATACTTCTGAAATAAAGATGAATTACTGAACTTCAGTACATAAGGCTGTATATTGTTACCCTGCTTATTTAACTTATATGGAGGGTACATCATGTGAAATCCTGGGCTGGATGAATCACAAACTGGAATCAAGACTTCCAGGAGAAATGTCAACAACCTCAGATATGCAGATGATACCACTCTAATAGCAGAAAGTGAAGAGAAACTAAAGAGCCTCTAGATGAAGGTGAAAGAAGACAGTGAAAAAGCTGGCTTAAAAATCAGCATTCCAAAAACTAAGATCATGGCATCCGGTCCCATCACTTCATGGCAAATAGGAGGGTGAAAAGTGGAAACAAGTGACAGGTTTTATTTTCTTGGGCTCCAAAATCACTGTGCACAGTGACTGTAGCCACAAAATTAAAAGACACTTGCTCCCTGGAAGAAAGCTATGACAAACCTGCTGCTGCTGCTAAGTTGCTTCAGTCGTGTCCAACTCTGTACGACCCCATAGATGGAAGCCCATCAGGCTCCCCCATCCCTGGGATTCTGCAGGCAAGAACACTGGAGTGGGTTGCCATTTCCTTCTCCAATGCATGAAAGTGAAAAGTGAAAGTGAAGGCACTCAGTCGTGTCCGACTCTTCACGACCCCACGGACTGCAGTCCACCAGGCTCCTCCGTCCATGGGATTTTCCAGGCAAGAGTACCTAGACAGCATATTAAAGTCAGAGACATCACTTTTCCAACAAAGGTCCATTCGGTCAAGGGTATGGTTTTTCCAGTAGTCATGTATGGATGTGAGAAAGAAAGAGAGGTTGCTCAGTCATGTCCGACTGTTTGTGACCCCATGGACTGTAGCCTACCAGGCTCCTCTGTCCATGGGATTTTGAAGGCAAGAGTACTGGATGGGTTGCCATTTTGAGTTGGACCATAAAGAAGGCTGAGCATCAAAGAACTGATGTTTTTGAACTGTGGTGCTGGAGAAGGCTGTTAAGAGTCCCTTGGACTGCAAGAAGATCAAACCAGTCAATGCTAAAAAAAAAAAAAACCAAAAAACAAAAACCCTAAATATTCACTGGAAGGACTGATGCTGAAGCTCCAATACTTCCATCACCTGATGTGAAGCACTGACTCACTGGAAAAGACCCTGATGCTGGGAAAGACTGAGGACAGGAGGAGAAGGGGACAACAGAGGATGAGATGGTTGGATGGCATCCATTCAATGGACATGAATCTGAGCAAACTGCACCAGACAGAGAAGGACAGGGAGGCCTGGCGTGCTGCTCTCCATGGGGGTCACAAAGAGTCAGAAACAACTCAGTGATTGAACAACACTGGACTTGAACTGTCAAATAACTTTAAAAACTGACATCTCTTAAAATAGCAATTATTTTAATATTAGAGCTCCAACATCTTATGGTGAAAGGGCCCATGTATGCTAAATATGTAGTAGGCAATGCTAATATCCTGAAATGCTACCCTCTTGTTTGTTATTTTAAACCTGACAGATGACAGCATCTGCTTCTCTATTTATTTGTTTATGGCTGTGACCACATATACATATATATACCTAACATTAAAATTACCAATTTTAACTGTTTTTAAGTGTACAGTTTAGCAGCATCAAATACATTCTTCATCTTTTGAATTTCTGCAACTCAACCGCCACTCTTAGACATTCCCATAAAGAGAAACCTAGAGACACTGTTGTTTTTCTTGGGGCTTTATGTCTATTTACCTTTTAACAAAAAGTACAGCTCAGGAGGTAAGGTTTACCATAAAGAAGTGCACAAAGGATCTTCAGAGAAGAAAGACAATAACACAAAGCACTCTGTGTTAGCAGGCCTTTCTCCTGTCCATAGTATAATCCCTTCTTTCCCCTCTGCGCTCTTAGGGGTAGAGCAGGAGCATGAGATGCATAGTAACTACTCTGTGTTAGTTCAGCTGGTATCTTTTTGCCTTGATGTCTTCATCCATAAAATGGGGATAGTAATACTGGTATCAGTGTTGCTATACAATCTAAAAGAGGCATTACGTATCAAGAGGAAACTTTAACGATTACTGTGCACAAACTGGTTATCACTCATGTGAGATTCTGGTCCCAGCTACCACTATTAGGCTGACAGCTCCGGGAGAGTAGCGCCTGGGTCCTGCGTGCGGCTCTGCTGAGCCCCAGCCTGAGCTCACAACTGGCACCTATCAGATACTCCCTAAACATATGGAGGGGCAAGATGTCACCATTTTTCTGAAAGGTCTTACTGCATCCAGGACCATCAGAGGCGAAATCACAAAGAAGATGGAAAAACAAAAGGCTTTCTGTATGGTTGGTGGCTCTTGGGGTGCAGCCTGAGCAGAATTACCATCAGTATCTGAAAACTGGTGTTCAAGTAACAGCACTTATAACCGGCCCAACTGGACAAAGGGTATAAAAACCTTAAAACAAGCGTGATTTCACTCAAAATTCTGAGTCAAGGAAGTTATGTGAAAAATTCACATTAGTGCACAAATACAATACGCACCCATAAGGATGTTACATACAAAAAAAAAAAAAAACCAGAAACCACCTTCTCATCCGACAACAGAGACATGCAAATAAATATGTAAATCCAGACAACGTCACAGTGTTTGGGGTCAGAGCAGGTTGCCCCGAGATATACCACAATGGCCTATTGATTATTTTGAATTAAAGTTACTTCAGAAACAGCCATTGGCAGGTGGAGGGGATGAATAAAAAAGATACTCTGATGCCTCTCCTTCCCCCACCCCCCTGAAAGGGGGAAATAAATCTTCCCTGTGAAAGTAATTTTCCTGTACCAGGAGTATAGAAAGCATCCTTGTCACCAGAGTTGGGGAATTTAAGGCTAAGAACGCTGTATAAACAAACTGTGTTGCTTCTCCATTAGTCTGCTACCCCAAGCACAAGCCTCTTAGTTAACTCTTCACAAATGATTTTTCTTTGTCTGCAGGTGATATGTAAACAGCCTGATTTCATCACTATGTGTGGGGCATTTCTGTGAGGGGCTACCCAGGTGGCTCGTGCATGCTTGCTAAGTTGCTTCAGTTGTGCCTGATTCTTTGCAGCCTTATGGACTATATCCCACCAGGTTCCTCTGTCCATGGTGGCTCAGCAGTAAAGAATTTGCCTGCGAAGGCAAGAGACAGGAAACGCAGGTTTGATCCTTGGGTCAGGCAGATCTCCTGGAGTAGGAAATGGTAACGCACTCCAGGATTCTTGCCTGGAAAATTCCATAGACAGAGAAGCCTGGTGGAGTACAATCCATGGGGTTGTAAGGAATGGGACACGACTGAGCACGCACACATTTCTATGAGACCTTTGGGTGTATGAATTAAGTTGGTTTTTTTCTCCAGTTCATCCGTCTTGTGTCAATTTAATTATTAGAGCAACCCAAAGAACTCAAAGAACTGGTTGGGAGGAAATTTCTACCTCCTGGACAACACAATGCAGCCAACCTTTAAAATGACTGTATCAAGGTGTATTTATTAACAAAGAAAGATACCTAGATTATACTCACTTAGAAGAAAAAGACTACTGAGCAACACACACAAAAAGAAAAATACATGATGATCTCTGGGCTTATTATTACTTCTTCAATTTGTTTTTCTGAATTTTGTCCTGTTTCTAGAATAAGGATGAGTTCTTTACGTAATTTTAAGAATAGAGTTAACACCAACAGAAAAAGAAAGAAAACGTGGTCTCAAACATGCTTTAAGAAATCTGGGAGTCTTGGGAGACATACTAAAAAGCCCCGGATAACAAAGCCTTTATATTTAAATACTAGTGAGGTGACTTGCAGGGTGAGATGGGGCCTACAAGATGCCAATCTAACCAGTCAGTTGACAAGTCTTTGTCCAGTGAGTCATTTGGTTGAGAAGAATGCCAGCCATCCCTGCCCGCAGCGTCCCCCACCTTACCGCAGCAGCCTCCCACCAGCCTCACCTAGAAACCCACTGTCAGCCTCAATGCCTTTCCTCCCAGATTCAAGGTCCAGGCACTGCATGAAGTAAAGGGAGGAGACACCCAAGCTCTGGGTCACTCATCCAAACCTTTTTCCTTCTTTCAGAGGAGAAATTGAGCCTGGAGACTTCAGGGTGCCTCCCCACAGTCCCGCCTATATGGGGACCCAAGGCAGAGGGGTCACTGAGAATCAATGCACAGACAGTAATTTTCCTCCTGCTTGGTAAGCCCTTGGAACAATCTGATGACTCGATTTTTTAAAATTTGTTCTACAAAAAAAAAAAAAAGTGCTTCTGCAGTAAAAGCAAGGAAGTCTCAGTTCTGTTTTCTCTTGTTTTTTGGGTTTTTATGCCGTTGCTACATTTTCCGGTTGAATATTGCTTCACTATCTACAGCGTTCTCTCTGCTTCGCCTCTCCAGCTTTCCTGCTTTACTGAAAGAGCCCTGGAACTTGCCATTCCTGCAGAGGATATAAACTTGTTCAAAAATCCCTACCACTATAGTAGTGAGACTACTGAAAATTCACCATTCTTTCTCTGAAAATGCCTTCTTGTTGCTGTATCTCCAACACCTGCCAAGCTCAGAACATGCCCCAGTCATCTCAGTCTGTCCAGAAGGTCTGGAATGCTGGGTGATTCCAGGAAAGACCTGGCACCAGGCTCCCCCGAGAGCAGAGCCCCTTTGACACAAGCATCTCACTGGGCCAGGAGCGGTTGTGTCAAGGTCTGGAGAACCAGCCTTGGTTCCCTCTAAGCATGGAGTCACTGGTCTGAGGACAAGTCCAAAGCCAGGGTTTTCAAGACCACGTGTTGGGCCCTGCCACCCTTTTCTGGACTCGAAGGGAGGGAAACAAGGAAGAACTACAGCATTTTTTGGGGGGGATGATAGTTGTTATTTTTTTCAAGCAGCTGCGAGTTTAGAGCACAGGTTCAATTATGGCTTTAGGAAGCCCCACATGTTGGGTGGATGAATCTGCTGGGACTCTGAGTTCCAACTGAGAAAAATCCCCATGCTCAACAGCATGTGCTAAACATTTCAGGGGTGGGTCTGGCTGGATACCTAATTCAGATCAAATGAGGCCACGGATCAATCTTTCTCTTGCTAACTCTTCATTCAAATTCTTCCGTGCGGCCTTCATTCCCAGCACACCCTCATGTGAAGGCTTGAGGAATCCAGGCTTTCATTCAGCTAGGCTAAGCAAAGAGTGCGTCTCTCCTTCTAAATAGCTCCATGTTAGTCCCAGGACTGCTTCATCTCACTGACCTGCATAGCATGTCCTGTCTGCTTAAACAAATTGGAAGGTCTGAAAAATGAAATGAGCTGATTGGCTGGGTTTGGCCCTCCTGCTATTCCAAGGGCTTCCCAGGTGGCGATAGTGGTAAAGAATCTGCCTGCCAATGCAGGAGACATAAGAGATGTGGGTTCAGTCCCTGGGCCAGGTAGATCCCCTGGAGTAGGAAATGCCAACTTGCTCCAGTATTCCTGCCTGGAAAAGTCCATGGACAGAGGAGCCTGGCGGGCTACAGTCCGTGGGGTCGCAAAGACTCAAACACAAGTGAGCGACTGACCAGAAGATGGAACGAATGCAGGTTAAACAACAGCAGGAAATGCCCTCGGCAGGGGTGTGTGGTGGTCTTGGGTAAACAAGACCGCTTAGGGTACAGGCAGGGACAGCTCACAGGTCAGCAGTTCCAAAGATCGGTCATGGCCGTGGCTCATAAACTCCAAGGATTTGGGGAGAGCAGAGAATAAATTTCATAAGCGATCTACACTTAGCAGCTGCATTGTCATAACTCCTAAATGGCAACCTGAATTCAGGGAAACTTAGAGACACAGGTGAGTGCCTGTGTTTCATGGAGAACAGGACTTACCCCGAGTCTTGAAAAATGGGTAGGACTAGATGGAAAGACGCAGCAGGAACCACACAGTTCTGTGAGAGTACAGGCTAGGAGACTGGCCATGGCTTCTGAGGGCCCTCAGCCTCTAGGAGAGGGGGTGACACGTGGGCAAAAGTGGAAAGGAATTTGAGGGACCACATGCAGGCACCTTCACTAAGAGTATGACTAACTCTCGTTGGTCCTCTTCCTGTTCTGATCTTTCTCTGATGTTTTAACACTGTCCGTATTTTCATTCTGCTGCTGCTGCTGCTAAGTCACTTCAGTCGTGTCCGACTCTGTGTGACCCCATAGACGGAAGCCCACCAGGCTCCCCCGTCCCTGGGATTCTCCAGGCAAGAACACTGGAGTGGGTTGCCATTTCCTTCTCCAATGTGTGAAAGTGAAAAGTGAAAGTGAAGTCGCTTACTCATGTCCGACCCTCAGTAACCTCACTACCTTGGGCTAAATACAGGTTTTTGTGTCTTGTGTTCTAATTGCTTGAGGAGCAGAGTGTAGGCCTCACGTAGGAAAGCATTCTCCACAGGATGCCAGTGCACAGCGGTCTGAAGCAGGCGTGGGCCCTCGTGCTTCACCCCGCCACGGGCCTGCCACACTCTCCATCCTAACAGTGAGGTTTCAGGGCGGCCAAGAGACAGGTGCACGTTAGCAAATGTAAGTCATCCTGTTACTAGGAAAGGCAGCAGATTAGGTAGATCTCTTGTAAGCCGAGATTAGTATCCATTCTCATCTGGGAGAAAGCAACAGAGGGCTGGGGCACAAGACAGGTAGGAGGCGGTGAGGGAAAAGCTAAAAAAAAGCCTCGGAGGTGGGGTGGGAGGGACACTGAAGAGGGAGGGATGCATGTATACACGGAGCTGGTGCAGTTCCGTGTACAGCAAAAACTAACACAACGGTGTAAAGCAATTATACTCCAATTAAAAAAATGTTAACTGAAAAAAAAATAAACAAAGGCTCAGAACATGATGTTCTTCAGAGTTTGGAAACAGCAGTAAAAACACGTTTGCAGTCACAAAGACCTCAATTTAGTCACAAGGCACAGACTTTCAACTATAAGATGAACAAATTCTGGGAATCTAATGTACAGTGTGCTGAATATAGCTATTAATACTGTACCATATTTGCTGAAATTTGAGAAGGGAATAGATTGTAAGTGTTCTCACCACACATAAAAAGCAGCAACTATATGAAGTGATGGATTTATTAGTGAATTTGATTATGGTAATCTTTTCGTCGTATACATGTATTAAATCATCAAATTATACATCCTTTAAAAAAAGCATGTTGTACAACCTAAAAAAAAAAGGACCTCAGTTTGAATCTGCACTTAAAAGCTGGGAGGCAGAACTTAATCTCTTTCAGCTGAAGGTTCCTCATCAATAAAACATGGACCATAAAACTTGTTTTTATTGCGAACACTAACAAAGAAGAAGGAGGCAGAGTCCGAGCTCTACACGTTATTTTTTTTTTTTTTTGCACTCCCTCACCACAGGTCCTGGGACAGATTAACCTCTTTAAGCTACAACTTCCTCATTTGTATAAATAAAATGATAGAATCATCTAGCTCCTAGGGTTGTAGTTCAGATTAGATAACACACACACACGTTCAATGGCTTCTGGGAACAATAAGCATTCAACCTGCCTTAATGACGATGGTGGTGCTGCTGAGGATATCAACTGTACAGTGTGGATGCCTGCAACTGTATGTGACAGAAAACCCAAACAGAAGTGACCTGACCTGTAAGGAAATGCTGTTACTCACATGACGAGAAGTCCCAAGGTCAAGAAGTTCCAGAATGAGTAATTCATTGACTCAAAAATGTCATCACTCTTTCCTGCCTTCACTGTGAGTTTCTCAGCACGTAGGCTGTGACCTACCCTGGGTTAAAGCTCACCAGGGCAAGAGGGCGGACAACACTCCAAATACCACATCCTCTTCTAACACTCTCCAAAGGTGGAGGAGATCACATCTTTCTTTTCCAAGGAAACAGAACATT
Source organism: Moschus berezovskii (assembly GCF_049115385.1). Lineage (NCBI taxonomy): Eukaryota > Metazoa > Chordata > Mammalia > Artiodactyla > Moschidae > Moschus > Moschus berezovskii. Next base: position 79,307,325 of record NC_142468.1, read on the forward strand.
TTCTGGAAACTACCCTCTACCAGCAGACTTTCCCTCATAATGTAACAAGGAAGAAGCTTTGTATTCTATTATAAATTAATCAGTATGGTACAGACCTAACAGAAGCAGAAGATATTAAGAAGAGGTGGCAATAATACACAGAAGAACTATACAAAAAAGATCTTCACAACCCAGATAACCATGACGGTGTGATCACTCACCTAGAGCCAGACATGCTGGAGTGTGAAGTCAAGAGGGCCTTAGGAAGCATCACTATGAACAAAGCTAGTGAAGGAGATGGAATTCCAGTTGAGCTATTTTAAATCCTGAAAGATGATTCTGTGAAAGTGCTGCACTCAATATGCCAGCAAATTGGGAAAACTCAGCAGTGGTCACAGGACTGGAAAAGGTCAGTTTCCATTCAAATCCCAAAGAAGGGCAATGCCAAAGAATGTTCAAACTACCGCACAATTGCACTCATTTCACATGCTAGCAGAGTAATGCTCAGAATTCTCCAAGCTAGGCTTCAATAGTACATTAACTAAGAACTTCCAGATGTTCAAGCTGGATTTAGAAAAGGCAGATGAACCAGAGACAAATTGCCAACATCTACTGAATCATAGAAAAAGCAAGAGAGTTCTAGAAAAACATCCACTTCTGCTTCATTGACTACGCAAAGCCTTTGACTGTGTGGAGCACAACAAACTGTGGAAAATTCTTCAAGAGACAGGAATACCAGACCACCTTACCTGTCTCCTGAGAAACCTATATGCAGGTCAAGAAGCAACAGTTAGAACCGGACATGGAACAAAGGACTGGTTCCAAATGCGGAAAGGAATACATAACAGCTGTATATTCTCACCCTGCTTATTATAATAACTTCTATGCAGAGTACATCATGAGGAACGCTGGGCTGGAAGAAGCACAAGCTGGAATCAAGACTGCCGGGAGAAATATCAATAACCTCAGAAATGCAGATGACACCACCCTTATGGCAGAAAGAGAAGAGGAACTAAAGAGCCTCTTGATAAAGGTGAAAGAGAGTGAAAAAGCTGGCTTGAAACTTCACATTCAAAAAACTAAGATCATGGCATCTGGTCCCATCACTTTATGCCAAATAGATGAGGAAACAATGGAAACAGTGACAGACTTTATTTTCTTGGGCTCTAAAATTACTGCAGATGGCGATTGCAGCCATGAAATTAAAAGATGCTTGCTCTTTGGAAGAAAAGCTATGACCAACCTAGATAATGTATGAAAAAGCAGAGACGTTACTTTGCCATCAAAGGTCCGTCTAGTCAAGGCTATGGTTTTTCCACTAGTCATGTGTGGATGTGAGAGTTGGACCATGAAGAAGGCTGAGAGCCTTCTCAGAATTGATGCTTTTGAACTCTGGTGTTGGAGAAGACTCTTGAGAGTCCCTTGGGCTGCAAGGAGATCCAACCAGTCCATCCTAAAGGAAGTCAGTCCTGAATATTCACTGGAAGGACTGATGCTGAAGCTGAAACTCCAATACTTTGGTCACCTGATGTGAAGAGCTATGTCACCAGAAAAGACCCTGATGCAGGGAAAAATTAAAGGCAGGAGGAGAAGGGGACAACAGAGTACAAGATGGTTGGATGGCATCACCAACTCAGTGGTCATGAGTTTGAGCAAGCTCTGGGAGATGGCGAAGGACAGTGAAACCTGGTGTGCTGCAGTTCATGGGGTCACAAAGAGTTGGACATGACTGAGAGACTGAACAACAACAAAAATCAATCACTAAAAGGATGTTTCCTATAAGCTTACATTATGTATACAGCCCATCTCTCAGAACCCTGACTCACAGGTAATGAGCTAAAATACCTTTGTTTAGTTCACAGGAAACATCCTGACCAGGCCAACCTATGAATGACTGCAGGAAGGAAGAAATGAACACATTCCCTCCGGAGGCTGGCCCTAACAGGAAATGTTTGACTTTACTCCCCCTCTTTTAGGTATTAAAGAAGCCTGAATTCTAACTCAGGCAAGATGGTTCCTTGGGACATAAGTACACCATCTTCTTGATCTGCTCACTTTCCAAAGAAGGTCACTATTCCTTGCCCCAACAAATCACTTCTCAATTTACTGGCCGGAGGACACTGGACTCACTAGCCAGAACTGCATACGTATGCTAATGCCTAAACCCATCACTGGCCTCTCAAGAGATAAACAGCATCATGGTTCTACTAGCAAGGAAGAAGCTGGGCACGGCTGTTGAGAAGGCAACCATCAATCACCACAATACTGGAGATGAAAACTCTGGGCAGGGAGCACAGAGAGGGGAGAACTGTGTGTGGAGAGCAGAGAGGCACTTCAGTTGTTTCATATAACTTTTAAGAAAGGAATCTTTGGGATCACAAAGTTCTACCCCAAATCTTGGCTCTGCCACTTTCTCGTTGTGTGAACCTGTACAATTATTTACCATTTATGCCTTTGTTTCTACAGCTTAGGTCAATATCTAAAGGATGTCTGAGAATAAAATTAAGCCACACAGAGTAAGTGCTCAATAAATAAGTGAAATTTCCTTAGTACTTCTGGCCTAGCAATCAGCACAGAAGTCAGATCAGTTGCTATGGAAACAAGCACAGGAGCAGTGCAGTCCACATCTGTATGTGCTACCACGGCAGATCATTCCTTCTCTAGGGCCACAGAAGCATGTTCAGACTGAGGGGAAGAGACTAGGAATGTGGTTGTAGAACCAAACAGGATTCAATCTGCTTCCACTGCTACCATTTAGGAGCTATGTCACCTTGGAGAAGTTATTGAATTACCTCTTGCTTCAATTTTTTCATAGGCATCAAGTTGTGGGATTAAACAAGTTAATACAAATGCCTGTCATGTAAACTGTCCACAAAGATCAGCTATCATTAGTGGGGTTTCTCCTTTTGTAATAAAGATCCCCTTAATCTATTCTGTCTCTCACTCATTTGGCAAATTGTCACTACAAGAGCAGCAGAGGAAAAACCTGGCTTTCAATTCTTGTTCCTTCTCTTAAGAAGCTTCACGGTGTCAGGACATCATCAGATGCTTCACCAGAAACGCGGTCAGCCCATCTACCTCTCCAGAGATGAGAGGCTCCGAGTACAAAGTTTTGAAGACCGAAACTCAACATATAATGTCACCTTATTTATACTTCTGATAATTCTATTCTTGTCTTTTCCTTTATCACCCATGCTCTTCTTTGGCTTCCTGCCTGGAACTTTCTCTTCTACTGTGTCGCTGCTCATTTTCATCTGCAGTCACTCCACTTTCCCTTCTACCCAAATCTTTACACATCATTACTAATAACCTTTTAAATGTGCCTCAAACTTTTGGCAAATACCTGTATATATATTCTTTTAAATTTTTTAAAAATTCAATCTGTTTTCCCCAGCCCACAGGAACTAGTGCTGAATCAGCATATGCAAAATGCTATTAATAGCTAAGCACATGGCAGCCCTTATTATAAATGCTAAGTAAAATATCTGACGTCAATATACATATTGCTGAAGTCCTACTGTGTGCAGGGCACTAAGCTCCTGAGATGACTCAGAAATAGCTCCTGCCCTCAAAGAGATGTCTCACTCCAGTTTGGGAGCGAAGACTTGTCACTAAGGAAAAGCTGGAAGTAGTGATAGATTTCCTCTTCCTGGGTTTCAAAATCACTGCAGACGGTGATTGCAGCCGTGAAATCAGAAGACGATTGCTTCTCGACAGGAAAACAATGACAAACCTAGACAGTGTGTTGAAAAGCAGACATTACTCTGCCAGCAAAGGTCCGTATAGTGAAGGCTATGGTCTTCCCTGGGGTCACACACAGTTGTGAGAGCTGGACTGTAAAGAAGGCAGAATGCCTTTGAAGTGTGGTGCTGGAGAAGGCTCCTGAAAGTCCCCTGGACAGCAAAGAGATCAAACCAGTCAATCTTAAGGGAGATCAACCCTGAATATTCACTGGAAGGACTGATACTGAAGCTCCTGTATTTTGCTCATCTGATGTGAACAGACAACTCATTGGAAAAGTCCCTGTGCTGGGAAAGACTGAGGGCAGAAGGCGAAGAGGGCATCAGAGGATGAGATGGCTGGACAGCATCACCAGTGCAATGAACATGAACTTGGGCAAACTCCAGAAGATGGTGAGGGACAGGGAAGTCTGGCGTGCTACAGGCCATGGGGTCACAAAGAGTCGGACACAACTAGGTGACTGAACGACAAGCATTACACATGAGCTACCCAGGTGGTGCTAGTGGTAAAGAATCCTCCAGCCAATGCAGGAGACATAGGAGACATCGGTTTGACCCTGGAGCAGAAAGATCCCCTGGAGGAGGAAATGGCAACCCACTTCAGTAGGCTTGCCTGGAGAATTCCAGGGACAGAGGAGCCTGGTGGGCTGAGTACACACACACACACAAACATTACACATATAACTACTCCTCAAATATGTATTTAAAGTAATAAAGGCCTTTTAGAAAGAACAATGAATTGCAATGGTTTTGAAATGAAAGTCACTGAAAAAGCATCAGAATGCAAATTTTCTCTAACAACCTTCAATATTTCAAATGTTTGAGACTGTGTCATTTTTTGGCAGAACAGATAAAACCTAGATGATAACTTGTCACAGGTTTCATTTGTTTATCCTTTTCTGATCTGGCTCGAAGGTGAAGCAGAGGCTGGGTGTGAGCGTGGGATGGTGACTTTGGCCTCTAACCCAGTTACTCAGCCCCAGAAAAAAGGATGCTCCCCAGGGTGATGGGGAGAAAAAGTGTTTACTGGATGGAAAGTGGAATGAAATTCCCTTTCAGATTTCGGTTTCAGTCTGTGTTCTTTTTGGCTTCTGACATAGCAGAAACCAACTCAGACTGTCTCAAGCAAAACCGTTCAAAAGGTTATTAGGAACTCCCAGAATTCACAGGAGGCTGAAGTTCAGGCTCTGAAAGCAGGCTGGAATCAAGGCTGCTCCAGAGTCTAAGACATCAGGGTCCAGCCAGGCTCACTCTTAACATTCACGGGGCCCATGACAAGCCTACAAATGGAGCCCAGGGCCTGTGCTCACAACCCTGTCTCATTCCAGTTCAGTTCAGTCACTCAGTCGTGTCCGACTCTTTGTGATCCTATGGAATGCAGCACGCCAGGCTTCCCTGTCCATCACCAATTCCTGGAGTTTGCTCAAACTCACTTCCATTGAGTCGGTGATGCCATCCAACATCTCACCCTCTGTCGTCCCTTTCTCCTCCCGCCTTCAAACTTTCCCAGAATCAGGGTCTTTTCCAATGAGTCAGCTCTTCGCATCACGTGGCCAAAGTATTGGAGTTTCAGCTTCAGTATCAATCCTTCCAATGAATATTCAGGATTGATCTCCTTTAGGATTGACTGGTTGGAGCTCCTTGCAGCCCAAGGGACTCTCAAGAGTCTTCTCCAACACCACAGTTCAAAAACATCAATTCTTTGGCGCTCAGCTTTCTTTATAGTCCAACTCTCACATCCACACATGACTATGGAAAAACCACAGCTTTGACTAGATGGACCTTTGTGGCCAACTGCACCCCATTTCACTCCACAAGGGGCCTTTACACACTGGTGAGAAGCTCTCATCCAAGTTCCTTCTATACACCACTCCCCCTCCAAAACATGCTCTCAGCTTCCCTTTGGACCTGGGAGTGTAAACACTGTGGCCTGATTTGACCTCACAGCTTGGGGCACGGAATACCCAGATAATGATCTAGAAAAGAGGATATGGGATCCAGGTGGACAGAGGTGAAGCCAGAGGAATAAAAGTGGAGTCCTCTTGCCTCGGCCTAGGAAAGGAGGATATCATCCAATGGCCAAACCTGTCACCTGTCCCCACCAAGGCTATTCCAAGGAAGAGGCATCACCTGGGTCCTTGGGCTTCCTCCCAAGACAATCAGCAAAAGAAAAGAATCAGGGCACTGTGGGCATAGGCGATTGGCCAAACAGTCCTAAAGGAACAAAAACTTATGGCAGCACTTAAGACTCGTGCCTTTTCAATTCATAATAGCTGTGCACTCTGTGCTCTTGGAGTATGCCTATCACCAGTTCAGTTCAGTCGCTCAGTTGTGACCGACTCTCTGCGACCCCATGAATCACAGCACGCCAGGCCTCCCTGTCCATCACCAACTCCCGGAGTTCACTCAAACTCATGTCCATAGAGTCGGTGATGCCATCCAGCCATCTCATTCTCTGTCGTCCCCTTCTCCTCCCGCCCCCAACCTTTCCCAGCATCAGAGTCTTTTCCAGCGAGTCAACTCGTCGCCCACCCAAAAGAAAACAAATCTCTAGTCAATACTAAAAATTTTTAGTACACCCCAAGATCAGAGGCCAAAGAGTGTTCATTTAATCACTGCTGACATCACATCAACTTACCTTTCTACTTCTTTCCACGTAACCCCACCCCCGATCCCCAAAGTCTCCACTCCCTTGGAACTAATGTGAATAAACAAGAGAATGAAGAAAGGTGTCATAGACTATCAGTTTAAAAATCCCTCAGATGGGCACAAGAATCCTTTGAATACGGCAACAAGGAGAAACAGTCCTAGGACAAGACTGGGCTAGAATGGGACCTATAACAGAAACATCCACCGTGGCTCCCTCCTGACCAATATACTGTCCTGGACATATACCCAAGACCCAAGGCAGGGAGGGAAAAACAAGTCTGACACCATATTAGACCTCTTCCTTTTACTGCGACCTTTGCACTCTGTTGCCTGGGCTTAGTCATGCTGGCTCTGCACCTTTTGTAAAAAGAATGTTCCCTGTAGCCTGAATTATATAGATAAGGCTATTCTCAAGGCTCTGACCTTTAAGAGTCCATTCTCATGGCTGCTATCAAAAAGTTTACAAACAATAAATGCTAGAGAGGGTGCAGAGAAAGGGGAACCCCCTTACACTGTTGGTGGGAATGCAAACTAGTACAGCCACTATGGAGAACAGTGTGGAGATTCCGTAAAAATCTGGAAATAGAACTGCCATACGACCCAGCAATCCCACTGCTGGGCATACACACCGAAGAAACCAGAATTGAAAGAGACACATGTACTCCAATGTTCATTGCAGCACTGTTTATAATAGCCAGGACATGGAAGCAACCTAGATGTCCATCTGCAGACGAATGGATAAGAAAGCTTTGGTACATATACACAATGGAGTATTACTCAGCCATTAAAAAGAATGCATTTGAATCAGTTCTAATGAGGTGGATGAAACTGGAGCCTATTATACAGAGTGAAGTAAGCCAGAAAGAAAAACACCAATACAGTATATTAACGCATATATATGGAATTTATAAAGATGGTAACGATGACCCTATATGCAAGACAGCAAAAGAGATACAGATGTATAGAACAGTCTTTTGGACTCCGTGGGAGAAGGCGAGGGTGGGATGATTTGAGAGAATGGCATTGAAACATGTATATTATCATACATGAAACAGATCACCAGTCCAGGTTTGATGCATGGGACAGGGTGCTTGGGGCTGGTGCACTGGGATGACCTAGAGGGATGGGATGGGGCGGGAGGTGGGAGAGGGGTTCAGGATGGGGAACCCCTGTGACTGATTCATGTCAATGTATGGCAAAACCACCACAATAGTGTAATTAGCCTCCAATTAAAATTTAAAAAAGAGTCCATTCACAAAGAGGTAAAAAGTTGCAGAACAGAGAATAACATTTGTTTTATTGGAATTTTACGGGAACATCATGACCTGACCTACATGCACAACTGCAAGAACAAAGGATTCCTACACCAAAGTTTGCAGCAACTAACCATGTTCCTCCCTCAGCTTGCCTGTGAAAATTCCTTGCTGAAACCCTTCCGGGAGGTTGAGGTTTTGGGGTCATGAGCCACCCAGCTCCTTGCATGGCCCTGCGATAAACCAGCTTCAGCTCCAGACTCTGGTATTTCAGCCTGTGAGGCCTCCCTGTGCATCACTGGGCACGCTGATTCACACAGAGCAACAAGCAGAGAAGGAGCTCAGAGCATCAGAGGATTCTCACTAAATGGTCAGCTGCCTTAAGTTTCTATGTCTACTCCCCTACTTATAAAACAGAGACCTAGGCACTGAACGTGCAAAATAAATTATTTAATGAAAGCTTCACATGTATGCAGGTAACAAGGAGGGAAGGAAGCCATCTTTAGATGTGTACGGATTTGTGACACACACTGTTACTGGAAAAGGCAAGCTGCCGAACACTGTGACAAGTATGGTGACAACTATGTGAAAATAAGGAAGATACAAGTACACTGATACCTGCATATGTTTAAAGTACCCTGGAAGGGTATATGAGTAAATTAATGAAAGTGGTAGCAGGGACTGGTGGTGGGGAAACTGGGAATGGAGGGAAAGTGATATGAAAGCAAAGGAAACAAAAGCTGAGATGCCCTTGTTCATAATATTACCCCAGAGATTCATAAAAGAACAGAACATGTACATGTATTATCTACTCAAAACTACACAAGGAAAGTCAGCTGCAGTGCTGGATGTTAACCAACCCCTGTCAGAAAATACATCCTCCAAGAAGCCAAGTCAAGCAAATGGGATATTTTAAAAGAAATTGCTGCCAAGTCCAAGCTCATTCTACACAATAAGCCAATATATCTAACATGAGCTGTTGAGGCAAGGAAAATTACTTTATTTTGAAAGCTGGCAGACTGAAAAGATGGCAGACTAATGTCTCAAAATAATCATCTTATGGGGTCTAGATGCCAGGTTCTCTTAAAAAAACAGAGAAGGGTGGAGGTGAGGAATTAAAGTTTAAAAGGCCATTAATCTTACAAATACCTCCTGGAAGGGCCAGCCCTCAGACCTAGGGATCAAACCCATGTCTCTTACGGGTTGGCAGGCAGGCAGGTTCTTTACCACTAGGCCACCCTGGAAGCCCAAAGTTCTGAGCAAAGGCATTTTGGTTTAATATTCAAGCAGAGGGGCAGGGTTCCCTGAGGCATGCCATTTTGTATAAACAGTATCCTTTTAGTGAAAAGCAATGCGAAGCAAAGATTAAAGAAACAGATCCAACATGGAGTCAAAATTGGCTCTTCCCTGCAGACAAAATCATTGGGAAATCCTGAGTTACTTGACTGATGTATGATTAATTGAGATCTGGAATTGGCTTCCAGAATTTATTTCCTTTGTTTCTCTTGCTTCCTGTTTATTCCTTATATAGAGGAAGCAAAAAAAAAAAAAAATCAGCAACATTATTTTCTAATATTTGGAGAAATAATTAGACACGGACAAAGGAAATTCTAAGAAGCCAAGAGGCACAAGAAAAGAGAAGTACTCAAATGCTTTAGCCAATTACTCGGAAATTTCTTAAATGCACTCAGCAATGTGGAAGGGCATCTGGAGAAGGAAATGGCAACCCACTCCAGTATTCTTGCCTGGGAAAGTCCATGGACAGAGGAGCCTGGAGGGCTGCAGTCCATGAGGTTACATGACTAAGCATGCGTGCATGAAGGTGGAGGGAGATGGGCTGGTAGCAATAAAGTGGTAGAACTAAAAAAAAAAGAAATGTGGAAGGGTGGATGTGCCAAAGAGAAAGGAGATGTGAAGACATGGCAAAGGTGAACAAAGACTATCACGAAAAAGAAATCAAAACCTACACTCTTCCCAAAGAGGAAAGAGACAAGGAATTCAAACTATGACCTATTTAACGGAATACTTACCCTGCATTTGTTAAAAAAAGTCTCAGGTATGTCATTAAAATTCTGAATATACCTAAGTAAATAGAGTTTTAATTAGTAAAAAGGCAAGAAAGATGATACTGTTTGAAAGAACATGGCTTCACAATTGTTTTAAAAGATTTGCTCTTGTCTGTTAAAAACATGAACTGAGGAATAAGAGGACACTTGGTGCTTCGCTCCAAAATAAGTCCAGGGGTTAAGGAAGCTTCCAGAATGCTACCGTGGTAGCAGACAAGAATGTTCTGATTGCCATCACTGCAATGATCCTGAGGCACCCCCAGGATCCTGGATTGGCTCCAACTGGGGTTTCTATCAACTGGCGCATTAAACAAAGACTGCAGGGCTTTGAGTCCAGTATTAGTACACAATCCCCTTCTCTCAAAAGCAACTTACCTAGTGCATCTGTCTTCATCATCCCACAGATGGACAATGCGGGTACAGAGGAAGGTGGGAAGCAAAGGGAAAGCAGGGCTAGGAGGTAACTCACTACAGAAGAAAGGGGAGAAGCAAGCAGTACCTTCTAATGACCCTCGTGGGAGCGGGGTGACTTTACAAACAGCATCTGATTTAATCCTTACAACCACTCAGGGAAGCAGGCACTGTTCAGTTTAGTTCAGTCACTCAGTTGTGTCCGACTCTTTGCAACCCCATGGTCTGCAGCACACCAGGCTTCCCTGTCCATCACCAACTCCCAGAGTTTACTCAAACTCATGCCCATTGAGTTAGTGATGCCATCCAACCATCTCACCCTCTGGTGCCCCCTTCTCCTTTTGCCTTCAATCTTTCCCAGCATCAGGGGCTTTTCCAATGAATCAGAACTTTGCATCAGGTGGCCAGAGCATTGGGGCTTCAACTTCAGCATCAGTCCTTCCAATGAATATTCAGGACTGATTTCCTTTAGGCTGATTTGATCTCCTTGCAGTCCAGGGGACTGTTATTCTCTGTGTTTTTCAACTGAAGAAACAGGTGTCAGGAGGTTAAGTACTTGCCTGAAGTCACTCAGCTCCTGCAAGCTGCTCTGATTGGAGGGGGCTGGGAAGGGGTACGGATGGGGGTGGGTAGCTCAGAATCCCCCCTGCCCAAGCGCCTTAACCTCACTTCTATCGGGGCCAACCTAATTCCACACATGGCCTACATTCCCTTGTGCCCAAGTTAATTTGTAAGATTGTCCTACATTTCCCCTTAGAGCGTGACTCTATTTTGAAGGCTCTTCGTCACCAGGGCACAAACATCTTTTCTAATGGGTACTGTTTCTGCTAATGAAGGCAGACTAAAAGCTGGACGGAGCAGGAGGGCAGTTTCTGACTCACCCTCTTTGGATGCCTCTATGAAAATGGACCCTGGGGATTCAAAAGAAGCAAGATGATCAAAGGCATGGCTGGAATACCACTCTTCAAATGGCTGAAAAACATGAACCTGGCTTCTGTCTGACCCAAAAATCAGGCTTCTACAACTGAAATCTGTTCAGACATTCACCCAGAATATCTCTGCCTCTCCTCTCTCCCAAAGTGCCTCTGGAACCACAGAATATCTCCACTCAAATATTCAGGAACACCTCCTCCCATTGGCAAAGGAGGACCGAAGCGATCTAATTTTAGGGTCTAACAGTTGGCATGCAATTAAAACTATATATATTATGGGCTTCAGAGGAGAATAATTTATTTATGGGTAAATTAGGATCACTGTAATACAAACATGCTCCCACGGATTGGGAATTAGCTATGCTCAACCAGGGACCGTAAGAACTCTGCCATTTTTACAATACGGGGCTCTCTCTGTTTCAAAACAAGCAAGAGATCAGATGCTTCAAGTCCACTCTATACCATCACTTTCCAAGCCCTGTGGCAGGGTGCCAGTCAAGACTGTATTTTAGCATTGGTTATGATCTGAGGAATTTGATCAAAGGATAAACAAGATGGGTTCCCCTTCCTGAAAAGGTATTATACCAGCGTTAAAGTTCAGAAAAGCAGACTCAGACTATTTTGGTTTTGTTTTTTGCTTTCCAAAGTTGACCGACCAGAAATTCAGGCTGGAATGCTGCTGCTGCTGCGTCACTTCAGTCGTGTCCGACTCTGTGTGACCCCATAGACGGAAGCCCACCAGGCTCCCCCATCCCTGGGATTCTCCAGGCAAGAACACTGGAGTGGGTTGCCATTTCCTTCTCCAATCAGGCTGGAATAGATGAGTCTAATTAGGCTGGTTTATTTTGCGTCATTGAATTAGGTAGAAGAGCATGCCTTATTATTTAAATGATGAGAAAGACCAGCAAAATAAATGAAATCGCTTATAGTGTGCAACCACAGTTCTCCCGAGAACAAGGTTTCTATAATACTCCTGTCTGCCAGTTTAGTATCACCTTTTATTTTCTGTTTAGGATATTCTCAGCCTGGTCATAGAATGTCCCCACCTTCACCACAGTGGCTTTACAAAAACACATAAAGTATAGAAAAGTACCAGAAATTATGTGTCCCTCTCAAGTCAAAAACTATATCACAATATTCTGTGCAGAGTAAAACATTTTGATTTTAAACTTGTTTTTGTGTCCTGATACAGGAAAAAAATCTAAACCCTAGAGCTAGGCTCTAGTTTTGCAGCTCTCTGTCATCTGATCTATTTCCCCCAGGTTGAGGAACTTACATTATTGGTAACTTGTGTCTACATTCTCTGGATTATGTGTTTCTGCATCTCCTTTTTCTGCCCCACTCACAAGTATGTACTGGCCCAGGCTTCTACATGGTTTACAGCTAGGACTTTTATGGTCTGACCCATTCAGCATAAGGAAACACGAGAGTTGATAGTTACCTCCTCATGTCCCACCCAAACTGAATACACAGGCATCCTCCTCTTGCGTCAGTCTTCATCATCACCGAACCTATTTTCATGGAAACATTTATTACTAAATGAAATAGTCTTGTTCATTTTTTCATGTAATTGTTTAGCATCCATCTCTTCTTAGAAGCTGATTTCTGTGAGGTTAGAGAACTTGTCTTTGCAATTCATTCTTGTGTCCCAGCATCTAGAAGACAGCCTGGCACATACAGATATTCAATCAAAGTTTGCTGAAGGAGTGAACTCCCCAACGATTCTGGGGAGTACAAAGGATCTGCTCTGAAAGAGAGTACTCAAGGTTCTGAGACTCTTCCAGATAGAAGGAGTCTTACAAGTCACTCAGAGTTGGCAAATTTTTGCTAAAGGACTGGATAGTTGTATTGCAGACTTTGTAGGCCTTACAGTCACGCCATGACTATTCACGTCTGCTGCTGCCCATGAAAACAGCCCCAGGGAAGGAACATTTGTGAATGAGCCTGGTAGGGTTCCAAGAAAACTTCATGCACCAAAAAAAGAAAGAAAAAAAAATCAGTGGCGGGACCTCCCTGGTGGTTCAGGGGCTAAGACTCCAAGAGCTCCCAATGTAGGGGGTCCAGGGAACTAAGTAAAACCCACACGCTGCAACTAAGAGTCTGCATGCTGCAAGTAGAGATCCCGCAATCCCACATGCCACAAGACAGAAGATCCCACATGCTGCAGGGAAGACCTAGAGCAGCCCAATAAACAAATAAATACTAAAACAAGCAGTCAGTGGGGGGCTGGCATGTGCTGACTCCTAGACCACTGGTGTCCTGCCCGGTGACTTCCTAAGAATACCTTTCACCAAGGGCAATAAAAGAAAATATAAGGATGTTTCTGTGAGGCTTTTCACAATGCAAATTTTTTTCATCTTAAAAGCTGTCCTTTTTTCTGCATCTATTTCCTTCCTTACATTTTTTAGTCTTCAAACGTATTTCTTCAGGTAAATTATGGTTGATAGTAAATTATTCACTTTGTATTGTCAACATCCCTTCTTGGAAAAAGAAAAGTTGGCCACACTAATGGAATTCCAAAATATTTTTTGGGAAAGTTTTTCTATCCAAGAAATTCAAACAGCAGAGAACTACTACAGTTCAAGCCCAGAGATGTCACTCTACAACCCGATTCTTACTTAAGATCAAGAGAGCCCTTTCTATTTAGGGTAAACAAAAGGGATTACTGAAAAACTCCTAGAAGTTTGTGGAATCTGGGAGTAACAGAGAACTAAACACTAGAAGAAAGCCACCCCACACCATGTGACTGTGTTGGCAGAACACAGGCCTCTCTACTGCCCATTGCACTGAATCCACATCAGCAGGGACTGAACGCTAGAAATGCTGCCTCAGCTGCCCCAAAAGAGCAGATGCCTCTAGCACCACGCCTGTCAAAAGAACCGTGCTCCAGCCCACTCCCAGGCCTAGCCACTGCCTGCCAGCTTGCACGCACTCCTCGTCTCACACAGATCCCTGGATTGAGCTGAAGCAGCATCACATGCAGAAAGCCCTTGGGGCCAGGAGGGCGAGAAAGACATGCTCCGCTGTGCAGCCTCTCTGATCAGGAGTCAAGAGAAAAGGGCATTGGAGTGCGTGCTGAGTAAACCAGTTTACGGCACCTTCCATGAGAATCGGGAGGCCCAGAGCTCTGCCCCTTTATCTATACACCTGTTCAGACTGTTCCAGAGGACAAGGAATCGTTGGCTTCGGGATCTGTAGCATAACCACATTTCTAAAAAGAAAAGTAGCATATCCAAAGGGTGCCTAGAGGGTTGACACCACAGGAACATTTCACCTTGTTAGGGAATGCCACTTAGTATTAACAGAAAACTGAAGAACTTTTTACTCAGATAATTCGGATCTCAAAACAGTTCTGCCTGATCATTAAGGCAAAAGGTAAGAAACAAATTAACAACCCCCACCCAAAAAAAAAAACTGCTTAAAATCTGAATAATCACTTCAGTCATTTTTTGTAGTTATAGACATATCTCGAAACCCTGCAGATCAATAGGGTGTGGTCAGGAGTTGCTTTTTCTAAACGATGCACATACCTCTCAGACCTGAAGGGCCACGCCAATAAAGCTACCTGCCTCTGAACACAGAGGATTCTCTTTAAACCAAGTAAACCAATGAAATCACATTAGTTTCTTTCTAACTATTAATAGATCATTACTGTGAGCTAAGAGCTGGAAACAGCACAATTATACAAGGAAAGTTTGACTTATAATGAAAGTTGCTTGATGTGTTATTAATAATTCCTCTAATCAGACTAAAGTAAACAGAACAAAGTTTCAGTAATTGTTACACTTGGACAGTGGAATTATAATGACAGTCATGTTTTTTTAAATTTCAAATATATATATAGCTGTCCCTCAGTATCTTCAGAGAACTGGGTTCAGGACCCCTCCCTGGACAGCAAAATTCACAGATACTCAAGTCCCTTATAGTGTATTAAACGGCATACATAGCATTTGCCTATAACCTATACTCATCTCCTGTGTATACTTTAAATCATCCCTAGATTATTTATAGTATGTAATACAATGTAAATGCCATGGAAGTAGTTACCAGGGCACAGCAAGCTCAAGTGCTGCTTTTTGATCCTCCCTGGAATTATTCTTCTGAACACTTTCTATTCACAATTGGTGGGCTCTGTGAATGCAAACCTGTGAATACAGAAGGCCAACTGTATACACTCTGTATATATCATCCTTTTTTAAACAGAGTGCAATTGACTACCAAGAGACATCCGTACGTAGGAATCTCTTTAAAATGCATTTATTGTTTTTACCCCTTCATTAAGTATTTATAATTCATCAAGTTCAGGGCTATATTTAAAATATGTGAAAATGTTAGTCTGACTTTGCGAATATATGTGCCTGAAAAGATATCTGAGCTACTATCCTCTTCTCAAGCTCACAACTGAATCAACAAAACTCAATGGCCAACGATGTCACTACAAACTCTACAAAAGGCACAAGTGTTCTCAGAGTACTGATGTTGCGAGAAACTGTTTGTTTTTGAGGAAAGAGGTGTGAATGTCGAGGCGCACCTGTAATTACTGGATGGACAGTTTATTCTCCCATGAGCGGAGGTGGGGTTGGGGAGGGTTTGAAGGGTGAACACTGCCTTGTAGTGAGGAAAATAAAGACTCACACCCAGAGAGGTTCCTGATTGCCAGACCTCAGTTCAGTAGTGTCCTCAATCTCCTAACAGAACTCAATAATCAAACATCTCATTGGTGATTATTTGTGTACCAAGCCCTCTTTTGCCATGTTGCCCTTTTTTTGACAACATGTCAAAAAAGTTATGGCCATGGCATTTTCCTAAAAAACAAGAGACCAAAGATGTTATATGTGTCGGTTGGTTTAGGTTGTTATAATAAAATACCAGAGACTGGGTGCTTATCAACAACAGAAATTCTCTCATAGTTCTGGAGGCTGGACGTCTGAGGTCAAGGTTCTGGGAGACTCAGTGTTTAGTGAGGGCCTGTTTCCTGGTACAAAGACTGGAGGCGGTCTTCTCACTGGGTCCTCCCGGGGTGGAGGGGGTGGGGAGCTCTCTGAGGTCTCTTTTCTGGGGATGCCAATCCCATTCATGAGGGCTCTGCCTTACCACCTAACTGCCTCCCACAGGTCTCACCTCCTGATGCCATCACACTGGGGATAAGGTTTCAATGGATGAATGTAGGGGTGAGGACACAAGCGTTCTGCCTGAGCAGAACCCAAGTGTTTGCAAACAGCAGGCTGAAAATATAGCCCAGCAGGGTTCTGGACACCAGAGCCAGGCCCCTCCCGCACTGCTTTTTTCTAAGAGCTTTCATTTACTCAGGTAGAAAGCAAGACTTTAAAGTGGTGGGACCTAATCCTGTCCTAATCCTCCTCCTTTGGCTTATATGACAATTCTCTCCTAGGCTTGTGGTCAATTTTCCAATTAACGATTCATAGCAGAGTGGCATCTGCACAGTTCTGAGGCCTGTGTCTCCACCAGCACTGGAAATCTGGCAGCCTCTGGAATGTGTTTACATTCCAGGGCTTCACTCACAAAGAAACTGTCTTGTTTCATCGATGTTTAGGTTGCAACTTGCTCACGTTTTTATAAAAATGGAGCTGGTATTAGGGCAAAGCTGAGTCCACTGGCTATAAAAAGGGAATGTGTCACCAAGGAACAAAACCAGAAGCAATGTGTGGTCCTCCCAACTACAGCATCTCCAGGGAGAATGAAGCTAATGTCTGCACAGGGATTTGGAGCTAAACCACGTGTTTCCTTCTTCCAATCTATTCACTTCTACTGACCTAAACACAGGCTGAAAAATTAAAAAAAAAAAAAATAAGCAGCATGTCCATAGTTGGCTCAGACTTATGCTGTCAGGGTTGACAGCCTTCAGCTTTGACAGATGTCAGCTGGTGGGGTCAGCCAGGCATCTGGGAACATGCTCACCATTTGAAGCAGCTGGCAAATTTAGCAGTAAGGCCTGAGTGTCTGGTAAGTGGTTTCAGATAAACAATACTTTCATCCATCCTGAGCTAGCTACCTGGGTGGCATGTCGGTGTCCCGGGGAGAAAGAGCCTTGTGTTCCAGGACTGATAAAGCTCTCCAAACTCCACAAAGCTCCAGAACTGATGCAAGCCGTGGCAGGGGTGATCTGGCAGCTTCACATCTGTGCTACCCGCCTGGAAGCTGACAGCTATGCAGGCTTCGTAAGGAAGACTTGTGCTCAACATGAGGATAACTTTTTCTTTCTTAAGAAACAGAGAGTCAAATTAACAGAATTTTTTATCTCAGAAAGTAGTGAGCACCTTAGCACTGCAAATGTTTTCAGTTCAGTCGCTCGGTCGTGTCTGACTCTTTGTGACCCCATGAATCACAGCATGCCAGGCCTCCCTGTCCATCACCAACTCCCAGAGTTCACTCAAACTCACCTCCATCCAGTCGGTGATGCCATCCAGCCATCTCATCCTCTGTCGTCCCCTTCTACTCCTGCCCCCAATCCCTCCCAGCATCAAAGTCCTTTCCAGTGAGTCAACTCTTTGCAAGAGGTGGCCAAAGTATTGGAGCTTCAGCTTTAGTATCAGTCCTTCCAATGAACACCCAGGACTGATTTTCTTTAGGATGGACTGGTTGGATCTCCTTGCAGTACAAGGGACTCTCAAGAGTCTTCTCCAACACCACAGTTCAAAAGCATCAATTCTTCGGCACTCAGCTTTCTTCACAGTCCAACTCTCAGTGGAGATCAAAAAATTGAACGGAAAGTTGGCCTTTACAGTCTCTTCCAGGGTCTTATGCTTCTTGCTGAAAAGTAGACTCAAATGTGCCATTTTTCTCTGCCACTTCTGTTCAGCTCATATACACATGCATGAGAAAGTGTTAAGTATCAAGAGTCAAGAAACCCACTTTCTTACCTGACTGTACCACTGTGATGGTTAATTTCATGCATCAACTTGACTAGGCCACAAGATGCCTGGATATTTGGTCTGTGTGTTTCTATATGTTTTGGGGTGGAATTAATATTTATATCAATAGGTTTAACATTAGACTAGTTTAACATTTTAATCAGTAAAGCGAATTGCTCTCCCTACTGTGGGTGGGCCTCATGACCCTCCCCCAAGTGAAAGAGAATTCTCCAGCAGACAGCCTTGGGTCTTGATCTGCACCAATAGCTCACCCCAGACTTAACCAGCTGGCCCCTCCTGCACACTTGGACTTGCCAACCTTTACAACTGTGTGAGCCAATTCCTTGTAACAAATCTCTTTCTCTAGAGACTCACAGGCTTAGAAAATGAACTTATGGTTGCCGGCAGGGTGGTGGTGGGGGGTGGTGATGGGATACTTAGGGAGTTTGGGAAGGCCACGTACACAGTTACACACTGTTATATTCAAAATGGATCACCAACAAGTTTACCTACCATACAGCACAGGGTACTCTACTCATTGTTATGCACCAGCCTGGATGGGAGGGGGACTGGGGAGAGAATGGATACAGGTGTCTGTATGGCTGAGCCCCTTCACTGTTCACCTGAAGACCACAACATGGTTAATAAACTATGAAAGTGTTAGTCGCTCAGTCGTGTCCAACTCTTTGCGATCACATGGACTGCAGTCCACCAGTCTCCTCTGTCCATGGAATTCTCCAGGCAAGAATACTGGAGTGGGTAGCCATTTCCTTCTCCACGGGATCTTCCCGGCCCAGGAATCAAACCTGGGTCTCCTGCACTGCAGGCAGATTCTTTACTGTCTGAGCCACCAAGGAAGCCTGGTGAATCGGCTATACCCCAATACAAGATAAAAAGTTTACATTTTGAAATAAACAAATAAATCTCTTTCTCTATACATTCATATCCTATTGATTCTATTTGTCTGGAGGATCCTAATAACTGTTTTCTCAGTCTCCTTTTCAGCCTCCATTTTCCAATCTAAATGCGGGCCACATTCTAATGTTGAGTTCTCAAGACTCTTGCCTGTGAGGCAAGACCACAGGTGAGATCCTCCCCATAGGTGAGATCAGCCAGACCCACGGCTTGAACTATCATCATCTCGACACTGACGGCTATATTCCAGACCCAATCTCTCTGCAGAGTTACAGACTGGACTACACAGCACATCTCTTCTTGGGTGTCCAATAAGATCCCACGCGTAACACATCCAAGACAGAACTCTGCCCTCCACTCCCCTCTGCCCCCTCCACTCACCCCTGCCCCCTCCACTCACCCATCTTAATTAATGGTACCACCATACACCTAGTTGCTCAGGCTCAATACTCAGCAGGCATCCTTGATCCCCTCTTATTCCGTCATATCTAACATTCAAAACTGTAACAAGACGTATCAGTCATATCCAAACGCATCTCAAACCTGTCCACTCATCACTCCCACCACCTTGTCTCCATCCTAGCTCCTCTCCATCTCTTCTCCCAAGAGCTGTCAGTGGCATTTTCAAACACGACTCTGACTGCATCATTTCCGCACTGGATACCCTCCTGGGGTTTTCATCACGCTCAGAATAAAATCCAAACTCCTAATCAGGGCCTGCTGCTGCTACTGCTAAGTCACTTCAGTTGTGTCCGACTCTGTGCAACCCCATAGACAGAAGCCCACCAGGCTCCCCCGTCCCTGGGATTCTCCAGGCAAGAACACTGGAGTGGATTGCCATTTCCTTCTCCAAATCAGGGCCTAATTCAAGGCAAATAGATGGGGAAACAATGGAAACAGTGACAGACTTTATTTTGGGGGGCTCCAAAATCACTGCAGATGGTGACTGCAGCCATGGAATTAAAAGACACTTACTCCTTGGAAGGAAAGTTATAACCAAGCTCGATAGCATATTAAAAAGAAGAGACATTACTTTGCCAACCAAGGTCCGTCTAGTCAAAGCTGTGGTTTTTCCAGTAGTCATGTATGGATGTGAGAATTGGACTGTGAAGAAGGCTGAGCGCTGAAGAATTGATGCTTTTGAACTGTGGTATTGGAGAAGACTCTTGAGAGTCCCTTGGGCTGCAAGGAGATCCAACCAGTCCATCCTAAAGGAGATCAGGCCTGGGTGTTCATTGGAAGGACTGATGCTGAAGCTGACACTCCAATACTTTGGCCACCTGATGCAAAGAACTGACTCTTTGGAAAAGATCCTGATGCTGGGAAAGATTGAGGGCAGGAGGAGAAGGGGACGACAGAGGGTGAGATGGTTGGGTGGCATTACTGACGTGATGGACATGAGTTTGAGTAGGCTCTGGGGGTTGGTGATGGACAGGGAGGCCTGGAGTGCTGCGGTTCCTGGGGTCGCAAAGAGTCGGACATGACTGAGCGGCTGAACTGAATTAAATCAGGGCCTCAAAGGCACTGCATGCTCCTTTGTTCCTCTTTCTGGCCTTCTGTCCTACCACTCTGCCACCCTGGTCTTCCTGCTACTTCTGGAACATCTGAGCAGATTTCCCATCGAGGACTTTACTTTTGCTGTGTCCTCTGCCCCCAAAATGCCATCCACAAATCTTCACAATAGCTTCCTCCTTCCCCACATTCATGTGTCAGCTTACAGCTCACATCCTCAGAGGGGTCTTCCCTAACCGCCCCATCTCCTTCACTCCCTGCCATCTCACCCCCAGGACTGCTGTGATTTCTTCACAGCACATGTGCTTGCCTTGAATCAGGGTGACCTCGAGATAGAATTTATACCACTTGCTTCCTGGGTCTGGATCTTAGGACCCACTTGCAGAAGAGACTGGGCTTTTAGACTACTCCAAACTTACCAGTCAGTACCACAGGAAATTCCCGCCTTACAACCACTTAAATCCCGACAGCAAGGACAAAGAGACAAAGGTCTCCAGAAGTGCATATAGAAGGTATGTTCTGGGCCTGATCTGGGCGTACAGACTTCACGAGGGCAGGAATGAAAGGAGAAGGCACTTAAAGCTTCAATTAAAAAAATCTCATCATCACTCACAAGTCGAGTGTAGAGCCAGTCACTGCTGCTGGGTTTCAGAGAGTGGCAGAAAAGACTGGGTGTTCTGTTTTACAACTGTTAAGGAAGTGACAAGTTGCCAAGCATTTGTTTATAGAGTCCTTGACTCCTTGCCCTCATACTCATCACTCAGTCCATCAGCAGTCCTTTAAGAACTACCTCTAGGCATTAGCCTGCGTCCTTCCATTTCCAGGCCTGTTACCAGCACCACCATCTTTCATCCAGACTATAGTAAGAGCCTTCTACAGGTTTCCCAGCTTCCACTCAAACAACTGATTCTCCCAATAGTGGCCAGACTTATCATTCAATAACAGGTCAGACCCCTCTAGTGAATTCCCATCCATCACACCCCAGAGACAACCCAGATTCCTCCACGCAGCCATGTAGGCCGATACCATGCGCCGGCCAGCCCCTCCCACCCGGGTGCTGTGTCCTTGCGGCCCCTTAAGTCACCAGGCTGGAGCACCGTCTCAGGAACTTACCCTGCTATTATCTCTGTCTTGAACACTGTCTCCTGAGGGTGATACGACTCCCTCCCTCCTACCCCTCAGGTCTCAGCACAAACAGTGGACCAAGCTGCAATGACCAATCTTCTAAACCCCTCCACATTCCCGTCCCTACTCACTCTCCGTCCCTCCACACTGCCCTTATTTTTTTCCTGCAGGGCACATAAGAATATCTGAAATTATATATATGTCTCTTTTCAATTGGAAGATATGCCCCCTGAGAACACGAACTTTGTCTTTCCTGCTGATTCCCAATTCCAATGACACTGCCTTTCACATGGCATGCTCTCCATCAATACCTGCTGGATGAATGAATTCTCCTACTATGTTTATTTCCATGAACTCTTTATGACCCCCGTTATCATAACAGAGAAAGCTTACCTGAGTGCCAAAAAGACGAGAACAGGTATCTGAAAACGTGGTGGTATGTGAGACACAGAACTGGGTGGGCCCTGAGAGGCCCCAGTCATGTCAGAGAGCCTCCTAAATGGCACCAGATCACACGGCCACTGGTCGGCTCTCAGTACTTCCCTGACTTCTGTTCCTTAAAGGTCTCTGCCAAAAATTCCTATTCACTTGAGGGTACAGTAATTCAGAGGATGAAATATGAGGAAGCACCTGTTCTTTAGCAGACAAGGGAACCAGAAATCGAGGACTTCCAGAATATTTAGGCCTGTGTCCTGACATCACAGACTCTGTCTGATCTCCCCTGCAGTTGTAGTCTTACTCTGACCCTACTTGAGTCTCTAAAAATGGAAGCCAATAGATGGCAAGTGTAGTGGCAAGAACTCTGCACTTGGAGTGAGAAAATGTAAGTCTGAAGTTGTAAGTAATGACACTCAATGGCCTCGTGACTGGTCATTTCAGATGAACTTATCCCCTTATATGTAAAGTGGAAATTATGGCCTCTACTTGACAGGTTATCATGGAGCATCAGCAAGGTATGACCGAGTCCAGCGCAGTGCTTGTACAGAAGTCCTGGGTACTTGTACAGAAGTCCTCGGTACTTGTATGAAAGTCCTCGGTGCTTGTACCAAAGTCCTCGGTGCATGCTTGCTTCCTTCAGCCTTCAAACTGTAGGTCATTTTCTTTCGTCCTTCAAACACTCATAAAAGAATGATTTGGCAGGCCACACATGCTTTTAGAGTGTCAGCATATAAGCTTTTAAGGTTTGTTTTCTGAGCCTTACCTAATCAGATGAGTTACATCTAATTGTCTAGAGATGCAGTCTTCTTTGGATAGTAACAGCTTTAGAGTTTGGATTTACATTGCCTTCAGTGTGTTTTATTCTCAGTGCATCACTAAAATGACAAACTGCCTTCCTCAGAATGTATCAGGAATTCTGTTTCTTAGCAACACCCCTCCTACAGGCAATAAAAGACAGAACATAATTCCCTTTGGACATTAGGAATCTGCTCATAATACTGAAAATATGGCCAATTTCCTCTTATATGCATTATTAGAAATCAGGTCTCCCTGTCTGAAAGACAATACAATTGGGATCCTTCAAAGCAGAGCTTTGAAAAGTTAGGCACATTTCTCATTCCAGGATCTGCTACTGCAGGGCTTGATCTCACAGATATTACAGAATTTTGATGTATTAGGTCTCACAGCCTGGCTCTTCATGATTCAAAATTAAGAATGCAGCTTCTCTAATTCTAAGCTCTCTCCTCCTACTATACCTTCCAAGTTCATCTCTCAAGAAAGTACAACTTACCAGTCTCAAAAACCAGCTGCACTCTTCAGTTTTATATTCTGGATTTCAGAAAATAAAAAATTCACATTTTTGATCAAGTGAAAAATAACCTCACTGTATCTATTGTTTGTTTGAGGATTAAAATACAAATAAATCCAGCACTTGTTATCTACTATTCCACCAAAAAATATTAACAGCTACTTGCATTTATTAAAAAAAAATTATTATGTGCCAGGTGTTCTACTTAGCATTTGAAATGCTTTATTTACTCCTCAGAAAAACCTTGAGAGGCTGACATTATTAACTCTCATGAACTATGGAACTGAAGCTCAAGGTCACAGAGCTAGTAACAGAGATCCATGCGTCAAGTAATATATTAATCTTTACATGCCAATAAATTATTTGCTTTAAATTTTGTGTTCTTCTCATCACTGCCATTGACCTGACTTGTTGAATCTAACTGAATGAAAAAATAAAATCACATGGAATTTTTCATTTCTTGAAAAGGCAGTATTCAGTAGCTACCAAAGAAAACTGAACATCCATAATTAATACTTAATGCTTTAACACTGTAATGGTATGTTACAAAAAAGGCATGTTGAATGAATTCGCTGCAGTAAAAGATCTCCAATGAGCTTTGATTTATTTTCTAAACGTAAGTTTCTCACTCACTGCCAGAGCCAAACTATTTCTCTCAGCTGTTTGATAACCAGGGTAATTTACCACCTCTTCCCTGCTGCTGCAGTGCTGTCCTGGGCTCGTGTGTAACTAGGAAACAAGCAAGCAAAACAAATGTGGCCACAATTATTTAAAGTATGTTCCCATCTGATGGACCCAATTTGGTCTTAGACACCTGACCTTTGAATGGTTCTCATTTTCTGGGGCTAAAGACAGTGTTGCCATTATAACTAAATAAGTCACTCCCTGACTTGAACACAAGCACTGTAACAAATATACTATCTGTGAGGCTGTTGGTACAGTCCAACGAAGGGCATTACTTCTTAGTCATATATTTAATCATGTTTTGGGAAGGATCTTTCTCTCCTCTCTCTCTATATATACATACACACAAACACACATACACATTTATGCATGCTTGTGTGTATATTTATGTTTATATTTTCATATGTGCACATTAAATGGAGTGTCTTATGGATCAACATATAACACACATTTAATGGAATGTTCGTGATGAAAGGATACATTAAATACACATTTCTTCTTTTAGGTATCTTGAGATACTAGTTCATTGCTAGAGGCATACAATCATGAAACACTAAGTGCTTCGGATACATGTAAAGAAAAAGAAAAGATGTATTTTGTACCCTTAAATAACCCATGAGGGAATTTTTCTAGTAAATCAGAAAAAAACACATTATACAAACTCCCATCTTCCTTTTTGCCCTGGAAATTGCAGCAGGGTTTACTAGCTAAGCCTACAGTCTGTGACTATGAAGTGAAGGCTGCTCTGTGGCTCAAAGGTTTTCAGCCCCAAGTCTTGGCCTGAGCACAGATTGCTCTAAGCAACTTCGGTTCCTATTGTGGCAGAGGAAGAACACCGCTCACATTCAGAACAGAACTCCGTGGGCATACCCAGGGTCGCGATTCTAATTCTATGCTTTCCTGGTCCAGTAATAAAGTGCAACTGACTTCTAAGGAGAATGTCAACATAAAAATAACCTTGATTCAACTTTAATTCCTAAAACTGAATACCCCTTAGTT
The DNA here is from genome assembly GCF_049115385.1 of Moschus berezovskii. Lineage (NCBI taxonomy): Eukaryota > Metazoa > Chordata > Mammalia > Artiodactyla > Moschidae > Moschus > Moschus berezovskii. The sequence continues at coordinate 79,332,209 of NC_142468.1, forward strand.
GACTCTGGTACTGGAGACCCGGCACAGGACTGGAGACCATGAGGCAGGACAGGCCGGTGTGCTCAGGGCAGGCTGCTCTCACTCCAAACACGGGTAAGCGGCGGGCAGACAGGCCGCCCCCGCTTCTGCTAACACAGAGTTGAGCTGAGAAGAAAGGAAAGCGCTGCAACTTCAGCAGGGAAGAGAGGCATTCACAGCCACAGCCTAAGTGTGTGAGCTGATGCGACACTGATGGGGGCAGGGGTGTCTAAGGACTAGGGGGTGAGGGCTTCGCACCCAAGAGGCATCTGCCTGAGCCCCAGTCAGACAGGAAGCTGGCACTGAGCTCTGCACAGAATGGAAGGAACCCAGGAGACACTCCCCGTGAGTAAAGGGGCCCTTCCTATAGGGTGCCCAAGTTGAAGATGTACTATAAACACTTGTTCTGGAACCCCTGGAGCCCTGTTTGCTCTATGGGGCGACTCGCAAAACCCTGGACACACAGGTCTTCCACCTGCAGAAACACCGCATGCTGAAGAGAGCCAGAAAAACCCCATTACAACCTCCAGGAGGAGAGGAGCCATCCCGAAGAGCACAGCGCTGGAAACAGGGGAGTGGGCACACCAGGAACTCGAGAGGGCATAACTACAGGGGATGACAGAGCAAAAATGTGTAAAATGATGAGTAGGTAGAAACTGAAAAAGGAATAGGAAATCATGAACGAAACAGAACTTCTAAAAGTAAAAATACAGGCATTGAAATTTTAAAACTTCATTGTTGTGTTAGCAGATTAGATAGAAATGAATGACAGGATTAATGAATGGAAGAAAGGTTCAAGAAAACCAGAGTCTAGTACAGAGACTGAAGATTTGAGAAAAAGTAAAAGACAGGCCATCAGATAAGTCTAAAAATATGTCTGATAGGAGATCCAGAAGGAAAGAAAAAACAGACGGAGGAAGAGTCAATACACACAGACACACGTGTGTTAGTCATTTAGTTGCGTCAGACCCTTTGCGACCCCATGGACTGTAGCCCGCCAGGCTCCTCTGTCCATGGGATTCCCCAGGCAAGAATACGGGAGTGGGTTGCCTTTCCCTTCTCCAGGAGATGTTCCTGACCCAGAGATAGAACCCATGTCTGTTACATTTCCTGCATTGGCAGGTGGGTTCTTTACCATTAGCAATACCTTCAAAGCTTAGGAGCTTTTAGGAAAGCTTCATTATGTAGGCATGGTTGGTTAAATTATTGGCTATTAGTGATTAATCCAACCTCCAGTCTAATCCACGATGATCTCATCTCAAGATCCTTAGTTGTATCTGCAACCCTTAAGCCAAATAAGGTCACATTCTCAGGTACTGGGCGGACTTATCTTTAGAGACCACAATTTAACCCAGTGCATGTGTTAAAAACAAAAAGGTAGCCATTAAAAATGTGTTTTTTTCTAATGGAATAGAAAACTTCCAAGCAGATAGAGGGAAAAGAAATATAGAAAAGAATCTCCCTGAAGTAGGAAATGAGAAATAAAAGCTAAATAAAAGCATGGTAAAATAAGATGCTATAAATTAAGTCCAAAGGAATTAGAAACTAAGAGTAAATAAGTTAAACTGCAATTGTTAAAAGACAACTTCAGATTAAATTAAAAATGAAATAAAATCCACATGCACTATTGTCGATCAGAATATTCACACTTGGGTCCCATTCTCTTTAATATCTTCCTCAGCAACTTAGTTTACCAAGGCAGACATTCTTATTTGATTAATATCCTGAAATCATTTTCACCTGTGAGAACACTAAGACCAGACTATAAACAAAGGTTACAAAATAGAAAAAAGGAAAAAAATTGTTTTCAAACCAAACTTCCCCCATTCTAGTGGTAGTTGAGGAGTTAAATTTTCTGGATCAGTTTTAAAATGAAAACATAGTTTTAGATGGCTTAAAAGATTAGCAAAAGGTTAAAACTGTGAGATTTTTGACCCCTCACTCAACTTTTTTATTCTGCCAATTCTATGTCTTAATAAAATAAAATTTCTTTGAAATTCCAGAGTTCAGAGAACAGATCTTGTTAATGAACCTGGTAGGCTCTGACTGATTTTCAATCCTGGTGAGCACAAATTCTGAATGCACAGCACGGGCCAGATTTAACAAGTTCAGAATACAAAAGACGTTACTTGGAAACACACACACACACATTCTCTCACTCACTCAAAGGACAGCTCCTACAATGTTATGTAAGGAAAAGGACAAACTTCAAAATAAAATATAAAGTACACATTTTAACACAACAGTGATGTCAAAATGATGAGGAAAATTCAGTCAGTGGACTGTGCACTTTTCCTCTAAACCTCATTTTGATAAAAAGATGAAATAGCCAGTCTTAAAAATATGAACGACGGTTTTTTTAAGTGTACAATGTAACGTATAAGCAATTTTAATTCAAGATGTCTCAATTCTTTTCTCACGTAAAGTCAGAAAAACCCTCCACCCTTCAGAATACAATTGAAAGAGCTTCATTTGCTCCCTTAAAAATATTATTCTTTCCAATGGCAGACTTGTATCATTAGTCTTTACACCCTCACTCACTGCATGGCCAACACATTTACTGAATGTGTGAATTTACATGATAAATTCCTCCCAAATTTATTTCCCTTCGATCATAAGGACTCTTTTCCCTAAACTTTCCGTATATTGGTAAGCTGTTGCTAAGTCGCTTCAGTCGTGTCCAACTCTGTGCGACCCCATAGACGGCAGCCCACCAGGCTCCACTGTTCCTGGGATTCTCCAGGCAAGAACACTGGAGTGGGTTGCCAACTGGTAGGCTAGAGAAGTTTAAACTTGACCTCATGTTGCTGCATGCAGATGAAGTAGATGGGGTCTACTACAGATCCTATAAATTGTTATGGTGGTTGCCAGCAACTCCCTTATTTTGGCTTTTAGCACAAATAATTAAAGTGCTTCAGTATTTAAACACAGAGAATAATTTCCTTTAACCTTTCTTAAAAAGATAATCGACTTTTCTCTAACCTTGCTCCCATCTACTTCTAACAATACTCAAACATCACCTCATTTTTTAAGGCCTACTCAAAATATGAATTTCACCAACTGACATTTTGATTCTACTTCAGTAATCACAATTTCTAAATTTAACATTTAAAAAAACTAGCAAAAATCAGCAAAAGTACTGAAAAGATACTGGAGTGAGCTTGGTTGAACAATCAGCTGAGACAGGAAAAAGGGGACAATTTTAGTTAGAGGTTGAATGCATGTATTTTTACTTTAACATTTTATACATTATGTCTTTTATACACTTCCTTGTTTTAGAGAGCTATAACTTCTAGTTAGAACATTAAAGTTACTCTCTGATGTCTATTACTAAATAGGCATTAAAAAAGTTGTGGGGATAAAAAGTGCTGCCTTAAGATATCTCGGGATACAGAGTTGTGACTAAATACTATAAAGCTAAGAACAAAAGTAGAAAACAAAATGTCCATGAGCACTGTGCTCTAACAGGTAAATGTCTCACAAGGATACTGGGTTAGCCATTTTAAAAGTACTTCATGTGCGTACTGGAGCTGAAAAAATAAGTAACCAAACTGTAGATAATGGGACTTAGGTTTGTCACTGACAGAGAAAGAAGTTCAAAGCAGCAAAGGGAAGAAGCTGTAACAAACTGCGTGCTGTCAGACCGGGTGTAGGAGATGTCAGTCTGAACTCAGGTTTATTTTAAATACATACAGATACAGAAATAATTAAAGATATGTGTGTTTACATGTGTTAATATACATTCAACAAGTACACCCAACAATCAAATCTTGGATGGTAAACACCATTCTCCAATTAAGACAACAGAGCTCTAGAGAAATGGATGATTCTAGGGCTGGGGCAGAAAAAATACAACATGAGTCTGGAAGGAAGGCTAAGGAAGAAAAAGGGGGTCATGTCAAAATGGCACGGCTCCCAGTGGCCAAAGCTGAAACAATCTGAGCAACAAAAAAATCACAGCATTTAATTATAACACACACAAAAAATATATACCCATGAGCCTATAGCTGAAAAACAACGGAATGAGGCAAAAGAGACAAACGTCCTTTCCATTAGAATTAGAAATAATATACATGGACACCTCCACCAAGAGAGGAGCTTAATCCCTCTCCTCCTCAAACAAGGGATGGGTTTAGCAACTCCCTTTTAAAGAATCGCCTACGGAATGGAAAACTGTAACTCTCAACTACAGAAAGGAGCCACCAGATACCACCTTCACCAGGCGATCGAGGTTAGTGTCGTCAGTGTTGTCCTGTCGGCACCACGCACTCCTGCCGTGACAGAGGACAGGGCGCCTCATCTCTGGTCGTAGAAGTTACAGTCCCACTAACACGATGAGAGAACATCAGACAGATCCGACTCGAGGGGCATTCTACAAAACATCTGACCAGCAGTCCTCAAAAACTTCAAGGTCTAAACTGTTAACAGGCTAAATTAACACAAGGACTAAACCCAATTGTGGTGGCTTCAATTTCACCCAGGAACAGAAAAAAAAATAGTGGTGGAAAACTGCAAATTCCAAGTAAAGTCTATTGTTCAGTATAACATTAATGTAGTATACCATTATACCAATGTTAATTTCTTGGTTTTCACAAACAAAATTTTGATATATAGGCACCATGTATGTAACGTGTTAACATTAGGCAAAGCTAGATGAAGGGTATATAGGAACTCTCTGTACTGTCTTTGCAACTTTTCTGTAAATCTAAAATTACTCCAAAACTTTTAAAAGTTTTGGTATATTCAACAGAGATAAAAATATTCTACAACTTACTAATTTGTGTAATTCATCTGTAAAATAAAATTGTGAGTTCAAATATATCTTGTTCAAAGTAAGTGTAGGAAAAGAACTAAATACTAGAAATATCTTATTTTTAAAGATTATAGAAAAATCATAAAGAATTAAATGTATTTTATAAGTTGTTTATGTAATTAAAGTTTCCATATTTTCTTTAATAAGTTATATTTAGGTGACTAGAAGCTGTCCTAACTTCAGCTATTTCAGAGATAAACAGGAATGAATTGTTCCCGACTGACAAAGAACGTGGACTCATTTTGCTAACTGATTTTTTTGTGAAGACTACCCTGAAAGGGCATGGAGAATATGCCTACTTTTCCCTTAACACTCCATTATAAACAGGTCACACTCATCTAAACTCAATGTGACCTAACTCTATTTTCAGAATTTTCCGAGTTTTAGCTACAGTCCACTACTTTAAGAATTTCTCTTGAAAGAATTTAAGATTGAAAACAGAAAAATAAAACATACTTAAGCATTAACTGGGCTTCCCTGGTGGCTCAGAGGTTAAAGCGTCTGCCTCCAATGCGGGAGACCCGGGTTCGATCCCTGGGTCGGGAAGATCCCCTGGAGAAGTAAACGGTAACCCACTCCAGTATTCGTGCCTGGAGAATCCCATGGACGGAGAAGCCTGGTAGGCTACAGTCCACGGGGTCCCAGAGTCGGACACGACTGAGCGATGGAACGGAAGCATTAACTGTGTATAACTGGGAGGTAGGGGATAATTGGTTTCTTCTTGATCATCTTTGAAAATCTTCCACAGTGAGTAAAACAATTGTTTGACAATGTCTGTTACTGCAGGAATTCAATATTATTGACTGAATACTGAACTGGTATTAAAGAGTCAAGGTGGCCAATCCAAGACCCTGCAGCCACTCCTTTAAAGGAAAGGTACGTCCCTCAGCGGAGGTGCCGACGGCCCGTGGACAAGACGCTCCAACAGGAGCTGGTGACACCCAGGAAGCCTGGAGACAAGGAAAATTTTGCCTACCCTGCATCAGAGTTTTCCAAATGGGTGGGGGACCATCCACAGCGCTCCGGGAATGGTCCGTGAAGACCCCAGGTCTGTCCCTGGGGTTCCTGGGCAGCTTCCATCGCAGCGCGTGCGCAGTGAAGCTCCTCAGCCCCGCACCGGCACCACGTGGACGCCAGGCTCACGCGGCTGGACTGCTTGGAGGGCAAGTGGGCCCACCTGTCTGACGTCAGGACCACCTGTTGTCCACGTAGAGCCTGGTAGAACCCAACATCGACAGGCCTCAGAACACACCCACTGCTAAATCCTAGAAACACCCACAACCTTTAAGTACCTGCCCAGAAACTGCGGTTAGAGCAGGTCTTCCTCCACCTGAGAACCTGAGTTCCAGCTGTCCTGCCTCTTTCACTGTGTTGCCTTGATGATTCCTTAGATGGTCTGTCCTTTCTTTGATTTCTGTTAAGCTGTGTGTCATTTTAGTTTTTTCAGTTGTCTTCAGCTGAGTCCTTGTAATGAGCATGTTAAATATTTTGTTTTTTAAAAGAAATATATAAAACAAACAGGTACCTTCTAACTTTTAGAACCAAGTATTATCACAAGTATCCTTATAAAGCTTTGTAATCTACAAACCCATTCATTTATATGGATTATTTTATAATTATCAGTCCTAGGATCAATTAAAATGGCTATTATGTAAACAAAAAGGGAGACTGCTATTAACAAAATCTTCTTCTGGAAAAGGAAAAAAATAAATTAACAATAAGGCTCAAATGTCTAAAATAAATCAAGTAGACCTCACTTTAGAAAAGACATTACTGGGAAGTTTTGTTAAGTAATTTTTCAATGATAGACCATAACACCTTCTATTCATATTTTTGGCAATGTCAAATATCTCAAACCATTCCATTCCTTGACTTACAACAAAATACATTCAAATTGTTTTACTGGGGCTTTAAGTCCCTCAGTCATGTCTGTCTCTTTGAAATCCTGTGGACTGTAGCCCACCAGGCTACTCTGTCCATAGGATTCTCCAGGCAAGAAGACTGGAGTGAGTAGTCATTCCATTTTCCAGGGGAATCTTCCTGACCCAGGGATTGAACCCAGGTCTGCATCACAGGCAGATTCTTTACCATCTGAGCCACTAGGAAAATTATCTTTTATTCATATTTTTGGCGATGTCAAGTACTTTATACCACTCCACTCCTTGACTTACACCAAAATATGATTGATAAGCACCCAAATTGTTTTAGTGGGACTAAATTAAAATGTGAACATGTCTGAAGTGTATTTCTTTTTAAAGTTTAAATTTTCAATTTTTTAAAGGCATGGAACCATATTTTTATTTTTTAAATCAGACATATAAAGAAACTAAATTGAGATAATTATTTAAAAACCGAATTAATTTTAGGAAAAAATATTAAGAGCCTTATAATAGAATGTAAGATAACACAGCACACAGAAACCAGTAACTTCACAGTTCTGCCACAATCCCAATATTACTCAGCAAAGAACTTTCTGACAAAGTGCAGAGATGGAGGGAAAAAAGGATATAATAACTTCTTTTGGTTCAAAGCCTTAAAAAAAGTTTATCCTTGTAAGTTTGGTAAGATTTCCTTTTAAGTATCTCTGGTTATAATTGAGAACGAGGACCAAGGGTAAAGAATACCAACACTGAAAAGAGTCCTGTCAAACGATGACAAAGACATATCCATATCTGTTGTGGGTAATACATTCAAATTTCAATAATATGTTCAAAACATAACAAACCCAAAATTTCAAAAGAGCAAAGCCCATACAACTGAAGATTGTAATTTATGCCTGGAGTTTAGAAAGTATGCATCTTCTGGATCTATGAAAACTTCTTATATTGCGGGAACTTACACATAGGAAAAGATAATGACTACTTAAGATTTTTATAGAAGTGATGCAAATAAGTTTATAAAACTTAACTTTATAGTAATATATTTATGACATACTTCTGATACTTAAACTCAGTTAAAAAACCGAGTTTAGTTAAAAAACAAGAGGCAAAAGCGGTCCCTCTCCCATTCATCTCACAACAAAAATCTTACTGTATCTTTAGTTTCTGTGGTTATAACTGGAAACAAAATTAAAATGAACTACATAAACCATCCCTGTTTTTCACACAGAAGTATAATAATAAATGCTATCTCATGAGTTCTAACTATACATTACCAGTGGGTGTTTTAGAGACAGGAGTTCACTAAGATAATATCAATCAAGTATTGAGTTAATAATAATACACTAGGTATTTGGTGCAAATTTAATTTTATTAAACCTTACAATGAATATCATTTTCCACTGTGTGACAATCTATTGGCTGGCACCAGAATACAGTACTTTTTTGAAAAACACACAATGGGAATTGACAAAAGGGAAAGGGAACTAGTTGTTTAGTGATATGAGGGGGGAACCATGACAACCAATTAATTTTACTTTCCTTAGTATCTAACTCTAAAATGGTTAAAGGTCCAAGCAGTAAAACTGCTGTTACAATGCACAAGAATATGGTTATTATTTCATCCAGCCCACAATTCTGGAAAAATTACAAGGATTATTATACCTGTAAAATTCAACCTAAGGTTTCTGCTGGGCTATATGATTTTAAAAAGCTACTTTTTCAAATATAACCTAAACAGTTTTCCCAAGTCACAGCAGATAGGGGGTCTTGAAAACTTAAGGTAATCACTTTACCAATGAGGAATCACTTAACTGCAAAATCATCCTGGGCACCAAATTACCTTTTGCTGATGTAAGCTTATGTCCCTGTCCAATTAACGGGAAGAAAAGGACTATTTTTAAAATCTATAATCCACTTATCTTTATAAAGTAGACTGGTATCTAATCTGAGTAAAATTACCTTTTCTTTTACAGAAGCGATCTAGAGTGGAACATCTACACTCATCAAGCCTTAACTGAGAGCTTCTATGGAAACAGAATCAATGTGCACGAGCGCCAGCAGTGCCATGCCACAGTGCACAGAGCACAAGTTTGAGTGTTTAAAAAATTCAGCCTCCTAATTTTGAGAATACTTTCTGACAAAGGCCTTAAACGGTATCTGAGGTCACATTTATGAAACAACTTCCTTTAAAATAAAATGGATAATTTTGAGCTTTTAAACTGATTTTTCGAGAGCTCCTAAGAGCATTTGGGGAAATGGCAAACAGAACTGTATCCTAATTGAAATAATGCATTTCAGTTATCAAGACTGAGGAATAGTTCTAAGTTATCTATAGTCAGCGGTTATGTAAAGAAATCTGTGTTTTATACTCAAGTTGCACAATTCAAATTCACCTATAAAGTAGTGTGAGATATACCTTACTATAAGAGCAGGTTAAGTCCTCCTACCCCATCCCCAAAAAAGGACTATCAAGTCATTTAAAATCCAATTGCTCACCTTTCATCCATAAATTATTGAGATTAACTAATGCCAATTTACTGTACTTACAAAGTTTTCTTTTTTTAAAAAAAAAGTAGTTTATGCATATATAATTCTTATACCACAAGGTTAGAGGCAAATGACTTCAAAAATTGATGTCTAATATTTCTAGAATATTTCTCTAAATCACAAATTAGTCATAACATATGGTGGCAGTTCAAATATTTCATCAAATTTGCCCACAGTAAATAAGATATGCAAACCTCTTCATCAAAAGTTTGGAGAGTAACCATTTATATCCAAACCACTTTTTTCAATGATGAAATTAAATGTACAACCTAGTAAAATGATTAAGGGTATCTTTTAAAAAATTAAACTTCAATTTTTAACCAGAAAGTGAGTCTAAAGCTTTTTTATTTACAATTCTTCATTACAAGTTTTTTACTGAGTAAAGATGAAATAAACCTAACATGACTGTTTGCAATGACAACTCTTAATACCACAACATCCACCCTCAGAATAAAATGTCAACACAAAAATCCAAGTGATCCAAGCTCATTAAACTCACAGGTAAACTGAGTTTTTCTCAAACCAATAAGGAGCTTTTTATTCAGAACAATTTCATTAAGACATTGGCAAGGCAAATGCCATCATAAATTTTATTCTGAGTAACAATAAAGTGCTGAATGATAATTACCTGAACTGTTTTAGTACTTTTCACTTATTTTTTCTTAAAAGAGCCCTTTCTGTGGCATTAGCAAAGCTGTTAAAAAAAACAAAGAAAGAAAGAAGGGAGGAAGCAAGGGGAAGAAAGGAAGAAAAAAAAAAAGAAAAAAGTTAATTTTCAGTAAAGGAACAGGAAGCACTGCAACCTTGTGTGTTTAATTATGGTGACAAATAACTGAGACCAAAGTAATCCATGCACGTTATCTTCAAAGGCATACTTAAGCTTGAAGAGAGAAAGAACACTGTTGCTGACCTTTCACACTATGGCAGTAAACTGCATAATGAAACACCTTAATTACCCTAGACGCCGAGGTCTGGCTTGGCAAGCATCATGCCACTGACATGCTTCAGCTCTTTTAGTGACTAAAAGTGATTTGCAGTTCAATTATTGAATATTTCAATGTGACCCATTAAGCTGTGTGATAAACTCTGAGGTTAAATTTAAGCAAGTTCTCTACATTTAATCACATCATCAGCACAAGCAGGACAATGCTGGCGCAGCATGAAAGGTGGGTTTCTTTGTGAAGAGTCTTCCTTTTACTGCATGATATATTAAGATGACAGACCTAAATCTCAACTGGGTTAATGAGTTAGAATAGATTTGCTTCCCAAATTTAGCACACAATAATTTCAGTGGATTAGAAAAAGAAAACTCAGATGTAAAGAAATAAAACAACAAAAAAGCTCAAGCTCTGGTAGCTAACCTGTAGCTCTACAAATTGTCATGCTACAAGAGTACTTTCATAAAATGAACTTTGTAACATACTTAACAGTGTTTCAGAGTTGAAGCTGACCAACTGCTGCATAGAAATATGCTAACATACAACAGTCAAGTTGAAGCCCGTGCATAGAGAAGATAAAGCACTTATGGTAAACTGCAAATGGTAACAAGTCCATAAAGTTCGTACAACTTAACATGGGTCCATGAGGGGAGAAAAACTGCTAAACAGAAATGATAAAGTGGAAACAGGAGAGAATTTTGGAGAAAAGAGGGAAGAAGCAGGAAAAAAGACCTTCAATTGTATAAAATTCACAAATGTATAAAGACACCACTGAAAAATGGTTAAATCTGTCCCAAACACCCAACGCAAACAAAACCAGAATGGATAAGCCTTTGGCAGACAATTTTAGAAATGGAATATGACATTTCATTTCTCAGTAATTCACAAACAATATATTATATGGTATATTTATATTAAATACTGGGAAATCAATCCTGTAAATTTGATGCTTACAATGCTTTAGCCAATGAGAGCATGATGGAATCAAGCTAAATGAATGCTGGTGTTATCACAACAGTGCTCATTTATGAAACAACTGTTACCAATTCGTGCTTTAACAGTCAAAATATCATCTGTGAAGTGAAACGAAGGTCTCCAGCTTTTCTGGGATGTGCCCTTTATAGTATATTCTATGATTCACTATGACACGGGCAGCAAGACACTGCAGCGTGGTGTGGTTTATAGGCTGGATCAAATTCTTAGCTATTTCCTTCTCGTCCAGCAAGTCACTAGCAGTTTGTTTGTGCAAGTTTGTGGCATCAAAATGTGCACCTGATTTAATAAGGAGATTCATGATGTCTGGATGGTTGTTCAGAGCAGCAATATGGAGGGGACTGTTGTCATCAGAGTCTCTGACATTCACATCAGCACCACATTCTATCAGTATTGCAGTAACTTGCAGAGATGGGAATTTACAAACAGGGTACCGCCCTACACAGGTAGTATTCTTGTCCACAGCCAGATGAAGAGGGCTGAAGTTATTCTTTCCCCTTGGATGCAGCTTAAGAAACCTGTATATAGTCTGCTTTTTGAAATGGTCCTGTTCAAGAGTACAAGGAACCTTTTCTAATAAGCAAATCAAGTGCAAAATGATGGAAAGAGCCTTATTTAATTGTAATGGGTCAGCTGGACACTGAGTGTGTTTGATAGCTCGCTCTATTTCAAGGACACTTTTGCACAGTATGCCCATAAGATCATCAAAGGTAACAGTGGTGCCCAGCAGGCCTTTAGCCCTATCCTGCAACATGAAAGAGAACAGTTCTGCAAAAGATAATAGGCTGCTGGCGGTCATTGGGCTGAGAGGGTCCAAATTGTTCTGCTGCATATCCAAAGCATACTTCCATAGGTTGATGCATCGTTTGAAATTTCCAGAGTCTGCATAGACAGCACCTCTATATCTAATATAGTAAGAGGTGTCAGGATGAGAGGGACCGAGAATGCGTTCTCTAATTAACAGTGCCTGCATTCTCATCTCATCAGGATCAGCAATAAGACCTTCTAGCTCTTCTGCACTGTTTACCTCCTTGGCGTAATCATAAGCCATTATTAGTGTCTGCGGCACTGGTTTGCTAATGATATTAGTCCTATCACTGTACCTCATGTTCATTGCCTTTTTCCAGTATTTCAAAGCCCCAAGGAGGTCTCTTTTTTTGTCTACAAATGTAGCTCCCAGGAGCTCTAGCGCATTGATCCGTTCTGTCTTGCTGGTCTGTGCATGGTGAGTCAGGAAATCCACAATATTTGTGTGACCAGTAACACTTGCAGAGAGAAGGGGAGTCATTCCATAACCATCCTTTTCCATCTTGGCACAGTACATAAGAAGCATCTTCATAATGTCCAAACTTCCAGACTCTGCACAATCATGCAATGCAGTATTACCTTAAGGATAAAGAAAAAAGAAATGACATATTTTGAGGAACCAGGATACAATGTAATACATAAGTGTACTTTAAAATCTAAAGAAAAGTAGGCAGCTCAAGCCATCCTCAATGAGACATACTTTTAATTTGATTCCAAATAAGAAAAAAAGATCCCCGCACCTAAAATTAATGTCTGACACACAGCAAGGGAAAAATAATATTGGTTAAGTTCTCTGAATAAATGAAATGACCAAATTAGGCATGAAAAGATATTCAAAGTCACTAAATGAAATTCATGGCCTTGTTGGTATTTTTTGATAGTGTTTTCAAGTGTATATTCTACAACTAAAAACTGACGAAATGAAATTAACCAGCTGTGCAGTTTTGCTGACAGTCACGTAACTTTCTGAGTTAAGATTCCACATTTATAAACAAGAAATCTAGTCTATAAGTATCTAAGATTCTTCAATTTGGTTCTAAGAGTGAGAAGTTATTTTTTCAGTATTTCCAGATTGCCAAGTGAACTTCAGCTTTAGTGAAAAATATTGGTAACAAAGTACTTTCTTCAAAAAACTCCCATAAGAAAAACAAATACACTGAAATCTAAAAAACATGTGGGTGGTTGAATATGAACTCTAAAAGGAGACATCTGAAGTGTCCTTTCATAATGCATTACTTCCCACCGTAATTTAATTTTCTTAAACATTCTTTTCAGATGTACTAAATGTTCTAATATTGTCCGCTTCTTCCCACACATGGATTAAAACTGACAACAGGCACTGGCACATTAATAAAAAGCCCTTTATGGATGGAACATACTAAGACATAATAACCACTCAAGTTATTTTAGCTACCTAAGTTTAATGATAAGCATTCTACTTATGATCAAAACACAAATTATCATGCAGAACTTTGGTATTTACATAGTGTTTACAGAAAATTTCAACAGTGAGGCATTTTAGGCATGTGTGTGGAAAACAGCTAATGTAGCTGGCTGAGACAGCTATTCTTAGAAAGACCTGCTTGGAAGGATGGTCCTTGGCTGGCATCTGGAATGCTGTTTGGTAAAGAGTTCCAAGATATAAGTTTCCCTAAATGATAAGGGTGAATTCATGCGGACTACCTGCTTTCCTTCTGGGAGTCTGGAATTTTGAATATGTGCTCAGCAGAGGATGCCTGCGTAACTAGCATGCAATCAAAAATTGGGCATTGAGTCTCTAGTCAATCAAATGGGACTCCCTGGGTAAGAGCATTACACGCACACATTTACGTTGCTAGGAGAAGACTGTGCTCTCAGTGACCTGTCACAAGAAGGACAGAGCCTGCTCAAGAGTCCCCTAGACCCCACCTGTACCTTTCCTCTTATGATCCAGATTCATGTCCTTACTACATTACTGTAATAAATCTTAGCCATGAGTACAACTGTATGTTAACTCCAAATGTGGGGGCGGCCATGGGAACCCCAGGTGCAGATATGTTCTAGAAAGTGGTTTAAATCTGAATCTTTCACATAATAAATCTACAACTAAAATTCAAAAAAGCACAAGCTATAAAAGGACTTTCATCTCTTCACAAATGTATCCTGCTTATCTGTCTTCTGTATCTACAGGGATTGCACTGACAACATCTGTATATTTATTCTGACTCAGCATTTCAGCATCTGACGGAAGGTTTCAGTGATGTGTTTAGTAACCAAGCACTCAAGAGCCCAGGACTTCTGACTACTCCTGTTCATTTGCTCAAAACAGTTTCAGTTAAACACGATTACTGCTAAGTGTATTTTTAAAAACTCTCTTGAATTAAGGATCCATAATACTTCCTTTTTCTCTAAGAAATAGTGTAATAGAGAAGGCTTAGATGGTATTCTTCTCCATTCATAGTAAAAAAAAATCAAGAATAAAAATGCAGCAAAAGCCAGTCTTTTAATTAACTGAATTGCTGTACTAGAAAAATGCATAATATACATATATTTTGAATACACCATATGCTGAAAAAAAGTTTGTGTGTTTTTTTTTAAAGGACTAAGAGACTCACATCTAGTAACGGCAGAGGTAATAGGATCCCCTCCCACTAAGAACTAGAAAAGCTGAGAAGTGCATCTTAAAAAATCTGTATGACAGCAGGTAAGAGCTCACATGGATACAACATCCAGAAGAATAAAAAAAATTAGCTAAGTCCAGAATTTGAGGAAATTTCCCCCAACGACCTCTACTGATTGTGGAAGAGGCAGCTGAAAAACTGAGCAGAGCTTTTGCTCTTGTAGGGTCAGAAGAGAAAACTAAAGTCCAGAACCCATTGAGAAATCCCTCTACACTGCAGGGTACAGCTCTGTGGGGCTGCTCTCCAGGAGTGAGATGAAGTGCAAATAAACCCATCATCACAGGAACTGAAATGGAAACTAAAATCATCTTGATATAGAATTAAAGTAATCCAGGACTACTGGCATATGTAATCAAAAGCCAGAAGCAAATACAAATACTATTTAGATGAAGCAATTCTCACACTAGGGTTCAACTTATTTATATATTCTTCGTCTATAACGTTTGGTGTCTAATCAAACATAATGGACAGAAGAGAAAATCACGAGCCACAACACAAAAACCACAAGAAATAACAGCTAAGAGAAAAGCCCAGCAGAGGAGCTAGATAACACAGGCATCAAACACGAGATTCTGAAGCAACAATTATTCCTAGAATATTAAGAGAGATTTAAAGTTCTGAGAATTAGAAAACTGGAAACTAAAAAAAAAGAACCAAATGAACATTCCAGAACTGAAAAACTCAATGGGTGGCTTTAAAAGCAGACTACACACAGGTGAATAGAGAATTAGTGAATGAGAAAATAAGTCAGATGAAAATACACAGAAAGATGCATGAAAGTAAACGGATGAAAAAGCAGGAGACTACGACAGACAGAGGAAATGATGTCGGAAGGGTTAACATAACACCAGAATTCTAGAGGAAGAAAAAGGGCCCAAGGCAAGGCAATATTTACAGAGATAAAGTCTGAGAATTTTCTGAAGCTGATCAACAATTAAGCCACAAATTTAGAAAGTTTTATAAACAAGAAGGCTAGATAAAAAAGAAACTTACACCGAGGCACACTACAGCAAAACTGCTGAATACTAAGGAAAAAGAGAAAAATCTTAAAACAAAAGAACAGGTAGAAATGACCTGCCAAAGAACAACAATTAGATTGATAGCAAAGTTCTAATCAGAAACAAAAGAAGCCTTAAAGCAGTAAAGGAAAATAAATGCCAACTTATTTGTGAGCTATCTAAATAAATATTGACTTTAAACATTATAACAGGGTTTGAGACGTGTATAGAAGAAAAGTGCTTGATAGTAATAGCATACAAGTAATGATGGTAACAAGTTAAAGTATTCTAAGATTTCTGCACTGCTTAGAAAAAGGTAAAATTAGAAATCTGTTAGCCTTTAATAAGTCAAAGTAGTACTATCTAGAAGAACCACTAAAATAATAGAGGGTACACATGCAGATAATTACTCCATATCCTACAATACAGAAAAAAATTGAAAAAATGAAAACTAAATCCAAATGATGTAATAAGAAACAAAGACTACAAAACAGCTGGAAAAATAAAAATAAATAAGTAGCTAGGAGATTAAAACCCAAGTACGTAAGTAGTTATATTAAATACAACAAACTAAATGTGCCATTAAAATACAAAAACTATCAGATTAAAAATATAAACACATAAAACTCAACTACATGCTGCTTACACGAGAAATACCTTAAATGTAAGAACAGAAAAAGGCTGATGTAAAATGATGAAAAAATATATGTATCTTATGCAAAAACTAACCATAAGAAAGCTGTCTGATATTAAAGTATCAGATTAAGTAGAGCATGTTTAGAGATAAAGAAACATTTTATAATAATATAAAATTCAAAACAACATAAAGATATAATTGCTAAGTTTGTTTTCATCTAAAAACACAGCAAAATAAAGCAAAAATCAACAAAGAAAATCAGATAAATCCACTCATAATACATTTCAATACACACTTCTCAGTACAGAAGACCAAAATCAGTAACGATACAGAAAATTAAATGAACACTATCAGTTCAGTCAGTCGCTCAGTCGTGTCCAACTCTTTGAGACCCCATGAACTGCAGCACGCCAGGCCTCCCTGTCCATCACCAACTCCCGGAGTTTACTCAAACTCATGTCCATTGAATTGGTGATGCCATCCAACCATCTTATCCTCTGTCATCCCCTTCTCCTCCCACCTTCAATCTTTCCCAGCATCAGGGTCTTTTCAAATGAGTCAGTTCTTTGTGTCAGGTGGCCAAAGTATTGGAGTTTCAGCATCAGTCCTTCCAATGAATATTCAGGACTGATTTCCTTGAGGATGGACTGGTTGGATCTCCTTGCAGTCCAAGGGACTCTCAAGAGTCTTCTCCAACACTACAGTTCAAAAGTATCAATTCTTAGGTGCTCAGCTTTCTTTATAGTCCAACTCTCACATCCATACATGACTACTGGAAAAACTGTAGCTTTGACTAGACGGGTCTTTGTTGGCCAAGTAATGTCTCTGCTTTTTAATATGCTGTCTAGGTTTGTCATAGTTTTTCTTCCAAGGAGCAAGAGTCTTTTAATTTCATGGCTGCAGTCACCATCTGCAGTGATTTTGGAGCCCACAAAAATAGTCTCTCACTGTTTCCACTGTTTCCCCATCTACTTGTCATGAAGTGATGGGACTGGATACCATGATCTTAAAGGTTTCTGAATGTTGAGCTTTAAGCCAACTTTTTCACTCTCCTCTTTCACTATCAAGAGGCTCTTATAGTTCTCCACTTTCTGCCATAAGGGTGGTATCATCTGCATATCTGAGGTTATTGATATTTCTCCCAGCAATCGTGATTCCAGCTTGTGCTTCATCCAGCCCAGCATTTCACATGATGTACTCTGCATATAAGTTAAATAAGCAAGGTGACAATATACAGCTGTTATATATTCCCTTCCTGATTTGGAACCAGTCTGTTGTTCCATGTCCAATTCTAACTGTTGCTTCCTGACCTGCATACATATTTCTCAGGTGGCAGGTCAGGTGGTCTGGTATTCCCATCTCTTTAAGAATTTTCCACAGTTTATTGTGATACAGTCAAAGGCTTTGGCATAGTCAATAAAGCAGATGTTTTTCTGGAACTCTTTTGTTTTTTTGATGATTCAGCAGATGTTGGCAATTTGATCTCTGGTTCCTCTGCCTTTTCTAAATCCAGTTTGAACATCTGGAAGTTCATAGTTAACATACTGTTGAAGCCTGGCTTGGAGAATTTTGAGCATTACTGTGCTAGTGTGTGAGATGAGTGCAATTGTGCAGTAGTTTGAGCATTCTTTGGCATTTCCTTTCTTTGGGATTGGAATGAAAACTGACCTTTTCCAGTCCTGTGGCTACTGCTGAGTTTTCCAAATTTGCTGGCATATCGAGGGCAGCATTTTCACAGCATCTGAAATCGCTCAACTGGAATCCCATCACCTCCACTAGCTTTGTTCATAGTGATGCTTCCTAAGGCACACTTGACTTCGCATAATGAACACTACAGAGTTTCATTTTTTGGGGAAAGGATACTTGGAGCATATATAAATATTGACCACATTCTAGGCCATAAAATGAGACTCACATAAATGTCAAGGGACTGAAACCACTGAATATTTTGTAAGTTCACAATACAAGTTAGATTAAAAACAAACGGGACTTCCCTGGTGGTCCAGTGGTTAACAATCCACCTGCCAATGCAGGGGGACACAGGTTCAACCCCTGGTCCAGGAAGATCCCACGTGCCACAAGGCAAGTAAGCCTGTGCACCACAGCTACTGAGCCTTTGCTTTAGAGCCTGGGAGCTGCAACAGAAGAAGCTGATGCAGTAAGCAGCCCCTGCCCAAGAGTAGCCTCAGGGGCACTAGAGTAGCCCCTGCTTGCCTCAACTAGAGAAAGCCTGTGTGCAGCAACAAAGACCCAGCACAGTAAAAAAAAAAACCCTAGAAAAATCTCCACATACCTGAAATTTTAAAATATACTTCTAAATACCACATGGGTCAAAGGAGGAATCCCAAAGCATAGTAGAAAATATTTTAAGCTGGATGATATAAAAACATTAAATAAAAAATCTTATGGGATATGGCTAAAAGTATGCTTAAATGTACATTAGAAAAGAAAGGCTGTTTGAAAAAAGATCTAAGTTTCCATCTCAAGAAGTTATAGGGAAAAAAGTAAAGTAAGCCTAGAGAAACTAGAAGTGAATAATAAAAAGCAGAAATAAAGAAAAAAGTTACCAGTAATTTTATTAACCATTGCCCTCTTGTAATCTTATATTAGTAACTATGCAAAGTAGAGAAGATAAACTTGTTCTACAAGTAGAACCAGAGGAATTAGTATTAAAACCAAAACCCAGGCATCCCATTTGCCATTTCAATGCACTGTGCATATCTACGGTGGTGTTTTAAATGCTAGTCAAACTACATTCCTGTGAGTAAGTTATTTCTAATAAAAACAGACCTCATTAGAAAACTTCTACCAATCACATTACTTTCCAACTCAAAAGCTCTTATGCTTCCTCTAAGGAAACAGCTGACAATCTTTAAGATTTCAAAATTCTACAGCATTGATTCTCAAATCATTATCTGGGAGAGGGTGAGAAAGCAAAAAAGCAGAAATCTACAGTTTTAGAAGGCATGTTATGTGAAGTAAAGCTTAATCTTGGTAGTGGCAACACACATAAGAAGAAACACCATGGGAAACAGATTTTTGAAAAGAGAAATATTTCCCTACCCTACTTCACCAGCTTCACTTCTCGTCTCCTCCAGTATGAACACTGCTCTGTGCATCTAGCCCAGGAGCCACAAACTTTCTGTAAAGGACTAGACAGTATTCAAGGTTTTGCAGGCCATATGGTCTTTGTTGTAATCACTCAACTCTAACAGAAAGTATCCACAGGCAATTGGTTAAATTAACAGAATGGCTGTTATTCAACAAAACTTAATTTATGGATGCTAAAATATGGCTTCTGTGTCCTGAAATATTATTCATTTTTTTCAACCACTAAAAAATACAAAAACTGTATCTTAGTTCTCAGGCAATACAAAAAGAGGGGGTGGGCAGAATTTGACCTCTGGGGCACAGTTTGCCAACACCTACTCTGACCCAAAAGACATTATCAATACCTGCTATACACAAGGCAGAAAAGCTGATTAGCCTTCCCATCACTCTATCCTTACCTCTTCCAGCCCCACAAACAGTCCTGCTTACTTCCACCTCCATGCCTCTTAATTTTCCTGTAATATACTCCTCCTTCTTTACTTTTTTAACTTCTTTTCTGCCAAGTTTCAACAGATTTTAGCTGCTCAAACAGGCTTTCTTGGTTATACTATATTAACTTACCATTTTGAGAATGTCTGAATGAATGTTTCACTCATCCTGATAAGTACTCATATAGAACCTCGTGTAATATATTGCATAGTTTGCTGTTGTTGTTTAGGCACTAAGTCATGTTTGACTCTTCGTGACCCCACGGCCTGTAGCCCCCCAGGCTCCTCTGTCCATGGGATTTCCCAGGCCAAGAATACTGGTGTGGGTTGACATTTCCTTCTCTGGAGGACCTTCCCAATCCAAGGATCAAACCCACATCTCCTGCACTGGCAGGTGGATTCTTTACCACCGAGCCACTGGAGAAGCCCACATAATATGTTGCTATTGTTGTATCAGTTGCTCAGTTGTTGTGCAGCTACTTTGCAACAACATAGGTTAGTAGCCTGCCAGGCTCCTCTGTCCATCGAATTCTCCAGGCAAGAATACTGGAGTGGGTAGGCATTCCCTTCAGGGGATCTTCCTGACCCTAACATAATATGTTCTGGCCTCACAAATAGGTTTTCTGACCTAAATGGCCTACTCCTAAAGTACACAGAGCCTGTATATAATTCCTTTACATCCCAGATAGCAGTTAGCACAATATCAAAGCTAAGGTAGATTGTTAAATTTTTAACACTTGATATCACAAAACATGATTTCAAATAAGGACAAAATAACTTTAAAAAGTAAAATTTTAGCAGGAGGATATAGTCTTTATTCTAACAAGTATATAACCACCATAATTTCATGCCCCTGCTCTAGAAGCCTTAAAAAAATCTTCAAATTATAGCCTAGCTCATTACTTAAAAGTTTAGAAAACAGGTAAAAAAAAAAAAAATCCCACCAAAATCCAAAACAAAAGCCTAGTTTTATGTATTCATTTCTGGCTTCACTAGGTCTTCGTGGCTTTGCATGGGCTTTCTCTAGTTGCCACAAATAGGGGCCACTCTTCACTGCAGCGTGCGGGCTTCTCCCTGCCGCCACTTCTCTTGTTGCGGAGTGCCAGCTCTAGGATATGCGGACTTCAGGAGCTGCAGCACGCAGGCGGGGCAGCCACAGCACGCGGGCTCTGGAGCAGATTCAGAAGTTGTGAGCAGGGTTAACTGCTCTGCCTGTGAAACCTTCCTGGACCAGGCACTGAACCCATGTCCCCTGCACTGACAAGCAGATTCATATCCAATGTGCCACCAGGGAAGTCCGAAAAGCCTAATTTTAAAGCAACTATCTTATGTCTCCAAGTCTTTCTACATAGTATATTTTTATAAAGTTGTAATCAGAAAACATACAACTGTTTCCTGCTTTTCACCTACATCTAGTCATTCTGTCATGTTCCATGTACACAGTCTACATGAACTACGTGCTGCTGCTGCTGCTAAGTTGCTTCAGTCGTGTCCGACTCTGTGCGACCCCATAGACGGCAGCTCACCAGGCTCCCCTGTCCCTGGGATTCTCCAGGCAAGAACACTGGAGTGGACTGCCATTTCCTTCTCCAATGCATGAGAGTGAAAAGTGAAAGTGAAGTCATTCAGTCGTGTCCGACTCTTAGCGACCCCATGGATTGCAGCCCACCAGGCTCCACCATCCATGGGATTTTCCAGGCAAGAGTACTGGAGTGGGGTGCCATTGCCTTCTCCATGAACTACACAGATACTATCAATTTACATAAACACTTTGCTGATAGACATTGGCACTGCTTCAGAATTTTCACTATAAAACTAATGCCTAAAAACCTGTAACGACAGATAAGGGACCAGTGATTGCCAGAGGGTGGGCGCTGAGAGAATGCAAAGGGGCAATACAGGAATTTTTCATTTCATCTATATTGTAGTGGTGGTTAAATTACTGCTTATGTCAAAACTTAGAGAACTATATACTAAAAAGGATGGATTTTATTGTACGTGAAGTGTACATCAATAAACAAATGACATAAAAATCCCTACCTTAGAACCAGAAATGTGTGACAGTTTAAGAGACATCTTTAATTCACTTCCAAAGGAGTCATAAAATCTTTCAAAAGATTCTTTTGAATCTTTATAATTCAAAAGAATTATAAATTCCTTCAAAAGGATGCTTCTACAGTATTCCTTCTAGCACTGGAATTAACTGTAATTATATTACCTCTATACCTGGGTATCACGGCAACTGGTCCCATCACTTCATGGGAAATAGATGGGGACACAGTGGAAACAGTGTCAGACTTTATTTTGGGGGGTTCCAAAAATCACTGCAGATGGTGATTGCAGCCATGAAATTAAAAGACGCTTACTCCTTGGAAGGAAAGTTATGACCAACCTAGACAGCATATTAAAAAGCAGAGACATTACTTTGCCAACCAAGGTCCATCTAGTCAAGGTTACGGTTTTTCCAGTGGTCATGTATGGATGTGAGAGTTGGACTGTGAAGAAAGCTGAGCACCAAAGAATTGATGCTTTTGAAGTTTGGTGCTGGAGAAGACTCTTGAGAGTCCCTTGGACTGCAAGGAGATCCAACCAGTCCATCTTAAAGGAGATCAGTCTGGGGTGTTCGTTGGAAGGACTGATGCTGAAACTCCAATACTTTGGCCACCTGATGTGAAGAGTTGACTCACTGGAAAAAACCCTGATGTTGGGAGGGACTGGGGGCAGGAGAAGGGACGACAGAGAATGAGATGGTTGGATGGCATCACCGACTCAATGGACATGAGTTTGAGTGAACTCCAGGAGTTAGTGATGGACAGGGAGGCCTGGTGTGTTGCGATTCATGGGGTCGCAAAGAGTCGGACATGACTGAGCGAATAAACTGAACTGATACCTGGATACACAGAGCATTTTCCCATGTCTGTTCACAAACTTTATTTTCTTTCAGGACATGTATATTCCCATTTCTGGGGTAAGTCTGATTTTCAACATGTAAGTACTTTACAAAATGATATATGTATACTATAGTCTGTTATATTTACTGCATATATTTTCCTTTGTTCTTTCATTCAAGAATTAGATACACTATAAATGCAAGGTCCTGTGAAAAAATATAACAAGCTGAATTTAAAAATCAAGTTACTGTGGCCTTGTGAGTAGTCTGTGCTAAACTATATACACCAAAGATCAGTAAGATCACATCTAACTCTTGCTAGGTAACTTCATTGATTTCAACTTTTAATGCATAATATTATTACTACTGAAGATTCAACTCGGGCATTCTCCCTGGGTTACATGCCTCTTAGAATACACTTATCAATGCAGGGGACATGGGTTGGATCCCTGGTCTGCAAACTGAGATCCCTCATGACACGCCACTGGGCAACTAAGCCCATGAGCCACAACTACTGAGCCCGTGCGCCACAACTACGGAAGCTCGCGAGCCCCAGAGTCCCTGTTCTGCAACAAGAGGAACCCACACGCCACAACTAGGGAGGAGCCTCCACCTGCCACAGCCAGAGAAAGCTCGTGGGCAGCAATGAGACCCAGCACAGCCCAAAATTAATCAATTAAAAATACCTATCTTTTCTAAAAAGTGAAGTAAAGGATATTTAGCATCAAAATTTAATGAATTTACCTTCAACTAAAGAAAAAAGATTAGAAGCAGCTGACCCTTGAATAACTCAGGCGACACTCCATGCAGTGGAGAATTCAAGTGTAGACAACTTACAGCCAGCCCTTGGTATCCATGGTTCCTCATCCTCAGACACTATGTATTATAGTTATTATTGAAAATAATTCATATATAAATGGGTCCCCATGTTGTTCAAGGGTCACCAGTACCTTATTATACAATTCTCAATGCCTCATTAAGAAAAAATAAATTTCTGGAGAAAAAATTTCTGGTACTGAATTCATAATGGCAATTTTTTTATGGTTTCTCAAAAGATGTGTCTATTATATGGACATTTCTATAAAATCAAACTGATGATACATTAAGTATTAAAAGTAATTTCCAAAGTAAGTTAAAATAGTAATCATCCAAATACACTAGCTTTCAACTATATAATAACATAGAAACAGTGTTCTAAAAAGCATGAAGGAAGAAAAGACAGCCATGTTCACTAGGCTACTCTGGAGATGGCTACTGTGGGAAGCAGATTGTGGGAAGTGCTCACACATTAAGGTATGATGGCATTCCTCAAGAAGACTCGTGTGAGGTGCCAATCCTAAATGCTGATAACTTTAAAGAGACTTGTAATTTTTGATAGCAGGCTCAAAAGAGATAGGAATTTATGCTCAATTGGGAAAGGTACCTAATGGTGGAGTCAAAATTTTCCTAAAATTAATAATCCAAAAACATACTAGTGTTCTGAGTAAGGATTAGTCTGAGCCCGAAGAGTTCCCTCGCTCCAAACCAGATGTTCAGGGGTTGACTAAACAATAAATAAGTGATTGTCACCAACCACTTAAATTATACAAGAACTTCAATACAGCATTATAAATATCTCAATTTGGGATCAGAATTGCCAGTTTTTAAAGTACTCCCAAGTAACAAACACAATTTATCTTTTTAATGAAATGAAAGTCTTCATAAAAGTTGTAAAATATTTAACAAATGCAAAATGGCCATTATAATTTAAACGGCTTTCTCTAACAATATCGATTCAACAAATTCCGCTTTTCTTAAAGTCTTCACAGAGTTCAAACTTTGTGTATGTTTTTCGTATAAGTCAAATAATGTCGTGCTTCTCAAACTTTAAAGTAAAAAACACCAGAGATCATAGCAAAATACAGATTCTGATTCAGGTGAGCCAAGATGGGTTCAAGTGATGACTATACTCCTGGTCTTCACGACTTTGAGCAGAAAGGAAATAGAAAAAGAATCTTTATTTTCTTGTTTGCTATATAGATATTTGCCATATAGCTAACACGTCCAGTAAGTATACCAAATGTTAAGAAAAGAAGTTTAAAACAGACCTGTTTTATATCCTACAGAAATGAAAATTCTCCATTCCTCTTTGTTCTAAATTTAAATATTATATGCCATAGCAGGAATAGGGTGGGTCTACTAGATTGAACTAGATTATAGTCTGATCCACAGAAAGTTTGACCCATGTAGTAAAAGGTATCAGTAAACCCTGCAGACTATTTTAGAGTATTTTTAACAATCTTAAGTCAAATCGAAGTGATCCAAAGTCAGATTTTTAAAAAAGTTAATTTGTAAAAGAAAATCCAAATTGCTCTAGATAATACCACCAAAAGAGTGAAAATCAACAGGATAAGAGAAAGTATTTGTAAATCATATATCTGGTAAAGACTTGTACTCAGAATATAAAAATTACCCTTCAGTTGCTCAGTCGTGTTTGACTCTTTGCGACCCCATGGACTGCAGCATGCCAGG
Source organism: Moschus berezovskii (assembly GCF_049115385.1). Classification (NCBI taxonomy): domain Eukaryota; kingdom Metazoa; phylum Chordata; class Mammalia; order Artiodactyla; family Moschidae; genus Moschus; species Moschus berezovskii. The sequence goes on from NC_142468.1 coordinate 79,357,440, forward strand.
CTTCCCTGTCCATCACCAGATCCCTGAGCTTACTCAAACTCATGTCCATCAAGTTGATGATGCCAACTCACGTCCATCAAGTCAGTGATGTTACAACTCCAACAAGAGTTGTAAATTATTCTTACAACTCAGTAATAAAAAGATAAACTACCCAATTTTAAAACATGCAAAGGATAAGAAGACATTTCTCTAAAGAAGATATACAAATGACCAATAGGCATGTGAGAAGATGCTCACTATCATTAACCACTGGAGAAAAAGAAATCAAAACTGCAATGAGACACCATTTCACAGCCACTAACTAAGAAAACGATGTTAAAAAAGAAGGGGAACTTCCCTGGTGGTCCAGTGGTTAAGAATCTGCCTGCCAATGCAGGGGACATGGGTTCAGTCCCTGCTTCAGGAAGATTCCACACGCAGCAGAGCAACTAATCCCATGAGCTGCAACTCCTGAAGCCCGTGCACCCTAGAGCCTCAGTTCTGCAACGAGAGGAGCCGCTGCAGTGAAAGGGCCTTGCACTGCAACTACAGAGTGGCCCCTCCTTGCCAAAACAAGAGCAAGCTCGTGAGCGACAACTAAGACCCAGTGCAGCCAAAATAAATAAAAACTCATTTTACATGTTTGTAAATGTGCGCAAAAATCAGAGCCCTTCTTCAATGTTGACAGGAATGCAGCCACTTTGAAAGACCCAGTTTGGCAGTTCCTTAAAAAGATAGTTACCATATGACCCCAAAATTCTATTCCTACATATATGCCTGAGGGAAATGAAAAATATATATCCACAGAAGAATTCGTGCACAAATATTCATAGCATCATCATTCATAATAGCCAAAAAGTAGAAACAACCCAAATGCCCATTAAGAAATGAAAGGATAAATGCAGTGTATGTACAGAATGGATCATTCAGCAATAAAAAGCACTGACGCTGCAAAATGGATGTCTTGAAAACACTATGCTAAGAGAAAATTGCAGAAGACGACACAGTGAGTCCACTTATCAGAAATGTGAAGAGCAGGCAAACGGACAAAAACAGAAATATTAGTGGCTGCCTAGGACGAGTGTACCTGGGAGTGAAAATGGAGTGAAGGGGAGAATGGGAGTGAGTATTAATGCGTGACTTAGCAACTAATCAACTGTAACTGTGGTGATGGTTGCACAAATCTATGACCATACTAAAAATCAGTGATCATGCACCCTTTAAATGCGTGAACGGTATGTGAGTTATGTATCAATGCTGTTTTAAAACCAAAGTGTGTTTTTAGTAAAGTATAAGTTTCGACTGATAAAAGCAGCAATTAAAAGGTCTTTTATTGTAATAGATTCATCTGGAAATGCACAAAAACAGTTCTCATCCCTCCTCTTTAGCCTACTGTGCTTGGCATCCATTTTTCAACCCTGCAGCTGGGGCTAAGCTGAGTCTTTAAGAGAGGTCTACCTATGAAGACTGGGAGGGAGGTATGTAGTTCAACTGCATAAAAATACTGATTTCAAGGATTTTATTCCTGTATTTATTCCTGGTATTAGCTTGGTAAGGAGACATGAATTTGATCCCTGGGTTGGGAAAATCCCCTGGAGAAGGAAATGGCAACCCACTTCAGTATTCTTGCCTGGGAAATTCCATGGGCAGAGGAGACTGGCGGGCTACATTTCATGGGGTCACAAAAGAGTCAGATATGACTTAGCAACTAATCAACAGCAACATGTGTTAAGGGAGCAGGTGGGAAGGGGTAGAGAGGAACCCTTTAGGATATTAAAGGAGCACAGCTCCCAACCTAATCTCCAGGCACAGAGGAACACAATGGATAGTTTCCTACTGCACTCAACTGACACACCATCTACAGCTTAGCTTCCCCAACTAGGATGCCAAGCCTCCCTGAGGACACAGGGAAAGTGTGCCAGGGGATTCAGGAAGGAAAGGAATGAACAAGAAACAAATTCATTAAAACGTTAATGAACTTGGGACTTCCCAAATTCTGGTGGTCCAGTGGTTAAGATTCCTTGGGTACAATCCTTGGTCGAGGAACTAAGATCTCACATGCTGTGTGGTGTGGCCAAAAAAAAAATTAACGAATTCAACTATTAAATATTATTATTAAATCAAAATAAATACAGAATGTTACAAGTAGAAAATTTTAAATCCTTTTACTCTTTTCTGCTAGTAGGTGTATTCTGAGGTAACCAAGAGTTAAGCTAGAGTTCTCAAAGAGAAAGAGAATTTCAGCTTCCAACACTCTTAAGTCCTAAGTGGAGTAGAGTGAAAGTTGCTTAGTCGTGTCCGACTCCTCGGGACCCTATGGACTATACATACAGTCCATGGAATTCTCCAGGTCAGAATAGTGGACTGGGTAGCCTATCCCTTCTCCAGGAGATTTTCCCAACCCAGGAATCAAACTGGGGTCTCCGACATTGCAGGTAGATTCTTTACCAACTGATCTATCAGGGCTTAAGTTCTGAAGTATATAAATAACCTATTTACATGGCAAGTCATTATCTTTGTCCATTACCTTATTTCCAACCATTCTTAATTTACAATGGAGATTTTCTTTTATGTATACTTTTTGGATTTATAGTGGGTAACAAAAAAAAAGGATCTTTAAAAAAAAATCATCTTGACTGAAATATATCTATACCTAAAACTGCCTGTACTGTGGGAGAGAAATAATTCCTGGGGTTTGCTTTAAACTACTGTAGATAACAAAATAAGTGGATGAAGGAAATGTGTTTTTTAACGCACTCTGGCAAACGTGGATAAATGTTGAAGCAAGATGGTAAGTACACAGCAGTTTAAAGTATTCTTCTACTTTCTCTACTTGCACCTAAGTTAGAAAATGTCCATAATAAACAGGCAAATAAACTGCCTGAACTAGCTCTCTCTCAAATCCTTTTAAAGCTATTAAGGTTTAAATAACTGCCGTTGAACTTTGCCATTTGATACTAGAATACATTCTTAAATAAATGTCGTTATGTTATATATCATTTTAATGTGCATTTCTCACTTTGTTTTTTGCTAATGACTTATTGTGAAGTTGCTCAGTCTTGTCCAACTCTTTGCAACCCCACGGACTGTAGCCTGCCAGGCTCTTCCGTCCACGGGATTTTCCAGGCAAGAACTGGAGTGGGTTGCCATTTCCTACTCCAGAGGATCTTCCCGACCCAGGGATCGAACCTGGGTCTCCCCCTTTGTAGGCAGACGCTTCTACCGTCTGAGCCATCAGGGAAGTTATTTCAGAGTAGGGAAGTGATGTTAGACAAAAAGCAATTTCAAGCGATCTTCTTATTTGAGTTCAATATGGGTCATAAAGCCGTGGAGCCAACTCGCAACATCCAACAATGCATCTGGCCCAGGAACTGCTCTTGAACGTACAGTGCAGTGGTAGTTCAGGAAATTCTGCAAAGGAGACAAGAGCTTCAGGATGAGGAGCGTAGTGGCTGGCCACTGGGAGTTGACAATGACCAACTGAGAGGATCATCAAAGCTGATCCTCTTAAAACTACACGAGAAGTGACTGAAGAACTCAAGGTTGGCCCTTCTATGGTCATTCAGCATTAGAAGCAAATTGGAAAGGTGAAAAAGCTCGATAAGTAGACACATTACGAGCTTAAAAAAATTCACAAACGCTGTATTTTCAAGTGTTGTCTTCTCTTAATCTGTAACAACAATGAACCATCTCTCAATTGGACTGTGACATGCAGTGAAAAGTGGATACTGTAAGAAACTAGTGACGGCCAGACTCACGGCTAGACCAAGAAGCTCCAAAGCACTTCCCAAATTCAAACTTGCACCCAAAAAAAGTCATGGTCACTGTTTGCTGGCTTGCTGCCCGTCTGATCTGTACAGCTTTCTGAATCCTGGCGAGACCATTACATCTGAGAGGTATGCTCAGCAAATCGAGGAGATGCACAGAAAACTGTGATGCCTGCAGCTGGCACTGGTCAACAAAATGGGCCCGATTCTTCTCCACAACAACGCCCAACAGCACACCACATAACCACACTTCAAAAGTTGAACAAACTGGGCTAGGAAGTTTTCCCTCATCTGCCATATTCACCTGATCTCTCACCAACTGACTACCATGTCTTCAAGCATCTCCACAACTTTTTGCAGGAAAAATGCTTCCACAACAAGCAGGAGGCAGAAAATGCTTTCCAAGAGTTCACTGAATCCTGAAGCACAAATTTTTATGCTACAGGAATAAACAAACTCATTGGCAAAAATGTGTTGACTGTAATGGTTCCTATTTTGATTAATAAGGATGTGTTTGAGCCTAGTTATAATGATTTAAAATTCATGGTCTGAAGCCAAAGTTACTTTTTCACCAACCTAGTGTCTATACTTAGGAGCCTACATGAGTTTCTGTTTTCTGAACTGCTATAGAGCTCCACCTGTACCACTTATTTTTCACAATCACTGTCCCAATGTCTTCATGTATGTATTTCTGTACTAAAATGACTAGAAAACACAGTCCTTGTCATCAAAGAGCTCATACTCTTTCCTCTCTTAAATGCAACACATTCATTCAACAAGCTTATTGACCAAATGTCCACTGTGTTCAGGATTTCTCTTTCTAACACATGGATACAAACACCAGGTCTCTAACCTCAAAGAGCTCACAATGTAATTGAATTAGAATGCTGTAAGATAGGGTTCTCTTAAGAAAAACAAACAAACTCAGTCATTCCTTACTGAAAACATTCACCGGCTTACCACAGCATAAAGAATAACATCAAAGTCCTTTACTTGGAAATCAATGGCCTATAAAGTTTAGCCCTGAGTGCCCACTGGTCCAAATATGCCTACTTTCCAATTTCTGTACCCTCCAAGCATATTTCTCAACGTGCCTTTCCTTACGTCATTCCTTAAGGCTTTAAAAACTGTATCAAATCCCTTCTGCAGATCTGAACTCCAGCAATCCTTTTAAAGCCCAGTTAACTTCTCCATGAAGCCTTTCCAGTTACTCTTCCAAAATTCTATAGAATGAATTTATACTATTCCTTTAACAGAGAACACATGTGATGTGCTCTATCTTTTCAAAGCCTCCACAATGTCTTGACACAATACCTTGCGGACAGAAAATGCACAGGAATTATCTGATTACCAATTTATTTAATTATCCTGGATAATTAAAAGTGATCAACCCATGCCTAAGGATAGTGTGTCCTCTGGGACTAGTCTCCCCAACTCCAACTCAGAGTCATTCTATAGGTCTCTAGCACTCAATCACTTTCAGCTGCTCAATTTCCAGCTGAATTAAGGACTTAAGTTTTTCATAGATCTGCAAAGTCCTACTCTAAGCCTTTTGTTTGTTTTTGGCATTTGAAAACAAACAAAAAAAACCTCAAATAAAAACAGAACAAAAAAACAAAAACAAAAAACTCAAATAAAAAAGGACGAATTAAAGTAAAAAAGTCAAAAATGACTATAACTATGAAGTACTGAGATAAATGTGGATGGGCTTGTCTAATCACTTCTCATTTAGGGACTCTGTTTAAATAGCAACCAACTCTCCTGTCTCAAAAATCAACTGCTGTATTAAACTGGAGAAGCACATAAAATATGTTTTTCTCCTCTTTCTAAATGCCATGGGAACCCACTGCCCCCTCAGATAGTGAGTTAGTTGGGGATAAAGTATTTCCAAAAATCTAAGACAAGAAAACACTACTGTTGCACTTACCATACTGTGGTTTAAGTATCTGCTTATGAACCTGTCTCTCCAATCAAACCATGAGCTCCCCAAGAGCAGGGAATCAAGGACTGAATCTTGTCTTACTTATCTTTGTAAGCTGGTGGTTTAGTCGCTAAGTCATGTCCGACTCTTGTGACCCCATGGACTGTAGCCCACCAGGCTCCTCTGTCCATGGGATTTTCCAGGTAAGAACACTGGAGAGTGTTGTCATTTCCTTCCTAAGAGCCTGGCACACTCAAGGAACTCAATAAATATTCTCAATTAATGAATGAATTCCACCTTAGGTTAAAACATGTTCAAAATGCCAACAGCCTGTTAAAAAGTAATGGAAAGAGGTTAACTAATATATTCAAATGCCAACTGCCTGTTAAAAAGTAATGGAAGGTAGGAGTCACATGAATTTTACATTTTAGCAGATCAAGCATAATCTACTGGCATTTTCTTTCTTCAGAACCATTTCCAACAGCTGACATATAAAATTTCCTAAGAAATTATTCCATTTTACCCCTAGTCTTATCAGTTTTGCCCATTTTTTGGATGAGGATAAAAAATGTGGGGGGAAAAAATCCTTTCTTGAAGCTTTACCAGATCCTTCTACAATGCTCCTGCCTCAGTTTCAACTGGTTCCTATTTTTCTATTACCCCAAACCCATAAAATTAAAAAATGAAAAATCTGAATAGTATATGAGAGAGTAATTTTCAAAGAATGGAAGCTTCAGGATCACAGTGGGGGAGGTACAAATGTACTTTAATCTGCTCCCAACATAAGACTCACTGTCAAATTTAAAGGTACGATACAAAAATTCAAACACCGCACACAAAGTAATATATTATATATATGTATAATAATACATAGCTGTTTCTTTGTGTGTATATATATATATAATTGAAGCTATATAAAACAATTTTTGGTATTAAAAAACTACATGTACCTTTAAAAAAAGTATATTAAAAAAAAAAAACTCTAGAATTAACCAAAAGAGAGCATATACATCCTCAAGCACAAAACTGTATGATCATTGTGTTTAAAGGAACAGTATTCCTAAATACCAAAGGTAATCAAGTTAAATATCGTTCAGTTTACTAAGGAAAAATGCTCACTAAAATATGGGCTATTTACTGTAAAGCTCTCCCAAATATTATATCTTTAGAAGCATAAAAAATTCAAAAAACAGAAAGGAAATAGTACCAGTACTCATCCCTCCAGTGCTCCAAACTGATTTCAATATATGAGTTTACCAACAATCTGTATGTCATTAGGTTGATGAATAAAAAGTTGAAACAAACTAAACATTCAACAAGCCTAAAATGCAGCCATATCTTTTAACCCTTTCTCTTCTAGGTATGATTTCAAAGCATTCCCAATACTAACATGGCCAATTAAGCAGTAATTTGTTCTTTAAGAACAATCATTCTTTAAAAGAATGGTGACTGTTTCAGAAAAAATCCCTCATGCTGTCCTTTGACTCAACACCTACCTCAAAGATAATCAGGAACAATGAATCTACAAGAATGTTTACAGAAACATTTCTGATAGTGAGAAGCCGGAAGCAAAGCAATGTAAAACTCCATTAGCAGAAGAGTAAGCAGCTATTGAAATTAAAGAGCTATAATTAATGACATTAAGGATAACATTTATTAAGCTAAAAAATAGGTACAGCAGAGTATATAAAATAAAACTGCATACATATATCTAAATGCAAAATTCAGTTTCTTTGGGAGGATTATCTCTAAGTGTTGGAATTTTGTGAGATTTTTATACTTGCTTGGGAAAAAATTTATTTAAAAATCACAATGAGACTATCATTTTTATGACACACCTTTTTTGAAAAGATTACACTAACTTCAGTAAATATGTCCAGTAACTGTGTAGAACCCCGTAATTTTGAGGTTTAGCTGCTCTGAGAAGCAACAATCAGTCACTAACACAATGACAAACGAGCATTCACTTTAATTCAGCAAATCCACTTATCGATATTTACAATAGAGCTGTTTTCACAGAAGTATGCAAAGACACACATTTATTCTGGATGTGACCTAACTGCCCATCAACAGGGACTAGATAAATTATACACACTCATACAATGAAATACTGTGTAGCCATGAAACAGAATGAGGTAGTTATGTGTGTTGGAGTTGAATGATATCCAAGATAAATTAAAAAAAGAAAAGAAAGAACAGTATATATCAAGGAACAAAGAAGGAAGAGGGAGAGATATACAGACAAATATACTTGTATTTGCATAGACTATCTTGAGGACACACAAAACACTGTAAATAACGGTTGGAGGTCTACAAATGAAAGGTAGTAAGACTTAGCTTTCATAGCAAACACTATAAACCAATTTGTATTGTATGATTCTTTTATAATATTAGTGAATTACTTTCCCTTGTATAAACAAACATGTAAGGAAAATAACGTTAAGTATCAATATTATACTATCATAACAGTTGTTTTTATTTTTTTATTATTTATTTTTTTCATAGCAGTTGTTTTTAACAGTTAAAAAAAAATCCTAAAAAAGAATATACAACCATAAACCCAAGCTCTTCTGGACAAAGATATTTACACTGTTGCTAGTCAACAAATCCACATCTGCTTAACCTAGTCCTTGTTTTGCTCTCAGCACTGTAGCAGTTTAAAAAAATCTGCCTTCCCTCTTGCTATATTTATTGAAAGAATTTTCTACTGGCCACACAATAAGTAGGGAATAAGCAAACAGATTTTATTAATCCTTCCCTGTCAGTATGGCCTGGTCTTTCTGATGGAATAACAAATGAAATGCCTACCTAAGATAAACAAAACGATGACTCACTAAATATAGTAGTTTCTACTCCAAGGGTGTTCTAAAAAAATAAAATCTAGAATAATGTATCACATCAAAGTATATTCTTAAGTAAATACAAGTCTAATCGCTCAGATCAACTGCCACTAACATGCTCTAAACTTTGGGGAACCCACTTTCCAAGAATTGGAAGTCACTCCAAATAAAAAGAGAAAATGCTGCTTAACACAGTGATAGAGGTCTTTTTTAGGAAGGGACTACCTAATCAAAACAGGCCTGTCAATGTTGGCTTACTTAACACCACCGCTTAAAATTATGCATCAAATTTCCTGAAAATAAGTGGCAAACACTTTAAAAAATTAAAATGAAAATGAACTCACCTTTAACACTTTTCCTATTGACATTTGCCCCCTTTTCAAGTAAATACTGAGCAATCTCTTTGTGTCCTTTGTAACATGAGATCATCAAGCACGTATGCCCATGGCGGTTTGACACTTCCAAATCAGCTTTGTGTTCTACGAGGTACTTGACTATTTCCAAATGGCCATCGAAACAGGCAGCTCGAAGAGGCGTGGAATTGGTTAAAGTCGTGTTGTTGACAGACGCTCCATGATTTAACAAAGACTGAACCACCTTCAGATGTCCTGCTGCAGACGCGGCCCACAAAGGCGGAGCCCCCTCAATGGTTTCCCCATCGAAATTGACAGAGCCCCCGACTTCTATGGAGGCACTGCACTGCTCTAGGAGAAATTCCACCATGTCAAGATGCCCATACCTGGCGGCCATCAGGAGTGGCGTGGCCCCATTTGTTTTTTCAGAGATCAAGGAGGAAACCTCCTCTTTGGATTTGCTTGCCAACAATTTGGTGAGAAGCCGGAGTTTGCCATCTCGAGCTGCGTTAAATACTGCTGTCTTTAGATCCATTTATGCCCAGTTGAGAGGCTGTGCTTTATTTGTCCTTCGAAGCAAAGCTCCAGCTTAACTATCGACCCAGGCAAGAGTCGGAGGAACCAAAGTTCAGTGTTAATCACTGCACCCCAGAACGGATATAAAACCACGGAGAGTGTGTTCTGTCCACTGCCTTCCAACATCTGACAACCAGAGCACCAAACTAGAAACAGAAAAAAAAAATAGCAGTTTTGAATTTTCCACAGATAAAGGCGGAAAACACTCGGTTTTCTTAATTTCTACTCTGGGGAAGGGAGCCACACTTTAGGGACTACTCCGCACCCCCCCGCCCCCGGCCCCGAAAAAGGTGGGAAAGGAGAATACAAAAAGATACACACAGAGACCCAAATGTTTTGGTGGGAGGCAGTCTCTTCTCTATATACGTTAAATGTAAACACGACAGGCAACCGGTTTTCTCGCCTCCTTAGCAGCCAAGCTTTGTTCTAGTTTTTGCTCTGCACACGCCCAGGGAGAGTACAACCGAGAGAGGCAGGAGGCGCGGGTGCAAAAATGTTTCCCTTTTTCACATCTGCAGAGGAGAGCGGGCGAAGGGCGCGAAGCTGGAAGGCCCTGCTGTCGCCTGGATGGCTTTCCAGAAGGAACAAAAAAAGGTCGGACTCAACAAACTGCGGCCAGCTAACGCCAAAACCCTCACCCGAAAGGTTCTCTTCCCTTTAAAACTACTCGAGACTCAGGAAATCCGGCTGCCTTTTAGCTAACTTCATCCGCCCCGTCTTGAGCCTCCCCGCCAAGGGATCCGTAAGTTCCCCAAACCAAGATCGCCCCTAGAGAACCTTCACCGGTACCACTTCCAGATACAGGCAGTCTCCCCCCGCCCCCCAAGCTCCTCGACTGGCCGCGACCCGCTCCCGGCGGCCCGCCCAGCCCGGGGCCTCCAGCCCGCCTCCCGCATTCCGCGGCTGGGGGCGCCCTCCTTCCCCTTCCCGCCCAGGCCGCCCCTCAGGCCGCAGCCTGGGCTCCGCCGGGCCGCCGCCGCCGCCGCTACCTGCCCGCGGGCTAGTCCTCGCCGCCGCCGCCGCCGGCCGCCCCTTCAGAGTGAAGCCGTTGTCCGCGCCGCCGTCCGGGCCGCCCCGCTCCGCCTGCGGCCGCCCCGCTCCGCCATGCCCCGCGCCCCACAGGGATGAATCCGGCCGCGCCGCTCGCCCCGCCCCGCCACGCCGAGCCGCCTCCCGCCCGCCCAGGCTGCGCGGGTGGCAGCGGCTGCAGCGGCTGCCGCGGCGGATGGTGTAATGGGGCTGAGGCCCAGGGGCCGGACAAGCCAGAGCTCGGCTTCACATCACTGACGCGGCAGCCTGGCCATTGGGCCGGGGGAAGGCGGCCGCCGCCGCGAGCAACTGCCTATGGGCGGGGCGGCCCGGAAGGGGGCGTGGCCACGTAGGCGGCGGCGGCCGGAGGTGGGCGGGCCCGCCGCTGAGATCTCGCGGGCTTCTCCGCGCTCCGCCCGTCCTGGTGGTAGCTTCGGGGGCTTTCGAGTCCCACGGCCGCAACCCCCGGAGGGGTGGCGGCTGTTAGATTCTTTTTTCACAGAAATAAACTGTCTCTAGCCTCTTCTACGGCTTATTCCTTTGATGGGCCCTGGAATATACCGAGCTTGTTGGAAGGGTTCGAAAAAGCCAAACAACGCTGGATACAAACTTGAGAAAAAGACTCCTTTTAGCGGGTGTCAAACTTATTTTTTAAAAATACAAACTCCTAAAAACTATAAAGATTCAAGGAGTGATAAAACTTGATACCAGTGTAAGTCAACATGGTCGAGTTCTTGACTCTAAGCAATAAAACCAGGAAATGAGAGGAGCCTAAAAAGTTAATGTGAAAGAAAAGAATTACTGCTTCGTACAGCAGGAAGTAAACTTGTGGAATTCGTGACGTTAACACGTGGGACGTATTAAACTCGGTTGAGGAAGAGTTTAAGTATGTTTGGAGAATAACATCCATAATAGATCATGATGAGAAAATAGTTTTGAAAAAAAACAATAGTTTTCAATCACCTGGGGAACTTAAACTCACCACAGTTTCTTGGTACCACTGAGAAAAAGAGTATTATGACCCCTCAGTATCATAAATGTTATCAGCATTATCACTTTAAAAGAAATGCAACATTAAAGACGTTTTATTTTTAAAAAATCACAACTTCATTTTTGCACATTGACTTATTATTCAGAAGTTTATGCAGCTTCGTAGAACTGAAATAATTTCATACAACTACAAACTTTGCTTTTTCCCTTTTAATACACTAAAGATTTATAGTTTTTATGATCTTAATAATCGTTTTTAAGTGGGGCATTACATTTGCCTCAGGCAGAGTATGTAAACTCAACATCACTACCCCACAATTGAAGTTAAAAGTTATTCATTTCAGTTCAGTCGCTCAGTCGTGACCAACTCTTTGCGACCCCATGAATCACAGCACGCCAGGCCTCCCTGTCCATCACCAACTCCCGGAGTTCACTCAGACTCATGTCCATCGAGTCGGTGATGCCGTCCAGCCATCTCATTCTCTGTCGTCCCCTTCTCCTGCCCCCAATCCCTCCCAGCATCAGAGTCTTTTCCAGTGAGTCAACTCTTCGCATGAGGTGGCCAAAGTATTGGAGTTTCAGCTTTAGCATCAGTCCTTCCAATGAACACCCAGGATTGAACTCCTTTAGAATGGACTGGTTGAATCTCCTTGCAGTCCAAGGGACTCTCAAGAGACTTCTCCAGCACCACGGTTCAAAAACACCAATTCTTCGGCGATCAGCCTTCTTCAGAGTCCAACTCTCACATCCATACATGACCATTGGAAAAACCATAGCCTTGACTAGATGGACCTTTGTTGGCAAAGTAATGTCTCTGCTTTTTAATATACTATCTAGGTTGCATCTATAGGATTTCCTAAAACGGATCTGCTGGTAAAGGAATGCAGCAAGGTGTCTCCCTGTTTCATTTCCCAACTCTTTCACAATAGCCCTATATTCCCCAAATGTCAAAAAGAAAAGACATAACTTTCACTCAGTGAGAATCTTAAAATGGTTCATTGTTCCAAAATGTAAAAACCTCAGGCAACCTCTGTCAGTTCTTAATCAATTTAAAATATCGGACTGTACTAAGAGTATACTTCTAATGACTGGATAACAAATTCTTCTGCAAGCCAAGTAATTGATTTGCACAAGTAATTGCTTACAGCAAAGTATGACCTTAAGATCACTAAATGAGTTTATAAATTAGAAGTAGTTCAAAGAATTGACTGACATTGATATGACAACATATCAACACTTCTCACAGCTGTATATATTTATTAATGTAAAAACATTTTCTTAGAATTTGTAAAAATTAAAAATTGAGAAAAACATTTGATGCTAAATTCTATCTCATTCTTGTAAGATGCAGTATTTAACAACAATTGTGTGTACTAACTGTAAAAAGTTACATGTTTAGTAATCATAAACATTTATAATATATTTTGTATTATTGGAATACCTCATCATTACTAGTAAATATAATTCTCAATCTAGAAGAAAATGGAAATTTAAAATTAAAATATATTTTCAATGGAGAGAAATAGGATGATCAATAAAATACAAACATAAAAATACATTAAATTAGGATAAACTCTTGAGGGATGGGGATGTGGAATGGAGTTATAAGTGTGAAAAGAAAAATAAATTACATAAAATGTACTGAAGGTAAAGAAGAGTTTGTTCATATATTTTGTAAATGGCTGATAACAGGCATAATTGCTATGATACTATATTTCATTGAATTCATTTGAAAGAGTTACTTGCTGTGTTGTTTAGTCACTAAGTTGTGTCTACTTGTTTTCAACCCTGTGGACTGTAGACTGCCAGGGTCCTCTGTCCATGGGATTTTCCAGGCAAGAATACAGGAATAGGTTTCCAAAATCCAGGAGATCTTCCTGACACAGGGATTGAACCATGAGGTCTGCATTAGTGGGCAGATTCTTTACCAGTGAGCCACCAGGGAAGCCCTCAATTTCCTCCATATTGGAAAAATGACATTTTAAAGTACAAAAGTGTGACTTTAAAATGTCATTTTTACAATATGCAGGAAATTTCATCCTTTGGAACTGCTTAAACATAAGACAAAAAAATTAAAATGTTAATAGAAGTATGCAAGAGGGTAAATAATATTTCATATATGTGAACAAAAACATCTGATTTACTCATCAGAGGTTGTCTCCCTTTCTAAAGATTTTGCCGTATTTGTTCTTCCAAACTTTGTTTTTAGTTTTTGTTTTCTTAAATAGAGATAACTAAAATTCTTTTTTCTTTTTTGTGGAAAGGTCTTACGTTGTGCTCCTAAACACCTGTCTCCTAGGGCACCTTCTATGACTGGAAAGAAAAACTGCTTTGTTTGGTTTGCTTGGTTTGATTTGGACTGCTTTGGTCGCTAAGGTTTTGGACTCTGATTTAATCAGCAATTACTGTCTTCCTGAAAACTGCAGAATGCTTTTAGGGATTTAACAAGGAGAACCATGGATTCATGGTCAAGGAGCCTGCAGATGGTACAGGTGAGAACTAGAGAGGTAGTTGGAGGGAAAGGACCAGATGGAGCCTCTGCATAAACCCATTCTGGTCAGTGCCCAGGAGATGACAGACAAAAGAGGAAGCACTTGGAGGAGCAGAGTCAAATACCCAGTTTGTCTCCGAGGGGAAGCTTTGTGTCCTTGCATCCACAGCTCCGACTCACTGGTCTTGCCTGAGACCCAAGACATTACAAGTGCCTCTGAAGGCAACTCCTTGCAAAGCCCCCGAGACACTGTAAGCCCAGAGGGAACACCCCCCCCCCCCATCCTGAAAGGGTGATGGAAAGGAACTGGACTTGCAGAGAAGGGGTGTTCTTACTACTAGAACAACAAACACGCTCAAGTTGTCTAAGCTGTGTTCTTCTTTTCGTATATTGCTTTGGGATAAATTTCCAGGAGTTGGATTATGGAACATCTTTCTGGCTTCTCATATATATTGTATCATATTCCCAAAGAGTTAGGCCAATGAGAGTGTGCTAAATTCTTGAAGTTCTTGCTAGCTTGGTATGTGTAAAATAGTACATCAAAATTTCCCAAATTTGCCTGGACACCTTGTGATTTTGTGGGAGTGGGTCCATATAATCTCCTATAATTAGCGAAGTATTCCTTCCAAAGTTTTCCTTTGAAGATTTTTCAAATATTTCATTCTTGCTGCTCTCTGCTTAAACCAGAAGCCTCAATGAAAGAGTCAGCCTGCACAGTTTTGGTAAACTTTGTTAACTTGGTCTAATTTAGGGAAAAGAGAGAATGAATGACAAAATACTTCTTATTTTTAGTAACTAACTGAACATCAGTTTAATTCAGAAAAGTATGAAAGGAACCTACTTAAGTGAATATAAAAGTTACACAAGAATAGTATAGTAATGTATATGCTCCCCAAACTATTTAGAAATTCCTGTCTTATAAAAGAAATCTATTTTATTAACACTGATGATTTGTTTTACCAGAATATTTTGTGGTAAGTTCATTCATCATGTTGTTGCTGAATCTTATTGTATAGGGTGTTAGATGCTAATGGGTATGATCCCTGCTTTCAAGGAATTCATGGTGGGAGAAATGTGGCAATAAACAGACCAGAGTGAAATATATGTATACACCTGTGAGAGCTCAAAGGACAGAGCCACTAATTCTCCTTGGGCAAATCTGAAAGGAGGTGATGGTTAAACAGGATCTTCAAGGATTAGTGGGAGGAAACCCAGTCAAAAGGCCAGAAAAGGGGAAAGACCAGAAACCCCGTTGAGAAACAAGGAGCTGAAAAAACACAAGAGATGGCCCTTTCTTTCTTTCTTCCCACTTCCTGCCCAGGTAGAGAGTGGAAAACTAGGCGACCTTCTGAATGTACAGTCTCCACTCCCCACCTTGAAGTGCATTATAATCCACAATTTCCTGTTTCTGCAGCTCAACTAGAATTTACTTTCAGTGCAGTTGTCCTCCTAGAGGTTTTAGGAGATGTGCAGCCTGGTGAAAGTAACCTGCTTCAAGCAAGAAGACAGACATCCTTGGGGTACTAACATTTTAAAAAGGAAACTTGTAAGCTCAAATGAATCTTAAAATTGTAGAAGTGTGCAGGGCAGAATTCTTTTAGCTGAGAAATTTCCAGACCCCCCCTAGTGTGTTTCAGTCGAGCCTCTCTTTACTTCCTTGAACAATGTAAGAAGAGGAGGCAGCAACTAGGTCACCATAGTCTGACAGTTTCTCTCGGTCGCGTTATCACAAGCTAGAAATCTCGCGTTGTTGCAAAAGTGTCTGTTTCTTTGTCATTTCGCTTCCTGAAGTTGTCAGGGCTCTAGCTTTCTAGGAGCAATGGATGAGAAAGATTCCAAAGATTCTTAAGATTCAGCTTCCAGCCCCTGGTATCCTCCCCACTCACATCCCAACCCATCCCAACCGGGTTTGGTTTAGCAGTTCTGGCAACTGAAGCTCAAGTTTCTTGAAGAGATGAGGATGCAGTTGATAACTCAGAGCTGGAAACCTGTTCTGAGGATTTGGGGTTTTTTTTAATAGCTTAAAAGAGACTCCTAGGTGTTGGGACAGTTGAAGGAAGCCAGAGTCATCCCAGATACAAGGCCCATGTCAGCTGCACACTCCTGTCAGCACATTAAGAGCAGCTGGAAGAGAGCCCCATGTGTTGATGGCCTTGGCTGCAGCTTCAGTCTGAGTCCTTCCTGAGTCCATTCCCCTGACTGGCTGCCCATGCCTGTGTAGATGTCTGTTCATTTAACCAGAAGTAGCTCCACCTCGCCAGTAATTCCTTGGCCTCGTCCCCAGTTGCCCTGATGAGTCCAGAAATTTTACCATCAACATATATCCATTTTATCTCATCTTTATCAGTTATGGCAGAGTCCGATGACCACACCTCCTCCAAACTCCTTACAACCACATCTAAGCCATCACAGATGAACAGAATCGGGCCGGATTTCATCCAGTCTTCATAAAATGGAAAATCCTTCTCCACTTGCTGTAGCAGAATGAGCCTCTACATCATTGTTTCTTAGAATATGGCCCTCAAACCTCAGGAATAAGAATCACCAAGGAAAGTTGTTTAAAATGAGTCTTCCTGGGCCACACTCTCAGAAATTCAGATTCACTAAGAGTTAATGTGAAGCAGAAGAGTCTGCACTGTAAACAAATCTTGGAAACCATTCTCATGCTCACAAAGCTTGATCACCACTGTCTTAGAAGTCCTTTTCTTCCAGCTTTCTAAAGAGATGACATCACAAGTGTGGGTCCCAGCCATGTGTCCTCTAATCACATTGGTGATTCATGGGCAGAAAACGTAAAACCACTATAGAATTCTTTAGCTCAGGCCCAAGCATACATCTTTATGGCTGATGGATTACCCCAGCAATGTCTCAAGAATGGCTTACTGGAGAATTAGCCCGATGAGTCCCACCCTAAGTGAAGAACCCTGGTGTTGATTTTCTGTCACCACCCATACTGATATCAGACAGGCCAGGTTCTTGTCAGGTACAAGCATATGACACCCCACCCAAGTCTTAGGAGCCACACTTCATTGAAGAGGGAGGAATCAGATGGCTTCTAAGCAGCAGTCCCTCTAGGTCCCCTACCGCCCCACAACCTGGGTCGGGGGCTCCTGCCTTCTGTCCCAGCCCTGGGGACAGAGCCCCAGATCCACTCCTAGGTTCCTGTCTGCCACAGCCTCAACACCCATATGATCTCACAGGGCCCAGGAGATGAATTTTACTTTCACAGCCTTCACTCCTTTGGTGTTTTCACATCCTGCATCAGTTCCAGACTGTTACTTCAAAGCTGCCTCCTCAAGCCCACCATCACCACTCAGGAGCCTCTGTATGCGAAGCATGGCCACTGAGAGAGCACTGAGGGCTCCAGGGCTGACCACGGGTTTCCAATTTGTTTGTTTGTGTGTGTGTGTGTGTGTGCTCTGTGCTCAGTTCGTGTGTGTGTGTGTGTGTGTGCTCAGTTGCTCATTCGTGTCCAACTCTGCAACCCCATGGGCTGTAGCCCACCAAGATCCTCTGTCCACGGGATATTTTTTATTGCTAATTAGTACTGAAATTTGCTGCTACTGACAATACACTATAAAAATTTCCCTGATAGCTATACATTTAGTGTAGACAATACACTAAGCATGTATTTAGTACTTCATTGTGCAAGCGGTTGTGCAAAAAAGCTTTAGGATTGCTGCTTTATTGTTTTTTTTAATAATGAATGCTGTGAGTACTATTACACAGGTGAAGAAACAGAGGAATTGAGAGATTGAATAACTCAAGAAAAATCACATGGTCAGTTGTGGCAGATGGATTTGGTATCCAGATAATCTGACTGCAGAACTTAAGTTCTGAATCATGGTACTACTGGGTTAGCCAAAATGTTCATTTGTTAAGATATTATGGAAACACCTAGAACTTCCCTGGTGGTCCAGTGGTTAAGACTTTGCCTTCCAATTCAGGGAGTATGTGTTCCATCCCTGGTCAAGGAAATAAGATCCCACATGTCTCAGGGCCAAAAAAACCAAAACAAAAAAAAATAGAAGCAGTCACTTCCAGTGAGGTGGATGAAACTAGAGCCTGTTACACAGAGTTAAGTAAGTCAGAAAGAGAAAAACATAGTATACATTAATATCAGACATTAACACATATACAGAGAATCTAGAAAAATGGTCCTGATAAACCTATTTGCAGGGTAAGAACAGAGACGCAGACAGAGGACACAACGTCTTTGTGGACACAACCAGGGGAGGAAAGGGTGCAGAAGAATGCAGAGAGCAGCACTGAAACATGTACATTCCCATGAGTAAACCAGCTAGGGGGAAGTGGCTGTACAACACCGGGAGCCCAGCCCGTGCTCTGTGATCACTTGCAGGGTGGGATGGAAGGAGGGTGGCAGGGAGGTTCAAGAGGGAGGGCACATATGTAGACCTCTGGCTAATTCATGTTGTAGGGCAGAAGCCAACACAGCATAGTAAAGCAATTATCCTCCAGTTAAAAGCAAATAGAAGCAATGTTGTAACAAATTCAATAAAAACTTAAAAAAATCAATCTTATGGAAAAACTCCAGAGAACTTTTTGGCCAGCTCAATACATGCCTCCTCCAGGTACTTTCTCAGTAATGCATGTCTCCTTTTCAAGTTGCCACTTGCCCAGCCCCCCGGGTCTCTGGGTCCTGGGTCTGAGCTTCTACACAGAGTTGGTTCCTTCAAGGACTCTGCCTCTCTGGGCCTGTCCCACAGCCTTTAGCTAGCAGGCCTGTCCCTCTACCACTGCAGAAATACCCATGAGAACAGGCCTCCACCTGGGTCCTGCTCATGGTTTGTATCCCTTAATTGCTTCCCACCTGCCTTTTCAGACCTGGCCCCAGAACTGGATTCACTGTCCACTTGCAGATAGATTTGCCTTCAGACCTGGCATGTGACCGTGTCTCACTGGAACACAAGCGGATGGTTCATATGAATTATGGTTTGCACTGACCCCTTTCATTTTGCTGTTTTTGGCTTCTTTGAGTAAATACCACACCCAGGAAATTCCACTCTCTGAAACATGCCCCCTGTTATAAGCTTCCATGGGGCATCCATACTAGCTTATGGCCTGGACGTCAGGCCTCAGACAGTGGTCAGTGTATATCCAGAACATTTTGTGCTCAGGTCACTTCACTCTCAAGGTAAAAGGGCCTAGGGGTGGCTATAGACCCAGGGTCCAGATGGCAGACACATGGTAGAGGTCCTTCACCTATTCTGTGCCTTGTCATTTACCAAAGCTCTCTTGAGCAGCAATGACAGGCACATAGGAAAAATGCAAAAAATAGCTTATCCAATTTCTATTGTTTTCCATGTACTCTGGGTGGGGGAGGAAATTAGAGGAAGAGAGAATTTCTACAACAGTTCTCTATGTATTATTCATGGAGATAGTTTTTCATCAACAAGAATTTGCATGAAGGAAGACTTCCGAGAATGAATTCTTCTGAAGAGACAGATGTAGGTCATTTCTAGAAGGTTTTCTAACACCAGAACTCTGCACCTTCCTTATCTCCAAGCCCTGGTTATCTCTCTGCCACATTTTTATCATGTTAGGAAGTTAGAACATCCTGACAGATGATAAGAGCATGGGCTTTAGGGGCTGACAGTTCAGTTCAACACACATATATTGCCTGCTGCTGCTGCTGCTGAGTCACTTCAGTCGTGTCCGACTCTGTGTGACCCCATAGACGGAAGCCCACCAGGCTCCCCCGTCCCTGGGATTCTCCAGGCAAGAACACTGGAGTGGGTTGCCATTTCCTTCTCCAACGTGTGAAAGTGAAAAGTGAAAGTGAAGTCGCTCAGTAGTGTCCAACCCTTAGCGACCCCACGGACTGCAGCCTACCAGGCTCCTCCGTCCATGGAGTTTTCTAGGCAAGAGTACTAGAGTGGCTTGCCATTGCCTTCTCCGATATTGCCTGCACTAGGTTCCAAATAAGACAGAATCCCTCTCCTTGTGACCTTATAGTCTGATGTGGGCAACACTCGAACAGGTAATTTCAACATAATGGGCAAGCTATGAGGAAACTATGCAGAGTGCTCCAGAGGCAACCATCGCCTACTAACTGCGTGTCCTTGGTCAAGTGGCAACCTCTCTCAGAGCCCCAATGTCTACAAATATGAAACTGAATCAAAGTTCCTACTGCCTAAGGATTGCTCTGAGAACTAAATGTGACAGCATTTGTAAAACACAACAGCGTTTTACCCACAGAGGGCACGGCATAAATGGTGTCCATTAGGCTATCGAACAAGGCCAGAACCCAGAGTTCTTGTTCTATCCGTGCTTGGCTGAGTGTGTCTCGTTCTCCCACTACAAACTGAATTTTCACATGACCATATCACTGTAGTAATTTTAACAATAACCCACTGTAATACTTGCCCTTGTTCACGGGAGAGACTGGACAAGAAATGATGACTATATTAGCACAAGTCCACAATTGCAACTTGAAAAGCATCTCAAAGAACATTCTGTGCTCACAGTAGGCCTGGGTCACTGTTTAATATGTAAACGTGAAATGTCTACATTATCACTGTAACTTTTTCCTCAACTTGCCCCTGTCTGCTGCAAATCATTAGACTAAAGATCTTCTCTTTTGTCTGTAGCAGCCTTCTTGTGGCTTTGTCTAAGGATAACATTCAGGACAGCCTCGTGTAGAAGAGGTCTCCAAGGTTGTATGCTTTAGAGGCCACCGCCAAAATAACTTCAAAGAGTTGTCCATGTACTGGACACTGGTCCTTGGTTAGGTCTTAGGGTTCTCTTTTTTGATGTTAAAGTGTGAAAGTGAAAGTGTAGTCACTCAGTCATGTCCAGCTCTTTGTGATCCTATCAACTGCATATAGCCGCCAAGCTCCTCAGTCCATGGGATTTTCCAGGCAAGAATACTGGAGTGGGTTGCCATTTCCTTCTCCAGGGGATCTTCAGGACCCAGGGATTGAACTCAGGCCTCTGGCATTGAGGGCAGGCTCTTTACCGTCTGAGCCACGAGGGAATTAACAAGTACCCAAATACATGACCTGTGGTTGGTTTTTTCTTCCTGACGACATTTGACTGTGTTAGAGAAAAGCTGGTTTAAGGGCATGCTGCTGCTGCTGCTGCTAAGTCACTTCAGTCGTATCCGACTCTGTGTGACCCCATAGACGGAAGCCCACCAGGCTCCCCCGTCCCTGGGATTCTCCAGGCAAGAACACTGGAGTGGTTGCCATTTCCTTCTCCAATGTGTGAAAGTGAAAAGTGAAAGTGAAGTTGCTCAGTCGTGTCTGACCCTTAGCAACCCCACGGACTGCAGCCTACCGGCTCCTCCATCCATGCTATTTTCCAGGCAAGAGTACTGGAGTGGCTTGCCATTTCCTTCTCCGAAGGACATGCTAGTAGGCTTTATTTAAAGCCTTACTGTAAACTTGTTTTCTCAGTTCTTTGATTTCCTCCTATTTCTTCACTGAGATAGTCATCTATCAGATGACCGTTCCTAATGGATGCTCTTTACTCCTAGAAGTCATCATCTTATGAGCTCATGGCTTGGGGAATGACTGACATAGATGGTTAATATCATTGTGCTTAAAAATTGGGGTGCCATTTTGTTAGCCTTATAAATGTTTGAATTATGCTTACTAATATAAATATCATGCATTCCCATATATCTGCCATGAATTCCTCAAGATATCTGAAATGCAGTCTACAGCAAAAATCAAATCATTACTACAGTAATATTAGTCTAAGAATGACCCCTAGTAACCCTTACTCAGAGGGCAGAACCAAGAGCCAAGAGAGTAAAACAAAAAGTCAAGGAGAATTATTCTCCAGCTTTCAAGACTAATGAGTTAGCCAAGCTGGATGTCAAAACTGCTAGGACTGATAACTCCTTTGTGTTTCCCATTTTCACACCATTTGAGCTGAAGTGCCTGAACTGTTCTCTTGTGCCTGTCCCACTATTGTATCTTGAGACTGTGGGGGCAAACTACTTGTCTCTATAGTTCCACAGGGCCACAATTAGAGAGGGAGTATGCTCTAGGAGTCTCATCAGACCCTGATTTAGATGAATTTTTTTTTTTGAACTTTTGAGTTGATACTGAAAAGGGATAGGACCCTTGGGAAACTTTGGAGCAGGTACAGGTATTTTGCATGTGAAACAGATGTGGATTGTTGTGGGGGAGAGGGTAGACTGCAGTAGTCAGAATTCTACCTCAGTGTCTTTCAATCTTGTATAATCAAATCATCTGCCCCTTTAAGTACTGGTGGAAACTAAGAATGTGATTATATCCCTATGATTATGTTAAATGTCAAAACCGAGATTGTTCAGCTGGGCTTAATCAAGGAATTACATGAGCTGTGTACAAGCAGAGAGTGGTCCCTGACTGACTGTCAGCAAGAAAAGGAAGACCTCTGGCCGACCTCTGTCCTATAACCAGAAGGAATTGCCTTCTGCTAATAACACAAATGAGCTCAGAAGCAGGTTCTTCCTTGGTCAGGCCTCCAGAAGAGCACGCTGCCGGTTGACATTTTGATTTCACCTCTGTGTGGTTCCCAGGAGTGGACCAGCTCTGCTTTCCAGACTTCTGACAGACAAAACTGTGAGCTAATAAATGGGTGTTACTTGAAGACACAAAGTTTATGATGATTTATCACAGAGCAGTTGGAGAAGACTCTTGAGAGTCCCTTGGACTGCAAGGAGATCCAACCAGTCCATCCTAAAGGAGATCAGTCCTGGGTATTCATTGGAAGGACTGATGTTGAAGCTGAAACTCCAATACTTTGGCCACCTGATGTGAAGAGCTGACTTATTGGAAAAGACCCTGATGCTGGGAAAGATTGAGGGCAGGAGGAAAAGGGGACGACAGAGGATGAGATGGTTGAATGGCATCATCGATTCAATGGACATGGGTTTGGGTGGACTCTGAGAGTTGGCAATGGACAGGGAGGCCTGATGTGCTGTGGTTCATGGGGTTGCGAAGAGTCGGATACGACTGAGTGACTGAATTGAACTGAATTTCTCATTGTCTTGTTAGCTCTGATGACAACTAACAACCACATATTGCTTCTTTCAGACTCAATCAGATCACATGTTTCTGTGTCCTTTGAATTCCCAAGGAATTCTAATTTATTATATTTATCATGGTAATGGAACCGAAAGAAATCAGAATTCTGTAGGTGGTAAGTTTCACAAGAGACATAGATGATAGCAGAACATGTGTGCACATGCTCAGTTGTGTCTGACTCTTTGCCACCCACGGACTGTAGCCAGCCAGGCTTCCCTGTCCATGGAATTTTCCAGGCAAGAATTTTGGAGTGGGTTGCCATTTACATGTCAGGCCAAGAATGATTGATGCAGACAGACGGGTTGACAGGCACTGTAAGTCACATGGATATGGGAGACAGGCTAGAGGTTAAGGCCAAGAGATGTTTCAGTGATTCAGCATCCAGGCTAAGATATTAGAGAAATGAAGGCTCAGGGACATGAGCAAAGATCCTGCAAAACTAGGACCCAGCCTAAGAAGACAGCAAGCTTCAGGCTATAGACCAGAGGTCCAGGAAACAAGCTAGCAGAGGAGACATGAGATTGGGCCACCCCCAACTTATCTCAGCATGGTAAGAAATTATACAGGAAAGGAGGAACCTGTAACCCACATAGCTGGGGGATCAACAGACAGACATTTATCAACAAGGGTAAAGGTTTTTAAAATGTGGTTCTTCCCTACTACACTATTGGTGAGAAAGTAAATTGGTGCAGCCAATATGGAAAACAGTATGGCGGTTTCTCAAAAAACTAAAAATAGAATTGCCATATGATCCAGCAATCCCACTCCTGGGCATATATCCAGACAAAACTTCAATTTAAAACCATACATGCACCCCGTGCTCATAGAAGCACTATTTACAATAACCAAGCCATGGAAACAAATATCTATCAACAGATGAATAAAGAAGATGTGGTATATATATATACATATATATATATATATACATATATATATATATACACAATGGACTACTACTCAGCCATAAAAAAAAATGAAACAATGCCATTTGTAGCAACATGGATGGACCGAGAAATGACTGTACTAAGTGAAGTCAGAAAGAGAAGGACAAGTACTATATGATACCACTTACATGTGGAATTCAAAGTATGACACATAATTAACTTATCTATGAAACAGAAAGAGACTCACAGACACAGAGAATAAACTTGGCGTTGCCAAAGGATAAGGGAGTGATAAATTGGGAGTTTGGGATTAGATGCAAACTACTAGAGAATGCACTGGTCATAGCAAACACCCTCTTCCAACAACACAAGAGAAGACTCTACACATGGACATCACCAGATGGTCAACACTGAAATCAGATTGATTATATTCTTTGCAGCCAAAGGTGGAGAAGCTCCATACAGTTAGCAAAAACAAGACCAGGAGCTGACTGTGGCTCAGATCATGAACTCCTTATTGCGAAATTCAGACTTAAATTGAAGAAAGTAGGGAAAACCACTAGACCATTCAGATATGACCTCAATCAAATCCCTCATGATTATACAGTGGAAGTGAGAAATAGATTTCAGGGACTAGATCTGATAGATAGAGTGCCTGATGAACTCTGGACGGAGGTTCATGACATTGTACAGGAGACAGGGACCAAGACCATCCCCATGGAAAAGAAATGCAAAAAAACAAAATGGCTGTCTGAGGAGGCCTTACAAATAGCTGTGAAAAGAAGAGAGGTGAAAAGCAAAGGAGAAAAGGAAAGATATAAGCATCTGAATGCAGAGTTCCAAAGAGTAGCAAGGAGAGATAAGAAAGCCTTCCTCAGTGATCGATGCAAAGAAATAAAGGAAAACAACAGAATAGGAAAAACAAGAGATTTCTTCAAGAAAATTAGAGATAGCAAGGCAACATTTCATGCAAAGATGGGCTCGATAAAGGACAGAAATGGTATGGACCTAACAGAAGCAGAAGATATTAAGAAGAGGTGACAGGAATACACAGAAGAACTGTACAAAAAAGATATTCACGACCAAGATAGTCATGATAACGTGATCACTGACCTAGAGCCAGACATCTTGGAATGTGAAGTCAAGTGGGCCTTAGAAAGCATCACTACGAACAAAGCTAGTGGAGGCGATGGAATTCCAGTGGAGCTATTTCAAATCCTGAAAGATGATGCTGTGAAAGTGCTACACTCAATATGCCAGCAGATTTGGAAAACTCAGCAGTGGCCACAGGACTGGAAGAGGTCAGTCTTCATTCCAATCCCAAAGAAAGGCAATGCCAAAGAATGCTCAAACTACCGTACAGTCGTACTCATCTCACACGCTAGTAAAGTCATGCTCAAAATTCTCCAAGCCAGGCTTCAGCAATATGTGAACCATGAACTTCCAGATGTTCAAGCAGGTTTTAGAAAAGGCAGAAGCACCAGAGATTAAATTGCCAACATCTGCTGGATCATGGAAAAAGCAAGAGAGTTCCAGAAAAACATCTATTTCTGCTTCAGTGACTATGCCAAAGCCTTTGACTGTGTGGATCACAATAAACTGTGGAACATTCTGAAAGAAATGGGAATACCAGACCACCTGACCTGCCTCTTGAGAAACCTGTATGCAGGTCAGGAAGCAACAGTCAGAACTGGACATGGAACAACACACTGGTTCCAAATAGGAAAAGGAGTACGTCAAGGCTGTATATTGTCACCTTGCTTATTTAACTTCTATGCAGAGTCCATCATGAGGAACGCTGGGCTGGAAGAAGCACAAGCTGGGATCGAGATTGCTGGGAGAAATATCAATAACCTCAGATATGCAGATGACACTACCCTTATGGCAGAAAGTGAAGAGGAACTCAAAAGCCTCTTGATGAAAGTGAAAGAGGAGAGTGAAAAGGTTGGCTTGAAGCTCAACATTCAGAAAACAAAGATCATGGCATCTGGTCCCATCACTTCATGGGAAATAGATGGAAAAACAGTGGAAACAGTGTCAGACTTTATTTTTTTGGGCTCCAAAATCACTGCAGATGCTGATTGCAGCCATGAAATTAAAAGACACTTACTCCTTGGAAGGAAAGTTATGACCAACCTTGATAGTATATTAAAAAGCAGAGACATTACTTTGCCAACCAAGGTCCGTCTAGTCAAGGATATGGTTTTTCCCGTGGTCATGTATGGATGTGAGAGTTGGACTGTGAAGAAAGCTGATCGCCGAAGAATTGATGCCCTTGAACTGTGGTCTTGGAGAAGACTCTTGAGAGTCCCTTGTACTGCAGGGAGATCCAACCAGTCCATTCTAAAGGGGATCAATCCTGGGTGTTCATTGGAAGGACTGATGCTAAAGCTGAAACTGCAATACTTTGGCCACCTCATGCGACGAGTTGACTCACTGGAAAAGACTCTGATGCTGGGAAAGGTTGGGGGCGGGAGGAGAAGGGGACGACAGAGAATGAGATGGCTGGATGGCATCACCGACTCTGTGGACATGGGTTTGAGTGAACTCCGGGAGTTGGTGATGGACAGGGAGGCCTGGCGTGCTGTGATTCATGGGGTCGCGGAGAGTTCATGGGGTCGCGGAGAGTCGGACACGACTGAGCGACTGAACTGAACTGAACTGAACTGATATAGCATAGGGAACTATATTCAGTATTCTGTAATAACTTACATGGGAAAATAATTTGAAAAGGAATGGATATATGTATATCTGAATTTCTTTGCTGTGCAAGAGAAACTAATACAATATTGCAAATCAACTATATGTTGATAAAATTAATTTTAAAAATAAAATGTGGTCCCTGAATTGGTAGTAACAGCATCACCTGGGAATTCATTGGAATTACAAATTCTCGAACCCTGAGACCTAAGGAAACAGAAGCTCTTGGTGGTAAAGGTCAGCATCTGATGTTTTAACACAGCCTCTGGTCATTTCGATGCACAGTAAAGTGTGAGAACCAGCAGTAGTGCCCTCACCCTTACCTTCCACTAACAAGCATCTTGAAAGCCACAGAACAAAGCCCCTAGCCTAGCTTCCTCTTTCCTCATGAACCAGCTTCCTTTATTCTCACACTAGATCCTCTCTGTCAGGACATGTGGAAAGGTAGCAACAATCAAATGCTGTTCATTTTGCTTTGCAACTTGAATATATCATAAAGCAGATTATTGCTGAGCTGCATATATACCTATTAATTCAAGACAAGTTTGTAATAGATTATAAATTATTACGGGAATAAATCTATGTTAAATATGTTACAGAAGAGAAGGGAAAAACAATCGGTAACTTAATATGCTGCTGCTAAGTCACTTCAGTCGTGTCCGACTCTGTGTGACCCCATAGACGGAAGCCCACCAGGCTCCCCCGTCCCTGGGATTCTCCAGGCAAGAACACTGGAGTGGGTTGCCATTTCCTTCTCCAATGTGTGAAAGTGAAGTCGCTCAGTCGTGTCCGACCCTTAGCGACCCCACGGACTGCAGCCTACCAGGCTCCTCCATCCATGGGATTTTCTAGGCAAGAGTACTGGAGTGGCTTGCCATTGCCTTCTCCGGGTAACTTAATATAGCCAGGCACAAAAAACGGAAAACAAAGCAATGAGAATGACTTCGGGTAATCCTCACCCTTGAGGATGGGATATCTCACATGAAAAAGATTTTAAAATATAAGTGTTTCAGTGGTTCTTCTGAATGAATAAAATTGTTTTTGAAACGTAGATGAAGTAAGAAAATCTTGAGTTAAAAATCACATATGAGGAGTGAGAGGGAGTGTGACAGAGTTTTGTGCTTATTTAGGGGCAGTAACTGAACATCTATTCCCTTTATCATGCAAGCACTATTTATTTTTATTTCTTTCAGAAATGACAGTTACTAACATGCTTTCCTGAAGTGTCTCCTTGACTCTTCCCTGTGGAAATGTATTTTCCAACTTGTAATCCAGAAGCGTTTGTCATTCATTATTCCCACTCCTAAGTCTTCATGGTTTATTTTCAGTTTGCAACTAGCCACATGTTATGAAAATTTTTCTAGAACTGAAACACATCAACTGCAGCTCATCTTAACTTATAATACCATTTCCTAATCAATGCTTAAGTTATTATCATGGTCTTGGGTAATCATTTGTTAAATATATGAACAAGAGCAGATAGAAAGGGAGACACTAAGGACAGCTGAAGATTTTTTTAAACATAAACACCAGATTCGAAAAACAAAACAAAACCAACAACTTAGAATGATAGCTGGGATTTGACTGTCAAAAAATAATTGTGAATTAATAAGACATAAAGTAGAGTATGCCTCCTTTATCTTTTGTCCAGGGATGAAGGAAGATGTGGCTAGCTGGAGACTACACCCTTTCTGAGGAAGTATTTTTCTGCTATTGTTGGGGTACTCCTACTCTAACTTCTTTACATCAGCCAAAAAGAATTACAGAATCTCCCCAGCATGGACCATTAGTAGAAACAACAGGATTTTGCTCTTGTCCCCTTTACATTAAAGTACCATCCCAGGTGGAAGCTTCCCAGGTGGCTCAGTGGTAAAGAATTCACCTGCCAGTGCAGGAGACGCAAGAGACGTGGGTTTGATCCCTGGGACGGGAAGATCCCCTGGAGAAGGAAGTGGCAACCCACTCCAGTATTCTTGCCTGGAAAATTCCATAGGCAGAGGAGCCTGGCGGGCTACAGTCCATGGGGCTGCAAAGAGTCAGACACAATTGAGCACACACACACACCATCCCCATACGGATTTTAATTCTGGATTTCAAAAAACAGCATTACATATAGAGAAGCACATGTGCATCTAATATCACCGCATTTTGCATCGAGATAAAAACAAAAATGACAGTCCCTGACATCCAAAAGTGTGCCTTATACTCACAGTAAGGCCATGTCATTCTATTAGACGTTAATCTCTCTCACAGAACATCAACCTCAGGCAAGGTTACGCCTAGATCATAAGACCATTGAGACCAAATAAGGTCCCTACATAATTTTGTCTAAGCACAAGCAGAAATAAAGGCAATGTATTACCTGAAAATGCCAAACATCTCCTTGCTTGGCCAAGATGACTGATTGCTACTTATTAGCCAGTGACAACTCTATCCTCAGTCTAATCTCCTCTCTGTAGATAAGATTTATTGATGCCCAGTCATAGAATTGCTCTTGCTTTCTTACATAATCTGATCTGGAATAAATCCCCATCTCCTTAGAGTCTCCAAATTACCCAACCCAAGTCCCAATCCCGTAGTACTGTCCTAACACCCATTCACTGAGGGTAAAACTTCATCATTCCCCATGATGTGTGTTTGCCCTCTCTGCACCAAGTAATAAACCCACCTTGTCTAACTATAGGCGCATCCTTCTTTTTGTTCACAAACAACAGAAATATATTTCTCACCATTTTGGAGGCCAGAAGTCTGAGACCTCAGTGGCAGCATGGTCAAGTTCAGGTGAGGACCCTCTTCCAGGTTGCAGACTGATGACTTCTACAGTGCTCACCTGGTGGAAAGTGGAGTTCCAGGTGCATTCTTGATGGTCAGTTGTATGTCATTTTAATTTAAAAAGACAAAAGCCTCTTTATGAGTATGCCTGGGCTTCCCGGGTGGCACTAGTGGTAAAGAACACACTTGCCAATGCAGGAGACATTAGAGACTCAGGTTCGACCCCTCTGGAGGAGGTCATGGCAGCCCACTCCAGTATTCTTGCATGGAGAATCCCCATGGATAGGGGCGCCTGGCAGGCTACAGTCCCTAGGGTCACACAGAGTCAGACATGACTGAAGCAACATATCATGCACGCACGAGGAAGCCTATAATCCTTTAATACAAGTTCTGGAATGGATCTGGATTTAATGATTGATCCAGCAGCATATCTGATAGCTCAATGTTCTGGGCCAACTCAGTTGTTAATTTCTGCCTGTGTGCTCAGTTGTGTATGATTCTTTGTGACCCCACAGATTATAGCCCACCAGGTTCCTCTGTCCATGGGATCTTCCAGGCAAGAACACTAGAACAGGTTGCCATTTCCTATTCCAGAGGATCTTCCCAACCCAGGGAATGGAACACAAGTCTCCTGAGTCTCCTATATTGGCAGGTGGATTCTTTACCACTCCATCACCTGTGAAGCCCCAGTTGTTACTTTGCACTATGCCTAATCCCTTGAGAAGTCAAAGAGTATCAGTGATTTGGTTTACATATTATTTGTAAGTCTGCTACTAAGTCGCTTCAGTTGTGTCCAACTCTGTGCGACCTCATAGACGGCAGCCCATCAGGCTCCCCCGTCCCTGGGATTCTCCAGGCAAGAACACTGGAGTGGGTTGCCATTGCCTTCTCCAATGCATGAAAGTGAAAAGTGAAAGTGAAGTAGCTTCAGTTGTGTCCGACTCTTCACGACCCCATGGACTGCAGCCTACCAGGCTCCTCCATCCATGGAATTTTCCAGGCAAGAGGACTGGAGTGGGGTGCCATTGCCAGTCTAGATTTGGTCAATTTAGAAATGGTTATTTAAAATGAGAAAAGAAAACTCTGTATCTTACTAATGATCAAAAGCTACAAAACAAAAATCATACTTAGATAACTTTGACCAAGCAGATAAGACCCTCTATTCTTGAGCACTTACTGTATGCAAGTATTACAGTAAGTGCTTTGTACACTCTTTAGCTCATCTAAAACTCGATAAATTTGGAATACCTTTGAGTCACAGACTATCCAGTTAAAAGTGGTTTAAATAAGGAAGAAAATATACTGTCCATATCTCTCCATGCTATTAACACGGACTCCTCTGCTCACTGCCTTCTGGGAGCTCTCCTCAGCGTGTTCATGGTGGCTGTTTAGGATTGCAGGTTGGCTACAGTAGTATCGGGCTTCAACACAGGAAGTGAAAGTAGACTCCTAGAATTAATTTTTATTAGAGATGAACTGTTCCTCCCCTTGATTTCCCTCTCAGGTTCCATGGGCCAGCACTTGGTCATGCATCCAGGCCCTTGTTATAAAGGCAGCTGAGAACATGAGCATCTGGAGTGTTCAGCTTTAGTGATTGGAGGTGAGCTCTATTGGCATGGAAGAAGGAAGGAGAGGTAGCTATCAGGTAGGAGGCAGACAGCATTCTTGGGTGTTACTAATATCACCATTTTACAAAGCAGGAAACCAAAGCTTAATGAGGTAAAGTAACTTACCAGTAGTTATTCAGCAAGAAGATTTAGTGTGTGGAACTTCAAAGCATGAACTTTTCAAGGGTCTGGACTCCAAATAAAATGGACCCAGTTTGCATCTTAGCTGTGCCTCCTGTTTCATCATTTGTAAAAAGAAATTACTGTACCACCTACTCCACTGAACTATGGCAAAGCCTAAACAGGTAGTGTATTAATATATGTTAAGTACTGAGCACAATGGCCCTGTTATCCCCGCTGCCTTCGCTGTCAATCATTGTTAGCATAATTGCTCCATTCCACTGGGATGCCAGCCACTGGATGAAATCTCTGTATAGGGTCAGAGTGCAAGTGCTCCTCTTTCGTCTTTCACGATACCAGGTAAATGGACTTTATACCACGACAATGTTCTTACCTGGTTTGTGCCTTTCACTCATCTTAATCCTTCTTGGGAGCATCAACCATGTCTTATTTATCTTTACATCTTCAGGCTCTTGCACATAGTATGTGTTCAATAACAGATTTTGAACGAAGCTGTAGGTGAGGGTAGACATAATTCTACACTGCAACAGTTTGAGAACTCTGAGTCCTATTTCTCAACCTGAGAAAAATCACCATTTCCTAGAAAAACATTTGATTATAAATATCTCATGTTGGAAGGTCAAGGGTCAGCAGTGAATAAAAACCACACATTTTTAAGGAAAAATTTTATTCTCCCCATCTGTCCCCCCACCCCCACAAACAAAGGGTTGCCACTGTAAATCTTCTTTCATTTTAAACCCTGATGCTCTTTCATTGATTAAAAGTTACACTCATGTGTCAACAAAATTTCAGCCCACAGTAGTTAGTTGTTGAAGTCTCCAGAAAAAAATCCATGTGTCTTATAAATTTAATTTCTTATAAAATTCAGGAAAAAACATTTAAAAACTCAGCAATAAAAGAATTTGGGGATAAAAGGAAAATGCATTTCCATGAATATTTCAAGCAGAACCTAACAAAAGAAAAATCTTCACTTCTTAAGATTGAGTTCAAGTAAGTTTTCACGTTGTTTCCTTGTGTCTGAGGGCAGTAAACACAGCACAGGAATAGCAACAGATAGTTGACAACATTCATCCTGAGAGCATATAAACACACAATGGGAAGCAGGTATCTCGGCGGCGGCAGTAAAAACAGAGCAGACACATTGGCATCCTCATCTGCTCTTGATCCATATCACAATCATGTAATTAGCCTCTTTTTTCTTTTTGCTAATTTACAGATGGTTAAGACTGTTTTCTGGGACAGTAAAACTGTAACAACGGTTGATTTCTCTATCATTGTTGTTATATTTTACAAGATGTGTGCAGTCAGTTCAGTTCAGTTCAGTCGCTCAGTCGTGTCTGACTCTTTGCGACCCCATGAATCATAGCACGCCAAGGCTCCCTGTCCATCACCAACTCCCAGAGTTCACTCAAACTTATGTCCATAGAGTCGGTGATGCCATCCAGCCATCTCATTCTCTGTCGTCCCCATCTCCTCCTGCCCCCAATCCCTCCCAGCATCAGACTCTTTTCCAGTGAGTCAACTCTTTGCATGAGGTGGCCAAAGTACTGGAGTTTCAGCTTTAGCATCAGTCCTTCCAATGAACACCCAGGATTGATCTCCTTTAGAATGGACTGGTTGGATCTCCTTGCAGTCCAACGGACTCTTAAGAGTCTTCTCCAGCACCACAGTTCAAAAGCATCAATTCTTCGGCGATCAGCTTTCTTCACAGTCCAACTCTCACATCCATACATGACCACGGGAAAAACCATAGCCTTGACTAGATGGACCTTGGTTGGCAAAGTAATGTCTCTGCTTTGTAATATGCTATCTAGGTTGGTCATAACTTTCCTTCCAAGGAGTAAGTGTCTTTTAATTTCCTGGCTGCAATCAGCATCTGCAGTGATTTTGGAGCCCAAAAAAATAAAGTCTGACACTGTTTCCCCATCTATTTCCCATGAAGTGATGGGACCAGATGCCATGATCTTTGTTTTCTGAATGTTGAGCTTCAAGCCAACCTTTTCACTCTCCTCTTTCACTTTCATCAAGAGGCTTTTGAGTTCCTCTTCACTTTCTGCCATAAGGGTGGTGTCATCTGCATATTTGAGGTTATTGAAATTTCTCCCGGCAATCTTAATTCCAGTTTGTGCTTCTTCCAGCCCACCGTTCCTCATGATGTACTCTGTATATAAGTTAAATAAGCAGGGTTGCCGGGAGCCAGCGAGGGAAATCCTACCCGTGGCAAAGGTCAATTGGGGAAGAGGCCTGACGGGCAAAGGCTAATCAGGACTCGAGGAACCCCCTGGACTTACCCGAGCATCTACCCCAAAGAAAACCGGAATCTGACTGCCTTACTATCTTACGTCTCTTACCAAGTCCTCTAATACTTACGGGGGCTTCCCCCCAACCACCTTTCTCTGAAAATATTAATTCAGAGCTGTAGTTAAAAAGTTCTCCTCGGCTTAATAGGAGTGTTCCAATCCAAGCCCCTCTGATAGCTTTCTAACTTGTCTGACAAGTTTGTCCGGGCTCTTACAACTACGAATGTGACTGTTTACAGCCTTCTAGCCATGCAAGGACAGAAAGCCTAATATTCTAAATACAGGAATCTGTTGAAGAAGTTAAAATCATTAGAATAATGCTAAAAAAGATTTCATTGTTGAATCAATGCTTGCTGCAAAGTTTCCATATTTTCTATTGTATCCTTGGAAATATATTAATCACATATAGAGAAAACAAGTAGTAGCCTTTGATTTAACCACATCAGATCTTAAGTTAATAAATTCCTTTCTTGTAGCTCACTACACCCTTGCCTTATAGGAACGTAACTTTGTCATGTGTCTTTGGAGAATAGCGCCTGACTATAGGAAAATCACCTTGAAAGAATATAAGACTTTTTCTAGCTAACTAACCTTTGTTAGGAGAGAGGGCCATAAACTGTTAGCAGGCCTCCTGGCCAGAAGATGATGTAAACCACCTAAAACTTTTGTATATCACGAGACATACAAAAATAAGCCCTGATCCTGATAAGGGTCAAGACTGCTGACCCCGCGTGATTTTGGCATGACTCTATACCTCCCTTTCTCTATTTTTTATGTGCACAACTTAGGGTATAAAAGCAGCACTGGAAAATAAAGTTTTGGGCCTTGCTCACTGAAGCTTGGTACCCCCGTGTCGTTCTTTCTCTTTTTCCATCCTTTACTCTATTCTCCTTTTTCTGGTTTAGATCCTTGGAGCGCTGGGCCCTCTGCGTTTACTTATCTGCCTGGGCTTCTAAGACCCACTCGAGGGGGTGCCCTGGTGGGGTGCCTCCAGTGATTCGAGAGGGTGCCTGTGGCCTACGTAAACAGAGAAACCCCGTGCTGGGGTTTTACTGGTTTCCTGCATAAACCAAGGAATCATCAGCCCCTGTCTCTCTCTCTCTCTCGCTGATGCTGACGCCGTTCATCCCGAGGATACCCTGCGTCCATATCAAGGCAGGTCCCCGATACAGGGTGACAATATACAACCTTGATGTACTCCTTTTCCTATTTCGAACCAGTCTGTCGTTCCATGTACAGTTCTAACTGTTGCTTCCTGACCTGCATACAGGTTTCTCAAGAGGCAGGTCAGGTGGTCTGGTATTCCCATCTCTTTCAGAATGTTCCACAGTCTATTGTGATCCACACAGTCAAAGGCTTTGGCGCAGTCAATGAAGCAGAAATAGATGTTTTTCTGGAACTCTCTTGCTTTTTCCATGATCCAGCGGATGTTGGCAATTTGATCTCTGGTGCCTCTGCCTTTTGTAAAACCTGCTTGAACATCTGGGAGTTCATGGTGCACATACTGCTGAAGCCTGGCTTGGAGGATTTTGAGCGTGACTTCACTAGCGTGTGCGATGAGTGTGCAGTCAAGCAACTAGCAAATAATAAATTATCCAATGACTCTTTTTTTCTAATTTTGCACATCTAATTTTACTGCTGTGTTTCTTTCATGTTTTTTCCTAGAAGCCACCATTTTTGAAGCTATGTTTTTACATATCAGCTATTCAATAATGGAACCATGATTCCAGGACTTTGCAAACTCGCAGTGCCCTTCAGAAAGGCAAATATGACTTAAATAAAGTGGAGGATCACTCAGCACTTATACGCTGTTCTGATTTCACAAAATATTTTTCAAGTACTGATATACCTCCTATGCCTGCTCTTCACCACAACCTTGTGAAAGCTCATTGTTAAGGATTTCATTAAGAATTAATTATTATAAAATAATCTTGCTTCTTATAGAAAAGGGGGAAATACAACAAAACACAAAGAAAAAATTAAATTAAGCACAATCCAACTCTGTAGATGGCTAATGCTAACATTCTGGTTTACTGACTTTTTGTCTTTTTTCAAAGAATACATAATATATACACATTCAACTTTTTAAACAAATTAGGAGAAGGCAATGGCAAGCCACTCCAGTACTATTGCCTAGAAAATCCCATGGATGGAGGAGCCTGGTAGGCTGCAGTCCGTGGGGTCGCTAAGGGTCGGACACGACTGAGCGACTTCACTTTCACTTTTCACTTTCCACTTTCACACATTGGAGAAGGAAATGGCAACCCACTCCAGTGTTCTTGCCTGGAGAATCCCAGGGACGGGGGAGCCTGGTGGGCTTCCATCTATGGGGTCACACAGAGTCGGACACGACTGAAGTGACTTAGCAGCAGCAGCAGCAGAAACATACTAATTAAACTTTTGCTTTTACATTTAAAATTGTAACTAGAATATTTATGGTAATAAATATTTATGAAAAGAAAAATCTTGACTCACTGAATGGTATTTTAAGATAAAGGATTACCATAATTTAATCAAGCCTCCACTGGTATGCATTTACATTATTTCCAATTTTTGTTGTTATGAAAAATACTATACTAAGCATTCTTATACATATATTTCTACATATCTCTAATTATATTTTTGTTTTCGAACATTACTAGAATATGAATTTTTAAGGTTCTTTCTATGTATTTAAATTTAAAATCCTTACTATTAATTTTAGAGACATAACCATAACACAGAGAATCAAGATGTCTGTCCAAGTCCTAAAGTAGAAATTACTGGTGCACTTATACAAGGCCCATTTTAAATCCT
This sequence comes from Moschus berezovskii, assembly GCF_049115385.1. NCBI lineage: Eukaryota > Metazoa > Chordata > Mammalia > Artiodactyla > Moschidae > Moschus > Moschus berezovskii. Next base: position 79,393,627 of record NC_142468.1, read on the forward strand.
TGGCACATAATGCATTCAAAAGCTTGACATTTTTTGTTAAAAGCTCCCAGAATGGTATGCATGTTACTCTTTGGCATAAAATAGTGCTAGACAGGAAGACACACGTCAGAGATCTTTATCATCAAGATACCATATCTTTTTATCATACTAAGTGAAATAAATTAGAGAAAGACAAGTATCATGTGATGTCACTTGTATGTGGAATCTAAAAAAATGATACAATAAACATTTACAAAATAGAAACAGATGCACAAAGAAAACAAAGTTATGGTTGCCAAAGGAGGAGGAATGGAGGCACAAATTGAGAGCTTGGGGTTAATAGATACACACTGCTATATATAAAATAGATAAGCAACAAGAACCTACTGTATAGCATGGGAAATTATATTTAATATATTGTAATAACCTATAAGATAGTATATTTAATATCTCAACATATAATATAAGAAGATAATTGTTATATATAATTATATGCAATTATTAACAATTATTAATTATATAATAGTCATATATAATTATATTTACTATAATTCAATTATATTTCATTATATAATTTAAAATTTTAATTAATTATATAGTAATTATGTAATTCTTACATAATTATATAGAATTATATACTATATGTATAATATATATACTAATATACTATATATACTATTTATACTATATATACTATATAACATAATTATAGTATAATTACTTAGTAATTATAGTAATTATGTTTATTTTATAATTATATACTATATATTAAGATATTAAATATACTATCTTATAGGTTATTATAAGATATTAAATATAATTTCCCATGCTATACAGTAGTCCTGGTTGCTTATCTATTTTATATATAGTAGCAGTGTGTGTGTACCTATTAACCCGAAACTCTCAATGGAAAAGAATCTGAAAAGGAATATATATATGTATCTGAATACATATACATTGTCTATATATATGCAAGAAACTAACTGGCACCCCACTCTGGTTCTTGCCTGGAGAATCCCATGGACGGGGGAGCCCGGTAGGCCGCAGTCCATGGGGTCGCCACGAGTCAGACACGACTGAGCGACTTCCCTTTCACTTTTCACTTTCATGCATTGGAGGAGGAAATGGCAGCCCACTCCAGTGTTCTTGCCTGGAGAATCCCAGGGACGGGGGAGCCTGGCGGGCTGCCGTCTATGGGGTCACACAGAGTCGGACACGACTGAAGCGACTTAGCAGCAGCAGCAGCAGCCATTGTAAACCAGCAATACTTCTAAGTGAAAGTTTAAAGTTTAGTCGCTCAGTCGTGTCCAAGTCTTTGCGACCCCATGGATTGCAGACTACCAGGCTCCTCCGTCCACGGGATTTTCCAGGCAAGGTATCAAATCTGGAAACTAAGCCATGCTGCAAGGCAGTCGTAATAAAAGTAATAAAAGGATTTTTGAAGTAAAATGCACAGGTTTTAATAACAATATGTTAAATTAGCATAGTATAAGAAACTGTTCTTGAAACGGAGAGCGGCAGGGTGACTACCCGTTTAGATATTAAAGCCTACTATGAGGCGACAATAATTGAACCGCAGGACCGCCGTCGGGCCGGCGGCGGGCGGCTGGGGCGCCTCGAGCCTGGGGGCGAGGGCACTGAGGGAGCGGCGGCCAGGCCGGGCAGCAGGGAGCGCCGCGGGGCTCCCAGCCCGCGGGCGGGGCGAGGCGGCGGGGCGCGAGCGGGCTCTGCGGGGGTCCAGCGCAGGCTGCCGCCTTGGCCTCTGTCCGCCGCCCCTTCCTGGTGCCGGACCCTCCTTCGCACAGACGGCGGACACAGCGGTGCAGACACTGCGCGCCTTCGCTCGGAGCCGCAGGACCTGGCCGACGCTTCCCGGCCTGTGAGCAACCTCCCGGAGGCCGCCACGGCAGGTCCACAGGCGGCGGGCCCGAGCGCGCCTCACCGCCGGCGAGGCTCGCATGCGGACGGACTGAAGGACTCCTTCAAACTGAGGCAGCTCCGTGCACGACGACGCTACAGTGGCTTTGAGTGGCTAAAAAATGAGCTGCAGCGAGATGGTAAGATTGTGGTACCGCCACTCCCTGGGAAAGCCTTGAAGCGGCAGCTCCTTTCCGAGGAGACGAAGGGATCTTCGAGGAGTCCTTTATTGAAGAAAGGAGGCAGGGCCTGCATAGTTTATTAACAAAACTGCTGGGCTCCCACTGGCTCAGAGAAGGCAATGGCAACCCGCTCCGATACTCTTGCCTGGAAAATCCCATGGACAGAGGAGCCTGGTAGGCTACAGTTCATGGGGTCGCAAAGAGGCGGACACGACTGAGCGACTGGCTCAGAACGAAAGTTGCCTACGCATGGTCCTGCAGGAGGAGGCAACTGACAGGAACTACGTCCCCGGGAAAGTACGCCAGTAGGAGCCCCTCTCACCACTTGCCCTCTACTTTCCTGCTGAACTGACATTGGTTTTTGCACGAAGCCTCTCTCTCTCTCTGATCTGAAGTTGTCTGCCCATCCTCTGGCCTAATAGACTGTCTGGTGTTGTGTGCCTTGGTACCTGACTATACCGCGGGCACTCTATTAGGATCCTTTTCTCTGAGGAGAAGTGGGAAACCACAGGCAGATGCCCTCTGCTTGGACTGGGGAGTGGATGGGGGTATTGGACTGGAAGGCAATTTCATGGGCACTTACCCATACCAGAAGGCTAAACTGGGTGTGGGGGGTGGGGGGGGTCTTGTGCTGGTGGGGCACTTGGATGCACACTGATGCTGCAAGTCCAGGGGCATTTTCTTACTCTTAGGTTTAACCAGAAACGCTGAGCAGGGAAAGACCCTGCCGTTCCTACCTGCATGAACTTTTTCCTTTGGGGAAGGTGGAAGAGACCCCTGAAGCTCTCATTTTCTCTAGGCCTTTTCCCAGTTTTCTCAAGAGATTCTTTTGCTATACTTTCTCCCTTGTTGCTTTTCATGGCAGTAATTCTAGAGTCTAAGCAGTCTGTTGTATGGAGCAAGGTATGTGGGTTTTTTGAACTCATCATCATGGCTGCTACAGAATCAGAAGAAAGCCACAGGAAAGTCGGGGAGATCCTGTTGCCTAGCCCCTCCTTTGTGGCTCCCCACTCTGGCTGCCTGTTTCTTGCTCATTAGCAGGTGAGTCAGTATGGGCTGCGCCAGCAGCTCTCACTCCCCAAGCCCTTGCTACTTTTACGGGTTAGCTTTGCAGGTTTGGTGGCTTGAGGGCTGGGGGAAACGCACCACTGCCAAATTAACTCCCTAAAGGGTGGGAGTGGATCATTTTCTAGGTACCTCCCAGTGATAGGGAAGGACATCACCACTCTCTTCCTTCCATTCTCCCTCCTCCCTCCCCCCCATATTATTTAGTGCTGCCACATGAACAAACCACACAGTCTGACTTGTCCTAAGCACTTTGAGCTGCTGAATGGGGCTTAGGGGCAAGAGGTGTCGCTGCCCTCCCCAGCTTGGTCACAGGGTTATTGAACTGCCTGCACTTGTTTCCCATGGAACCCCAGCATTCTCCCCAGAAGCTGAGCTAGGGTTAGCAGCTGGGTATAGATTTCCTAAATCTTAGAGTCTGAGCAGCTTCTTGAGGCTGGCAGCTTTCCTGGGCTTCTCTCTGGGAGGTGGTCATTGGTTTGCTGAGGCCTGATGTCTGTCCCAAATTGGGAAGCAGGTTAACTCTGGTGTCAGGTCAAAAGTGGGGGCACTTTGCTTATTAGACTTCCTATCATGGAAGGATTGGAGTTCTTTATATGGTCTTGGGGAAAAGGGTTATTGATTCTGACAAGACCCTGAACAGAGAGATTAAGGACTGGATTTTAACATGGGGTTTGCTGCTGCTGCTGCTAAGTCGCTTCAGTCGTGTCCGACTCTGTGCGACCCCATAGACGGCAGCGCACCAGGCTCCCCCATCCCTGGGATTCTCCAGGCAAGAACACTGGAGTGGGATGGGGTTTAAGTCCATCTAAATGTTGAAGTTCCCTGAGACAAACCAGCTCTCTGGCTGCCGGGCCTGAGCAGCCCCTAGAGAGACGCTCTGCGCCCTTTCCCACCTTTCCAGTGGTGGTGGTGTTGCTGCCTTTTTCATGTGTATCTGTTACTGACTCTTTGTCTTTAAAGATTCCTTCTTTCATTGTGCACAAGTGCTGAGAGCCTTGAGGCCCCATTTTTGCAGGGCATAGATCCTGACTCAGGGCTTTTATTCAGCAAAATGTTCATTCTTCTGTCAGACAATGTCATATTCATCTCTGTTCACGTTAAACCACTGTGAAGCCAAAAGAGAGAGATCCAGAGCACCCACATAACCCGCATCCGGCCCACACTCAGTTCTGTCGATGATGGTAAAGAACATGGACCATTCATGGAGAAGCTTGAAATTCACATCTGCAGTCATGACTGAGAAATTGTGCAACTTTCATTTATTAGGGCTTTGTGGACTCTATAATAGAACTGCTGAAAGTGAGAGGAGAAGCCCAGGAACTCAAACATCAAGTGACGGATACTAATAGAAAACTACAACATGAAGGAAAGGAACTGGTAATAGCAATGGAAGAGCTGAAGCAGCGTCAACTGCAACAGAGAAATATTTCTGCCACTGTTGATAAATTAATTTTGTGTGTTCTCGTCCTGGAGATGTATAGCAAACTGAGGGACCAGATGAAAACTAAAAGGCATTATCCTAAACTGAAAACTCTGGAACATAGGTAGAACATACCTATGTCTGCCTCAAGTAAGCCACTATCGATTCTGCAAGGTAAGGGTAGACAATATCCCCAAGCTTTGAGAAGAAACTAAGGATGTGTCTATGTTTGCTCTCAGAGACTTTCTGGAGAGTATTCACAACATTCAGACAAAATTGGAGAGACTGCCATGAAGCAAGCTCAACAAAAAAGAAACCTGGATGACATCATCTTGCAACAACCCAGAATAGAAAAATCTAAGAAAGAAGCATATACAATTTTTTTATACAGAGATAGAAAGCACTAGCCCCGAGTCTGAACAGGATTCAGGAATTCTGGATGTTGAAGATGAGGAAGATGATGAAGAGGTACCTGGGACCCAAGATTTGGTTGATTTCTCTCCGTTTATCAATGTCTAACACATTCTGTCCTGGGGGCCTGGGAAACATTTGAGAACTACTACCGAAAACAGGCTTGTTTGTTGCTCCAGCCTCTGTCTAACATGCATGAAACTTTAGATGGCTACAGAAAATATTTTAATCAAATTGTCGGCTTTTTTTTTTCTTTTGTGAAGATCACATTTTGCATACAATGCAGGACTTAGTAAATAGAGTCCACATTGGTGAACTGTGGGAAATGGCACTTTGAAAAACCATCGCAGCACTCCATACTCGTCTTACTGCTCTCTCTGATCCAAACCTCGTGTTAAATTTGAAGAACCTCACTATGCTTTTTGTTGACACTTCAGGTATATGGTTTTCCTGTAAATCAGTTTTTTGACATGCTGCCAGAAATCAGAGACCAATATAGTTAAACTTTGCTAGAGAAGTGGTCAGGTATTTTCAGAAACATACTTGATTCCGACAGCTGCAATCCTGAGATGTATAAAAAGATGGTAGGACAATTCCCATTCCAAGATACAGAGCTGGAAAAGCAACCATTTCCAAAAGTTTCCATTTTTTGAATTTGTGCCAAAAGCATACAACCAAATTAAAGAATTTATCTACGCCTGTCTGAAGTTTTCATATCTTCATCTGAGCTCAGATGAAGCTGATGACATGATTCGTAAATCTATAGACCTGTTGCTGACTAGGACTCTAAGCAACTCTCTGCAGAATGTCATTAAAAGGAAGAATATTGGACTTACTGAGCTTGTCCAGATTATTATCAATACAACACACCTGGAGAAATCCTGTAAGTACTTGGAAGAATTTATCACCAATATCACTAATGTGATTCCAGGGACAGTTCACCCTACCAAGCTGTATGGCACCATGACTTGTAAGGTTGCCAGACATGCAGCTGAAGAAGAGATTTATACCAACTTAAACCAGGAAATTGACCAGTTTCTACAGCTGGCTGGCTGTGACTGGATGACAGGAGATTTGGGCGGCAAAGCAAGTGATTACCTAGTAGACCTCACTGCCTTTCTACATAGCACCTTTGCTATATTCACACACCTTCCTGGAAAGGTGGCCCAGACTGCATGTATGTCAGCTTGCAAGCATTTCACCACTTCTTTGATGCAGGTTTTACTGGAAGCTGAAGTACGGCAGCTCATCTTGGAAGCATTACAGCAGTTCAACTTGGATGTCAGAGAATGTGAACAGTTAGCTAGATCCGGCCCAGTGTCTGGCTTCCAGGAGGACACGCTGCAGCTGGCCTTCATCGACTTGAGACAAGATCTTGGAGAATGACACCCAATTCTCCCACAAGGAGGCTTCTTTCTTCTCTTCCTGATTTCTCCTTCCCACCAAGTTAGAGCTAATGAGCATATAGGTGCCTCAAGTTCAAGGCGGCAGGGGATAATGGCTACAGAAGCGGACTTTGCTATCCTCTGCCATCCCAGATCAACTTCAAATATCTTTGAAAATACTGTAGAAATTTCCTGATCCATTTCTAGAGACTCAGAAATGAGAATGCAACTTCCTGACATTACTATTCAGAGAAGAATTATTTTGTATTGAATCTTCATTCTAGTCAGAGTGGGCGTGCTTCTTTCTTTATTTCTCTGTGTGTTCTTTCTCAAGGAGAGATGGCGATCCTTTCAGTTACATCTTTAGGAGTCTTAGCCTAGACAAAGTCTCCTCTGTGCCACTTACTGCGATGTCAGATTCAGGAGGTATTTAACTTGATCCATTAAGTGACCGAACACTTTGCTCTCATGTCAGATATGGATGGTGATAAAGATGAACTGACACTTCTTTCTCATTATACTCACCTAGAATGCTGCCTATTCCCTGAGTACAAGCAAGCACTGCAGATTCCCTATCAGCCAGAAACTCAACTGTGCAAATTTGCATCAACTAATGCATTTGATAAATACAGTATAGTATATTTAAGTATGCTTATACGGTGAAGCATACTGTTTACCAGTCAAAAATCAATGAACTAGGTTTACATGGATCGATGTGAATAGATCTTGAAATCATGTAGTTTTTTTTAGTTGGGGTATAGTTGCTTAACAATTGTGTGTTAATTTCTGCTGTACAACAAAGTGAATCAGCTATATGTGTGCATATGTCCCTTCCCTCTTGGACCTCCCTCCTGCGGCCACCCCCATCCCATCCATCTGGGTCACCACAGAGCTCTAAGCTGAGCTCTCTGTGCTATACAGCAGGTTCCCACTAGCTATCTGTGAAAACAAAATACTGAATGAAAAAAGTAAGTTACAGAATGTTGTATACAATGTCATATATGTAAAATAAAACACAAAATATTAGCATAAAAAAGTATGATAAGTATACATGAACAGAGACACAGATTAATAGGAAATAATATGAAGTCAAGGAATAGACCCAAAATACATACATGAACACTTAATATAAGATAAAGGTGAATTTAAAACTATTGGGGAAAGATAGATTATCACAAAAAGGTGCTAGAACAGCTAGAAAAAAAGGTGATTACACCAACATCTCATACTTTACACCAAAATGAATTCTGTAGTGGTCAAACATTGTAATGTAAACAACAAAACCACAGAAGTATTAGAAGAAACCAGAGTATAATCTTTAATAATCTTCACATGGGGAATCCATCCTAAGCATAAAAAAAGAGAAAAAAAGACCAGATAAAAGATAATATACATTCTGTTATTTTCAAATAAAAAATATATCCATGGGAAAAAACAAGCAAAGTAAAAACCAACATTCAGAAAAATGTTTGCAGCTCAAGTCACAGACAATGGCTAATTTATCCCACACATGAAGATCTCCTATTAAATCCATGTGAAAAGACCAATAACTCAATAGCAATTTGAACAAAAGGTGCACACAGATAGTTCACAGAAAAGGGAATACCACAGGCTCTTCAGTTTAGTTCAGTTCAGTCACTCGGTCATGTCCTACTCTTTGCAACCCCAAGGACTCCAGCACATCAGGCCTCCCTATCCATCACCAACTCCCAGAGTTTACCCAAATTCATGTCCTTTGAGTCGGTGATGCCATCCAACCATCTCATCCTATGTCTTAGACCTATGAAAAGATGTTCATCCTCACTTTTTGAAAAATGCCAATTCGCGGAGAGTCGGACACGACTGAGCGACTGAACTGCACTGAACTGAAAATACTATTTTTTTTGAGATGTTATTTTTTACTTATTAGATTGGCAAAGATGAATGCATTTAGTGACATTTTCTTAGCAGGGTCTGGGAAAACAGTGGTAGTATAAATTGATGCAATCTTTGTGAAGAGCACTTTGACAGTACAAAATCTACCAAAGTCCATATGCGTATATTTATTAACCCAGCAAGTCTACTACTCTTTTACCTTACTGATATAGTCATTCACACTTGTATGAAGTTTCATATACATAGAAGGTTGTTTATTATAGGAACATTGTAATGCAAAGATTGAAAACAACATAAAAGTCCATCAACAGGGGCTGGTTAAAATAAATGATACATTGAAGAAATGAAATATTAAGACAGTCAAAAAGAACACTAAAAGGAGAAAGCTCCCCATGTATTGAGATGGGATGACTGCTGAGATAGATCAATTACTGGGTATGGATAGACATACATAAAATCATTTACATATGCGCATGTGTTATTGATTCCATATGTATCAAGTATCTCTGGAAGAGAACACAATAAGCTGGTAATATTAATTGACTTTGAAAATGGAAACTGGACTGCTTCATGGAAACTTCTGAATTTTTAGGCATTTGAACATACTATCCTAAAAATTAAATAGAACTACATTAAATTTCTAAAGTTGAGTAGGTTATTATCATCACAGAAAACAGCTTGGGTCCTAATGAGTTAGTCCCAAGAAAAATAAAGGAAATATCTTAGCAAAAGGTCAGTAACCAGGACCTGTTGTTCCCCAAAGCCCTCAATTGTCAGGCAGTCTGAATTATCTACTCCCCATGCCAACCATAGGGCTTCATATATAATATAAAGCAGTGCTAAAGCTGAAACTGCAATACTTTGGCCACCTCATGCGACGAGTTGACTCACTGGAAAAGACTCTGATGTTGGGAAAGGTTGGGGGCGGGAGGAGAAGGGGACGACCGAGAATGAGATGGCTGGATGGCATCACCGACTCTGTGGACATGAGTTTGAGTGAACTCCGGGAGTTGGTGATGGACAGGGAGGCCTGGCGTGCTGTGATTCATGGGGTCGCGGAGAGTCGGACACGACTGAGCGACTGAACTGAACTGAACTGAACTGAGTGTTAATTATATTTATATTATACATTAGGGCTTCCCTGATAGCTCAGACAGTAAAGAATCCACCTGCAATGCAGGAGACCTTAGTTGATCCCCAGATTGGGAAGATCTCCTGGAGAAGGGCAAGGCAACCCACTCCAGTATTCCTGCCTAGAGAATCCCATGGGCAGAGGAGCCTGGTGGGCTACAGCCATGGGGTCGCAAAGAGTCAGACACAACTGAGCGACTGTCACACTAACCATGTCGCAGAATACTAACCAATGCCAGAACTTCCCCAAAGGCTCAGATTGCCACCATCAGGCCTCAAACTGCCCTCACTTTCGTCTCCTTGCTTGAAGAGAGAAATGAAAAAGCTACTGCAATGCACACTGAGACTAACCAATGAACGAATGGCTGGGAAGCTTCCCGTTATCTAGCTAACATAAGACACAGGAAAACAAAGTAATGGAGTTCCCAGGGTCATTAACTACTGGTTCTTATGTCACCTCCCCTTTAGAGCACAGGCTCTGAATTCTCTCCCTTGGCTCCACTCTAGTGACTGGATGTCTGACAGCCATCAATGCAGGGTTGAAGGAGGCAAGGAGATGAGGCCCACAAAGATGGAGTTCCTCTTTACAGATGTCTTTTTTTAAGTTGAAAGCAGTAAGTCTGTTCTTGTTTAAGTGGCAGATGGATTGTTCCTTACAAAGGAAAGTGAACCCATATGGTCTGGAAGGGAAAAAAACAGAACAGTCAAGATCTGGATCTATGCACTTATCGAACAGCTTAGCCATAAGCCATGAATGGTGGGCTAAGTCAGGATGAAAGTGTCATCCCCCTCTCTGAAGCACTTTACCTGTATTTAACCCATTTATTACGTTTTACAACAAATCTAAGATGTAGTCTTTTAACTTCATGGCTGCAGTCACCATCTGCAATGATTTTTGGAGCCCCCAAAAATAAAGTCTCTCACTGTTTCCACTGTTTCCCCATCTATTTGCCATGAAGTGATGGGACCAGATGCCATGATCTTACTTTTCTGAATGTTGAGCTTTAAGCCAACTTTTTCACTCTCCTCTTTCACTTTCATCAAGAGGCTCCTTAGTTCTTCACTTTCTGCCATAAAGTGAAAAAGTGAAAGTGAAGTCGCTCAGTCTTGTCTGACTCTTTGCGACCACATGGACACCATGCTCCTCTGTCCATGGAATATTCTAGGCAAGAGTACTGGAGTGGGTTGCCATTTTCTGCCATAAGGGTGGTGTCATCTGCATATCTGAGGTTATTGATATTTCTCCTGGAAATCTTGAATACAGCTTGTGCTTCCTCCAGCCCAGCATTTCTCATGATGTACTCTGCATATAAGTTAAATATGCAGGGTGACAATATGCAGCCTTGATGTACTCCTTTTCCTATTTGGAACCAGTCTGTTGTTCCACGTCCAGTTCTAACTGTTGCTTCCTGACCTGCATACAGGTTTTTCAAGAGGCAGCTCAGGTGGTCTGGGATTCCCATCTCTTTCAGAATTTTCCACAGTGTATTGTGATCCACACAGTCAAAGACTTTGGCATAGTCAATAAAGCAGAAATAGATGTTTTTCTGGAACTCTCTTGCTTTTTCCATGATCCAGCAGATGTTGGCAATTTGGTCTCTGGTTCGTCTGCCTTTTCTAAAACCATCTTGAACATCTGGAAGTTCACAGTTCACATCTTGCTGAAGCCTGGCTTGGAGAATTTTGAGCATGACTTTACTAGCTTGTGAGATGAGTGCCATTGTGTGGTAGTTTGAGCATTCTCTGGCATTTCCTTTCTTTGAGATTGGAATGAAAACTGACCTTTTCCAGTCCTGTGACCACTGCTGAGTTTCCCAAATTTGCTGGCATATTGAGGGCAACACTTTCATAGCATTATCTTTTAGGATTTGAAGTAGCTCCACTGGAATTCCATCACCTCCACTAGCTTTGTTTGTAGTGATGCTTCCTAAGGCCCACTTGATCTCACGTTCCAGGATGTCTGGCTCTAGGTGAGTGATCACACCATTGTGATTAACTGGGTCATGAAGATCTTTTTTGTACAGTTCTTCTGTGTATTCTTGCCACCTCTTCTTAATATTTTCTGCTTCTGTCAGTGTCCAAAACCACTGCTGATGGTGATTGCAGCCATGAAATTAAAAGATGCTTACTCCTTGGAAGGAAATTTATGACCAACCTAGACAGCATATTAAAAAGCAGAGACATTACTTTGCTGACAAAGGTCTGTATGGTCAAGGCTATGGTTTTTCCAGTAGTTGAGACTTGGATTATAAATAAAGCTGAGTGCCGAAGGACTGATGCTTTTGAAGTGTGGTGTTGGAGAAGACTCTTGAGAGTCCCTTGGACTGCAAGGAGATCCAACCAGTCCATCCTAAAGGAGATCAATCCTGGGTGTTCCTTGGAAGGACTGATGCTGAAGCTGAAACTCCAATACTTTGGCCACCTGGTGTGAAGAGCTAACTCATTTGGAAGGACGCTGATGCTGGGAAAGATTGAGGGCAGGAGGAGAAGGGGACGACAGAGGATGAGATGGCTGGATGGCATCACCGACTCAATGGACATGAGTTTGGGTGGGCTCCGGGAATTGGTGTTGGTCAGGAAGGCCTGGTGTGCTGCAGCTCATGCGGTCGCAAAGAGTCAGACACAACTGAGCAACTGAACTGGACTGACTGAAGATGTAGTCATTACTGTGATTTTCATTTTACAAATAAGGCAACCGGGATTTCCCTGGTGGTCAAGTGGTTAAGAATCCAGTTGTTAATGCAGGGGACACATGGGTTCGATCCCTGGTCTGGTAAGATTCCATGTGCCACAAGGCAACTAAGCCCAGGCACTCTAGGGACCATGTGCTGCAACGGGAGAAGCCACTGCAATGAGAAGCCTGCACCGCAACTAGAGAGTAGTCCTGCTCATCACAGCTAGAGAAAGCCTGCACACAGCAACGAAGACCAAGCACAGCCAAAAAATAAAAATAAACAAATGAGGCACCCGGACAGTTTAATTTGCCCAGTCACCCAAGGATAAATAGTAGAACCAGTATTGAGCCCAGATAATGTGACTCCATTTACAAAGATCAAACCAGTCAATCCTAAGGGAAATCAACCCGGTGATGGACAGGGAGGCCTGGCGTGCCGTGATCATGGAGTCGCAAAGAGTTGGACACGACTGAGTGACTGAACTGAACTGAATATTCATTGGAAGGACTGATGCTGAAGCTGAGGCTCCAATACTTTGGCCACCTGATGCAAAGAGCTGACTCATTGGAAAAGACCCTCATGCTGGAAAGACTAAAGGCAAAAGGAAGAAGAGGGCGGCAGAGAATGAGATGGTTAGATAGCATCACCGACTCAATGGACATGAACCTGAGCAAACTCTGGGAGACATTTAAGCAGAGAGGAGCCTGCTATAGTTCATGGTGTCACAGAGTCAGACACAACTTAGTAACTGAACACCACCAATTTGTCTCTATAGGCCACAATCTCATAAAAACACATGGCATTCTATTTCATGGTATTAATAATTTTCCTGGGTCCAGAAGACCTGCTGGAGAAGGGATAGGCTACCCACTCCAGGATTCTTGGATTTTCCTGGTGGCTCAGATGGAGAAGAATCTGCCTGTGATATGCGAGACCCGGGTTTGATCCCTGGATTGGGAGGAGCTCCTGGAGAAGGGAACAGCCACCCATTTCAGTATTCTGGCAGGGGGAATTCCATGTACTGTATAATCCATGGGGTCGCAAAGAGTCTGACACAACTTTGCGATTTTCAGTTTTATAGTATGATCTAAGCATTGCAAAAATAATTTGTTAGAACTAGGCCTTTATGAAACTTATATGTGGACGTCCTATATTTGTCTCCTTTAGTCAGTGTTTCATACATTGCTGAACAACCTTTTTGTTCTAAAGACACACACAAAAAAACATAGCTACATGTGTCCAAGAACTTTGCGACACTAATTTTCCTAAAATGTGATTCCCACTTATAGGGTCCCTCTCTTTTTTCTTTTTGGAAATCTATTTATTTTTTATTGGCCACGTAGCAAGATTTGCAGGATCTTAGTTCACTGACCAGAAATCAAACCTGTGCCCCTCGCAGTGGAAGTACAGAGTCCTAACCACTGGAGTGCCAGGGAAGTCCCTCTCATTTTTTCCTTCCCTCTAAATCAAAGTGGTGTTTCATTTAACATATATAACATCTAGCACAAGCAAAGAAAGCAAATAAAGCAAAGCAAAACAAAAGTCTAAAGCAAACCTCAGGACAAAATTTCCATCCTAAAGACTGGATATGAGCTAGACAGCAGCATAGTGGAGTTAGGACATGGATTCCCTGACTCCCAGTCAGGAGTTACTCATACCAGGCATAGAAGACTAAAAATAGGGCCAGTTCACCATGTCATTTCTTGTTTTTACTTAGAAACTGTCATGATTTTCTCTTTGTACTAAAGACCTCGCCTAAGATTCTCCACCTTGAGAAAGCAGACAGGTCCATTAAGAAGTCACATTATGGAGCCTAAAAATGACCAAGACTTGGAGCCAGATGGTGTGATAGTCTGAAGACTCCATTAACTACCAGCCCCTGATCTTGGATAATGAGTTACATCTCTAACTTCAGTTTCCCAGAACTCGTATTGGAAACAATAAGACCAACCATTTAGAAACAGGAGACCACTGGAGATAATGAAGGAAGTGTCTGACACAGTAGGTGATAAAAAATGAAACCTACTAGTACCAGCATATGATTCCGTTCCGTTCCGTTGCTCAGTCGTGTCCGACTCTATGCGACCCCATAGACTGTAGCCTACCAGGTCCGTCCATGGGATTCTCCAGGCAAGAATACTGGAGTGGGTTACCGTTTCCTTCTCCAGGGGATCTTCCCGACCCAGGGATCGAATCCGGGTCTCCCGCATTGGAGGCAGATGCTTTAACCTCTGAGCCACCAGGGAAGCCCCCTGCATATGATTGATTTCACTGATTTCCCTGTAGTCTTCCCTATGTCTTTGCATGTGGAAGGAAATTCTCTAGCATTTAATATGATTGTAAGTATATGCTAGATAGTATATTAAAAAGCAGAGACATTACTTTGCCAACCAAGGTCCGTCTAGTGAAGGCTATGGTTTTTCCCGTGGTCATGTATGGATGTGAGAGTTGGACTGTTGGACACCGAAGAACTGATGCTTTTGAACTGTGGTGCTGGAGAAGGCTCTTGAGAGTCCCTTGGACTGCAAAGAGATCCAACCAGTCCATTCTAAAGGAGATCAATCCTGGGTGTTCATTGGCAATGAAGGACTGATGCTAAAGCTGAAACTGCAATACTTTGGCCACCTCATGTTACGAGTTGACTCACTGGAAAAGAGTCTGATGCTGGGAAGGATTGGGGGCGGGAGGAGAAGGGTATGACAGAGAATGAGATGGCTGGATGGCATCACCGACTGATGGACAAGAGTTTGAGTGAACTCCGGGAGTTGGTGATGGACAGGGAGGCCTGGTGTGCTGTGATTCATGGGGTCGCAAAGAGTCGGACACGACTGTGTGACTGAACTGAACTGAAGTATATGCTAACTTAAAAAATGATTATCAACTAATTCAAACACACACGACCATGGAAAATAAAATAACCATCATCCATGTGTATCCCCATTAAATTTAGTGTCATCTCATACTTCATATGGAGATGGCAATGGCAACCCACTCCAGTGTTCTTGCCTGGAGAATACCAGGGATGGGGGAGTCTGGTGGGCTGCCGTCTATGGGGTCGCACAGAGTCGGACACGACTGAAGCGACTTAGCAGCAGCAGAAATTTCATAACTATATTAATGGTATCAGACTGTCCATATTATTCTCCAGTTTACTGTACCCTCAACATTAGGTTTGGGGAGGTACCTATGCTGATATTTGTAGCTCTGTTATTTTAAATGCACTATAGTATTCAACTGTATGAACCTCCCATCACATATTTCTGTGCTCTGAGGGACATCTAGACTATTTCCAATATGTATATATTTTTTACTATTCAAAGAATATTGCAACAGACATCTTTCTCACATGTGCATCTTTGGGTACCTGTGGGAGCTTCTCTAGGGCACAAATATAGAAGAGGGATTGCGCGGTTCGAAGATATGCGCACTTACAACAACACTATCGACTGCCAAATAGTATTCCAAGTCATCGTAGAATTTTGTTATTGCAACTTTTTGGGTTTTGTTTATTCACTCTTTATTGAGCTATATTTTATATATCATAACACTGACCCATTTAAGGTGTACAATTAAACAGTTTTTAGTATAGGTGCAAAATTGTACAACCATCACCCCAACATAACTCTAGATTCCTGTGACATTGTTTTTATTTATAAGTTTACTTAAAACAACTGTAAAGTTGGTAATGTGTCTCAGTCAATGTAACCGCGGAAATCGAGATTTCCTTGTTTGAAACCTGTTTTTTTGAGGAGGTAACTGCAAGGCTGGAAGGAATAGTTTCAATTAGGTTACAAAACTGCTTAAAGGCAGGTTCTTGTTATTTAAAAAAAAAAAAAAAAAAAGCATTCCTATTTATTCACCTCAGAGTAAAATGACTCAGAATTGACTCTATTTGGAGAGATGGGAGTTATGATCTACCAAATAAAGGAGCTCTTTTCCCCCAGAACTATTCTCACTCCTGCCAGAAGGGGAGGGAGGTGTTAGCCAGGGCAGAAGGTGGAGTAAACCATGTGGAAGCTGGGACACTGGCAGAGAGGAGGGGGAACCGGTGTCCTTTATTCTTCTCCACAGGTTAACTTAGCTTTCCATCAAGTCATTTTTACACTCTTATTAATTAATGGCACTTCCAAGTATGAGTTGTTTACTCCAACTCATACTTAATGTGTTAATTGACAATGTGGGTTGCCAAGTATGACTTGGAATACAAATTTACATAATATTGTTTTCATCCAGCCACTAAACATTCTAAATCTGACACATTTCTTTTTCCTTGGAGTCTCCTGAGGAACATCAGTTTGATGGACAAAAACACTGGTTCTCCTATATTCACTCCTTTTGGTCACTGCTTTAAAGATGTCGATATTCATCTTTACAGCTTTGCTTCTTCAGGTGCTTGGCAGCTCGTTGAACTTCCCTCCTGCCCTTCAGACCTTCCCACGAGTACAGAGGGCACAGTTGTGTTCAGTGACAGCCCATCAGATGACAAGAGACCAGGAACCTGACTGTGATGAGGGGGCAAGGCCCAGACTCAGGGCTGACACCTAGGGCAGACACGCTAAAGCTCACCTCACTAGCCACACAGGCATGGGGTTTAGAAATGAGTGCAGGGGATGAGAGGACCTGGAGAAGTTGTCTCTGTAACTAGCTCCCTCCATCCTTACACCAGGAGGCCTGAGGCGCTGGCAGGAGGTGTGGGCCCACACCAAGGCTCTACTAAGGCTTTCAGTTTGGGATCTGCAGAAGTGAAGGACCCGGGACTGAATGGAAAACAGCCCTGACCTGCACTGGAAGGGATTAAGTCCAGCAAGCAACCCTGAACTCAGGGCAAAATCCAGTCAGGATGGGACGCTGAATAGCAGATGAGCACTCCTCTCAGGTGAAGCAGTCTAAGCAGCTTCAAGCAGCCTGTATTCCCAGACTAGGCAAATGATCCCACCCATCCTGAGCTCCAGAAGATGGCCGAGTTAAAGGCGTTACCCTACTCCAATGCAAATATATGCAACATTTACCTACCTCTTCTGAGCCTCAGGAGCAATGAAACACAGTTGCAGGCCTCCCCTCCAGGGCCATTCCCCTGAACTGGCTTCAGAGCTGGCACGTCAAGACTCCACTTTCCCAGTCTATGGTCCAACCTCCTTAGCTTGTTAGTCACGGGCCCTGCCCCCAGCCTCCTCCACACCCACACCTGTCATCGACATATCGGCTGATCAGGGCAGGCTTCTCAAAGCTCAGAGCCTGGAAGGGAACAGAACTGCACATGGAAATAACGCCCAGCATCTTGCTTCCTCTTTGTTTAAAATCTATTCCTTACAAGTTGCAAGGGTTCCAAGAACAAGGTTGTGGGTAATATTTGCCCTCTGCCCCATCCCATGTTGCAGAGTAAATGTGTACAGGCCACAATAGTTCTAGTAGGACAGAAGTGGTGTGGTAAGTCACATATTGCTCACTATTTGAGTACCTCACATGTATTATTTAACCCCCAAAATAACCCTACCAGGTAGGCATTACTGTCTTCATTTTTGGAGGAGAACACCAAGACCCAGGAAGATCACAATTTGCAGAGGACATAGGTCTGATTCCACCCCAAAGCTCACTGCAGCGCTATTTACAATAGCCAAGACATGGAAGCAACCTAGATGTCCATTGACAGATGGACAGATAAAGAAGCTGTGATACATTTATACAATGGAACACTAGCCTTTAAAAAGACTGACAAAATACCATTTGTAGGAACAAGAACGGGCCTAGATATTATCATACTAAATGAAGCCAGAAAAGATAAATATCATATAATATTGCTTATCTGTGGAATCTACGGGCTTCCCTGGTGGCTCAGCTGGTAAAGAATCTACCTGCAATGCGGGAGACCTGGGTTTGATCCCTGGGTTGGGAAGATTCCCCTGGAGAAGGCAATGGCTACCCACTCCAGTATTCTGGCCTGGAAAAATAAATACAAGTGAACTCATTTCCAAAACAAAGACTCACTAGACACAGAAAACAAGCACGGTCTGTTTTCAAATAGGAGAGGGGAATGGGGGAGAGAACAGGAGGTTGGGATAAACATATACACACTATACATAAATCAGATAATCCACAAGGACCTATTATATATAGCACAGGGAACTACACTCAATATTTGTAAAATGTATCTGTAAAGATGACAGTACCATCGAACTGAGAATAAAGATACACAGTAAACATTGATGGTTCAGTGGCTAAGAATCCACTTTGCAATGCAGGGGATATCGGTTCAGTCCCTAGTCCAGTAAGACCCTACATGCTGCAGGGCAGCTGTGTCCACGTACAACCACTGAGCCTGTCCTCTGGAGCCCACATGCAGCAAGTACTGCGCTCACACAGGGCAGCTGCTGAAGCCCGTGTGTCCAGTGCCCATGCTCTGTAAGAGAAGCCCACACAGTGACTAGGCAGTAGCCCCTGCTGTCTGCAACTACAGAAAGCCTGTGTATGACAGTGAAGACCCAGCACAGCCAAAAATAAAGAAATTAATTAAAAAGATACAGAGTAAACAAACAAAACCCCAGGCAGTCTGACTCCACAGCAGTGTGGTGATGGGAGGAGGTGATGGGCAGGGTCCACCTGGATGCAGGTGGAGAAAATTTTAAAATAATAATAAAACCAATTAGAAGTCAGATGACTTTTTATCACCATGTATAAACTATTTTCAACAATGCAATGAAGGAATATTTTCCCTCACTTGGGTGAAACCATTCCCACCATCTGATTCAGCTGGATGCTCCAATGTCTGTGCCTGATAGGCAGCAATGGTACGACTCTTAAGGAAAACTCAGCTGGGACACTGAGGATGGCAGAGCAAAAAGATGGAAAGACTGGTTTTTAAAAAATTATTGCAGTAAAATGCATATATAACTTACCATTTTAAGCATACAATTCAGTGGCATTAAATTTACTCGCAATGTTCGGCAACCATCACCACTATCCATTTCCAGAACTTCATCATCCCAAACATAAAACTTTATACCCACAAAACCTGATTCCTGTTTTTGCTCTCTCCCCGGCCCATAGTCACCTCTATTTTTCTCTATGAATTTCCCTACTCTAGGCACCTCATGTAAGTGGAACCACACTTGTCCTTTTGTGTCTTTCTTCCTGCAGCACCGTGTTTTCAAGGTTCCATGTTACAGCATGTATCCGAATTTTATTTCTTTTTAAGGTGGCATAATACTCCACTGTATCTAAGAACTGGGTTTTTAATGACATCTTTGAGGCACACACCTTAGGGGACCTCTTGCTAAGTTAGATAGTAGGTTTACCTTATAGTGCAGGTCATATGGTGTTGGCTTTTCTTTTCTCTTACAGCTGAAAGAATTCTGACACACAAGACACAACTCAGGTTCTTCGGTGAAGCTCCAGGGTGAGCAATGAGGCCCACAGACACTCAAAATGCATATTCTCCAGCATGTGGCAAAATTTTACCGAATTTCCGTGTGTGTAAGTCTGAATCTATGCATGGGTACATGCGTATACACACTCACATGACAAAGGCCACAGCTTTACCTCTTTTTATCCTCAGTTATTTTGATAACCCCTTATTACAACCGTTAATTTCAACATAACCAGTGAATCAGTACTTAACATTTTTCTTCATCATAAAAAATGTATTAAATTCCAAATCAAGTGATGACCTCATGCCTGGTGATCTGTGGAGAAGTAGACTGATGCCTTTTTTCAAAACACTTTTCTACAATCTTCACCAATACAGGAAATAATCAAGTTTAGTCAAGGTAAAGAATAAAAAATTTATTTAAAAAACACCATCCAGCATCAACTGCTCCAACTTTGGCAGGCAGGCAAGGGTGAGTGGTTAATGTTTTATTTGTATATGAAACTGGAGATGCAGGAAGCAGTGTGGCAAAAATAAAAAAATGCTTAGCATTAGAACTGAAAAAGAAAAGTAAGTAGTCAGCTACTATGACAGAAGGGAACTTTTAAGTCACTACGCAATGAGAAGAATCTTATCTTTAATAAGTACTAGTAGTGGGGGAGGTCTGACTTACTTGCAAGATAATGAAACATGTTGGTTCATGACTGTGAAGAGGCGGACTGCAGAAAGCTGTGAGCAAACCCCAGTGTTAGCAAGGGTGTATGGAGAAATGGGGATAAAGAGAAAAACAGGGCAGAATGTTTCTGCAGCAAAGGGCTCTAGAAAAAAAATTTTTTTTAATTAAAAAAAATCTAAGCATGCATTGTAATATTTTTCTGTAAGAGTACAATGGGTAGCATTAGAAGTCAATTACGCTGTAAACATATACAACATCCTTTCATTGTGAGCATTGACATGAAGCCTCCTGCATCTACTAAATTATAAATCACATTATAAAATTCTATCATTTGTTTGCTTGTTCCCTTTCCTGGTTCCTAGCTGTTCACACTCTGGGAGAGGACAATGCCCTGTGCAGATTTATCAATCCAATCCTTTCTTTTCACAGATGAAGGAGGGCAGTAGCTTGCCCATGGTCACATTCCGCCTCAGTGAAAAAGACTGGACAAGAACCAGATGCTCTGACGCCCTATCGAGTGCTTTTCTCATTACAGCATGACGGGACTCACTCTCTCCCATTCCTGCTTTGCACTGGATAGTTCTCCGTCAATCTCAGCTGGGGCAGAAGGGCTCTGAAAGAAAGGAACTGGTCTGCTTGGAGCCTCTGATTTGCTATCATTGTGGGACAAGAAACCATAAAACGCATTTCCCACTTCAAGTCTGAAAGTAATCTACAACACACACACACACTCAGGCTACTGAGAAATATTTCCTTGATAAAGCACTGTGCAAGACAGGAATTTTTAACTGCTTGCAAAGGAGAGGTTATTGATTTTAAAGGAGAACATCTGGCCAAGGATACACACACCTTTCAGATGCTCTTCAAACAAAGTTCTGGTCATAGCTGATGACCAACATAGAGAGCTTCTGGCTCCAGGGGTCATGTCCATACCAGGCAGAGAGTCCCTAACCATAGTACCAACAAATGTGGTGGGAACTGCCTACAAATATGTACACTGCAGCAGAAAGGGAAGGACATTTGACTGGATTCTTTTAAGGAGCCCCACCATGGCCGCATCTATTTTGGGTTTCACACTTATCAGCACTCAACATTCTCAATGTTCTAGCCTGACTGTCCTCGTGTCTGGGCGACATCACCCGGAGTGCTTCATTACAACATTCGTGAGAGGTACCTCGAAAGGCAGGCTGGTCAGATCTCTCTAGGTCGTTTTTTTCTGTGTGTCCTTTGAGAACAAAATCAAAGGGTAATTAATTGCATTTTTAAAATGTCTGTAAGTTTTTGTTCAAGTTCAATATAAGAAGATGAATTTAAAATATCCTTTGTAGTAACCATGAACCAGGAAAACTGTGAGAGGAAACAGAGTTCTTGAAACTCTGACGACTCCCAGTTTATGGAAACATCTACAGACTGTCCTGCAGAGATTTATTTTTCTTGGGCTCTACAGGTTTCTGTAAGAGGAAGGTTCTTTTTCACTGAAACTTTTCCTAGGAACTTGTTTTTGCAAGTGAAGATAAATCCTTTGTTTTACAAAACAAGAGTCTTCCGTGTGTTGTGTGTGCTGTCTCAGGCAACAAATTGCCTTTGTACCGTATTTCTGGTCTCTTTCCATATAGCTTGCTGTATCCTGTACACAGACTCCTGAAAAATCCTTTCCACCTGGGTAGGAAAGCCACGACTTTCTTCCTCCAGGGCGTTGATGGTTCGCAGAGCAAAGGGAGTCCTCTCTCGGGGCAGGGGCTTGTTCAGGGGCCGCATGGGGATGACGGAGTTGTACTTGTGCTGCCTGTTAACGGAGTTCATGAGGGACGAATAGAACTGGAACCTACACCAGGTGTCCCTTAAGAAGTTTTCAGTCAACAGTAAGATAGTCCAGGCAGACCCGTTGACAGCATCATCCAAGTTCTGTAAATGCTGTCTGCCACACGGCATCTCGGCAAAGATGATTCCAGGCTTGATGCCGAAGTCGTTTTCCAGCAGACTCTGGACTCGGAGGGCTTCGCCCGTGTCTTCTTCAGCGTGCAGTATCACAAATTTGAGGAACACCTCTTCTTCTGTGTCCTCTTCCGGCCTCTCCTCCACTCCCTCCTGCTCCCCCGCTGGCATCTCTGCAGTACTGCTGTACACAGCATCGCCATGCAGGGAGATATTTTCAGATTGCTTGGAATCTGACGTGTGATGGCTTTGACTAGTATCCACACTCTGGCTTTTAACCCAAGGCACAGAAAGACGGCAGGGATCCGTTTTAGACTTTCCGATACCCATTATAAAGATCCGAGTCAGAAGAGGAAAGCTTTATTTATTTCTCAGCATTTCATTTCGTTCTAAAAGGAGAAATAACAAAACAGAAGTATACTGTAAACACAATCAAAACATTAAAAATGGAAAATTTCATTCATCCTGAAAAACCTCAGAAGGATTCTCATATAAAGTTCTTGAAGAAAGAAGTGCCAAACAGATCACTGGGAAATGAAATCACTTCTCTTTTCTGAGCTTCACAAGGGCTACTACAGGTAGTTAAGGCTAAGTTAAAGAGGGCCCAGTTTAATACAACAGGAGACATTTGGAAATTTTAAATGGTACTAAATTCACTCTATAAACCTCCGTATTAAAATAAATTACTTTGGTATTTAGTGAAAAGGTACCCTATCAACTCTAACCATATGGTGTATAAATCCAACTTCTTTATTCTAACAAATTATTGTGTAGACTAGAAAGAGCAAAACCTAAAAAAACAGAATATTCCAATATTAAATTCAAAATTTATTTTTGTATTAAACACAAATACAAAACAATACAAATATCCAAAGATGGCTAGCAGGCAGCTCTAGAATAAAGAGATCTGAAATGTCAAATGACACGTTACGCAGGATTCACTTCCTTAGCATCTTTTTGTTTGTCCACAGTCAGGCCACATTATAATGGGGCTGGTAGAGAAACTATATTGGAGAAGGAAATGGCAACCCACTCCAGTGTTCTTGCCTGGAGAATCCCAGGGACCGGGGAGCCTGGTGGGCTTCCATCTAAGGGGTCACACAGAGTCGGACACGACTGAAGTGACTCAGCAGCAGCAGCAGAGAAACTATAGAAAGGAGTGTGAAAAGTAAGGAGTATCTTTTTCCAGCTAATCCTGAGAACACTTAAGAAAACATATTTATTCACCTACGGAGAAATTAACATCTTGGTTTGGAAGTGAAATCTGGAAACAAAGCCTTGTGGTTTTCATCACTGAAATTAACAAATAATCATTATAGTCTATACTTGTTCTTTTCTTTAAAAAATGCTAAATTCAGATGGAAGAATTAGATCAGCTGTGAAAGGGACTCCTTGTGAGTCTAATTTAAATAGAGATTCAGATAATGTTCACAGTGTTGCTAATGTAATTCCCAAAATAGGCAGTTTCAAGGGGGATTCTTTAATCAAAAGACAGACAATTTAGAATAAATATAAATTCCATGTGGAGAAGGCAATGGCAGGCCACTCCAGTACTCTTGCCTAGAAAATCCTATGGACAGAGGAGCCTGGTAGGCTGCAGTCCATGCGGTCGCTACGAGTCTGACATGACTGAGCGACTTCACTTTCACTTTTCACTTTCACACATTGGAGAAGGAAATGGCAACCCACTCCAGTGTTCTTGCCTGGAGAGTCCCAGGGACGGGGGAGCCTGGTGGGCTGACGTCTATGGGGTCACACAGAGTCGGACACGACTGAGGTGACTTAGCAGCAGCAGCAGCATAAATTCCATGTTTTCAAAATATGGGCCCATAGGCTATATATTCCCAGCATTTTTATTTATTGTTCATGGGCAAAAACCAGAGTTCAAGAAGAAATGAGAATTGGACTCATAATGACCTAAGTAACATGTAGTTTACATATGCCAAAATAATTCAGGTTTAGAAGAGACCATGTAGCAAAGCTGGTGAAAAACTGCTCTGGGAAGAAAAGATAAGAGAATTTTCTTTCTAATGTACTTCAGGAGTGAAAGGTTTGCCACCGTCTCTGAATAATGAAGGAATTGCTGGATACCACCTGTCATCTATTCTGTCTGTGCAGGTTTGGACCCACAGTACACCATGCCAGCCACCAAGCGGTAGTCCAAGACATGACAGCTCTCCAATGGTACTACATACATTTCAAATAATAAACCTAAATGAATTCAGACTCTCTTCCTTGGTTAGGATTTACTGCTGATTCTGTTATTATAACATGAAAAAATTTTACTGTGCAAAATTGCAGAAAGCTTCCCCTGAATTAAAAATATTCAATATTCAATCTATTTAAAGTGTCAGTTAAAATAATCTTCACTTACTCATTAAGATAGGTTTTTAAACCAACTTAACTTCATTATCTTATACACTAGTTGCTGCAGATGAGGGCATGTGAAATAACATGGCAGATTTTCCTAAGACGTGTCAAAAACCTCTAGGGAAAATGGTGTGTCAAGTTAGATTGCGAAATTTTTGAAATAAATAAAAAATAAACAGGTGGTGCTAATGGTAAAGAACTTGCCTGCTGATGCAGGAGACATAAGAGACACGAGTTAAATCTCTGGGTCAGGAAGATCCTCTGGAGAAGGGAATGGCAACCCACTCCAGTATTCTTGTGTGAAAAATCCCATGGACAGAGGAGCCTGGTGGGCTACAGTCTGTGGGGTCACAAACAGTCAGACACGACTGAAGCAACTTAGTACACAGGCAAACAACAAGAGGAAAAATTACACTTGGATAAGAATTACAATTTTATGTTTCATTTTTCTTAAATACTGGTTGGCAGAAAAGAGCAAAACACTCCAGAAATCTATGATGTGCTATTCCACCTTCCAAGCACTGCTGCCCACCTCCACCTGAAGCAGACCAGCGAGAACAAGTCAGTGAAAATGTCTGAAAACTTCTTCTAATTTGGGGAGGGAGAAGGAAATGGCAACCCACTCCAGTACTCTTGCCTGGAAAATTCCATGGACGGAGGAGCCTCATAGGCTACAGTCGATGGGGTTGCAAAGAGTCGGACACGACTGAGCGACTTCACTTAAAGTAAGGAGACAGTTAAGAGGAAAAGAGGCAGGAAGTTTTTCTGTGTTGGAGATCTGCCTTTCCCATCACCACATGATCCAGGGATGGGGAAGTGGTCCAGACTCATCACAGGGGTTCTCAAGCCTGGAAGGTAATGGGGAGAGCCTGACTGTGCTCCTCCTGAGCTAATTAACTCCATCAACAAAAAGAACAGAAGGAAGGCAGGGAATGTGGAAAGGAACAGGGAAAGAAAGAAGGCTGGCGGAGAGAATTCTGCAAAGCCCTGTCAACATCTTCCTCCTCCATCACAGACAGACAGCACCAGGGTTAAGACATTTAGGTTTCCGCTCCTTTCCCTCAGCTAAGTGGGAGGAGAGTGAAGGTGGCCGCTGGGGAAAAGGTACATAGGACTGCTTACAGGAATAAAAATGTGTGTGTACACATTTTTGTGTGTTTATACATCTTTAATTTACCTTTTTGGAAAGGCACATTTTGAAAATATTTATATTCCCCGTTCATCCTGTTACCCCCACGGCCTCCTACTAGTGACTACTCTTATTAGTTTCTCCTATATTCTTCCAATATTTCCTTATACATATATCTATATATTTCTTTCCTTATTTAAAAAAGTGTCATCTTATATACACATATACACTGCCAAAGAGGAATAGATAGATAGACAGGCGATTGCTTTTTCCCTTAATAATATAACTTCAGAGCCTTCCATATCAGCATACAGAGAAACTCCACATAATCTCCCAACATGTGAATGTACCCTAATTGTCCCCTGTTCTCGACTATGTGATTTGTTTCCAGTCTACAACTATTATGAAAATGCTGCAATGAATAACTTTGTACAAGTGCCACTTCATTTACATGCAAGGTCATCTGTAGAATAATGAGCCCAAATGGGATTTCTATATCAAAGGACAAATGCATTTGTCACAGTGACAGATTTGGCCAAACTGCTCTCTGTAAGACTGAACATTTTTTTGTTTTGCTTTTACCTTGACAGAATGACATGCCCACCTCCATCCCATGCCCCAGTAAAGATCTAAGACCAAACGACCAGTTACCATTGACCACAGCCCAGTGGAGCTAATCATCAGAGCAAGAGACGTGGAAAGACACAGCTTATCAGAATGGAGCCCTTAAACTGGAGTTCTGTAAGGAAGAGCAACAGGGCCAGGGCCAGGAGACTCAGGCGAAAGAAGGTGCCAATGGAATCCTCCTTACCCCAACAGGAGTAAGACGAAAAGAACTGAAGGGCATCTATGCATACTCAGCAAGTGTGCAAAAATATTACAGGAAGAAAGAAAGAATATAGAGAAGAATCATAGTAGGCAACAGACAAATACAAACTTCCATTCTCATGAAGATTACGCGCTCTGGAATCAGACTGCGTGAACATAAATCCCAGCCCTACTATAAAAAAACAATTGCAAGACTTTGTACAAGTTACTGTACGTGTATCGCTGTGTTTTGATCTCATTGTGCATTAAATGGTGATAATTATAATACCTACCTTTAAGGTTTTCAGGAAGATCAAATGGCTTAGAAGAGTGCTCCATAAATTTTTAACTGTTAATTTTGTTATTAAATACATTGAAGAACACTTTACAGTTTTACTTTAGTAACAGAAGGCAGAACTAAGCCATGTGCCTCCAGAGGGGTGAGTGACCGCGTTAGAGGATGCCAGAACTTCCCTTTGACTATTTCATTATTCTCAGGAAAAGAGGAAGCAAAACTCCTTCCTTAGGACTGCCCCAAACCTCAGTCTGTAGCATAAACAAAACTTAAATGATGGAACCTGTTGCGGTGAGACTAGGGTGTCCACAAGGTTATTCTTCTTCTTTATGCTTGTGCGTGCTAAATCGCTTTAGTCATGTCCAACTCTTTACAGCCCGCCAGGCTCCTCTGTCCATGGCATTCTCCAGGTGAATACTGGAGTGGATTGCTATTCCATCCTCCAGGGGATCTTTCGGACCCAGGGACTGAACTGGTGTGTTGACTAGTCCCCATGTGCCCTCGTGCCCCCAGCAGAAGCCTTCTGTGGTTGGAGGAGGGTCAGGGCAGCACCCAGGGGGTCCTATCCCACCACAGCCTCTCTTCCCACAGAAACTTCCCAGGAGGTTCCTTGGGGTGGTTACAGCCAGCCCTCTCTGCCCTGGCCCTAACTCAAAACTGAAACATCAGTGTGAATTTCTCATTCATACAACGTTTACTTTCCTCACCTAGACCTTTGCGACAGTTAATTGTATGTGTCAGCTGGGCAAAGATACAGTCCCTAATTGTTTGGTCAAACATCAGTCCAGATGTCACCCTACAGGTATTTTTAGATGAGACTGACATTTAAAGCAGTAAACTTTAACTGTAAAAACACCGAGTCACTGTGCTGTCTAGCTGAATCTAATACGAGATTGTAAATCAACTGTATCTTAAATTTAAAATGTAAATGAATAACGCAGTAGACTTTGAGTAAAGCAGATCACTCTCCATAGCGTGGGTGAGACTTAGCCAATAAATGAAGGCCTCAAGAGCAATACTGAGGTTTCCAAAAGGAATTCTGCCTTGGGAAGGCACCAGAGAAATTCCACTTGAATTTTCAGCCTTCAGATGCAAGACTGCAAAGTCAACTACGATCTGAGTTTCCAGCCCAGTCACACAAGCCAATTTCTTAAAGTGAACCTCCCACTCTTCCTCCCTCTCTCCCTGTGAGACCTACTGGTCCTGTTTCACTGAAAAACCCAACTATAGCCTCCATAAAAATTTGCTGCCCTCAGAATTAAGAGTTACCGTTTGCCATTTAAAAACATTTTGACAACTTCGAAAGAGAGACTCCCAAACCAGAGGAAGCGAAACGATGACCGGTGATAATTTGATAATAAAATACATATTCATCCACAATTTTCAACCTGCCCTTGTGTTTACCACTGAAAATGCTAATGTGTTTAAATCACTGCCTCTGAAATATAACACATTTGATGAACATTTAGGCAACTAGTACTTGGCTCCTTCAGCCCTGGAGAAACTTTCAGTTGTTTTTCCTATCTGGATAGCACCATCTTGTGGCAAATACGTACAAAATTAGTTTCTTCGCTTAATTAACAGGCTTTGTCATTATTAATAAACGTAAATGTTGTTGAAAACTTACTCTGCACCAAACCCTGCTGTGTTTCAGGGATGTGGAGTCAGGTGCTCCCGTCAGGTAACAGGCGCTGCTGGAGCACTCAGGATGGACACGCAGCAAGGAGCACTCACATCAGGAAGGCTGAGAAGTGACGGGTCCGGCAGCGGGAGAAGTATTTGCAAAACACTTGAGGCACCAGAGCACACAGTGTGTTAGGATCACTTTGCACTTGATGTTTAGAAGCCTCAAGTCCATATGCAGGGATGGGAGGGGGATAGGATAGTGCTGGACAGAAGGACAGACAGACAGCAGGATTAGAGAGAGTAAGGAACCAAGGACATTCGGCTCAGGACTTTGAACTTGACCCTGTGGGCAGACAGAGAGTCCCTGGAGGTGTTAAGTAGGGGAGTGGCACGATCTGACTTGTTTTAGACAGGTTAAGGCAGCTGGAGTAAGGAGACGAAGCCTGCGGGCCGTGAGGCTGTGGACAGGAAGAGTAATCAGATAGAGGCTGCTGCGATAACCTGGGTGAGAAAGCAGAGCCCTCAACCAAGTGGCAGTGGAGGCAAAAATGTGCAGGAGCGGAAAGCTTAGCTCAGAAGGACAGGAGAAGTCAACAGCTACAAATGGAGACGACGTTTCAAGAGGAGGGAAACTCGGAATGCCTGGAAATAGAGGGAACTGGCTGTGAGACAGAAAGAGGATGAAAAAGTGTGTGGGGACTTCTCAGGGCGGAGCTGTTCTCCTCTCGGTCGCTGGGCAGCCCTGTCTCTCTCCTACTCCCCTTTTCCCTGCGAGGAGGAGGCGAGCCACCAAATTCCTCAGGGTGCCAGGTCTCAGGGTAATGTCTGTGATGAGCACTGCAGATGACGTGGTGACCTGTAGGACTCTGGGATTTAGCATCTTGGGAGAAAGTGAGCACACTTGGTCTTCAGGAGGCATGGCTGCATCATGTCGGAAGAGAGCACGCTGCTCTTGCAGTCCTTGTCTGGACATTTAGGATGGAAAGAAGGGAAGCTATGGATGTGAGGTAGCCAAAGGGGCATTCTGTAGCAGGTACAGCAGATGGGCTCAACCAAATTTATGCCAACTTCCTTTCAGTGAACCTTCCTGTACTACAAGTGCTAAAAGCTGTATTTCCCAGACTTCCTTAAAGCTAGGGTACTGGGTGTAACTTATGTTCTGAGTTTAATATGAAGGGAGGCAGAGCATGAAGCAATACTTTGCAGAGCTGCTGTGATTCAGGAGCTGGCAGCATGCTGAGCTGCAGGAGGGTTTACAGTTTTGGCAAAAGTCCCTGCTCCACTAGACCAGTTCTGCAGGTGATATTTCGAGGTGTTCCCAGAAACTCAACCTGGAGCCTGGCTCTTCAAGTCACCCAAAGATAGTGTACATTTTGTAATATCTGCCACTAATACCTTTCTGCTTAAACTACCTTGAGTAGATTCTGTTTTCTGCAACTAAATTGATACAGCATCCAAATCCAGGGCAGGGAACTATAGCAAGTCAGCAGCAAAACACGGCACTGCCATCTGTTTTTGGAAGTTTCACTGGAAGTCAGCCACACCATTCATTCATGTATTATCTATGGCAAATTTCACGCTTAAGAGGCAGAGGTGAGCAATTCCAGTGGGAGCCAGGTGGCCCAGGATATTTATTGCCAGGACATGACAGAACAGACCTGTACCGGTTAAGATGACGAACATGCAGACTTTTATGTCAGACCCGCACCCTGAAAATACTGTAAAATCCACACTAGGGTGATCAATATGTTCAGGAATAGGATGAGTAGAATTTGTATCCACCTGATCTTTACTGAAATAACATTTACTGAAGGTCAGTTCAGTTCAGTTCAGTTGTTGTGTCCGACTCTGCGACCCCATGAACTGCAGCACGCTAGGCCTCCCCATCTATCACCAACTCCTGGAGCTTACTCAAACTCATGTCCATTGAGTTGCTGATGCCATCCAACCATCTCATCCTCTGTCACACCCTTCTCCTCCTGCCTTCAATCTTTCCTAGCATCTGGGTCTTTTCCAATGAGTCAGCTCTTCGCATCAGGTGGCCAAAGTACTGGAGTTTCAGCTTCAGCATCAATCCTTCCAATGAATATTCAGGACTGATTTCCTTTAGGATGGACTGGTTGGATCTCCTTGCAGTCCAAGGGACTCTCAAGAGTCTTCTCCAACACCACAGTTCAAAAGCATCAATTCTTCAGCGCTCAGCTTTCTTTATAGTCCATCTCTCAAACCCATACATGACTACTGGAAAAAAGCATAGCTTTGACTAAACGGACCTTTGCTGGCAAAGTAATGTCTCTGCTTTTTAACATGCTGTCTAGGTTGGTCATAACTTTTCTTCCCAGGAATAAGTGTCTTTTAATTTCATGGCTGCAGTCATCATCTGCAGTGATTTTGGAGCCCAAGAAAATAAAGTTTGACACTGTTTCCACTGTTTCCCCATCTATTATGCCATGAAGTGATGGGACCAGATGCTATGGTCTTAGTTTTCTGAATGTTGAGTTTTAAGCCAACTTTTTCACCCTCCTCTTTCACTTTCATCAAGAGGCTCTTTAGTTCTTCTTCACTTTCAGCCATAAGGGTGGTGTCATCTGCATATCTGAGGTTATTGATATTTCTCCCTATAATCTTGATTCCAGCTTGTGCTTCATCCAGCCCAACGTTTCTCATGATGTACTCTGTATATAAGTTAAATAAGCAGGGTGAAAAATATACAGCCTTGACATACTTGGTTCTCTATCTGGAACCAGTCTTTTTCCATGTCCAGTTCTAACTTTTGCTTCCTGACCTGCACACAGATTTCTCAAGAGGCAGTTCAGGTGGTCTGGTATTCCCGTCTCTTGAAGAATTTTCCAGATTTTGCTGTGGTCCACACAATCAAAGGCTCTGAGGTAGTCAATAAAGCAGAAGTAGACGTTTTTCTGGAATTCTCTTGCTTTTTCGATGATTCAGCAGATGTTGGCAATTTTATCTCTGATTCCTCTGCCTTTTCTAAATCCAGCTTGAACATCTGGAAGTTCACACTTCACATACTCTTGAAGCCTGGCTTGGAGAGTTTTGAGAATGACTTTACTAGCGTGTGAGATGAGTGCAATTGTGTGGTACTTTGAGCATTCTTTGGCATTACCTTTCTTTTGGACTGGAATGAAAACTGACCTTTTCCAGTCCTGTGGCCACTGCTTAGTTTTCCAAGTTTGCTGGCATATTGAGTGCAGCACTTTCACAGCATCATCTTTGAGGATTTGAAATAGCTCAACTGGAATTTCATCACCACCACTAGCTTTGTTCATAATGATTCTTCCTAAGGCCCACTTGACTTCGCATGCCAGGATGTCTGGCTCTAGATTGGTGATCACACCATCATGATTATCTGGATCATGAAGATCTTTTTTATATAGTTTTTCTGTGTATTCTTGCCACCTCTTCTTAATATCTTCTGCTTCTGTTAGATCCATACCATTT
Source organism: Moschus berezovskii (assembly GCF_049115385.1). NCBI lineage: Eukaryota > Metazoa > Chordata > Mammalia > Artiodactyla > Moschidae > Moschus > Moschus berezovskii. The sequence continues at coordinate 79,425,330 of NC_142468.1, forward strand.
CTGTCCTTTATGGTGCCCATCTTTGCATGAAAGGTCAGTTGAATCAATAAGGATGGAGAAGGTCCAGTCTAAGTGAAAGGATCAACTGTATCAACTATTACCCATTGATACTTACTCGAGTCAAAGTAAACCAGGGCCTGTATTTTCCACTTTAGGTTCCAGCTCTGGCATTAGAAAGGTTAGGCATCTTCAGGGGTCTGGCACCCTGCATCTTCCCTTCACGGCACTTGTCACATGACAGTTAATTACTATGGTGTGAGTACGTGCTTAGGTTCTCATCCTTCCCATTAGCCTGTAAACTCTACTGGGCTAACACCAAATCTTTCCTGTCCCTGTATCTCCAGAGCCTTCTAACAGTCAGCATTCAACCATACCTTTTGAATGAACGAATGAATCATAAAATTCCAAATATAAGATTAACAGTTTTTCAGGTTGAGGGCCAGCCAAACACAACTCTTTAACATCCTTATTATATAAATTATTGACCCAATCAGAATACGAACGTGCTGCAGTCCATGGGGTTGCAAAGAGTTGGACATGACTGACAGACTGTACAACAAATTTTGTTTTATCTGCAGGTTGAGTTAAGCATGTCTCCTCCACCTGCCCATAATATCCTGCTCATATCTCTGCACTGTACTTTTAACTTGCCTTCCTTGCTGGTCTGGGAGGCAGCTTCCACCTTATTTCCCCAGACTTCTCCACCACGGAAAATGGCACTATCGATCTGCCCAGTCACCTCAGCCAGACACCTTAGGAATCACTGACATTGTCCCTTTCACTCCTACATTTTCACTTCTAAGCTGCAAAACACATCTCAAAATGTTCCACTTCCCCCCTTACTGCATTTTCATTCTAGATCAGTATCTTTCCCCTAGTCCACTACACTGCTGCTTCCTAACTGGTCTTCTGTGGCCATTCTTGGTCAGTCTAATTCATTCTCCACTCAGCAGCCACACTATTTTAAGCTATGGTTTTTCCAGTAGTCATGTATGGATGTGAGAGTTGGACTGTAAAGAAAGGTGAACACCGAAGAAATTATGCTTTTGAAGTGTGGTGTTGGAGAAGACTCTTTGAGAGTCCCTTGGACTGGAAGGAGATCCGACCAGTCAATCCTAAAGGAAATCATTCCTGAGTATTCACTGGAAGGACTGATGCTGAAGCTGAAACTCCAATACTCTGGCCACCTGATGTGAAGAACTGACTCACTGGAAAAAGACCCTGAAGCTGGGAAAGACAGGAGGAGAAGGGGACGACAGAGGACGAGATGGTTGGATGGCATCACCGACTCAATGGACATGAGTTTGATCAAGCTCCGGGAGTTGGTGATGGACAGGGAAGCCTGGCGTGCTGCAGTCTATGGGGTCCCAAAGAGTTGGACATGACTGAGCGACTGAACTGAACTGAACAACCCTGCAATGGCTTCCCACTGCTCTTACAATAAAAATTTCTTAATATGGCAAAGGATGCCCTTCACGATCTGACTCCTTCAGCTCCAAGCTCATCTCATGCTTCTTTCTCCTCTGCTCCCCCAGTCCCCTGCACGTGGGTTTTGTTTTATTTCTCAGACTTGCTCAGCTTTCTCCTATCACAGGATCTAGGGAACTATTTTATTGCAACTTTGAAGTATGAGTTACATGACAATATATTTCTTATTAGAGAACTTGAATACAGTATTGTAGGCTAGCCAACATTCTATTGGAGGTAATCAAAATTTTCAAATAGTAGGGAATGGCAATATAAACTATGTCATATTATTCACATGACTGAACTCTATGAAATCATTAAAATGTTTACAAATGTTATGAATTATTTTAATGACATGAGAAAACTTTAATAACATACAGGAAATTTTAATGATCCTGTAGTATGATCTTAGCTTTGTAGAAAAAACTTCTGAGAATACAGACTGGAAAGAAGTACATCAAAAAGGTAACACTGGTTATCTGTGTATGGTAGATGGATGTAATCTGGAAAAAAAAAGAATTTTTTTTTTTTTTTAGGAACTATGTTGTTCTCTAGGTTTTGTATTTCTAAATAGAGGTCATGCTAACCTGATGCCCCAGAGAGTATATTCCTCAGGAGCCACATGTGCACATTCTGGATGGGTTTAACCCACGTCCAGGGTTAACTCTGCTTGATCTCCCTTATTTTTTAAACCTATATACAAATTTCTAATAGTTGGGGTTTTCTAACTCTAAACCCAATAGTGGTCCTCCAATATCCCACTGAACAACACACACCAGAGGACAGAGTATTCATTTCCACAGTACCTAAAACAGATTCTTGAGCAAGCACACATTAAATTACTTTTAAAAACTGTTTCTATCAAGGGTTTCCTGGTGATTCAGTGGTATAAAGAATCCATCTGCCAATGCAGGAGGCATGGGTCCAATCCCTGGTCAGGGGAAGACCAGGATTCCACATGCCTTGGAAAAGCTAAGCCCAGATGCCACAACTATTAAGCCTGTGCTCTAGAGCCCAGGAGCTGAAACTACTGAAGCCTTAGCGCTCTAGAGCCTTGTTCTGCAGCAAGAGAAACACTGCAACGAGAAGCCCACCGGCCACAACCAGAGAGCAGCCCCGGCTCATCGCAATGAGAGAGCCGAGGCAGTCACGAAGACCCCACACAGCCAAAATAAACAAATAAAACAGTTTTTAAAATTGCTTCTGTCAGGTAAAAAAACAACAAAGCACACGCTGATCTTCCCCTGCAGAGCTTGCCTCTTTTCTCAGCTGCTAAGATGCTCCATGCTAATGAGTGCTGTCTGATCAACACAGAGAAGCCTGGGGCAGGAGTTATGATCCCAACTTTACTCAAGGCTTCCCTTTATTCCTCCTACTCATACATCGTTCCATGTTCCCAATCCCTTTACTTTGAATTTTTATTTAATCTTCTATTGAAAATATTTATTCAAACATCTGAAATCCCAATTCTGACACGAGAAAACAGTTTTCTCTATCCTTTTAAAAGAGAGGAAGGTAAGATATACACTACTGATAATATCACAGAACTAGTTGCTTGGGATTAAAATAGGAAATAAACATTATAAATTAAATGATCTTTTATTCCCCAACAGCTCTTTGAGAAGATGAAAATATTGCTTTTTATTTCCATTCCCACATATTTTAAAAAGAGAACTGAATTTTGTTATGCAAGCTTGATATTCTGTGGTACTGGCTTAGTCACTACACAACTTAAAAATGCATATAATAACCTCTGAACAAGCACCTTCATTTTTCTTCTTCCTGTTATGACGACCTGCTTCTGGAACCAATCAACAAGGCTCCAAGTCAGAGACTACTGCTTCCCACAGAAGAAAAGAAATTGGAAACGAAAAAGATTGCATATTCTTTCCAGTAAATGGAGGATTTTCCTTTCATTTTCTTTATTTCAAAATGAGAACTGGCCTTAAAGCGCAAATCTTCTCCAAACCAGGAACAACATTTTACAAAAACGCAGACTGTAAGAGCAAACTGTACATTTTATCAAAATGAGACTTTGTGATGCTTGTGCTCTTTTAATGTTAGAGAGCTTTAGCAACCAATAATGATTTAAAAGTGCCATCAGCTTCATGGGATATTAGAGAGTACTGTTCAGTATCTAACAGCCACTGACCCAGACAGTCAGGGTTGAGAAGATGTTACCAGGACTAACGCAGTAATCCTTGAGAAAGCCAGAACAGGGGAATGGGTAAAGTGAAGGTATACAGCCTGCGACAGTCTAGCAGAGACCCCTGCAAGCAAGGAATGGCAGCAAAATCAGAGCCACTCCAGGCAAGCGAACAGGGTGGGGAAGCCGGAGAGACCATGAGGGAAGCAGTCAGGGGTGTGATGACACAGGGTCTGTAGCCACAGTCAGAATTTTGTTTTTATGATTCTGATGAGAAGCCACCAGAAGGTTCTGAAGAGAGGGGAAAGCTCTGATTAGATATTTCTAAAAATAGCTGCTGTCTGGAGAAACACTGAAGACAAGAGCAAGGGTAGAGGCCAGAAGATGTGATCAGTCTTCACAGTCTTCTGGGTAAAAGAGGATTGTGGTTTGCGTTAGAGAGGGCATAACATATGATCGGATTTGAGCCATCTTTTCAAGGCAGAGTCAACAGTTTGCTGAATGCTTGGATGAGGGGTCTGAGCTGAAAAGAGGAGTCAAATGACAATCCCTAGACTTTCAGCCTCACTGGACGGCAGTAACATTTCCTGTGATAAGGAGAACAGAAGAGAGGACTGGGTGGGTGCCTACCAGTAATTCTTTTGGAACATACTAAGTTTAAATGCCCATCAGACTTCCAAGTGGAGATGTTCCAAGCTAGATACTAGATGTTAATCTAGAGCTCAGGAGAGAAGTGAAGCTACAAAGAAAAATCTGGAAGTCATCAGCTTATAGATGGTATTTATAGTCATGAAATATGGCTTGGGATAGACATTGCCTTGGGAGAAAGTATGGTTCAAAAGGGAATCTGGCCAAGAACCAAACACGGTAGCAGTCTAACATGAGGTGGCTGAGAAAAGAAGCCTGGAGACACAGAAAGAGTGGCCAGGGAGGCGGAAGCACATTCAGAAAGCGGTGGTGAGCCGGCTACCAAATGAAGGAAAAAGAACCAAGGAGGAGGGAGCAAATAACTTGATTCCTAGGAGGTGAAAACTCGCGCAGATAACCGACTTATCAGGCGGTATTTGTTAAATGAATAAATTTAAAAAATATCACAGGGAGCAAATGACTCTACAGATTAAGTGCAAAACATCCAACACACAGCTGGACGTCTGAGGAATATTCAATTTGCTTCAGGAGGAGGAGGTAAGTCATTACTCTGTATCTGCTCATCTACTTTTTGATTTCAGTGAGTTGCTTAAGTCCATCTGGAATCAGTACATTACTTACGATGTTAAAATGGGCCATATTTTTAAGGATTTTTAAAGTTTACGGCCATGAAAAACTGGATAGGTCCTAACAAACATAATACCGAAAACGAGCTCACCGCTGCCAGCCCTAATTCTTTTCATCCAAATTAGCTTTTGGACGAAGGACAGAGCGACTTCATTTTCACTTTTCACTTTCATGCATTGGAGAAGGAAATGGCAACCCACTCCAGTGTTCTTGCCTGGAGAATCCCAGGGACGGGGGAGCCTGGTGGGCTGCCGTCTATGGGGTCGCACAGAGTCGGACACGACTGAAGCGACTTAGCAGCAGCAGCTTTTGGACAAGGTCACAAAAAAGCAAACCAAAACCAAAACTTCCAGCACAGACTCGTGTGCCTGGCGGAGGCTCCCACCAGAAGAACTTTTAAGCCTTCGGAGACTCTGGGCTCTTTGCTTAGGGTTCTGAGATTGCTTTAATTTAAAAAATAGGTTTCATAGTCAAAATGAAGCTTGAAGAAAGAGTTGCGAGAGGGATCCTCCCCTCAGAGGAAGGCGACTCAGCCGAAAGGACGGCCGGTTCCCCCACCCCCGGCCCCCGAGGTGGCCGCCGCCCGGCCCCCGCCCCGCCGACCCCGGGCCCCGGCCCACCCGCGCAGACGCGGGCTACCTGCCGGGGAGGCGCGCGGCTCCGAGCCCCGCGGCGACGTCCTCCTGGCCCGCCGAGCGCGGCGCGACTTCCGGGGGGCGGGGGCGAGGCGGGCGGCGGGCGGCGGGGCCGGCTCCACGCCCGCGGCACGAGCGCGGAAGTCCGGGGCCCGCGCGTCCCGCCCCCCGGCGGCGCGCCGCCGCTGAGCCGGCGCGGGGAGGCCGGGGGTGCGCCGCGCTGGAAGCCTTCGGGCGGCGGCGGGAAGGGACCGGCCGGGACGGCGAAGGAGAGGAGCTCGCGCGGGGGAGTCCAGCCTGCGCTGCTGCCTCGTTGTTGTTTTTTTAAAGGCCCGCGAGCCCCGACTCGGAGGCTAGGAGGGAAAAAGGACTCCACTGTCTCTTCCCTGCAGACCTGGGCGCTGGGGTGGGAGCTGCAGCCGCGGCCTCTGCGCCTATCCAGCGCGCCCAAACACTGAGCCTGCAGCAAGCCCCGGGGCTCCCAACAAAGCCTCTAAACTCTATAAAAGAAGGAAACAGCCAGTCTCCCCCAAACTCTCTAAGACCCTCCTCGAGGTACAGCGACTCTCCAGTTCCTCCAGATTGGTCCCTTGGCTTTTCCTCTCTCTTTGGGGTTCTCTCACTGCTGCAGCAATCAACCACATCCCTGGTTAGGGACGGTGGCGCATCACTAACCACCCCCGCCCCCCGAAAGGCACACACGCCCTGCCGAAAGCCTCCTTGAGAAAGATTCCTTTCTCAAATTCTGCATCGCAGCCGAAACGCCACTGAAAGTTTAGGAAGAAGAAAAAAACAACCAAGTAATCTAAGATGATGAAAAGCCAGATACGTAATCCTACCATCTCTCTCTCAGGCTTCCAATCCTAATCATAGCCAAAGACCCCAATTCAGAAATCACACACACCACCACCACACCTCCCCCACCCCGTATGCGGGTCCTTTTCAGGCAATCCCTACTCACTGCTGAAGAACTCCATTATGAAAACTCAGAGAAGACAATGAATAGTAAACTGGAATTGACAGGCCCCTGGATCTCCGGGGCTTCCCTGGTGGCTCAGCTGATAAAGAATCCGCCTGCAATTCAGGAGACCCAGGTTCCATTCCTGGGTTAGAAAGATCCCCTGGAGAAGGGAAGCCTCTGGAGGAGGGAACCCACCCCAATATTCTTGCCTAGAGAATCCTATGGACAGAGGAGCACCTGGATCTCAGAGGCTTACTACATACAGGTTCAGTTTCAGTTCAGTCGCTCAGTCGTGTCCGACTCTCCGCGACCCCATGAATCACAGCACGCCAGGCCTCCCTGTCCATCACCAACTCCCGGAGTTCACTCAAACCCATGTCCACAGAGTCGGTGATGCCATCCAGCCATCTCATTCTCTGTCGTCCCTTTCTCCTCCCGCCACCAACCTTTCCCAGCATCAGAGTCTTTTCCAGTGAGTCAACTCGTCGCACGAGGTGGCCAAAGTATTGCAGTTTCAGCTTTAGCATCAGTCCTTCCAATGAACACCCATGATCGATCTCCCTTAGAATGGACTGGTTGGATCTCCTTGCGGTACAAGGGACTCTCAAGAGTCTTCTCCAACACCACAGTTCAAAAGCATCAATTCTTCTATTTTCTGTCCCTCTCCCCACTACCTAACATCAGGATGGGCCACCGAAGGTGGCACTGGCAGACTATTTACTTGGTGAAATGCCCTATTAAGCCTATGTAACACAATTCATTGACTATGCCAAAGCCTTTGACTGTGTGGATCACAATAAACTGTGGAACATTCTGAAAGAAATGGGAATACCAGACCACCTGACCTGCCTCTTGAGAAACCTATATGCAGGTCAGGAAGCAACAGTCAGAACTGGACATGGAACGACAGACTGGTTCCAAATAGGAAAAGGAGTACGTCAAGGCTGTATATTGTCACCTTGCTTATTTAACTTCTATGCAGAGTACATCATGAGGAACGCTGGGCTGGAAGAAGCACAAGCTGGAATCAAGATTGCTGGGATAAATATCAATAAGCTCAGATATGCAGATGACACTACCCTTATGGCAGAAAGTGAAGAGGAACTCAAAAGCCTCTTGATGAAAGTGAAAGAGGAGAGTGAAAAGGTTGGCTTGAAGCTCAACATTCAGAAAACAAAGATCATGGCATCTGGTCCCATCACTTCATGGGAAATAGATGGAAAAACAGTGGAAACAGTGTCAGACTTTATTTTTTTGGGCTCCAAAATCACCGCAGATGCTGATTGCAGCCATGAAATTAAAAGACACTTGCTCCTTGGAAGGAAAGTTATGATCAACTTTGATAGTATATTAAAAAGCAGAGACATTACTTTGCCAACAAAGGTCCGTCTAGTCAAGGCTATGGTTTTCCCATGGTCATGTATGGATGTGAGAGTTGGACTGTGAAGAAAGCTGATCGCCGAAGAATTGATGCTTTTGAACTGTGGTGTTGGAGAAGACTCTTGAGAGTTCCTTGTACTGCAAGGAGATCCAACCAGTCCATTCTAAAGGAGATCGATCCTGGGTGTTCATTGGAAGAACTGATGCTAAAGCTGAAACTGCAATACTCTGGCCACCTATGCAACGAGTTGACTCACTGGAAAAGACTCTGATGCTGGGAAAGGTTGGTGGCGGGAGGAGAAGGGGACGACAGAGAATGAGATGGCTGGATGGCATCACCGACTCTGTGGACATGAGTTTGAGTGAACTCCCGGAGTTGGTGATGGACAGGGAGGCCTGGCGTGCTGTGATTCATGGGGTCGCAGAGAGTCGGACACGACTGAGTGACCAAACTGAACTGAACGGAACACAATTCATTATCCACCAACAGCTGGTTTTTCCTCCACCCTCTTTAAACCTTTCAGGTAAATAAATAGTGGCCTCCCTGTTCCTAACCCTGGTACTTTTGTCGCCTTCATTTTCTCTGGCAATCTCCCTTTGGCAGCTGACAAACTTGACTCTGTCTCCTCCAGATACTCAATTTCCTTGATATTAATAACCCAGGGAGACTTCATGCTCATCCAACTTGTTAAAATTCTTTTTTTCTGCCTGTTCCTCTTCTTCTGGCAGCCCTTCAAATCACCACTTTCCAAACCTTTTCATTGAAATACCATTAATGACAAAGGTGATAAATATTTACTTCCCCATTCACCACCCACATTACACGCATAAATGAACCCAAAGTAACTCATGTCAAGGGCAAATTGAATTGTCTCATTTTAGGTTTGAGTGAGTGAAGTTGCTCAGTCATGTCCAACTCTTTGCAACCCCATGGACTGTAGCCTACCACACCAGGAGTCTCCGTCCATGGGATTCTCTAGGCAAGAATACTGGAGTGGGTTACCATTTCCTTCTCCAGGGAATCTTCCCGACCCAGGGATAGAACTGGGGTCTCCCACATTGGAGGCAGACGCTTTAACCTCTGAGCCACCAGTTGCTCCAAATTTTGCATTGTTCTTCATAAATATTCACATGCTGTACTAAAATTTCAAATTGGTTATAAGTGTAAGTTTTCTTCTCAAATTATCCAGTACAGGTTTCAAGAAAATCCACTTATCTCTTATGCCACAAGTATGAATATTTAGTGTCTTCTATGTGCCAGGCACTAGGGATACAATGTGAACAAGACAGACATTGTGCCAGTCCTCATGGAGCTTTTGCAGTCTAGAGCAGGAGACAGACAAGGGGCGCTGTTTACAATTTCAGATCTGCTCACTGAAAAGAATGAATGAATGAATGGAAGAAAGCAGAGTAAAGTGGGGACGAGTGCTAATTAAGTCAGTAAAGAGATGGCTTCTCTGACACGTAGGATGTTTTTCCTGTGGCTTCACACCCTTGAAACCCTTGGCATTCCTTGCTGGTGTTTTCAGGGTGTTGATCCACTGTCCTTTTCGCTTACTCTACCATTTCCCTGGATATCTTAGGTATGTCCAGCAGACTCACCTCAGTCAGTAAGGTCATAAATGATTTGTACGTGATTAATGAACTTGACCTCACTGACATATATAGATTATGGCACTTGATGCAATTTTAGAATATTCTTTTCAGATACATACAGAACATTAACAAAATCAGATCATATTTTTGGCCACTGAGAAAGTCTCCACAAAGCAAAATCAAAACAAATCAAAAGATTGAAAAAAAATGATTATCTACACTAACCACTAATCTGGAAGACAAAGGCAAAAAGAAAAACAAGAAAAGCTCCTGTATGTTTGGAAATTAAAAGGCAGCCTTCAAAATATACCATGGATCAAAACATCACATGAATCATCAAATATTTTGATTTGAATATTACTAAAAATAATAAATATCAAAACTTGCAGGATACAGCTAAAATACGAGAGGAATTTCTGTTCCTAAACACGTCAGAAAACAAAGCAGGGAGTCACTTGCAATCAGGGAGCACGCCCTTCTCTTCCCGCCATCTTGGACCCTGTGGAGGCCCGCTGGGAACAGGACTTTTAAAACGACAAATATGTCTGGCAGGCTGTGGTCCAAGGCCATCTTTGTTGGCTATAAGCAGGGTCTACAGAGCCAGAGGGAACACACAACTCTCTTGAAAATTGAAGGTGTATGTGCTCGAAATGAACTGAATTCTATCTAGGCAAGAGATGTGCTTATGTGTACAAAGAACACACACAGTGATGCCTGGAGGAAAACCTAATAAAACCAGAGTAATCTGGGAAAAGATAACTCATGCTCGTGGAAAGAGTGGCATGGCTCCTGCCAAATTCCAAAGCAACCTTCTTACAAAGGCCATTGGACACAGAATCCGTGTGATGCTGTACTCTTCAAGGATTTAAGCTTATTGAAAAGTAAATCAATAAAAGTGTGGTTAAAAAAAAATCAGGGAAGAAAAAAACCCAGGGAATGAAATCCAAATGAAAAGAAAAAACAAAAATAAGGCCAAAAATTAAAGAAACAGGAAAAAATAACAGAGAACCAACAAGAGTAAAACGTGGTTCTTTGAAAAAGATTAATAAAATTAATAAACCACTGGTAAAACTAAGAAGGAAAAAAAAAAAACAAGATACAAATAACAGTATTAGAAATAAAAAGGAAATATCACCACAGGTCCTAAGACATTTAAAATGTGAAAGATATTAACAATTTTGTTCCTATAAACTAGGTGAAATACACTGGGAGAGACAGTTGTCCATGCATCTCTTATGTTCCTCTCTGTCTTAATGAGTATGTGCAAGATCCTGGCTACCATTTACCTGAGCCATTTCTCAGGGCAGCATTTACAGTGGGTAACCATGAGATATGAAGCACAGTCGTCCTCCACAGAGAACAAGCGGGCTTACTGCTTGCTCTAAGAGTGGTGGATTCCTTAAGCTCAGTGTTCCTCAGATGTGACACAGACCCTCTGCATGTGTAGCATCAACTTGGGCCTCATGCCACTCCCAGGGGGCTTCTGAGCAAGAGGAATCACTGCAAATACGCTGAAAGTAGGGCTGCTTGCTGTGTCATGAGCAACAAAACATTTTTTCTGATCCAGGAGTTTTGTGTCTTCTGCCAGAATCCATCAAACAATAACAGGCAGTGTATGTGGGGTAAAATCAACTCCCAGACCTGACAAAATGGATAGGAGGGACTTCCAGTGATTCCGAAGATACCATCAAATTCTCTCCTCTCAAAACAAATGTAAACTGGACGAAACAGTCAAAAACTATCACACAAGGGCTCTGGAAATTGAACAAACGCAAACAGGTTGATAATCATTTATTCACTTTGAAAACTCCTGCTGAATTCTGAGTTGGAATCTGCGGCATTCTTGCCAGGAACTAACTGTTTTCATCTCCCAATCCTCGTACACGCCTCAGCTTTGTTGGGGCAACAGCATTACCGCTGTAAGGCCAACAAGAAAAGCCAGGAGCCCAAATACTGCTCTCAGTCAAGCCCATACCTGGTGTGCTGTCATAAAACTGCACACTTAGGAGGACATAAATAGGGAAAGCTCACAGCTGTTAGCCTGAAATTGTGGCTCATGTGAGGTGTACAGCACACCAGTGGACTAGCCAAAACTCTACAGGGAGATTCTGGAGCTGAGAGAGCCCACTGAGGGTCAAGGTCAGCTCATCACTTATCTTTGCATGACTGGCAGGTTACATATATACAGGGAGAAACAGGCCTGCCCCTGCAGATATCTGCATTTGAACCCTGGTTCTAGCACTAACTGTGTGACCTCTGGCAAGTCAGTTTAATCATTGTGTGTCAGTTTCTTAATCTGTGAAGTGGGAAAGAGCAGTGTTGAGAGGAACACAATTATACTGAATGTAGAACACAGTGCAGCAGGCATATAGTATTACTAAAGTGTTTACTGTTCAGTTGCTCAGTCGTGTCCGACTCTTTGTGACCCCATGGACTGCAGCATGCCAGGCCTCCCTGTCCATCACCAACTCCTGGAGTTCACTCAAACTCACGTCCATTGAGTCGGTGATGCCATCCAACCATCTCATCCTCTGTCGTCCCCTTCTCCTCCCACCTTCAATCATTCCCAGCATCAGGGTCTTTTCAAATGAGTCAGTTCTTCGCATCAGGTGGTCAAAGTATTGGAGTTTCAGCTTCAGCATAAGTCCTTCCAATGAATATTCAGGACTGATTTCCTTTAGGATGGACTGGTTGGAACTCCTTGCAGTCCAAGGGACTCTCAAGAGTCTTCTCCAACACCACAGTTCAAAAGCATCAATTCTTCGGTGCTCAGCTGTCTTTATAGTCCAACTCTCACATCCATACGTGACTACTGGAAAAACCACAGCTTTGACTAGACAGACCTTTGTTGGCAAAGTAATGTCTCTGCTTTTTAACATGCTGTCTAGGTTGGTCATAACTTTTCTTCCCAGGAGCAAGCGTCTTTTAATTTCATGGCTGCAGTCACCATCTGCAGTGATGTTGGAGCCCAAGAAAATAGTCTCTCACTGTTTCCATTGTTTCCCCATCTATCTGCCATGAAGTGATGGGACCAGATGCCATGGTTAGTTTTCTGAATGTTGAGTTTTAAGCCAACTTTTTCACTCTCCTCTTTCACTTTCATCAAGAGGCTCTTTAGTTCTTTTTCACTTTCTGCCATAAGGGTGGTGTCATCTGCATATCTGAGGTTATTGATATTTCTCCCAGTAATCTTGATTCCAGCTTGTGCTTCATCCAGCCCAGCATTTCCCATGATGTACTATGCATATAAGTTAAATAAGCAGGGTGAAAATATACAGCCTTGACATACTCCGTTCTCTATCTGGAACCAGTCTGTTGTTCCATGTCCAGTTCTAACTGTTGCTTCCTGACCTGCACACAGATTTCTCAAGAGGCAGGTCAGGTGTTCTGGTATTCCCGTCTCTTGAAGAATTTTCCAGATTTTGTTGTGGTCCACACAATCAAAGGCTTTGGCATAGTCAATAAGGCAGAAGTAGATATTTTTCTGACACTCTCTTGCTTTTTTGATGATTCAGCAGATGTTGGCAATTTTATCTCTGGTTCCTCTGCCTTTTCTAAATCCAGGTTGAACATCTAGAAGTTCACACTTCACATACTTTCGAAGCCTGGCTTGGAGAATTTTGAGCATTACTTTACTAACGTGTGAGATGAGTGCAATTGTGCGGTAGTTTGAGCATTCTTTGGCATTGCCCTTCTTTGGGACTGGAATGAATACTGACCTTTTCCAGTCCTGTGGCCACTGCTGAGTTTTCCAAATTTGCTGGCATACTGAATGCAGCACTTTCCCTTTTTTTTTTGTTTGTTTGTTTACTGTTACTACTTCTCAAAATGTGGTTTAAAAACACTAGCATCAGCATTCTGGGGAGGTGTCCAAGATTCAGTCCAGGTGTATTGAATCAAAGTCTTACAGTCATGGGAATGAACCTGAGAAAGATTTTTTTTTACAAGTTGACTAGGTGATTCTTATACCAGCAATATTTGAGAACTATTGTTTTTAGGTAAGATTTATAGTTTTCTGCTTGGGGTCTTTGTCCATGTGCCCTGAAGGTATAAACTATCGTATTTACTTCAGTATCCTCACTGCCAAGCACACAGTAGGTAGTCAAACATCTATTAAATAACAGAAAGCTTTATTTAAAGTCAGTCAACATCCAGCTCTGCAATTCCCACCATGCAGAATAAATAACAAATTAGTCGTGGAATTTAAACCTTTGCACTAACATAAAAAAGGTAAAATTAGTCTTATAGAGCAGATTTTTAATACAACTTTGTAAATCATGAACTCCGAGAATGTGATAAACACTATAAACTCTCTTTAGTAGACTAAAGATATGTTAAACCTTGCAAATAATTTTAAGTGGTTCACCTCAGGTTAAAAAAAAAATCTCATATAAAAAGTGACTTATAAAAACCCTCATGTAAAAACTTTGTTTCTTAAAACAAAACACTAGGTTCTTATTTATCACTGAATCCCTATTATTAGAAAAAAGGATGGACAGAGCATACTTGGCACTAAATACATATTTGTTTAATGAATAAATGAGTCACTGGTCAAAGGATGTTATCATCTGGAACTCCTCGAGTCACCCAAGGGTGATGTAGAATAGAGAATGAAAGCACGGAGACTGTATATCTTATTCATGACTCAGTTGTAACCTTGAACTTCTACAAGTAGGAAATAGAAAAAACAGGTCATTTGGACCAATGTTTCCACTTAAGATGAAGCATGAGGAAACAATAAATACCTTCAGACATGAGAGAATTTACCTTGTCAAATTCAGGACATTTGTACCCTCACTCCAGGGTAGTGCCCTTGGGCTCCAGTCTAGAGCAACGGGGGTCTCACCACTTTTGGTGGAGACCAAACCCAACCTTTGTCTTTCCAACTCTTGTTGATGAAAATACAACTCTGCTTCTCAACTTATTTCTCTAGATTGGTAGCCACCCCATGGCAAAAGAGGCTTTACTATTAATATTTCCTGAACTCAACCTAGAAAACAAGAAAATCATAAAAAGCTGAAATCAATGAAACAGACATTAAATGTATACCAAGGAAAACAATGGAAATAGTGGCTCTTGTATACATACAATGGAATATTACTCAGCCATTAGAAAGAATGAAATCTTGCCATTTGCACCAACTGGAAGATGGGATAAAGAAGTCAGTCAAACAGAAAAAGGCGAATACCATATTGCACTTACATTGGAGTCCAAAAAACAAGTGAGCAAACAAAACAGAAACAGGCATAAACACAGGTAATAAACAGGTGGCTGTCAGAGGGGAAGGGGCGGAGGGATGATGAAACAGGTGAGAGAGATTATGGGCTACAAATCTCCATACAAATAAGTGAGCCACTGAGCTGAGGTGTACAGTGTGGGGAATACACTCAATAACAGAACATGTTTGTATGGTGAGAGAGGGCAGCGAGGCTCATCATCAGAGCCATTTTACAACGTACGGAAACACTGAGTCACTGTGTTGTATGCCAGGGTTGGGCACAGTGCTGGAGGACAGCCAGCAAACCACTGCAGAGAAAAAGAAATGGATCCCTGGTTACCAGAGGCAGGGTCCGTGGTTACCAGAGGCAGAGATGTCGTTCTTGGGGGCAAGGGGGAACTGAATGAAGGTGGGCAAAAGGCCTAAACGACCAGTTATAAGAAAAATAAGCACTGAGGATGTAAAGTACATGATCAATATAATTAACATTGCTGTCTATTATACATGAAAGTTGCTAAGAGAATTGTTAACTCATGAGTTAACACAAAATCACAAAATTTTTAAAAAATTTTATTATATATTTTATTATATTAGTAATAAATTTATAATTTATTGTATATTTTATTATTATTATAAATTTTTATTATATATCTATATGAGATGATGGATGTTCACTGAATTATTGTGGTAATCATTTCACGATGTATGTAAGTCAAATCATTCTGCTGTACACCTTAAATGTATATGGTGCTGTATATCAATTATATTCCAATAAAAAGGGAAAAAAATATTGGCTCTTTAGATTAATAAAAAACAGTAAAAGTGATAAGCCTCTGGCAGGACTGGTCAAGTGAAAAAGAAAGAAGATACAAATATCTTATGTACCACACAGTGGTATAAATTTGTATACGACTTATAGCAGTATTAGGAATGAAAAGCAGGACATCAGTATACATTTGGCATAAAATTAAAAAAGGAAGAAATAATATTGTGCTAATAAATTTGAAAATGTAGATGAAATGGACAGACTTTCAGGAATATTACATTTATCAGTATTACATATTAATAGAAACAGTCTTACTAATTAAAAAATAATGAAATCAGCATCCCACAAAAACAGCACCAGACTCCAGCCAAACACACTTCACCTTAAATTTGTAATAAAACATTTAAGGAAGAGTAACCCTGGGTGTTCATTGGAAGGACTGATGCGAAAGCTGAAACTGCAATACTTTGGCCACCTCATGCGACGAGTTGACTCACTGGAAAAGACTCTGATGCTGGGAAAGGTTGGGGGCGAGAGGAGAAGGGGATGACAGAGAATGAGATGGCTGGATGGCATCACCGACTCTGTGGACATGAGTTTGAGTGAATTCCGGGAGTTGGTGATGGACAGGGAGGCCTGGCGTGCTGTGATTCATGGGGTCACGAGAGTTGGACATGACTGAGCAACTGAACTGAACTGAACTGATTGTAAATCTTCCAGAAGCTCCTCCAGAAACTAGGAAAAGAAAGCCACCCTTTATTGTATATGGATATGTACTCTTGATAAACCAAATCCAGTTAGCAAAAACTAACATCACATCACGACTAGACTTGTTTTACTTCAGAAGAAGGCTGGTTTAATACTAAGAAAGCAATTCTCTGACCACTGAAAGAATGAAGAGAATAAAGGTGGTGAACAGTCATTTTCCTCAGTAAATTCAGGTAAAAGGTTTTGATAAAATTCAACAGCATTTAGATAATTAAAGAATTCTTTACAAACTAAGGATAGAAGGGAAATTCCCCAATTTAGTGAAAATACCATAACCTGTCTATGGATACCCTGAAAGCATTCCTGGAGAACAGAAACAAAGTAAGAATGTCTGAAATGACTTCTATTCAGCATTGTAGTGGAGGTCTCTGCAAATGTAATTAGACAAGGAAAACAAAGAAAAGACAGGTGTGAAAAATGGGAAGACAAATCTGTCCTGACTTGCAGATGATACAATTATATACAAAACAGTCCAAAAGAATATACAAATTATGAGAATTGACAAAAGAATTTAGCAAAGTGCTGAATAGAAGAATCAGTCTAAAAGTTCTATTTGCACGTATCAGCAACAAATGAAAAATAAGCAATTTAAGGATTATAACAGCATGAAAAAATATAAAGAAAACAAGATTAACTTAACAAAAATATACGGAACTCATCTATGAAGAAGATTACAAATCTTTATCAAAAGCTCTAAAGACAATAACAAAGCAAAGAGGTTCATTCAAAGGAAAATGTACTATATACAATTTTTAATGAAAATTCTAACAGATTTATTTTGTTTTGAAACTTTTCTTTTGAAATTTGTGCAACTCTGAACTTTAAAAGTAAAGACCAGATTACAGCCAAAATCTTAAAGAACAAGGTAGAAACGTTTGTTTTACCAATATCAAGAACTGTTAAAGCTTTAGTAATTAAGATAGGATGTTACCGGTGTATGAACAAAATGTTAATGGAATAAAACAGAGCCCAGAAATAGACTCAGATAAATATGGGCACTTAACAGATGAAAGATTTGGCATGGCAAATCAACAAAGAGATGGGTTTTTAAGGGGTGGGGGAACGAACCTGTACCCCGACCTTATCCCAAACACAAAACTCAATGCAAGTAGAAGACAAAACTATCATATTTTAGAACATAGTACAGAAGATATTCATGACCTCAGGATAGAGAAGTATTTAACAACACATTAAGACACCAAACAAGATGGGAAAAGACTGATGTATTTCACTAGAAGCAGAAAGATAAACACAAACTGTGAGAAGATATTTGAAATAGTTATAACCAAAAGATTAACCTCCTGAATATATAAAGGAATCCCGTTAATCAAGACATTCAATTTTTTTAATGGGCAAAATATCCGAACAAGGCCTTCACGAAAGAGGAAATCCATGTGGTAGACAAATCTGAGGGAAAAAATAACCTCATAGAAATATGAAGCAACAATGAGGTTTGACATCAGTTTCTTTAAAAATATACACATATATCTAGAAAAATAACTGAAAAAATATCAAAGTGGATAACAGACTTACAGGTGGGTTTTATTCTTCAAATCATTGTTTCTCAAATTCATTCTTTCTTTGGCTGCACCAGGTCTTAGCTGCAGCATGTGGGATCTGGTTTGCTGACCAGGGATTGAACCTAGGCCCCTGCATTTGGAGCATGGAGTCTCAGCCACTGGAGTGCCAGGGAAGCTCCTCTCTAATTCTTAAGTGTTGATTTTACATTACAAACCCAGAAGACTTTCTAAAGTTTTAAAAGTCTAACAGCACAAATGTGGAACTTCCATTGTTACTGGTGAAAGCAATAATTGATATTATTGCTTTAAAAAGTTAGGTTTCACCTAGTGAAGATGAAGACACACATACTCTCTAAGCAGACGTTCCACTCCTAGACATATTCTCAACAGTCACTTAGTCGTGTCCAACTCTTTGCGACCCCATGGACTCTATAGTCCATGGGATTCTCCAGGCCAGAATATTGGAGCGGGTAGCCTTTCCCTTCTCCAGGGAATCTTCCCAACCCAGGGATCAAACCGGGGTCTCCTGCATACCAGGTGCATTCTTTACCAACTGAGCTATCAAGGAAGCCCTGGTATTCTCAAGGGATGATACAAATGTGCAAACAGGACATAATATACAAAAATGTTCATGCTGCTGCTGCTAAGTCGCTTCAGTCATGTCCGACTTTGTGCAACCCCATAGGCGGCAGCCCACCAGGCTCCCCCGTCCATGGGATTCTCCAGGCAAGAACACTGGAGTGGGTTGCCATTTCCTTCTCCATGGCTTTCAATTCAGTTCAGTCGCTCAGTTGTGTCCGACTCTTTGCGACCCCATGAATCACAGCACGTCAGGCCTCCCTGTCCATCACCAACACCCGGAGTTCACTCAGACTCACCTCCATCAAGTCGCTGATACCATCCAGCCATCTCATTCTCTGCCGTCCCCTTCTCCTCCTGCCCCCAATCCCTCCCAGCAACAGACTCTTTTCCAGTGAGTCCACTCTTCACATGAGGTGGCCAAAGTACTAGAGTTTCAGCTTTAGTATCAGTCCTTCCAATGAACACCCAGGACTGATCTTTAGGATGGACTGGTTGGATCTCCTGGCAGTCCAAGGGACTCTCAAGAGTCTTCTCCAACACCACAGTTCAAAAGCATCAATTCTTCGGCAATCAGCCTTCTTCATAGTCCAACTCTCACATCCATACATGACCACTGGAAAAACCATAGCCTTGACTAGACGGACCTTGGTTGGCAAAGCAATGTCTCTGCTTTTTAATATGCTATCTAGGTTGGTCATAACTTTCTTCCAAGGAGTAAACGTCTTTTCATTTCACGGCTGCAATCACCTACTGCGGTGATTTTGCAGCCCAAAAAAATAAAGTCTGACACTATTTCCACTGTTTCCCCAGCTATTTCCCATGAAGTGACGGGACCAGATGCCATGATCTTTGTTTTCTGAATGTTGAGCTTCAAGTCAATTTTTTTACTCTCCTCTTTCACTTTCATCAAGAGGCTTTTTAGTACCTCTTCACTTTTTGCCATAAGGGTGGCGTCATCTGCATATCTGAGGTTATTAATATTTCTCCCAGCAGTCTTTATCCCAGCCTGTGCTTCTTCCAGGCCAGTGTTCCTCATGATGTACTCTGCATATAAGTTAAATAAGCAGGGTGACAATATACAGCCTTGACGTACTCCTTTTCCTACTTGGAACCAGTCTGCTGTTCCATATCCAGTTCTAACTGTTGCTTCCTGACCTGCATACAGGTTTCTAAAGAGGCAGGTCAGGTGGTCTGGTATTCCCATCTCTTTCAAAATTTTTAACAGTTTGTTGTGATCCACACAGTCAAAGGCTTTGGCATAGTCAATGAAGCAGAAATAGGTGTTTTTCTGGAACTCTCTTGCTTTTTCGATGATCCAGCAGATGTTGGCAATTTGATCTCTGGTTCCTCTACCTTTTCTAAAACCAGCTTGAACATCTGGGAGTTCACAGTTCACATATTGCTGAAGCCTGGCTTGGAGAATTTTGAGCATGACTTTACTAGCATGTGAGATGAGTGCAACAGTGGCTATAGAACAGCAAAAATCTAGGAACAATTCAAATGCCATCATAGTAGAAAAAAACCATCAGTTCAGTTCAGTCGCTCAGTCAGGTCCGACTCTTTGCGACCCCATGAATCACAGCACGCCAGGCCTCCCTGTCCATCACCAACTCCCGGAGTTCACTCAAACTCATGTCCATAGAGTCGGTGATGCCATCCAGCCATCTCATTCTCGGTCGTCCCCTTCTCCTCCCCGCCCCCAATCCCTCCCAGCATCAGACTCTTTTCCAGTGAGTCAACTCGTCACATGAGGTGGCCAAGTATTGGAGTTTCAGCTTTAGCATCAGTCCTTCCAATGAACACCCAAGATTGATCTCCTCTAGAATGGACTGGTTGGATCTCCTTGCAGTCCAAGGGACTCTCAAGAGTCTTCTCCAGCACCACAGTTCAAAAGCATCGATTCTTCGGCGATCAGCTTTCTTCACAGTCCAACCCTAACATCCATAATGACCACTGGAAAAACCATAGCCTTGACTAGATGGACCTTGGTTGGCAAAGTAATGTCTCTGCTTTTTAATATGCTATCTAGGCTGGTCATAACTTTCCTTCCAAGGAGTAAGCGTCTTTTAATTTCATGACTGCAATCAGCATCCGCAGTGATTTTGGAGCCCAAAAAAATAAAGTCTGACACTGTTTCCACTGTTTCCCCATCTATTTCCCATGAAGTGATGGGACCAGATGCCATGATCTTTGTTTTCTGAATGTTGAGCTTCAAGCCAACCTTTTCACTCTCCTCTTTCACTTTCATCAAGAGGCCTTTGAGTTCCTCTTCACTTTCTGCCATAAGGGTGGTGTCATCTGCATATCTGAGGTTATTAATATTTCTCCCGGCAATCTTGATTCCAGCTTGTGCTTCTTCCAGCCCAGCGTTCCTCATGATGTGCTCTGCATAGAAGTTAAATAAGCAGGGTGACAGTATACAGCCTTGATGTACTCTTTTTCCTATTTGGAACCAGTCTGTTGTTCCATATCCAGTTCTAACTGTTGCTTCCTGACCTGCATACAGGTTTCTCAAGAGGCAGGTCAGGTGGTCTAGTATTCCCATCTCTTTCAGAATGTTCCACAGTTTATTGTGATCCACACAGTCAAAGGCTTTGGCATAGTCAATGAAGCAGAAATAGATGTTTTTCTGGAACTCTCTTGCTTTTTCCATGATCCAGCGGATGTTGGCAATTTGATCTCTGGTGCCTCTGCCTTTTCTAAAACCTGCTTGAACATCTGGAAGTTCACGATTCACATATTGCTGAAGCCTAGCTTGGAGAATTTTGAGCATGACTTTACTAAAGTGTGAGATGAGTGCAATTGTGCACTAGTTTGAGCATTCTTTGGCATTGCCTTTCTTTGGGATTGGAATGAAGACTGACCTTTTCCAGTCCTGTGGCCACTGCTGAGTTTTCCAAATTTGCTGGCATATTGAGTGCAGCACTTTCACAGCATCATCTTTCAGGATTTGAAATAGCTCAATTGGAATTCCATCACCTCCACTAGCTTTGTTCGTCGTGATGCTCTCTAAGGCCCACTTGACTTCACATTCCAAGATGTCTGGTTCCAGGTGAGTGATCACGCCATCGTGATTATCATTGTCGTGAAGATCTTTTTTGTACAGTTCTTCTGTGTATTCTTGCCACCTCTTCTTAATATCTTCTGCTTCTGTTAGGTCCATACCATTCCTGTCCTTTATCGAGCCCATCTTTGCATGAAATGTTCCCTTGATATCTCTAATTTTCTTGAAACGATCTCGTTTTTCCTATTCTGTTGTTTTCCTCTATTTCTTTGCATTGATCACTGAGGAAGGCTTTCTTATCTCTCCTTGCTATTCTTTGGAACTCTGCATTCAGATGCTTATATCTTTCCTTTCCTCCTTTGTTTTTCGCTTCTCTTCTTTTCACAGCTATTTATAAAGCCTCCTCAGACAGCCATTTTGCTTTTTTGCATTTCTTTTCCATGGGGATTGTCTTGGTCCCTGTCTCCTGTACAATGTCACGAATTTCCGTCCAGAGTTCATCAGGCATTCTATCAGATCTAGACCCCTAAATCTATTTCTTACTTCCACTGTATAATCAAAAGGGATTTGATTTAGGTCATATCTGAATGGTCTACTGGTTTTCCCTACTTTCTGCAATTTAAGTCTGAATTTGGCAATAAGGTGTTCATGATCTGAGCCACAGTCAGCTCCTGGTCTTGTTTTCGCTAACTGTATACAGCGTCTCCATCTTTGGCTGCAAAGAATATAATCAATCTGATTTTGGTGTTGACCATCTGGTGATGTCCATGTGTAGAGTCTTCTCTTGTGTTGTTGGAAGAGGGTGTTTGCTGTGACCAGTGCATTCTCTTGGCAAAACTCTATTAGCCTTTGC